>NC_080540.1:272966528-273614385 GCF_028640845.1 Ahaetulla prasina | reverse complement strand
TCCCCCAATTTTTGTTGACGCTTTCGCAGAGTCCCTTCTCATCATATCTCTTTGGGATGGGGAATCTCAGCAAGGACTCTGAAGTCAGAGTTTTGAATGTTATAAAAAGCGATGATAGCTGATAATAAAATAAAGTCTATAGTGCTGTTGGATTTAGAATTTGAAAATTTTGCTTTCTTTGTTGCTGTCCTTTTTTAGCTTTTTTAATTTTGGGAAATAATTTTCTTACTTTGATCCTTGGCCTTGCCATTCCTTCATTATATTGATAAATGTATACAATAAAAATATAAATTTATTTTTTAATTCTTGATATGTGAAAATATAGAATGTAGAAATAATTATTTTATTAGAAAAGCCAAAATATACTTAAATCAACATTTACTTTTCATAAATAGCCTTCTTCAGACTTCCGACAATCTCCCCAACAGATACTAATTTGTATGGCACAGAAAAATACTTTCTGTTGGTTATTTTCATGTATCACAGAAGCCATGACTTCATTAACCTTTATTAAATAAACCTTAGCTCAATTTACGCAGCATGTTCAAGTAAAGCACCATGGTTTACAAAACAACAGGATTTGATAAAAAAATATGCTTTAGAAAAAAGAAAAGTTTTAGAATTGTATCCCCTTTTAATATTTCTTTTGATGTAATAGCAGGAAAGGAATGGAACATCTTGAAAGAGATAATTATATCATCCCCACTCTGGATTCCTCTTCACCAGTAAAATATCCAGAATTTGCTCTGCCAAAATAGCTTTTTTACTACAAAATGCCAGTGCTGCGATCCTGGAATTTTGAGAGTCTGCATATGGACCCTAGATTGTCCATATGCCTCTTAAGATAAAACAAACTGTTGGTCACCCACCTTTTATGTTTGTTTGTTTGTTTGTTTGTTTATTTATTTATTATTTATATTTCTATACCGCCCTTCTTCGAAGACTCAGGGCGGTTTACAGCCAGAATAAAATAATTACACAAAAGTTAAAAAAACAGAATAAATCTTTAAAAATCTAATTCAATTGGCCGAAATTTAAAAATAGTGAAATAAAATTGTAAAAAACAATATTGTTTCTTGAATTCAAAAGTCTTTTAGTCTCTCCTTACACCATTCTCTGTTCAGCAAATTCAAAATGCACACAGTCAAAATATTGAATAACTAAATATATTTTTGTTTCCCAATTTTAGATTTCATTTTTATTGCTTTCTGAATATGAATTTTAATATTTCACTGCTTCAGTAATTGGCCTAAAGTTAACCATGATCCTTCTACTGTTAACCTTCATTATGACAGTTAACAGTTTTGTCATTAAAGACCGAGTTACCATTTTTGAGATCAGGGTATTTTGTCTGATTATATATTACTTTGAATTAACTGGTTGAATTTTTTCTGTTCTCTTTTCTGTTTACTGAGTGTGAACAGATTAATAATTAATTGAAATGTTAATACAAATAAAGAATTTGTAGTCTTTGAAGCACGCTTTATTAAGTATTATTTTCTAATGTGCAAAAATCATAACTAAGCTAAATATGAACGATTTGTGCAATTGGCATTATTATTAATAGCTTTTAAAAATTGAATGCCAATGCTGAAGGCTCCTCATAGATCAGCACTATAATGTTGGAGATGCTTCTTACTGGCTACAATATTCTAGTTCAGATTTTGGTCTTCCATGCCTGCAATTAATCCAATTCTTAAATGTATTAAAATTTTAGCTGTTTTGACTGGCCTTGTAACAGAAATATGAAGTATTAATAATATATTTACAGTATGATTATCAACATTGTATCACACAAATTAAACCCAAAATATTTATTAATTTTAAGGATTTTTAAGCCTTTTAAAATTACAAATCTTAAGATGCAGAGGAAAATAATTGGAAGCATTCTATATAGACTGAAATACTATTACTTCGTAAATGTTATGTCAAAATATTAAAAATGACCCTGCAGGTTTAATATCAAAGAAGGAATGATAATGTAAGAAACAAATAGGGCATTCAAAGGAAGACATAGAAGTTAGGCGTGCTTTGGAAAACATTTTCAGATTGTTTCTGTTAAACCATTTCTTAAATATATTAGCATAATTATAGTTCATAAATCACATAATGCATCAACTTTATTCCAGATTGACTTCAGTTCATAGAAACGTCTATGAATTAGAAGTTAGCTAGATAGATTGAACTGGTTTTTCAAAATCAGCCTAAGTTGTTTAGAAGGTCTTATCTATATAACCTAATTATAGAAGGGTCTTGTGACACTTATTAAAGCATTGTTGCAGTCAATAGTAGTTTATAAAAAGTGGAATATTTTTAGTTACTTTTAAACTTAATAATGATAGTAAAACAATGTTTTATCAACAAGCTTATGATTATGCTTAGATGTATATTTTATTATATTATGAAGTAAATAGGAAATTCAGTTGTTGAGTGATATTGTCTGACAAAAGCTTGATATTCTTAACCACATATGAAGTAGACATATAAGAAATTAAGAATGTAGAAGAACTGATATCTTCTATAATTAACTTTCACATGCATCAGAGTAAGATGCATTAAAATGATATTGAAAAATATAAGTCTTAATTTTTATTTTTTGGTGTTTATGTGTTCACAATTGCTTTTGAGCACAGCTTGAAAAAAAGATGAAACTGTAACATCTAATTGGTTTTCTTTTTCTTGCAGCAATGCACCGCTTGCTTTTTCTTCCAAAGTATGTTATATTAAGTTTCGGGAGTCTTCAAGTGTTGGTGTGGCCCAGCATCTAACAAACACAGTTTTTATTGACAGAGCTCTGATAGTTGTACCCTGTGCAGAAGGTTGGTATTTTCAGTATGTTTTTTTTTTTCATTTTTGTGGTCTCCACTCTGTCAGTTTGTTCCATATGTTTTTTTTAGCAAATATGTGGATACTTACTTTAATGTAATGTAATCTTTTACAAGGATGAGGACTTGCTTCTTTCACTAATTCTTTTTATTCCAATATGTGTTGTTCACCATTTGCCTACAAAAAGTGAGTTGAACAACACAGACATATTTATATATGAAAATGTCCTAAACATATTTTTAATTAAATGAGAGGAGCACACGTCTTTGTTATAGCAATAGAAACCATATTTTTTAGTTTTATTATGAGTTATGAAAATAGAATAATTTTTCCAAGCTAGTTATCATATCTTTTCCAATAATAAAATGATACAAAAAATAATATATTATAGAGAGTAGTTACTTAGTAGGGTCAACACCACATCAGGATCCCTAAATTGCTTCAGGTAATCTCAAAATTAAATATTTTGAAAATTGAATTTTTAAAATGACTGAAATCAAATCTTCTATGAGAAATCACATACAGCGTAAGGTTTTAGCCGTTTTAGCTTAAGGATATTTTTTATGTCCATGCCATTTTTCAAGGCAAAGGCCTGAAAAGCTGTTCCTGTATTTACTTCTAATATTGTTAGAATTTTAGTTAAGTGGGATGTTCTATGGGTTTATTTGGACTATGTTAGTATTAGAGGGCATTTATTTCTTACATTAGTGTTGCAAAATATTTATATGATCAGTTATTTCTGTATTAGCTTTGGGTTTTGTTAGTTTAGTACTTATATCTGAAGGCCACTTTTGTAGCTTCAGTAGAGAGGCAAGAAAGTGGAATAGCCATGCAGGTAAGAGAGGATTTAGAAAAATGTTATTACTAATAATTCATTCATAGTTGGTAGAAAGGAAAATGTTGGGAACAGCAGCTGAAAACCATAGGTACAATTCTAATTATTCAGGCAGAAGTTAAAAGGTGGGATTTTGAACAAAAATATAAGTAATTCAAGGCTGAGGATACAAGTGAAATGGCACTAAGTGAAGGCACAGCATGTTTCAAAACTTTACAGTTGATTGTCCACTGCAACCTTACAGCTACATCTATGGTCCAGAATTTAAACTTTAGGTATATATTACCTCCCTTCTGAATTAAAACTATTAGGTGGGGTACAGGATGACCCTTGGAGGTAGCTGAGTTACTTTTGCTATAATGGTTCTGTCTAGGTTGGAAACCACTGCTTTCAGCATTGCCCTTTTTTTTGTTTGTTTCTAGATTGCCCATCTCCCTCATGGAGGGACATTTGAGCCTTTACATCCTCAGCCTTTTGTTTTCTATAAATCAGTTAAAAATATAGAATAAACAGCGTCTGGTTCCTTTATGAAGTGCCCTTACTGTTAGAAAGTTTCTTCTAATAGTCAAAGTCTGCCTTTCTGAAATTTAAATTATTTTTTGGTTATTTACCTTTTGGAATGAGAGAGAATTTATTTGGCTTCTTGTAACATCAGATATTTAAAGAGTTCTATCATATTTTCCCTCAGTTGTGTTTTTCCCCCCTCAAGTCTAAGCATATACAATCTGCAATATCATGTCCTAATATTTAGTTTCTAGTTTCTCATTGCTCTTCTCTGGATCTACAACAACTTCTTTCAATCCTCCTTGAAGTACTATACTATTTTGACCAAAACAGAAAGAAGTAGAAATAGTATTTTCCATGATTCAGACAGATCTGCCTTTTTATATGTATTATTCCCAGGTTATATATTTTCCATCCTATGCTTGTACATTTAATGGTTATTTCCTAAGAAGTAGTTTTGTGCTTATTTCTGATTAATTTTATTCTCTTACTTTTAGACCATTCCCCAAATCAGTCAAGATCATTACTTATTTTAGTTCTGACTATGGGTGCAGTAACTAGCTCATTGTATGATGTTCTCTGCAAATTTTAGAAGCATTTTCTTTTCTTCATTCAATTATAAATTATTAATAAAAATATTGAAGAGTTGAAGACACAGGACTGATCTTTGTGGCATTCTGTATGATACCTCTCTGATTTGATGAGCAACCATCAATATGCACCCTCTGAGTATGATTTCTGACCCAGCTGTGTCCACTTAATTATCACCCAGTCCTTACTAAGTATTTTGCTAATAATGTCATGAGTTACTTTTTGAAATGTCTTGTGCACTAAATATACAGCATTCCCAAAATGTGTTCAAGAAATACTCAGTCAAAAATGACATAAGATTACTTTGACAAGATTTGTCCATGCTAACATTTGGTAAGTAAGTAAGTATATTTTTCCAAATTAATTTCTTTATCTTCTTCTCCAAAATTTTCCTAAGTATTGATGTCATGCTGACTGGCACATACTTTTCTGAATCTTTTTCTTCTCTTTGAAGATAGGGACATTATTATCTCTCTTCTAGTCATCTGGCACTTTGCTCAGTTCTCAAGAAATTCAGCCAAGACGATTAGTTATTTCATGTAGCATGTAGTTCATCTAGCCCTGGAAATTCAAACTCATTCAAAATAAAAGAGATAATTCCCAGCCATGTTTTTGTTATGCCCAAGCTTCAACCAGAGATTTTAAAAGGTTCATTTAGATTACTGAGTACAACTCCAAATTGAAGCATCTCAACCTATTGCTTTTCATAATTTCTTGACAAAATTCTTTTGTTCATTAAAAAAAAACACTGAACTAAAAGAGGGATTGAGTAGCTCTGACTGTATTTACTTTGTTATCTATTCAGTTTGCCACCTTCATTTTTATTTATTGTGAACATATCTAAAGAAATCATTTCTGTTATTCTTAGCATTATTAACTTATGCTAAACTTTTGCTTTCCATAAACCATTTGAACAGTTCTGCATAGCCTGTATATTGGCTTCCTTTGCGATTTCAGTTTTTCTCACGTGTTTGTTTATTCCATTTTTCTTTTGTAATATCTTTATCCAATTAACATAGGTTAAACATTCATCTTAATGAATGACTGTAAAATGAGAAGCTCCCTTGATAGGCCTGTGTGTAAACTGAAAGATTGTTTTGTCTGTCCATATTGCATTTATTATTTATTTTAAAATAGCTTCATAGCTCTTTGGGCTGTGGAAGATTATTTGCTAAAATACAAATATCAAAAAGTATCTGTTGGTGCTGTTACATATTTACTTGCTTTTCTTAGTCCTTATAATTTTATCACAATTATTGATAAACCTAATTCTGTGAAATCTTTGATTAAATATCATGAAGAAAATAAACACACACACACACACACAGAGAGAGAGAGAGAGAGAGAGACTATATTTCATTTTAGTTCAGTCGGATTCTCATTGACTGCCTGTACAAGTCCCTGCAGTTTTTTTGGCAAGGTTTTTCAGAAATGGTTTGCCATTGCCTCTTTCTAGGGCTGAGAGAAAGCTTACCCAACTGACTTTGTGCCCGAACAGGGACTAGAACTCACTGTTTCCTGGTTTCTAGCCTGATGCTTTAACCATTACACCAAACCATCACTATATCTAGAAAGGAATATGTTAATTATAGTACAGTTAAATAGTTCAACTTCAGGAACACAATGTGGAATAGTTCTTTTTTAAGTAACAGATTTTTTTTCCAGTGCAAAAATGTGGACATATCTGGATAGAGAATATTACAAATGGGTTTCTTTATTTTGTTTTGAAAGCAAAGTTGTCTGATAAGAGCGGTGACTTAAAAGTATTAGTAAGTTAAGTCAGGTAATTTTTGCTAATTCATTTTGCTTGTACTGATGTTTAATATGGTTTATTCAGTAAGAGCAAATATATAAGAATATTGCTTTATTGTGTTCATCTATCCCCTTTGTCTACAACAATATGATATTGGAGCAGCTTCATAAATTAGCATAGTTATCAAAGGTTACATATTGTACATCTTTGAATTTTTTTTTGACAATATATTGATTTGTACTTCTGATCTAAATTATAATCTCACTTGTATTTTTATATTTGATTTCTAATAAGGATACAACAGAGAATTTACCAGCTCTTCCTCATGTATCTGGATTTTCCATGCCTGGAGTAGAAGAGCATATGAAAAGACAGTTTCTGTTCTTCTACTTGTCTTTGTGTTAAAAGCAGCCCAGAAAGACACAAAGATTTCTCCCAACTGAAAAATCTCTCTTTACTAACTTTACTCTGTCTCTGCTAGACTAATGCAGAGGATTTAGTGGTGTTCCTTAGCCCTATTCTATCCCTTTATATTTGGCTCAATAATAAGATGAGTTAACAGAAAGCTAAGTCATCTGTATTACAGTGGTACTTCGTTAAGTTGTAATTCCTCCCTCAGTGAGTTATTGGAGTTTTAAAAATGCATTCCATATTATGTGGTATAAAGTCAATAAGATACTACATCAAGGATTATGCATATAATCTATCAGTTTGAATTTTGTCTATAATTTACCATTTTAACTGTCTGCATGGGAAGAAAAAATTGATAAATGTAAAACAATTGAAGAGAATGCAGCAGTCATTGGCATTTACTCCCTCCTCCACTATAAATTTTCCCCCCCAAATCTCTGGATTTATGTGGTGATCTTCCCAACTTTGTACTTCCCAGATATGCTAAATTTCAGTTAATATAATTTTTAGCCAGCTGTTCTGGCTGAGATTTGAGGAATTCATTGAACACAGTGGAAAGATACTTGGATTGGGAAGGATTATTCTACCAATAAACCTACCTAAAAGTAAGCCTATTAGAAGCTATTCCAAAGTAAGTATGCAAAACTATTCCTCTGCAGTCAGTGCTGGGTAAATATAATTTCTTAATTATTTAAATTTCGATTTTAATTACAAGTGATTCATATGGTTTATTAAAGTAAAATGCTCAGATCAAATCCATAGGCCTATATATACCAAACCTAGCAGTTTCCTTGGATTTCATATGAAAAGTAGAGAGTTACATAGGATGGTGAGCACACATGCTCTGTTGATCTACTCTCTACTGGGAAATCCAAATACTGTGATACCTAATATTTATGAATTTATTATTGTACAAAATCCAGACACGGGTGGGAAGAATGTTGAGATCTTTTTAAAATATTCACCTTGTCTGTCAGGAATTACTCTCAGCATTGCATGGCAATGGCTTCACTGAATAGTAAAAATGATGTCAAATATATAATTCATACTTCATGATTAACTTTGTGGTTTTGAATACAGTGCAACATTACATTGTCAAAATGCGTGGTCCCCTTCTCATTTTATGTGTATTTGAGATTTCTCTCTGACTTCGGTCTAGTTTGAGAGAAGACAAGATTGAAATACATCTGATATCACCTTTAATCATCATTCTGAACTTTTTATGTCCACATTTTCTGGTAGATGGATTTTGACTATTAATTTGGTTTTGTATGTTTTCTCTGTGTGATATTTGTGCATTATTAGATGACTAGACTGGCCAAGGCAGACCTGTTACACTTGCCTGAATTAGGCATTGTTTGCCATGCCACTAAACCTGCCGCCAAGTGACAACTTCATGGGGGAAAATGAGAACGAAGTCTGGCCTGCAGAAGATGGACGCCCTGTCTCTGTTTTATTATTTTGTTTTGCTTTATTTTTCTTCTTCTTCTTTTAATTTTGTCCCTTTCTTGCTGTAATTCTTTTGTTTCTATTTGTGAACTGATTTTTCAGTTCTGTAAAAATGCTGTTCTGTTATAGGAATTCATTTTATAGGATTCATTTTAAATCTGTTCTGTGGAACTAATACTGTGTCAGTAAGAGCTGACATAATTCTAAAGTCAATTTAGACTTTACATTTAAACTGTAAGTGCAATTTTAAATTTAGATAATTTGAAATCAGTGGAAATAATTTCTGTATTCTTAATTAGGACTATGTTGAGTATCAAATGAAGTGATCAAATTGTTTACATTATCTCCACATAATTCAGCTTCTGTATTATGCATTGATTTCTATGGACTAAATTTTGAAGTGTTCATTTCTTCTGTAATGTCTTCAGAAACTTTCTTTCCCCATTTCCCTACCTTGAACCTCTCTGTTACTTTTTAAAATATGTATTTGAGCAAATGTTCTCCTTCATGCCTAAGCTTTATGGAAACCTGTTGAGATTTCCCATTGAAATTTGAACTGCAGAACATGTAAACATTTGGTAATATGATATATGTCAAGAAGGCTAATGTTATTTCAAGGGTAATAGGTTTTCTATTTATTTAATTTTGATATTCAATATCCTAATTTCTGTAACAAATCTAAAAAAAATTAGGGAATACTCAAAATAATTGCTGACCAGTGTTTGTTTTGTATATTGTCTTCTCTTCACTGTAGCATTCTGTGAGAAGGTGACAAGCATCACTATTTTTTTTCTTGCGTCTTGGCACATGATTAAGACAGTCTGTCTTGGATTAACAGACACATAGAATTTGAATATTTTCTACAGAACCTTCCCAAGAACAATAAGTTTTGCTACTTTTTTTTTTACAACAGGGATGAGAGTTCACAAATTATTTTTGGCACCTTTTATCATAGTTTTGCATCTCTTTTTTTTAAAATAAAAATATTTTACTGTGCTCTGATAATTTTATGATTAAATAGGGAGTTATATAATTAGCAGTAAACCCTACTGGTTTATCTAATGGACCAGCAGGATCTATACTAAAGCTACAAATTATTTAGAAATGTAAAGTAAGGAGCTGAAACTTTTGATAGAAGCTTTAAATTTTATTTTATTTTAAAATAAAAATGCGATTAAATAATAATAATAATAAATTGATAGAATTAAATTAAACAGATTGAAGTAGTAGTTAAGAGTTATTAATCAGTTTAAAGTGACATAGTCTAGTTCTGAGTAAAAACCTTTTGTGCATGTCTATGCTTTTACATCATTGCTTTTAAGTGTTGTTTGAGCTATCACCAGTGCTGAGTGTTTTGCACTTAAGGAGTCCTATGCATGGGAATGTCTTGCCAAAATAATTATTGAAATACATTTTTATAAATTTTCATTCTTACCTTATGATTACACTGAAACTATGCAATGATATTTAGTCTGGAATAATTTACTTTGGTCTTGCACAAGTTCAGTGAGGTACAGTTGGGCCCTTTCTGGAAGTAAGTCTGTGTTTAGCAGATGTTTAAAAATTCTTTTACTTTCTTTAATTTTGAAAATAGATATTCATTTTGTTGCTTTTTAAAAGAAGGCTTATTTTCTAGTAAATTAGTTACATGTAGATATAGTTTAGAAAGTTCAGTATTTACTATAAATTGCTATCTGTTATATTTACTTGGTGGCTACCCACTGATCAAAAGTTTCTCAATTAAGTGAGAGAAGTTACTTTATGACTTTTCATTTCTCTGTATGATTTCCCATGCTGCTTCCAGGAATGAGGAAATTTACAGGGCAGAGGAAAATCATTGAAAATTAGTTACTTCCCTTTGACTGTTGGATGCCTCGTTTGAATTAAATGTCTTCCATCAGTAGGAGACTGCAGTTTATAAGCATTTATTTTGGAATGTGCACTTGAATTCTCAAAGCCTATAGAACAATAGGAAATTTCACTATGGACTGAACCCTATTTCAGTCAAGATCCTATTATTTTTAAATCCATTCAATCAAGTGGAACTATAATACGGGTTTTATGTAGCTGGTTTAATCTTTCCTCTCAGTCAAAGTTTGCAGTGTTTCAACTTTTATATATACAAGGTTTTAAATAATATCCTTCCAAAACTCAAATTGTCAGAATGTTTAATATAGATCTTCAGGTAACTTTTTAACATCAGAAACGTCTCCCCCTTTTTGAAGTGGAATAACTTTTTGAGCGTAATATGGAGATCTGTGTTGTTATCTACATTATGTCTGTAGCTTTTTTAATGGAACATTATAGCTTTAGTAGATTAGTTGGTGAGGATTTTAAAATAAAAAATATTGTGTGGTTTTTCTAACTATAAATGCTATTATAATTCTAGATAATTGATGTTTTATGAGGCCAGATTGACTTAAATTCTTGTGCTTGCTCTAATAAGTAACCGTTATTTCAGACGGTGGCTCCTTGGCAGAATACTGTGTCATCTGCAGTCTGTAATTTCTGGATAGATTAGGAACTAATCCTTTTGGTAGTGTGCTTAAAATATTTACATTTAGATTGTTTGGGCGTAACCCACAAATATAGTAGTTAGCCGCTATAAAGCATCTTAAAAAGTAGTATAAATTGATTATCCTTAGTAAAGATCAACTCAATCAAATTATTCAAATATGGATCACCATGGTTAGTGTAAAATAATTTTTATTTAATTATTTAAAGTATTTTTATCCTAATTTTCAATCCCTAACATGAAACATTTCTGAGTTAAGAACTTGAGCAATTTTATTGAGGTAAGCCTTGCTCCCTGAATATGTATAGCGAGTGACAGAATCTCCTTGTCATCTTGTAAAAACAATAGTGGATCAGCTGCACTGACATTATGCAGATATAACAAACATGCCAGTGATCAAGTAAATATTTTTGTAAAGACTAGATTACACTACCCCTCATAATGCTACAGAGGTGTGAGCCTTGTTAGGTCAAAGTACTTACACTATGAATCATTATGTTTCTTTGATTTGTTGTACCAGATTGACAACTAGTGATCAACTGGCAATATTTTTCACAGCCACTTTCAGCAGAAGAAAAGACCAGTTTTTGCTTAGCACACTCCTGTTTCCTCTTTTTTCTTTTTGACTGATTTGGTTATTTGCCATTTCTGGGGATTAAACTTTAAAAAATGTTCTTCTTTTCTGTATCTGATGTTCTGTGTGCTATTAGTGATGCAGCCAACACGAACGGTTGTCATGTGTAACACACCTTTCGATCACCGTGAAACAACGTCCTGCGAAAGCGTCCATGCTTGATATCGTTTGGTTCATGAACATTAAGTTTCCAGTACAGGTGACCCATAGCTCAAAGTGTTAAATAATTATCTACTCATTGTTCAGTTTTTAAAGTAAAAATCCGGTAATAAGATTGTAGTTTTGCTCACTTACTGTTCCTAGCGGAGTAGGGGAAAGGAAGACGTGTGTTGTTTTGCTTTTTTTTTAAAGGCTGTTGTAGTTTTTTGTTTTCTTTACTATATTTAAGTTGAAGGGAAATAGTAAATAGAAGAATAAAATTTGAAAGGTGACCTTACTTTTGATAACAAAACCATTTTGCTCTTCAGGTAAAATTCCAGATGAAGCCAAAGCCCTCTCTCTCTTGGCTCCTGCTCCAACAATAACAAGTCTGATTCCTGGTGGAGGGTTGCTTCCTATACCAACGCCTCCTGTGAGTTCAGTAAGTAATGCTGGATGTAATAATGCAGCTGATTCAGTTACATTTTTAGTAATTGGCCTGTGGTAGGGATGGCTTTGACACAATCTAATGTGTAATTACAGTATTTTTCACACTATAAGAGGGTGGGTGGAAATTTCTCTGTATCTTAGAGTGAACATTGCGGCAGGGGGGACGGGGGTTGGTGTTCGCTGCTGCTGCCGTTTGTCGCCACCGGAGAACACTGGAGTCTTCGCTGCCAAGCAACTGATTGGCATTTGATTGGCCTCCCAAATACCACTGATCAGCTGTTCTAGGCAGCAGGGATTGCTGGCTCCACCACCGTTTGGCGGCGGTGATATCCGACAGCGGCAATCCCCGCCACCTAGAACAGCTGATCAGCAGTACTCCGGGAGGCCGATCTAATCACCAATCAACTGCTCAGCAGCGAAGGCTCCAGTGTTCCCTGGCAGCGGCAGCTCAGCTCAGTTAATCAGTGGTGGGCACAATGGAACAGAGCCCTGACGTGCTGGGGCTGCGATAATATGCTGATGCTGACCAGGCTGCTGTAAGGATGCTAGCCAGATGAATACTGGATGGATGCTGGGTGGCAGAGGCAGATTTTTTTTTCTTGTTTTCCTCCTCTAAAGTTAATGTGTGTCTTATGGCCTGGTGCATCTTATCAAAAAATATTGTAGCTAAAATCCAGAGTAAGATGGGGCATTTGTTAGGATAAACCAAAATCCTTAACATAGTAAGATTTAGACTTCAGCAGAAGTCTATATTAGCAAAGGATCAGAGGAAATAGCAAGAAAAATAATGTTAAAGCTAGAATTTTTACAGATTGGTACAGTCTTGCATTGAAAGCTGCTAGACTTTAAAAGGACTGAAGCAGCTTTGCAGTACTCCAACTATTCAACCTTCGTACATGCTTTTCTGCTAAGAATATTGCCTTATTGGCCAGAATTTCAAAGAATTATTCCTTCATGTTTTAAAACTGAAAATGAATTTTATAGCATTTTTATAGTGTTTTCAGATAATTTTTAAATCAGTATAAAAATATTTTTGTATTATTCAAAACAGAAGAAAGACCCCATGCTTGTTTCTATATTCTCTACTTACAGATAGGAATTTCCCTTGGTCCACTAGGAGCTATACCAGCAACAGCATTGGATCATAACATTACAGCTATTGGAGACATACCCCAGCCACCCATTATGGGCAATGTAGATCCTTCCAAGATTGATGAAATTAGAAGGACTGTGTATGTGGGAAACCTGAATTCCCAGGTAAACATTTCTGTAACAGAGGAATACATTAATAAAAAATGTAGCTGCTTATTTTGTGTATAATTGCAGTTACTTGCTCCATTCTCTCCATCAGAGAATCCCAATTACCTTAGTCTTTCACACAAGCAAAGTCTGGGAAATCTGTTAAGTCAAAGGTCACCGTGATACGAGATCTTTGCATTATGATTCATATGGTCCTTAACGCACCAATATAATACTCTTTTATGTATTTATTATTTTAATTTACATGGCTGCCTATCTCAAAATCATGATTTGGTTATTAAAAAAATACAAAAACAGAAAAAACCAAAAATGGAACATATAAAATAACAGCTGGGTTAAAAAGAGATACATAATCAAAGCCTGGGCTCAGCTCCTCACCCCTAAGTCCAGGTTCAAAACAAGTTTCAAAGGTCTTAGGATAGACTGACAAAGTTGGACCCAATCTGATTTCTCTGAGGATAATGATCCAAAGCATGGGCATCTTTGTATTATTATATGTATTTGTCCACCCCCCCGCTTCCCCCCCCCTATTATTGGCCACCCAACTCCAGTAGATTCTTGGCAGCATACCAATACTAGAAAAAACAGCTAAAAACATTAAATCAAGTAGACAGCCAAACTAAAATAAAATGTCCAATAGACAGCAAAATGAACAAAACGGGGATTGAAAAAATAGTAACATCTCATTTTCACATTGACTAGATGTCTTTATATATCTTAGATAATTTCTCTGGTCTCATAAGTGTCATACACCACTGGTATATCATTCTGTAAAAATTTTATCTTAAATTAAATTGACTTTGTATAAATATGAAGAAATATGGCATCCTCGTATACAAACTAGAGTAGGTTATGGTAGGTTAAATAAGCATATATGAGTATATGTGTTTATAGATACATTGCTTAAATGATAATGTATATAGAATAACCATTCTAATGCTATATTTTAATTTTCTTGTATTTTTTCACTTTTTAAAAGCACTTTAAAAGTGCTGTTATTTTTTTTTATTAAAAAAGTTTTATTTTAACATTCATATCCAATAATATATTTAGTGTACCATCATATACAATTAATTGGACCTGTGCTGTTATTTTTTATAATATATGTATTATATTATATTATACTACATTATATATTGTATTTTCTTTTGCTTTTTATTTTTTGGTTATTTTAAAATTTATTTTAAAGTTTAGTATAGTGTAAATTTAGTTTCTTTATCTCCAACCTCTCCCATTGATCCATCTGTATGTTGTAACCATTTTATTATGCAATCCTTAACTTGTTCCTCTTCAAATTTCAACAAGGTTTGTACATTTTTACAATCATATGGCCAATTGTACAAAATTCATTTTTAAATTCCATATTTAGTTAATTCAATCTCCATTACTGTTTTATCTGTA
Source organism: Ahaetulla prasina (assembly GCF_028640845.1). NCBI lineage: Eukaryota > Metazoa > Chordata > Lepidosauria > Squamata > Colubridae > Ahaetulla > Ahaetulla prasina. The sequence continues at coordinate 273,599,618 of NC_080540.1, read as the reverse complement.
TTAAATCTCTTGATTTCATCTTAAGCATTTATAGAATTTATCATCACCCATATATCCTTTACTCTTTCAGTTGCTCCCTCAAAACTGCTCTAGGTGTTGTACTGTATAATATCAACATGGAAACAGTATTTAAAATTAAACTTAAAATATTAAAGTTGATTTAAGATTAAAAATGTTAAAATTATAAAGTTGTAAAATTATAACAGTTTCAAAGAGACTTAGATTTTTCCCTTTGCAACGTGTTCACATAACCAGACATATATATATACCCTGTTTTCCCCAAAATAAGACATCCCCTGATAATAAGCCCAATTGGGCTTTTGAGCGCATGGCAATAAGGCCAAACACTTATTTCAGGGTTCAAAAAAATAGACAGGTCTTATTTTCGGGGAAACGTAGTATATATAAAAACTAGAATAGGTTATAGTAGGTTAAATAAACATATATTCAAATATGAATATATGCACATACATTATACATACATACATACACATACACACATATTTTTACTCAATAATCATTGTTGTCATTTCCTTTTGGGGTAAACAGACAGTTAGAAAATGTCATGCTTATCAGTCAGTTAAATTTAAACAGGATGTTTAAGGTGTTATTTAGAAATATGGAAATAAAAGTTTTATTTCTTGCAATTAATATTGATGTTCAAGATGTAGAATAGCTTTAATTTTGGTGACAGAAATGAACATTGTAGTTGGCATGATTCCAAATAAGCAGAATGAGAAATAAGTTTGTAAGTTATTTTTAATTTGAGTTTATTTTTCCCCCCTTCAGACTACAACAGCTGATCAGTTGCTTGAGTTTTTCAAGCAAGTTGGAGAAGTGAAGTTTGTGCGGATGGCAGGTGACGAAACCCAGCCAACACGCTTTGCCTTTGTGGAATTTGCTGACCAGAATTCTGTACCTAGAGCTCTTGCCTTTAATGGAGTTGTGTTTGGAGACAGACCATTGAAGTAAGAAAAACACTTTTATAATAAATTTCTATCAACATTAGCCAGAGTGGAAAGAGTTTGTAAGAGTTGTAGTCCAAACCATCTGGAGAGTATTAGGTTGCCTATTTCTAGCATAATACATACATACATATTCTTCATAGGGACATTTGTATGCATTCCCACAAAATTTGTGCAAGCCCCATGGGTTTACTCAAGCAATATATCGCAATGCACACTTAAGAAATAGGTCTGCTGTAGGTTTATGGGAAAAATGCAAATGTTTTTATTGGTAACTCATTGACTTTACTCCAAATAAAATAATACATTTGCTATAATTAGTTAATAAATAACTTTTGGACAGAAGCCATGGATAAGCATTGGGGATTTAGCACAGAGGATTTGATTGGCCTGTAGGAAGTTGCACTTCATTCTTGGCATTACAATTACAAGTATTTCATAAAATGTGAATGGAAAGATGCTTTTATGAAAATGTGAGAGAACACTCGTATATATTATATTTTCATAAAGGCAGCTGGAGAATTGAGACACAATTCTGTAGTACATCGGTAGGGTCCTGTTCTGTGCTAGAGACCTTGAACAATTCACTGTACTGATTTGAGAGTCTTGGAAATTGTAATCTCTCTGGAAAGCACCATAATAAATGCTGTAAAATTTAGGGTTTATTTTAATTTAGAGGTTGAAGGCATATTTTGAAAACTCAGATAAGAGGCAGCTTAATGGCTTCATTTTTGTTTCATCTTATATGTACAAGGGTAAGCAATTGGCCAAAAACATCATTCCCCCATTCTTTTTTTACATTCAAGAAGTGTTCTCTTAATATCTAATAAAATTTTAAATGCTATGCTAATTTAATATTTTTCTTGAATTTCATAAAAAAGAAGCTAAATTGATAGTCAAAATACGTCTGGGCTTCAGATAGATCCGTATGCATTCTTAGGAAATTAAGGGGGAGAGAAGAGGAGACATAGGAGAGCAGTAATGCAACAAAAGAATTAGATTGAGAAAGTGATGGAAGGAGTTAAGGAGTTATGTGACTATGATTTGACAGAAGGGGAAGAAGAAAAACATCTGAGTTCAAAGGAGGTATTTTACTACACAGGGGTGTCAAATACAAGACCTGCGGGCCGGATTCAGCCCGCAATGTGGTCGGATCCGGCCCAAGGGCTGTCCTGGAAAATGTAAGGGGGCCAGCCCGCGTTGCTTGAGCCCAGTCTACCTAATGCGAAGATGAAACATGGGGACAGCGTGGCTTCAGCCTGGTCTACCCAATGTGGAAGGGGAAACATTGGTCCAACATGGCTTTGCCCGGTCTACCCAATACAAAGAAGAAATATCGGACCAGCATGGCTTCAGCCCGTCTACTCAGTGCGAAGAAGAAACATGCCAGCAATTTGGGGAGTGGTGTCATATGGCCGCGCCCACCCAGTCCCTCCCCCCTCCCCCTTCCCAAGGTCAACCACAGCCCTGATGCAGCCCCCAATGAAATTGAATTTGACACCCCTGTACTTTCAGGTCTCAAGTTTTTCTTGGACCATGTTTTTCAAATTAGTTTTCTGTCTCATTAGCTGAGGAGGAATAGGCAGGGTAAGTAATTGTTAAAAGTGATAGGCTTTTATGAGGGGGTGGTGTAATGAGTCAGCAGTTAAAGATGCTGAGTTTGTCAGCTGGAAAGCCGACAGCCTGGGTTTGAGACCTGAGTGCTGCACAACAGGGTGTGCTCTTGTTCCTGCACCAACTCCTGACCACCTAGCAGTTTGAAAGCATGCAAAATGTGACCAAATAAATAGGTACCACTTCGGTGTGAATGTAACAGTGTTTCATATGACTTTGGCGTATAGCCATGCTGGCCACATGACCACAGAAAAGGTCTTCAGACAACATTGGGTCCCTCGGCTAAGAAACCGAGATGAGCACCACGGTCTAGAGTTGGACACAACAGGACAGGAAAGTCTTTATCTTTACCTTTATAGGTTTTTATGTAAAATGTATCTCTGAAAGATTTAACTCCCTCTCCTTTAATCATAATATGCAAAAAAAAAAAAAAGACTGATTATTCCTCAGGGAATAATAAGATTAAAAAAACCCAGTAGTTTTATCTGTGAAATTCATTGTTTTGCAGTCTAGTCCAAACCATTTGTGAGCTAATAAATAACAAGAATCCATTTTCTACTCGATGGCACAAAAAAAAAAAAAAATGCTAGACTGAAACATATGCATACATGCAGTGAAATAACTCAATACAATCTGTGGTTTAATTTAGAATAAACCACTCCAATAATGCAATAGTGAAGCCACCTGAAATGACACCACAAGCTGCTGCAAAGGAGTTGGAGGAAGTGATGAAGAGAGTACGGGAAGCTCAGTCTTTTATATCAGCTGCTATTGAGCCAGGTAGGCTTCTCCTTGCCCTGCATTTCCACTCGGGTAACTCCTGGCATGTATGTTTGATGGAGCATTTTTTTCTTCTAGGAAACAGGGAGAGGCTATCCTGGGCAGAATTCTTTGATGGACTCATTAATTTTGATGAGTGGTTTAGTACTTTATAGTCAAGAATGTGCAGTTAAGGTACCTGATAGCACTGCTTTTTTATGTCAAACTATTGAATAATTTTTAATAGTTTTTTTTTTTAAAAGTACTGTTTGTTGGCCCAACTCCTCACAGCTTTCCAATAATCTTTCATTTTGTGGTCTCCTTAATTTTTCTTTCAGGTTTTTCATTCTTCTTACTGCCTGACCTGTTTCTCTTGTTTTTTCCTTCTTTTTGGACTTCCTTCTCTTTATGGTTTGCAGCTTCATTATTTTGCATTGATGTACCATATTTTTCAGACTATAAGATTCTCTGGACTATAAGACGCACATTAGCTTTAGAGGAGGAAAAAAAAATCTGCCGCTGCTTCCCAGCAATTTGCCTCCTTGCAGCAAACAGCCTGGTCAGCTTCAGCACAGCCTGATTTAGAACAAGCAGCTGATTGGCAGTTGGATCGGCCTCCCGGAATACTGCCGATCAGCTGTTCCAGGCTGCAGGGATTGCCGCCGAAAAGCAGTGCCAATTGGCGGTGATGGGAACAGGTTGAAAATGGGATGCGCTGAGGCGGAAAATGGGGCATGCGGAGGCGGCGATGGGTGGCGGCAAGCCCCACAGCCTGGAACAGCTGATCGGTGGTATTCTGGGAGGCCGATCAAACCGCTAATCAGCTGCTCATGCTAAATCAGGCTGTGCTGAAGCTGACCAGGCTATTTGTTGTTTGCTGCAAGGAGATAAATTACTGGGAGGCAGAGGCCAAAGGGTTGGGGCTGGCGGATGGGTGGGGCTTCAGCAATATTTGCTTTATAAGTCGCACAGACATTTCCACCCACTTTTGGGGGGAGGAAGTGCGTTTTATAGCCCGAAAAATACGGTATAACTTTTCTTGGGAGCATCGGTGTTTTGTTTGACTGCAGATGAGTAACATGCTCAGTTGCTCTGCTTTTTTACTTTCAGGTATTGGTATGTAAAGGACACTTCTAAATTTATTGAAGTAGTTGTAATACCCAGAATCATTAGGAAATTATGGTAATTAGGAAAAAGGTCAAAACTAGCAGCATTGGACTGGGAAGACTGCACCTGAACTGCTAACATAATCCAGGCAGTTAAAATTAATTATTTACCACAACATCAGAAGACAACTGACAGGCAAAGTCTAGAGAGAACTTGATTTTGTAATGAAAATTACTGAAGCAGTTGGCAGATTATTCAAGAAACAAATATCAGACCATGAAATTTTCTTAGGTACCTTACAAAGAAAAATAAACTGACCTTTAGCACTCTTGTTTTCCTTATTTGAATGATATGTGATTACTTTTAGAAATGAAAGAAAACATAATACAGATTATCTTGGTAGGTTTTTTTTTTGATATGGCTAACATCTAGTCAGTCTATTTTCAATAAACAATGTAAAAAAAAATCAGTGACCTTAAACACCATAGCTATTTATCTATGTTTGTAGAATATTAAAGGATATATATTATGAATCAGTCTATCATTTCATTTCATGTTGTTATAAAAACGGAATGAACACATTTTTATTTTCTTGACTCTGGTTCTAGAATTATTGCCTTATTGGTTGAGTCCATTATGTTCTTAAATATTTGAGGATTAACTACTTAATTGTAGCAATGCTTTGACAATAAAATTCCAGTGCTATTCATGTTCATTTCTGCATAGCTTTTCAAAATTCTATCAGATTGTGTGTTTTCTGTCTGAAATCAATTTTACCAAACATGTTTTAATCTTGTGCATTGTGGCAGCAACAAATCCCATTCCTTATTTAGCTAGCTGTTTATAATTATCTGGTTTATGTGTACTGCTGCAGGATGGCTGCACTCAACGAATATATGCAATGACTTTCTTGGATGTTTCTGAAGGATTTTTGCAAAGAAGGAAGATGTGCAGAGAGTAGGCCCCTTGCAATATATGTGGTACATTCCACTTGTGCCAGATTGTTAGCTGGGATCTTTAAATATTCTGAGCTTACACTGCAAAGTCGTTTTTTCTCTCAGAGTCTGGAAAGAGCAGTGAAAGAAAAGATGGTCGATCGCGTTCCCATTCACGTTCAGAATCCAGATCTAGTTCAAAATCTCGAAGGAAAAGATCACAGTCAAAACGCAGGTAAGTCTTCTGCTTAAAGCTTCTCTGAGATCTGTAGTGAATTTGTCTTCTCCTGTGTCATCTAAGGCAGGTGTCCCCATTCTCTGCCATGGCTCGTTGGGAACTGGGCCCCACAAGTGGCGGGCAAGCGCACAAAGCTTTATTTGTGCGTGTGTGGGATTGGGTTGCACACACGAAACCATTCTCTCAACTGCCACCACTTCTGCTGCTGCTGGTCCATGGAGCCAAAAAGGTTTACATTGGCAAGGGTTACAGGAATTGCTGTGATATAGCTGGACCTGTGTTTTGAGATCCTTTTGTCCAGTTTAAAAAGCTATTAAATTATGGCATGAATTTTCAGATCTTTATGCAGCCCTGAGGTGGTACCTAAATCATATTTGCATGTGAAATTTAATATTTTCACATGCAAAGCAAATATATTAACTTTCTCTTAATTTGTGGCTAAGTTAAGCTTAATGGTTTCCAAGAATAAAATTGCTAAGAATCCTGGCTTATGACAATGAGTGATAAGCTTGCAGTCCTCCTTAGACATCATTATAATATTGGGAACTGGGAACTTCGTTCTTATTCAGATTATAATTCCTTGCCTGTTGCTCGCCAATGTGCTAAGACTGCACGCACACACACAAATTGTTTCTAAAAATTCAGTCTGGTTTGAAAGTCAAATCAAAATGCACTGATTTAGATGACACATGGGACTTTCAATTTTTGGTTAAGTTAGGAGGGAGGTTCTACAAGGAGGACCAAGATGAGATTGAGCCCTTCTTTGTGCATCAGTATTTTATTTTAGTGCATTATATAGTGTGATAGTGATAATATATGCTACAGGGGGAAAAAATAGTAAAAGTGTCTCAAGATTGAAAAGTAAAATGGCTGTTGACAACCTGTGAAGTAATAATAAAATATAATGCTCTTTTAAATCCAAGAGTTCTTTAGACACAGACGTCACACACATAAGTGATATATTATGAGGAAGTTGTGTATGAGTATACCAAAATGCTTCTATTATACTATTGTTAGAAATGGTATAATGTCTTGATCCATAGCATTCATCCCAAGAAAGTGCCACATATTTAATATTCATATTTATCTCCAGCCATTTTTTTACATCCAATAATATATACTGAAATTTTTAGACCTTACTAAAAACATAAAGTATTAATGAGTAAATGTATTTCTTAAACTCGTTCCTTATCTGTGAATCCACATTCTTGCTCTTATGATTGAACTTTCTCCTGTGATGGAATAAACAGTCTAGGTTCTCTCCAAGCCTACCTGTAAGGATTTTTGCTAAAATTGGCACAATTTTATTGCATACAAATAAGCATCACAGATTAGTTTCTCTTCCCTTGGGAGTAGGAAACAAAATGGGAGGCATAGGGTGTTACAATGTATTAATGCTAAATTCAGATGCTGAATTGGCTGTAAACGTAGTTGTACTTTTGGAAGAATTTTTATAGCCCTTTTTGTAAACTGATAAAGTATAAGATTATAATAATTTGTTATCATTATTCATACAATAATTACATTTCAGTTGTCTTTTGCTTTGAAGTTGGCTTTGGAACATATTGATTGGCTTTTCATGTTGTTTAGTAATTTCTGAATGTTCTATTTTTTTAAAAAAAATGCACAATAATGCAGGCAACATAGGAAGAGAACCAGTATAATTTCTAGCATTTAGCCTCTACAATTACTTGCTACAGGAGTAGATCCCGTGAAAGATCACGTTCTAGTCAAAAGGACAGACGCAGATCCAAAAGTCCACCCAAAAAGCGTTCAAAGTCTAAAGAACGCCGAAGATCAAGAAGCAGCTCTCCTTCTCGGTGAGATTCCTATAATTAATGCTATTACATATTTTTGATATTATCACCAAACACCAAGAGGCTTAGGAGTAATCCTAAAAGTTAAATTTAATAGTATATCTTGCTATAGAATTATAATTGCATGTTATCCAGCTGTATATTTAACTGTCACCACAAATGGCATGAGGATAGAGCATAATATCATTTTCGTTTACTGATTTTTCTATCTATCTGCAGGATGCTATTTTGTAATTTGTCTGCCATCAGTAATCAGTGCATTCTGTTAAAGGACAGTTTTGGGAATTGAGTTTACTTGACTTGTGTTCTCTTACAGTGAATGTTAGGTAAGCTGAATTAATAAATATTTTCTTTTCTCAGGGAGAAGAGGAAAGAAAGCAAAGAGAGGATTAGAGAAAAAGAAAAGATTAGAGAGAGAGACAGAGATAAAGAAAAAGAAAAAGAAAAAGAAAAAGAGAAGGACAGAGTTCGAGAAAAGGATAGGGGCAGGGAAAAAGATAGAGGCAGAGAAAAGGATAGAGGGAGAGAGAGGGAGAAGACCAAGGATAGAGAGAAGGACCGAATGAAAGATAGGGATAAGGAGCGAGAAAAAGACAAAGAGAAGGAGAAAGAAAAAGAGAAGGAGAAAGCAGCAGATATGAAAAAAGATAAAAGAGAAGATTTGGACAAAGAAGTGGAAAAGGAGAGAGAGACAGAAGGAGACAAAGAGAAGGATGACAAAGAACATGTCAGAGAAAAGGAGGAAGAAAAAGAGAAAGGAAAGGAGGGAGAAAAGGACCATGAAAGAGATAAAGAAGGGGAGAAAGCAAAAGCAAAAGACAAAGAAAGAGATCGAGACAGAGACAGAGAAAGAGATGAAAAAAAGAAAAAGGAGAAGAGATCTAAAACACCCCCTAGAAGCTATAGTTCCTCAAGAAGATCACGTAGTTCTAGCAGGTTTGATTTTTTTCAAAGTTCCTCAATTCATTTTTTTAATTGAAATGGTAGTAAATTAATTGTACATTTAGTATGCATTAGTGCATCCTAAAATAATGATGAGACTTATTTGATACCTGTTGCATATTTCTGAAGGGATTAAATTAGGGCCACTTTATGAATTGATTACCATATACTTTCATGTGGTAAATTATGAAGGATTCCAGAGATAAACCTTTGGTGCTTCTAGACAAGATTTTTCTTGTGCAGATTTCTTATCCTTCTCTTGATATTTACATGAAGATCATGTATCATGCAATAAACTTCCACAAATAGCCTTATATATATTTGGTTATTCTTCAAATGAGTAAAGCTGCATTGAAAGTGTTTTGTTCTTCAAAACATACCAGATCAGCCTTTTTTTAAAAAAAAAAATTAACTGGCCTTGTGTTAGGTTTTAATGCCTTTTTGTATGAATTGTATTTGCAGGGCTATTATGCCAAATTATGGTTTAGCAAGGTGTGAATGAGTACCCGCAGCAGCTTATAGAAGGGTTTCTGTTTTTCTCTGTATGGATAAAAACAGCAATTGTTGCTTTTCAATCAAAATGTGATTGAAGATAACTTTATAGGTGAGGTTGACTGCAATTTAGGATCTACGTGAGAGAGCAACCTGAGCTTAATTAAATTAATAATACCCGGTGGACTTCCATTAATTTTTGACTAATGGATCTTACAGAGATCGAAGGAAGAGGAAGAGCCGAAGTCCTTCAAAGTCTCCCAGATCCTCCAAAATCACAAAAAGGAAATCATCTCGGTCTCCATCTCCAAGGAGGTAAGTGCATGGATTTATCATGCAGAGTTTTTGTACTGTTCAATTTCTTCTGCATTACATGCCTCTTATTAACAGCAAGTAGATTAAAGCAAAAAGAAATGTCGAACAAAGAAAAAACAGAAACATATGTCTGGCTTTTCTTCTTTGATTAAAAATTATCTTCAAGTTTTTTTTCTTTTTAGGATGTTCTAAATAATTTACCTTAAGTGTGTGTGTGTGTGTGTGTGTGTGTAGTCTCCAAACTTTGACAGTTTATAATATAAATCTCAAACCATTATTGTCCTTTTGAAATGTAGAATTCATTTTAAAAATAATTTTTAGTAGCAGTTGTTTGACTAGAAGTTAAAAAAAACTCCTTAGAAAAAAAGGCAGTGATAAACTAGTTCTTTAAAGACTGCATTTGAACTTGGCTTGAGGCAGCCTTTAGCCTAATTGTCGCTATTGGAACTTGTGGTGCAGAGCCGTGGTAGTTAGTGGTTAGAGTGCAGTACTGAAGGCTACTTCTGCTGACTGCTGATTGCCAGCAGTTTGGCAGTTCAAGTCCCAATGGCTCAAGGTTGACTCAGCCTTCCATCCTTCCGAAGACCCAGATTGTTGGGTGCGATATGCTGACTCTGTAAACCACTTAGAGAAGGCTGTAAAACGGTATATAAGTCTAAGTGCTATTGCTATTGCTATCCTAAAAGGATTATTAAGGTGCAGGATTTTTTAGTTTGATGGATACACTTTATATATACTGTTTTTTACTGCTGTTGTAAGCTGCCCATAGTTTTTTAAGATGGCCAGCCATACAAATCTTTTAAATAAATAAATAAATAAATAAACTTTAAGATGATTTAAATAATTTTATTCGGAAAAAACTAAGGTACATTTTTAAAAAATGCTAAATTTGATGTGTAAAATATTTTTCTGTTGCTAGATATTCTTTGTTGAGTAACAATTATTTAATACAAATATTTATTTAGTCTTAACTGGGAGGTTCTTTATGTGCCAATTTTGAGAATAATTGATTATTATTTTTATCCAGTATCTTGAGTAAAATCTATAATTAGCTTCCCCATGTTTTACTGACAGAACAGGTAAGTATTTAGAAGAAACTGTTAAAATAATGTTTATGTTTTCTGTCATTAAATGTATTTTATTTATTTATTTATTTATTTATTTATTTATTTATTTATTTATTTATTTATTTATTTATTTATTATTTAAATTTTTATACCGCCCTTCTCCCGAAGGACTCAGGGCGGTTTACAGCCAGATAAAATAAACAGTACTATTACAAAATAAATACTATTAAAATACCACTAAAAAACTTATTCAATTTGGCCGCAATTAAAATTTAGCAAATAATAAAACCCATTAAAAACCCATTAAAACCCATTTAAACCCCTTAAAACCCACGAATTTAAAAACTAATCCAGTCCTGCGCAGATGAATAAATGAGTTTTAAGCTCGCGACGGAAGGTTCGGAGGTCCGGAAGTTGACGAAGTCCTGGGGAGTTCGTTCCAGAGGTGGGAGCCCCACAGAGAAGGCCCTTCCTGGGTGTCGCCAGACGACACTGTCGCTACCGACGGCACCCTGAGGAGTCCCTCTGTGAGAGCGCACGGTCGGTGAGAGGTATCCGTAGCAGTAGGCGGTCCCGTAATAACCCGCCCAATGCCATGGAGCGCTTTGAAGATGTTCACCAAAACCTTGAACCGCACCCGGAAGGCCACAGACAGCCAGTGCAGTCTGCGCAGGATAGGTGTCACACGGGAGCCACGAGGCTCCTCTATCACCCGCAGCTGCATTCTGACTAACTGAAGCCTCTGGATGCCCTTCAAGGGGAGCCCCATGTAGAGAGCATTGCAGTAATCCAGGCGAGACGTCACGAGGGCGTGAGTGACCGTGCACAGGGCATCCCGGTCTAGAAAGGGGCGCAACTGGCGCACCAGGCGAACCTGGTAAAAAGCTCTCCTGGAGACGGCTGTCAAGTGATCTTCAAAAGACAGCCGCTCATCCAGGAGGACGCCCAGGTTGCGCACCTGTTCCATCGGGGCCAATGACTCGCCCCCGACAGTCAGCCGAGGACTCAGCTGACTGTACCGAGATGCCGGCATCCACAGCCACTCTGTCTTGGAGGGATTGAGCCTGAGCCTGTTTCTCCCCATCCAGACCAGACGGCTTCCAAGCACCGGGACAACACTGATAGCTTCGTTGGGGTGGCCCGGTGTGGAAAAGTACAGCTGGGTGTCATCAGCGACAGCTGGTACCTCACACCAAGCCACTGATGATCTCACCCAGCGGCTTCATATAGATGTTGAACAGAAGGCGAGAGGATCGACCCCGCGGCACCCCACAAGTGAGGTGTCTCGAGCCGACCTCTGCCCCCTGTCAACACCGTCTGCGACCGATCGAGAGATAGGAGGAGAACCACCGATAAACGGTGCCTCCCACTCCCAATCCCTCCAACCGCGCAGCAGGATACCATGGTCGATGGTATCAAAAGCCGCTGAGAGGTCTAATAGGACCAGGGCAGAGGAGCATCCTCTATCCCTGGGCCTCCAGAGATCATCCACCAACGCGACCAAAGCCGTCTCAGTGCTGTAACCGGGCCGGAAGCCAGACTGGAACGGGTCTAGATAGTCAGTTTCATCCAGGTGCAAGGGAAACTGATATGCCACCATATTTCTACAACCTTCGCCACGAAGGAAGGTTGGAGACCGGACGATAATTACCTAAAACAGCCGGGTCCAGGAAGGCTTCTTGAGGAGGGGTCTCTTTCAAGGCGGTAGGAAAGACTCACTCAACCAAGGAAGCGATCGTAATAGCCTGGAGCCAGCCTCGTGTCACCTCCTGAGTGGCCAGTACCAGCCAGGAGGGGCACGGGTCCAGTAAACATGTGGTGGCATTCAACCTCCCCAGCAACCTGTCCATGTCCTCGGGAGCGACAGGGTCAAACTCATCCCATAAAATGTCCCCAAGACCACCCTCAGCCCTCTCACCCACGGCACTGCAATCTTGGTCTAGGCCCTCCCGGCTGAACGATTTTATCGTATAGATAACCGTTAAACTCCTCAGCACGTCCCTGCAACGGGTCATCCCGCCCCTGATGTAAGAGGGAGCGAGTCACCAAACAGGGCGGCTGGGCGGTTATCTGCCGATGCAATGAGGGAGGAGGCATAGCTACGCCTCGCTTCCTCATTGCCACTAGGTAAGCCCTAGTATAGGACTTCACTAGTGTCCGATCAGCCTCTGAACGGCTAGACCTCCAAGAACTCTCTAGGCGTCTTCTCCGCGCTTCATCCTCTCAACTCCTCGGAGAACCAAGGAGCCGGTTGGGACCCGCGCCGGGTCAGAGGTCGCAAAGGCACGACACGATCTAAGGCCCCGCCGCGCCCGCTCCCAGGCCGCAACAAGTTCCTCAGCCGAGCCGTGAGCCAGACCGTCAGGAAATGGCCCAAGCTCCGTCCGAACCCCTCCGGTCCATCAGGCGCCTGGGACGGAACCAACGTATCGGCTCCGTCTCCCTGCGGTGGTGAATGGCGGTCAGAAAGTCCAGGCGAAGAAGAGAGTGATCTGACCATGACAAAGGTTCAATGACTATTTCCTTTAAGTCCAGATCTCTCAACCACTGACCAGAGACAAAAACCAGGTCCAGAGTGCCACCCCCGATGTGAGTAGGGCCATCAACTACTTGGGTCAGATCCAAGGCCGTCATGGAAGCCATGAACTCCCGAGCTGCCGTTGATGACGAGCCGGAAGATGGCAAGTTAAAATCCCTCATGACTAAAAGTCTGGGGGTCTCAACTGCCACTCCAGCCAGCACCTCCAGTGTTGGAGCAATTGGAACAAATGTATGACTTTGTTCCAATTGTTACTTGAATTCAGTATTGTTTGAGGATGTGTGACTTTGTTAATCATTCTTTAATGAACTCTGTAAGCATGAAATGAACCGTCCTAATTACATCTGTGTGTATAATATTTTTTCCAAAACAGAAGCAAGAAAGACAAAAAGACAGAGAAGGAGAGAGATGTAAGTAATGATCGAAGAAGAGAGAGGGAGAGGTCTACTTCAAAGCAAAAGAGTAGTAAAGACAAAGAGGTCAAAGAGAAATCAGATAAAACCACAATTATGAAGGTAAGCTTATTTTGATCAAGCCAAAACAATCATTGGAGAATATTTTAGGAAGACTTCTGCGCCTACTGTCTTTCGTTGGTTCTTTGGATACCTCCTAAATTTTATTTAATTGCTGAAAAATTCTCTTCGAAATACCTCAGTAATTTCAGACAAGAACAAGAAGTCATAAATACCGTATTCCTTTTTAAAAAAACAAATAGTTTAGTGTGGAAGGACAAAATTTGCAGTGTTGAATTTTATTCTTTTGGAGCCTTCTCAGAAGGGTTCACTTGGTAGAACGTTGTTTCCAATAGGAAGGAAAGACAATCATTCTTAACTGCAGAAGGTGAAGTTAATCAGTTTAGTATATTTTCTAATACTATTCTGAGGTTAATAATAAAATAAACAATATGTGTATGTTATAAATTATCTTGAGTAGTATTTCTACAAGAAGGACCTAGGTTAAATAGCAATTTTGTATTGAATTTTAAATATTCTTCCGTATCTTACTGAATTGTTGTCAAGTAACAGTTCATGGAAGATTGTGCCCACCTATTTTCCTGCCCTCCCCTATTGTTGAAAGGCGTTTTTTTACTGCAAACTATTCTTTATTGAAAATGTCATAATTTCTCTTTGCTGGGCAGAATGCTCTTGAGTCAAATGAACATGGAAATAAATTTCCCCCACCCCCTTCTCTGCTTAGTGTAGAACTCACATTTTGCACAACAAAAGGGTTGCTTTTGGACCAGGAGAAACATTGATCTTTTCTCAGGAGCTGCAGAAGTGGTTTTGCAAGTTTTGCAAAATTAGGGATGAATTTCTCATAGAAGTTAGCAAGACCTAGACTAGAGAATGCTGCAATCTTTTCCATTATGAGGGAGTGGAGATACACAATAGAATAGACTGCATCTTTGCTGGATCCATTTGAATGATTTCTGGATATTCTATAACCCAAGTCAGATTGAATGTGCATTTTTCTAATTTAGCAAAGAGCTTATTGTCTCACAATTTTTGCAATATATTTCTCACATGAGTTACATGCAAGCAGATCCCTGTTCAGAATAAACCAAGAGGTCATTCACCAATAGACAATAATGTCTGCAGAAATGTTTGTGAAGCTACAGAAAAAACTTCAGAATAAGACTTGAAACCAGGCTGAAAGACATCACTGTGTATTCAAACCTTCCATACCTTGTATCAAAAGCTGATAAATATTCAAGCCCTTCTTTCATTCTGATTAGATTGTAACTACTTCTCAACTCTAGTTTTGTAAAAATGGATGCTTTTAGTAACTGATCTAGTAGATCTGAGATACGTGGGAGTGGATAATAGTGTCTAATTATTACTTTGTTCAGGTCCTTGTAATCATGAATTGTGTGCATTTGGGTTCCTTCCTTTCCATTTAGATTGACTATTGTTCTTTTTTGTCCCAAAGGTGCTTTTTCCAAATGGTTTGCTTCTCATCCAAGAAGCTTCTTCAGTTCTAGCTCAGTTCCTCAGTTCTACAATTAATATAGTAACTAAATTGCAAAACAAATGTTATCCATTTAAATTCAACAAAAACACAATATAACAACTCCATGTTTAAGCCAGGTTTATTCTATCTCTTGCCTTAGTCCCTAAATGTATATATTAAAAACTATTGTTTTTAAAAGATTCCTGAATTCTAGAATATGGCTCTTTCACTTGCTGGAAGATAATTTTGCATTCAGGTTAATTTCACATGCAGCAGGTTTAGATAGTTAATTGGTGCTGGCTAATGATTAATATAGGAATAGAAGAAACTAATTGTTGCAGAACTAATATCAATAGAAAGATATAAGGCATTTAAAAATAAGTTATTTCAGAAGTTTCAGTTTTTATCAGATGTATTTATTTTTTAGGTTTATATCCTTTCCTCAGGTGCTTCGTATGGTTTACATGGAGATTATTATTATTATTTTCATTTTTATACACTGTTTTAAAATTCTAATTTTGGAGTGCATGAGAGGGACCATGCATGCCCTCAAAAAATCAGTTAGATAAATTTGTTGTATATTTTTTATTTATTGCCTTTTAAATATTTTTTCTTTATTTACAAAGGATAAAGATTTCAGTAAAGAGAATCAAAATTCTGAAATCAATAAAGCAGCAGAGGAAGAGGAGACAACAATTGCAGCAGAAATTGAACAACAGAATGGGAACTGCCAACCAAATGAAGAAACAATCTCAATTAAAACTGAAGATGTGTAGAATGTTGAATGGACATTTGACCAATTTTGCAAAAGAAATACAAAACTTTTTGTCTGATCTCCAAAATACATCAAAAGAGGATAAAAAAATATTAAGCAATCAACTGGACATAGCAAATTCTGCTAGCAGCAATTTCAGTCTTGGTGGTTTGGTCAGCTTGAGGACTGACAAGAAGCAGGACTGACCAATAGGATATGCTGTGACAAAAGCAAACAGCAATGGTCAAATCTTCCAAAATAAATGTATTTCATTGATAATAAAATACTAGGTGGTTGCAGCCTGTACTATCCTGAAAAGCTACCAAGGGGATGCATTTGGAAGTTGTTAAAATATTTGTAGATTGATAAATTTTGTTTTTCTTATGGTTTTAAAACTAAACTCCATGTGATATGTTTTGATGATGTGCTTGAAAATGGTGCAGAAATAAACATACTTCCCTTGATGTTGTAAATTACAAGTGATGAAAAGTTTTAACCTAACAGTTTTCCCATTGTGTTTATGCCCACCAAGGCAAGTGAAGATTCTTCCTCTGTTGTTTGTGACTTTCTTTTTATATTTTTAAAAACACTTTACAACCTAAGTCTAAAATTCTTCTCTTAACTAGTAGTTGATCAATGCATGCTAATGTTCTGATTCTAAAAAGAAGATCCATATTTATACTAGAGTTCCATTCTTCCAATTATAAGCACATCTATGTAGTAATTCCAAACAACTGACTTTGTCTTGAGTTGTGTTACAGGGTGCCTAGTCACTTGCAAATAGAACAAACAGAAAGATGGATTTTTACTTTTCAATGGAGTTATAGAGCACAAGCTGATGCTTTAGTGCCTTTGACACAGAGAATAGTGATTTCTAGTAACGAGTTTTTTTAAAAAAATTCTCTGTTTGAGTTGCTCTTTTTGATGATTCTATCACCCAGTAGGCAAGCATTTGAAAGATGTCAGTCATATCAACCATTAGTTATTTGAAATAATTTGAAGATCTCTTGATTTCAAGTAAAAAAACAACAACCCTACCTAATCTAATTGCTGTCTAGGGACCATTAAAAGGTGGGCATGATCCAGTTAATCCATACATCTTCCAGATCATATATTGAACCAGGGAGTTGACTAGTGCTAAATAAAAGTGATTTACTTCTCAACAGGACTGGAACATAGAAAACTCCCTTTAAAAGCATGTATCTTAAGGGCTAAATGTAAGAGGTTATCTCTATACTTCCTATCACAAGTAAAGAAATAATTAAGATTACTGTTCGGTTTGATAAAGATCTGGGGGAAAAAAGCATATAATGAGTGCCACTAATTCTGGCCTCATTGTAGCCTTTTAAATTTAAAGCAAAAGGTTGTACTGTAAAATCAAGAACTATTTGAATAAAATGTAATACAATCATATGGCCTTATAGCACTGAAAAAGAGGTATGAAAAGCCAAATAGTCATATAGCTTTCAGTTTGTGTTCTCAATATTTCTGTTTACGGACAGATAGTGAGTATTTATGATAAAGTGAAAGCTATAAGATAATAGAGCCCTTAGATTGTGACACTGCTTTAGTAGTGCATTGTTGGGTGAGGTGGTTTTCTGTTTTTGTTTTTTGTTACAGTCTAAAGTTTTTTTCTTTGAAAAACCTTTAGTGAATGCTTTACCATGTAAAGTATGGACAGTAATTTTGTGATGTTTATGCCACATGAAGTTGGCTCGCAAACAGCTTATTCTGATAAAGCAATGACAAACCTCATGCTTCTTGAAGGACTGAAAGATTGTGTCTTGGAACAGCAGCTGTTATATTTATGTTGTGTAAGTAGCATAGAGCAAAGATTGTATACTTGCTATCTTTGGTACCATCACTAATAAATTTTAGTATTTTAGAGGGAAGTACTTTTGATTTGCTTTCTTAAAAAATGCCTTGAAGTTGATTATCATTTACTACAATAGCTGCATTTTGTTATGTGGATACTTCGGTTTGCGTTGGTACATAGCAAAGTATAAAAGATTGAACACAGAGGAGATACGTATTAAAAGTTTATAACTTTTTAGTATAAAGTAATGGTCAGTATTTTATGTTCCTCAAATGTTCCAATTTTTTTTTTTCATATATTGCCAAAGATGGTATCACTTTAATTTACAAGCAGAGGCTGAGATGGTTACAGTTGGCCTAGTGAGTCTTTCATTAGGATCAATTTAAAATTAGTTAATGTAGTAGCTGAATAGGTTAAGGTCGTGTGAGTCTACAATAAAATCCCTGTTGAAATTGCATCAGATCATTGAGACCCTTTTTTTGTTTCTGTGTAGTTTCACAGGAATACATAAACATTTCCTTATGCAAAATATTGCACCAAATTGAAGAATACTGTAGCCAATGTTTGCATGATTCTTTTCTTCTATAGTTTTTCCTGAGGGCTCGGGTTCCTCCCATAGATTTTGAACACTTAACATTGCAATTGTGGGAGGGGGATGGTGGAAATAGGAAGATGTAGAGCAAAGAAGAGGAAGAGAAAGACTACAGACTACCTTACAGAACTCTGGGAACAATTGTAAAACAAACCCCAAAAGCATACAAATTTATTTCAATGTGACAAAAAAAGTCTTCTATAATACAGTATAATGCTGTCAGTTCAAAACAGATAAATTCTCAAGTTGAATTTACTTTTTTAAAATTTCCACAAAATTGTTAACGGGGACACACAGCCTATCTTTCTGCCTTATGTATTATAACCACAAATGTTTAGATCAAGGTTGTAGAATAATCTGTCTTTAATGTCAGATACAGACTTTGGAGAGAACAAGGATTGTACAATGGGTGGGTATGATGACCCTGTTGTCCACCATAGCATCATGTATAAATGTGGGAAGAGCTGCTATCTGCACAGGTGCCAAAGAAGCTGACTGCTAAATGTTGCTGACAAGGCATTGGGAATAGAAGGTAATTTTAGATCCTTATAGGACTTTGAAATATGTTAGAACAATTAAGCTGGGGGTTTACCTTACACTTCCAAGAGTTCTAGCAATGTAAATAATTTGGAAGTAACTTATTCCACACTACCATAAAAGATAAAGTCATAACACAACAGAAGGGTAGGGGAGTTAAACTGGAAAACATGAAAGATACTGTTATTTGTTTTAATTTCCACTGCCTTACCACACATTCTGCTATCAAGCCACTTCCAAATAGCATGAATTCTTGTGATTGGTAAATATTAACTTCTAAGTGACAGTATGGTCCATTGCAAAAATATTAATAAAGGTATTTGATATATTTCTGTTAGCATTTGTTTACCGTCATATAAGGTAATAGAGGGATCAAAAGCAAAGTAGCCTTTATTTCAGACTACTGTTATGTTAATTGAAGAAATTGTTTCAAGCTTTGATAACTTGAATAGCACAATTTGAAAATAGGTATTTTGCTATATTGCTACAAATAGAACTGAATTATGAAAAAGATTAGGCATAAAGTACATTAGAAAAAAAACATGTGCAAAGAGTGGACCAAGATGGTGCTGATGCCTTTAAACTGTAGGGAGGGGTGGCTTCAATAGCTCACAACATCCTTCTAGAAATATAGTGCTAAATTGTTTCAAGTAAAAATCATTAGGCTTAAAAATAATTAAATTCCCATGGTAGAAATTAATATAATTGTATTGCGGAACTTAAACTCAGTTATATTTGTAATTATAATTAGATCCTTCCCAATGATATATGAAATACAATGAAATAATTTCAATAAGATTGTCTGATTAGAATCTTATCAAACAATTGCTACTTATGCCAATATGAATTCTAATTACATTTCCTCCACCTAGTGGTAAGAGGCTTTTGCTCATATTTTGATACACTTTCTGAGAATTGGCTTACTGCCTGAACCATCATCGGTTTTACCTCACAGGATCTCAAGAACAGCAAGATACCAGTGATTCTTTTTGCTTCCTGAGGTTTTGGACAACTGTTAGAGATGGACCGTTTTCATAGGCAGATTCTCTGAAAGCTTCTGCATGGCTTTGTGACTGAATTCCATACCAATATAATCAAGGTGAAGGCCTGCCTTCGCCTTCTCACTGGTGTTTACTCTGTTATGAGGCTTGGGAAATGTTACTTCCTTTTCCCTTACAACTGCTTCAGAATACTCGGTGGAAATTCTCCCAGTTGCTGGACTTGTTGGAGGAAATGCCTCCAAATCATCCTTTATCACATAAAGCTTATCGCCTTCGTTCTGTGGTGGTGCTGCTGAAGGAAGCAACGGTTGTAAGCTGGGTCTCAGGAGAGCCTGTATATACAATGAAGTGGGGAAAAGAATAACTTGTCACTATTCAAACAACATATGAAGCCACAAACCAGACAACCTTATCAGTCCATTTCGGTAATTATATCCTGTGCAGGCCCAGAACATTGGGCTAATTGAGCATAAGAGTTAAATTAACCTCGGGGAAGTATTGCGCAAACACAGCCTTAATATCTTATGGCAATATCAGAGTTAAAGGTATTAATTCCTAAAGTAAAATTAATAAGAAACAAATTGAGACAATTACTTTTACTGTGATTAATTAATCACGGTATGGCACTGCAAGATGTCGGACCTAATAACCTCCAGTTGTGCTGGACTGCAGGGCACAACATTCCTAGCCAACATACCCATTAGCTATGTTGGTTGGCAATTAGAGAATAGAGATCAATTTATTCAGAGGTGGCAGATTCATATGGTTGACCTACTTAGGAACTGACAACTATTCCTTTGTCCAGTTTAATCCTTTTTTTATATGAAACCCTTTTCACTGTTATAGTACTAATCATAATCTGTTTCTCTAATATTTTTTAAAATATTCATCTATATTCTACACAGGGATATTATATTCTTTGTACAAATTAAAGTACGGTAATACTGATGAAAAACTTTTTGTAAACTTTTTGTATTGCCATATTATCTGTTATTACAAGAGCTGTGGTGGTGCAGTGGGGAGAATGCAATATTGCAGGCTAATTCTGACTGCCAGAGGTTGGATCCTTACTGGCTCAAGGTTGACTCAGCCTTCCGTCTTTCCAAGGTGGGTAAAATGAGAACCCAGATTGTTGGGGACAATATGCTGATTCTGAAAACCACTTAGAGAGGGCTGTAAAGCACTGTGACATGGTATATAAGTCTAAGTGGTAGTGCTATCTCTCTATTGAAGTTTCAGTAGCATTTTCTTTCTTTTTCTTTTTTTAATTTATATGCCAGCCATTTCCTAATTTATTTGGAAATGTATTGTATATAGAAGACAGTACACAGAATTAAGAAACGTAGGTTGAGTTAAAGTAGTATGGTATTCTGTTCAGGCAGAGAATTAACTTTGATAAACCTTAATTATTTAATCTGACTTTACACATATAAATTTGAAATTGAGATGATCTATCAGTGGAACTCAACAGAGCTTTCTTAAAAATAGCAAAATAATTCTCCACATTGATCTGCTCATTAATCTAGTTAATCTAGACCAGAGGTGTCAAACTCAATTTCATTGAGGGCCATATCAGGGTTGTGTTTGACCTCACAGGGTGAGCATGGCCAGGGTGGGTGTGGCCAGGGTGGGCGTGGCCAGTTCAACATCATTTGTGTTGGGGGCACCTGTGGTGGCCCAAGCGCTCTACCAGCGAAAACGGACTTCCAAGTTCCATTTTCAGCTGCAACGACCTCCTGCAACCCTCTGCCAGCAAAAATGGAGCTTAGAAGGGCCACATGAGGCCCTCCCAAACTCCCTTTTCACTGTCATAGGCGCCATGGGCCTGTCCTTCACTGTTTCCAGGATGGCCCCACAAGCCAGATCTAAACACCCCGCAGACCAGATCCAGCCCCCGGCCTTGACTTTTGACACCCCTGTTCTAGACCTATAAAAGATGAGAGTGCAGACAGCAAAAACCCAACAGTATGTTGATTCAAATACAACAGTGGAAAAGTATTTATACATAAACAATTATGCTATACTATTTAATAATAGGGAATAAGTCCACAGTATTAAATGGTGCTAAAATGCTTAAAAGAATCATACCGCTGGAAAAGTTTTTTCTGCAACTTGCATAGCACTGCTGTCTCTCGGATTTGGGACAGGTGGCCAGCAAGATTTTCTTGATCTGAAAGGACAAATTTTGTTGAAAACATGAAAATTGTGTTTAGTTCTTAAAAACCTAATCCTGCAAGTTTCATAATGAATTCAGTATTAATAAGTATTAATAAGATATACAGCTGAGTACCTGGCAAAAATGACCTTTTGGCCAAAGCTTTTAGAATGAGCTTATCTGAGAAAAACCAACTACCAGGTGCAATTTACATGCTGTAAATATCAATTTGGGCAATTTGGTGCAGTTTGTAAAAGTAACTCCTAGCTAAAATTGCATGAAATACACTATTTAGAATAGAATAGAATAGAATTTTTATTGGCCAAGTGTGATTGGACACACAAGGAATTTGTCTTGGTGCATATGCTCTCAGTGTACATAAAAGAAAAGATACGTTCATCAAGGTACAACACTTACAACACAATTGATGGTCAATATATCAATATAAATCATAAGGATTGCCTTATGATTTATATTGATATAAGGATCATAAGGATCATAAGGATTTAAGCATATAGGGTGTTTTTTTCTGTACAATCCATCACACGCTCACAGCAAAAGTTGTGGGAGCTAAGAATTATCAGGCTTGTGAGATTTATGTATTAATATATTTATTACCAAACATTCATTTTTAAAATAATTGTTTGATTCTTTCTTTTTTACGCAGCATTTTCTTACTGGCAAACGCCATCCTATTCAATTGCTCATAATGGTTTTCCTATTTGCTCTGTGCTAGTCAATGCGTCCTGATCATCAAACCCTTGACAATGATTTTTTGTTTTATTAAAACATTTATAATTCAAGGGGTTAAAATAGTTTTACTTTTTATTGGTCTACATTCTCTTTTAAACTGCAAGCAGTAAACAAACTATCCTTTCTGGTTATGGAAACTCTGCATTCCATGGTTTCTGAGAAACAAGATTGTAATCTCCCAGTAAAGAACTTGATGTAGCTTTGCAAGCTTTCTCGTGGGAACACAATAATTGCCTTTGCCCTTATTTTTGCTGGCAAGCTGGGTGCAAAAAGAACACCCGAAATGTGTTGAGGTGGCAGAAGCTTAAATGTGCTGGATCAAAAGCTCCCCCCCCCCACCTTGTCCTAGCAGGTCCTCAATAAGGAAAAAGTATGCTTGCTGTTATGTTACTGCTTTTCTCATCATTCTGAATGGGAAATCGCAAAGCCAATGCAGAAGAGGAAGAAGAAAAGGAGAGAAATGATTTCACATGATTTTAGAACCAGTTCATTTGCAATGGTTTCTCTCTCCCCTTTTCCTGCCCATTGTATTGCACTTGCTTCTGTATACTCCTCCTAACACTGCTCTGAGTGCTTATTCCCAGATGAGGGTTAACAGAGGGATAGAATCAAGATCACAAGAAGAATAAATCACAATTTATAATGCCTTGGTAAGACTACACTTGGAATACTGCATCCAATTTTGGTCACCACAATATAAAAATGATGTGAGACTCTGGAAAGAGTGTAGAAGAGAGCGACAGAGATGACTGGAGGAGGGGACTGAAAGCTAAAACATATGAAGAATGTTTGCAGGAATTGAGTATGTCTAGTATAGTGAAAAGAAGGACTGGGATGACATTATTCAAATCTTTATTGTCAGTGCACAACGTATGTGCAATGAGATTGGTTGAGCTTCCTCAGTGCACCCCACCTACATGATAGCAGTGTTCCAATATTTGAGGGGCTGCCAGAAAGAAGAGGTCAACCTATTCTCCAAAGCACCAGAAGGCAAAACAAGAAACAATTGATAGAAACCGAACAAAGAGAGAAACAACCTAGAACCAAGGAGAAACTTCCTGACAGTAAGAACAATCAAAGTGGAACTACTTGCCTTCAGAAGTTGTGGGTTTTCCAACACTAAAACCTTTAAGAAAGGACTGGACAATCATTTGTTGAAAACGGTAGAGTCTCCTGTTTGGGGATTGGGATTGGGCTAGAAGACCTCCAAGGTCCCTTCCAACTCTGTTATTCTATTAATAATGTTACTTTAATTCTTAACTTTTGTAGAGCTGGACAACAAGGTAATGGTAAGTCTATTGAGGAGGTGAGCAGAACCCTATTTTTCTTTTGTTCATGACTTTAAAAGTTTTGCAACACTTTTGACTTCTGTGGCTTTTCTTTGCTAATTACCACAATTTGAATAAAAACATGCAAAGCAATTAAAATATTTCTAGATCATGAAAATATAATTACCGTTTCAGTATTGAGGAACAAATTGTGATAGTAATAGCTGGAATTATTATGAGGCCAAGACAGAGGCCAACAACCATTCCTTTAAATTCTCCTTGATCTAAAAAGAAATAAGCAACAGAAAATGTTGAGAAAAACCACTCTAGGGAATTAGCCTTTTTGGTAAAAATGATCCACTGGTAATATAACTGTTTTCTCTATCAAGGATCTAACATATGCAGTTATTTATGGCCCAGTAACTGGTTAGGAGGGAGAGCTGTGCCCATTGTTGGCACTGAAAAGGTTAGCCATCTCTGCTGGGTCAATATGGATTACAACCTGGTCCTGTGGATAGTCTTAATTTGACTAGATACACAACTGGGTAACATTAATGTGAAAGAGTAGAATACACATGAAAAGTAATAATAAGTAAATGCATAATAATAAAATATCAAAATACCATATTTCAGCGTAGTAAAATCCTGAGGCTGGCTTTGAGCTCCTTCTCCCTTTCTAGTGATGCCAGAAATGTGGACTGTATAATGGGTATTTGCCTTAAGATCAGCCAAGCGGTGTTGTTTCATTGAAGAATCAATAGTAACGGCTGGAAGGGAAGGGAGGACTAAGATGTTATGAATAATAGTTGCTGTACCTATCCCAGGAATAATTCATTATAAGTATATTTGGGTGATAGATAAATATCTTCTAAGCCAATGTTTCTCAATCTTGGCAACTTTAATATGGGTGGACTTCAACTCCCAGAATTCATTCAACACTGTTCTAAGCTCTCCTGGGGAAAGTGATGCTTTCCTCAAATGATAAACAGAGAATTCCTTTCTTGAAGTTTGACCAGTGAATGACCTAGTCTCTTTTCTTAATATATTTTACCTGATAGCATGGCACCTTTCTATATGTAGTGTAGAAGCTAATGTATTTTGCCTCCACTTACACAAAGAATCAAATGATCTTGAACAATTCAAACTTTGCCTAGCAATACAGTTGGTCCTTGTTTAATGACTACCCATTTAGCAACCACTCGAATTTGAAGGGTGAATGATGGCAATTATGACCAAACCTCATACATGGTGGTTGCAGTGTCCTCACAGCCAAGTAATTAAGATTTGTGACTTTCCAAGCTGGCTTAATAGGGAAGTTACCATAAATTAGTGGGGAAGCTGCAAGAAGTTAGAAGTTGTGATCATTAGAGGTTGCCACTTAGCTACCTGTGCAGTCTTTGCTTAACTTTGACAATCAAAACTGCCAGAAGTACTGTCACTAAGCAACATGATGGTCATAAGACTGTTTTGACATGATTGTATCATTTAGCAACAGACTTTACCAATTAGTATAATTAAACAAGGACAACCTGTAACATGATATGAGCAGTCCTTTAAAGAGGACCATCAACAAAACTTCACTGTGCTTTATGTACTACACCATTATTTCTTAGCTGACCGCAAGACACTGTCAAGGTCTCTTTTTAAATCCTAGTTTAGGTATATTTGTCACCCTCCCTTCTTTCTCCCCTTTTTACCCTGTCCAACTCTCAGCTGCTTCTCTTTTCTCTTTTTTCTTTCCATCTTTCCTCTCTCTGAGTTCTTTTAATTTCACAACTGGTTTCTTTACAAAAGAAAAAGATGAAGGAGAGTTAAAGGGAACCAGATCTTCTGCATGTAGACTATGATGCCTTACTTTCTGAAAAGACTTCAGATCCCTTCTTTGACATTTAATCATGCTGCTCTGTAGGAGAATATCTTGCAGTATATTCTAAGTATCTTTTTCTCCGGCGTTTGAAGTTAAAAGCATTTTTCCACTTAAATATTTTATTGAAGTGGAGTAAAAGATTCATATTATTTCAGAATAGTAAAGCATTTGCAGCATGTGGGTCATTATTAACAGAACTCACTGCTGCCTCCAAAATCAAAATGTATAGATGTGATACATGCCTGTTGACTTTCCTTTTTCTCTCTCTTTTATAGGAAACTTTAAAAATGAGGAGCCTAATATTGTATGAGTTAAAGAAAATCTATTTCTTGTCATGCAAACTTGTTATATATATATAAACCATCACATTTTAAATTTCCCCTACATAGATATATAACATTATATACATTGCATACATTTATACATTTATTATTATATAAAATAATAAACAAAATTATTTCTTCCTCCTATTTGAGGACCTTCAGACATTAATTCAATTATTGCATTCCAACACAGCTGGGGATATTAGCTTGGGAAAAGCTGGTAGAATATTTCCTTAGGCCTTCAGGTCCGTATATAATTTTTGTATTTTATTGTGAGAAAATTTAGAGGACGGAGAGAATATTTACAAGTGATGCCTAATGTATTCAACAGTGCATCCAGTTCCTTGACACATCCACAAAAACTTCTTGCAAATTCCAGTGCCTTGTGCTGATCTTACTTTATAAAGTTATGGGATGGACTAATCCTGTTTAAGTTTTCCATAATGTCATATGTGAACATTTGGGAATTCTCAGTTAAACTTTTGTTTCTGATCTGACATGAGCAAATGGCCTTAGGCAAGGGGTCTACATTACAGGATTGTCCTCAACAGAACTGACCAATAGGCCTTAAAGCACTTTGCAGATTCTGAGATTTATAAGATGCTGAAGTTACGGAGCAATTTATAGATCATCTGCCTTTTGGGATTTAATTAACCCTCTTCTTCCTTCTTAATTTTAAAAAAAAATCATTCGGGTGAAGGGAAACCAGTAATGCTAAACACAAGGCATAATTTCTTCAATACTTTCCATTTTGAATAACACATTTATTTACAGAGTGGGTATATAATAAATCTGTTGATTAATTATGTCCACGCAATGAAGTACATTACCCCAAGAGATGCTGTTTGTGACTTCTGTGTAGTGAATTCTGTATCCCAAAAGGAAACCCAAGCAATCTTTTGTAGGTATCTCAGTCCAATTCACAACAGCTGAATGTTTGGTCACAGCTGAAATTGTTACATTAGCTGGACCTATCCTGGGAACTTAAAAAGAACATCCAAATCAATTTTCCATTTTCCAAAATTATTTTGATCAATTGTATACATTCTTGTGTTGTTAGACTTTGCAAAGTACTGATACGAAAGAAAAATTCTTGGTTACAGCTCCTATCTGTCACACCAATATACTTCAGGAGTCCTGAATTTATTTTTAAATCAATTTCAGGACAACCCTCACCATGAGTCAGCACACATTGGAAATAATGGAAATAATGGACTTGTGGCCTGGCACTTCTGAAGCATACTGAGTCACAGAAATGAATTTCAATTACTCATAATGGAATAAACCATGACATATTCCTTCTAGGCAGCCATACCAATTGGACTAGACTTTATTGTTTTGTGTGTGTGTGTGTGAATCAATCTGATTTTCATTCTATCATTAATTCATAGAAGACACACATAAAATTAACATCTATTGATCTTCGCAACTGTAACAAAAATATTTATTTGCTCTACTCCCACCTTCTGAACGTCATAAACTTCTTAAGATACTGTTTCCTCCTGCCCTGAGCTAAGAATGTGGGTGATGGCGGTGAAACCCTTTTGGTTGATTATTGCCTGCTTGACTTCTGAGGTTTTGGTTTCTGGTTACCTGTCTTTTTTATCCCCTTGGTATATTTTGTTTTAGTTAATCTTTCATTTTTAAGCCACCCAATGTTATTATGGAGTTGTCATCCTTGAAATTGGAAGGTTAAATAAAAATAAAGAATAAAATAAAAATGCAAAAGGTCTAACTTTAGCATTTCAGTATGTCATTATTGGTGATGTAAAAGAATCATCATCAAATCCTCATCAGCAGAGGGCAGTGATAGCAAATTAGAAACACAAGTCTATGGTAAAACTACCGAAGTGCTCCATTACCAGAGGAACAACCCAACCTTCTACAAAAGTAGCTGTGAAAGAACACTATTTAGACAAGCACAAACACACTGGAGCAACCCTGAACATCAGAAAAAGGAAACAGATAATCTGTACAGCATCTTCCAACAAAATGGATACCCGCGCAACTTCATCAAATGCCTGACCACTCAAGCCAATACAGCACAAGCTGTGAAAAGGATAACACTGCCTATACATCAAAAACAACTCAGAAACATAAGCAAACTATTACAACCACATGGTCTCATCATAACAATAAAACAACTAAAGCCCTCCAAAGCAGCCTAAGTAAACCAAAAACATCCAGCAGTCCCAGAAGAAAAAAGCAGGAGTCATCTACAACATACAATGTAACCTACAATGTAAGGACTGTAACAGACATTACATAGAACAAACTAGAAGAAGACTGGCAGAACGCATCAATGACACACCAACTAGCAGTCAGAAGACATGATGAAAACTCCTTAATTTCATAGCAAATGGACAGATTCAGGGGTGGGATTCTACCGGTTCAGACTGGTTCGGGCGAACCGGTAGTTCCGATGATCAGGTGGGCCCATCCGCCCACCCCTGTGCTTTACTGACCTACATCTTCTCAGCTGATTCGCGTGGCAGAGCGAATTGGCACACTTCAGCTGTGTTACTCCCCAGTAACTCGAAAGCTAAGTTTTCATAAAACTGCACACACATGCGCAGCACATGCGAAGTGTGCAATCACTGAACCGATTGTTAAACTGGCAGGATCCCACTATTGGACAGATTTAACCATAATTTCAATTGGGAAACTGTGACTATCCTAGACCAAGCAAAGTCCCCAAATGCTAGAGAATTCTTGGAATTCTGGCACTGAAACAAATCAACCATCAACATGCACATAGAGATAAACAACATCTATATACCATTCAAAAGAGACAATCAAAAACGCCCCCCCAAAAGGCGGGGGGAAGAGACCAAAATTTCTCCTCACCAGCAATCAATATCCAGATGAACAGAAATTTAACACCAAGATTAGCACTAGACCAAAATCAAGAAATGAACAATACTACAATCAAGGAACTGTAAACTCAGACAAACAAACAGTAAACAACAGCTTAATGAAGCAATCACCAAGATCACTCCCATAAACACTGTGAACTTGGCTCTTTTAAGACTTGTGGACTTCAACTCCCAGAGTTCCTCAGCCAGCAAAGCGGGCTGAGGAACTTTGGGAATTGAAGTCCACAGGTCTTAAAAGAGCCAAGTTTGCAGACCTCTGCACTAGTATATAAAATTAGAACAAAGCCCTTTTAGCATGGATGATGTTACCTAGTTTGTTAATGAAACATCTTCAAGCAAACAATTTATTTTTATTTTTATTTTATTTTATTTTATTTATTTTTATCACACAGTATATATAAGCATAAGCATAAAATAACTATACAATATATAAGCATATTTATAAGCATAAGTATGTAATAACTATATTAATTGGATATAATGAAAGGAAACAATAGGACAGGAATGGTAGGCACACTTGTGCTCTTATGCACGCCCCTTACAGACCTCTTAGGAATGGGGTGAGGTCAATAGCAGACAGTTTTTGGTTGAAACTTTGGGAATTTTGGGAAGAGACCACAGAGTCAGGTAGTGTATTCCAAGTATTAACTACTCTGTTACTGAAGTCATATTTTCTGCAATCAAGATTGGAGTGGTTAACATTAAGCTTAAATCTATTGTGTGCATGTGTATTGTTGCAATTGAAGCTGAAGTAGTCTTCGACAGGAAGACTACTTCAAACAACCAAACTCAGAGAGTTCAAACAACCAAGCTCAGAGAGCAATCAAGATCCCACACATTATCAAAGCTATAAATCTTTGGGGAACAAATTTTCTACTCTCATTGATTTCTTTTTGACATGAATGTTAACCTTAAAAAGGTGTCTTAACTTTTGGTATTCCTCAATCAAAAGTTTGTAAAAGTCATGTCTGAAGAAAGCTGAAAACTATTATATAGACAAGTTTAAAATTGGAAAATATATATTAAAAAAGCTCCACATCCAGGGAAATATAGATGTCAAAGAAAATAAATCTGCATTGGAGCTTTGAGTAATCCAAAGAATAAAATTTGAAAATGCAGAAGGAGGATTATAGAAGGTGTGCAAGGGAACCTCTGTCTTCCTGAATCTGCTGACAGAAGCAATTCTGCTAGGAGGAACGCTGCACTAGATTTCATTCCCTATTTGCATTGCAATATTTCATGGCAGAAACTGGAAAGCAGATAGAATTTATGTGTATGCTGATGTTCTGGATTAGTGCAGAGAAAAAATTAATGTGCTTGATAAAGCAGCCAAAGGAACCCCCCCTCCCCTGAATCATTCAATTTCTGTAATTTATTACAAATATTTTTATTTTAGTATTTATTTAGATTCTTTTATCATACTGACTTATAATATAAATGCATACAACAGCATTAAAGGATGAAGAAAACCGCAAGATTAATAAACACAGCAATAGAAATTAAAAATGGAAAAAAGAAAAGGAACACTTGAAAAACTATATCATAAATACCTTAAGCCTGGCTCCTCTTATATAATCAAACACTCCAAGCTATAAGACTATAATTAGGAGATTGGAATGGAATTCACTAAAAGTGACAAACATTAAGCAAAGCGAGAAAGTGCTGTAAAAATACCTCCTTCCACTGCATAGAAGTTGGCGACCGCTAATGTCCGTTCATCTTTCATTAAGTCCTTGCTTTGACGGTCCCATGCATGCAGCAATACTTTGTATAACTGATAAGGTTGGAGGTGATCTAGGTAATAGAAATTTTATTACTTGGAAATATACAATTAAGAAAACAATATGATTTAAGAAAAAAAGAACTGCTTATCAATGAAAAACAGATGAGACACAATAAAGTAGATAAATAAATCTGCTAATCTGCATCTGAAGCAAAGACAATAAAAGTGATAATGTATAAATTCAAATAATAGAAATAGCTTGAAGGAGCTTTTAAGAAGTAGCATTGCTGCACCAAAGGAACTGGGTTCAATTGGGTTGAAGCAGAACAATTGACAAAAGGAAGGACTGGCAACCCAATACAGAGATTGTGTAGAAGCAGCTGCTGACACGCTGCTAGGACCGGATTTAAGAGATTTGTTGCTAGGACCGGATTTAAGAGATTTGAAGGACCTTGTGGATGTAATTTCAGAGGCCTTTTCTATGATCATGGAAGATGGGCATAGCACCAAGGAATTGGAGGACAAAGATTGTTCCTACCTTCAAAAAAAAGGGGGGGATGGTGGGGAAGGCACTGGATGATTAAGGAGTAAGCTAATTTGACTGATTCTGGAACAAATTATCAGATTAACATAGTTGGAAGGGACCTTGTAGGTCATCTAGTCCAACCCCTCCCCCCCAAGCAGGAGACCCTACACCATTTCTGACAAATGGCAGTCCAATCTCTTCTTGAAAGCCTCCAGTGATGAAGCTCCCACAACTTCTAAAGGCAAGATGTTCCATTGGTTGATGGTTCTCGCTGTCAGAAAATTTCTTTTATTTTCAGGTGGAATCTCTCCTTGTTCAGTTTCCATCCATTATTCCTTGGCTAGCCTTCAAGTGCCTTGGAAAATAGCTTGACCCGCTCCTCTCTGTGGCAGTCCTTCAAGCATTGGAACACTGCTATCTCCCTTGGTCCTTAATTAATAAGCACTCTGTAAATATTTTAATAATAATGCCTTGCCTGGCAGGAGACTGCATTGATTGACTTAGAATAAACAATGCCAAATCTGCCTGACCTTCTTTTTTGAGAGTGACCACTTTAGTTAACCAGAGGCTTGTAGTGGACGAAGAGTGCTTGACTTCAGCAAAGAATCTCACCAAAGAATCATGAAATTCCAGGAGAGAAAATGATTTTATTATGTTTACAGGATTTTATTCCTTTTGTTTCTCATTAAAAATCTCTCAGTTCTCCTTTTGGATGTCATGCCTTTGGCACCATTGCTATTGCTAAGAATAATGCAGTTTTCTTAATATATTCACTTAGCATTATTCGAAAGTCTCACTGAAAGAGAAAGTGCACAGAAGTTCCACAAGGGGGATTAAGATGTTCTGTACTCAACTTTTGCAGTATTTGAAATATTCTGTTTTACATTTGCATTTGCTGTTAAGGGATTAAGATTATGCTAACTGCCCTGTTTTCTGGTTAGTTGACAAAATTTAATCTACTGTCCAACAAATACCTCAGTCCAGTAAAGTAAAGACCCAGATTTGAAAGCAGGCTTCTTAGGTCATATTAAGACATTTGATATCAATTGGTTTAAGCCATGGTGGGGTTCTGGGGGTTCGCAAGATTTTGGGAGAATCTCTAGCTAAGAATCTGTGCAGTTCGGAGAATCCCCAAATGCCACTCCTGACTGGCCCCACTCTGCCCACCCCGCTCCTCCCAGGAGTTCCCATGCAAACTGCTTTGGATGCAAGTAATTGCAGGGTGAGTGCAGAGGTTCAGCGAGGGTGAAAAATGGGTCTCTGGAAGTTCAGGAAAGCCTCCAGAAGCTCCAGAGGGCCTCCGGAGCCTGAGGAGGCCACTTTTGCCCTCCCGGAGGCTCAAGGAAAGCCAGGGAGGACAAAAACACACACACACCCCACTGTGGTGCAGGAGGCTGACTAGGCCACGCCCAGCATGGCCACACCCACCCAGCAACCCGGCAGAGAACCCCTTGCTAAAAATTTTGAAGCCACCCCTGGTTTAAGCATATCTAATTCTATGTTAGATTGTGGTTGAAATCTACATTTATACCAGAATGCAGAGCAATTCTAACATTCAGTGACATTTTTTTTGATGCAGTTGTAAGCTCATATTTCCATTTCAGTCATTATTGTTGGTCTTTTTGTATGCATATATACAACTGTGCAAGCCCAAACCGAACTATAAACTCATTTGTTATGTGGTTTCTTAAAATGAAAACAACATTCTACTTTTAACATATTATAAAGATGACATTACCAAGTATTACATTTGTTTCATTTTGACAGAAACTTTTAGATTTCATGGCTTCTATTCCAGTGCCCCAATCAATAGCCAGGCAGTCAGTGTTGTATTTTAGATTCCAGGTTATAATAGTATAATTTTGCTGATTTGAAATAATGAGATGACCAGGTAAATCTGTAAGAATAAGTAGAAATGTTAATAAGTAAGAGAATATTCTTCAAAGAAAAGTTACTCTTAACCTCTCACATAGGAGAAATCTATTTTTCCCCCTGCAGAATAAGCTGAAAAGAAGGATACAAATGGAATAAAATATACAATATTCCATTCTATGGTTTGAGCATCACATGATGTACTAATGCTACAAGGTCTAAACTTATTGAATTCTATGTTGTATTATTTCATGAATTTGGAGATAATAAAACAGAAAAACCTGAGGCAAGACAGCATTTTAAAAAATGATATTCCATAGTTTGTTATCTAAAACTTAAAATGCAAATAGAACGTTTTTCTTGATTTTCTTTTAAGAAACTATTTTACCTGAATATGTTGATACAAAATCTGGAACCCTGTATATCACTGAAGATGAGTTTCCATGTTCATTATAGGCAGTGATTTTAATATCGTAAGCTGCCATTGAGAGATTCAGATGCAGGCAAGTTTTCTTTATGTTGAGATACGTTATTCCATGGAAGGAGTCAAGAATTCTCTTAATATGTATGAAATATCCAATGGTATGCTCGCTTTCATAAGTCTAGGGCAGATAAATACCAGCACTGAACAATTAAGCACAACAGTAATATTATACATAGAGTTAAATTTGTAAATAATGCAAAAGTAATCCAAATAAATTAAGTAGATGTTTTTCCAATATCATTTTTTCTTGGCTATATTTAATTATCTGACTGCCGTACAATTCAGTATTTTTATGCCTTTATAGAATAAGGCTTAATTAACCAGTTTCTTGGATAGGAAACAAATGATGTGAATGTGGGTTTCCTCTCATCTTTCAGCCGTAAACCTTCTAAAACATAGTTTTCTAATTCAGATGTCAGGGAAGCTATGATTATGCAAACCAAGAATGATTGATCTAAGGGACTGATTTTAACATATTTTCTTGAGGGTTTTTAATGAGCAAAGAGAAACATTCATGTGTGTTTTCTTAAGCTATATGGGGTGAGAGGATAAGAAAAAGAATAGAATAGAATAACAGAGTTGGAAAGGACCTTGGAGGTCTTCTAGTCCAACCCCCTGCTTAGGCAGGAAACCCTACAATATTTCAGACAAATGGTTATCCAACATCTTCTTAAAAATTTCCAGTGTTGGAGCATTCACAACTTCTGGAGGCAAGTTGTTCCACTGATTAATTTTTCTGTCAGGAAATTTCTCCTTAGTTCTAAGTTACTTCTCTCCTTGATCAGTTTCCACCCATTGCTTCTTGTTCTACCCTCTAGTGCTCTGGATAATAGCTTGACTCCCTCTTCTTTGTGGCCGCCCCTGAGATATTGGAACACTGCTATCATGTTTCCCCTAGTCCTTCTTTTCATTAAACTAGACATACCCAGTTCCTGCAACCATTCATATGTTTTAGCCTCCAGTCTCCTAATCATCTTCGTTGCTCTTCTCTGCACTCTTTCTAGAGTCTCCACGTCTTTTTTACATTGTGGTGACCAAAACTGGATGCAGTATTCCAAGTGTGGCCTTACCAAGGCATTATAAAGTGGTATTAACACTTCATGTGTTCTTGATTCTATCCCTCTGTTTATGCAGCCTAGAACTGTGTTGGCTTTTTTGGCAGCTGCTGCACACTGCTGGCTCATATTTAAATGGTTGTCCACTAGGACTCCAAGATCCCTCTCACAGTTGCTACTATAGAGGTAATAAATAATTATGAAAATGAAAATATACCTCCCATGTAAGAAAAAGACTTATTTTTCCTGGTGAGATCTCTTTAGTTATATTATTCAAAATTGTAGGCTTTTTGGTAAGCTCTGTGAAAAGACAAATAGTATGTCAAGTCTCATTTCAGAACTGTATGCACAGCAACTTTCATAAAATAACAAGTAAAAGTTTGAATTTCATCAATTCAGTAATGTCTTATCAATTACCCAATATGACACTCACTATATGGGATACTAGTTTCTTCTGTCCAAAGACAAACAGAACAGTGGTTATTCTTGGGTATGCATCTGAGGCGAACCATGTAGGATGCTGCTGGGTTTACATCAGGGATAGTAACATTAAAGGCTTTCATCTCTATGGAGACCTGCAAAGAATTCGAGATAAGCACCTTTATCACAAACACATTGTTTTCTTGGAAATGGTTTGCCATTAGCTTCTTCATACAGGCCTTCTCTGTAAGGATACTGTATGCAATTGTTCTGCCTTTATCTTATTTCTTTTAAACACTTTAATACAGAATGCTTTCATTATTACAACTTCACATTATTGAGTTTTGTATCTTAACTAGATGCATTTTAAAATTACAAACATTGTTTCGAGGTGTTTGAGCGTAGGAAGCAATACAGAAACAAAAAACTAAATTAATTCCCCCCCAATGATCCCATTAAGTTCAATGGATTTATTCTTAGGTAAACCAAAATAAAACTGTGTCCTTGCAACATAATCTGGTTCAAGTTAATAATCAGGTACTCTGTTATATGAGCTAATAATTGTTTGTAGAAGTGTCCATTTAGGCTGTAGTCCTTAGTCAGCATCCCAAAATCTTAGAACAGAAAGTAAAATACAACCATCCCTTTTGCTATGGATACAAAAATCTCACTCAACATATTGTTCTGTTGTCAAATTATTGATGTTGTTGTTAGCAGCAAAAGTTGGCAGATCTGTTTCAGAATGAGAGAAAATAGCGCTTTACTTGGCTTAATCCCTTCAAGATTAACTCTTGGGTTTTTTTCTGATAGTTTTTATACTTGGTTTTTATTGTTGTTTGCTTCCCAAAAGCATCTGGAGTTGGACAGTGTTGTAAATATGATTTATAAATAAACTCTGGAACTAGTGTACTTCTTTCTTCTACAGATGCTACCCTCCCATTTTGCCCTGATAGGGTCAATTTGTTAATTCATTAACATATGTACAGTATACCTCCTTCAACTGTTTTCTGGATTGTTCTGAAAGGCTTACTTAATTTAGTGACAGCACCTTTGTGCCAAGTATAATATCTCTTTTAGAAAGATGTGTCTGAATGTCAGAAAAGAAACTTCTGGTCAGCTCAAAAAGCGAAAGGATACTAAGGATCAGTTATCAAACAGCCTCTTTTGAAATGTGAGGTGTAGAAACTCTTTTAACAAGCTAGAGAAAGAAGCAAAGAACTGTAGAATTAAACGTCAATGAACTGGCTTTCACTCCAATAAAAAGAACACATGGAGGATATCTAGATTTTTTTTTGACAATGAGAACATTTTCTTCTGTATCACATCTACTGAAAATACACACCGGTATCCAGGATGAGGTTCTTTGCGTTGCTTCCTTGTATTGCAATTCATACTGTAGTATATTTTGTGGCGACTCCCATGTTATTATTAGCTTATTGAATAATTGTTGTGTGTTTACATTGAAGGGTGAAGGGCATCTTTCTAGAATATAAGAAGTGCAAAAGTCATTGATTTGTACAAGCTCCAAAACACCTTCTCTAGTCAAAGGAAATATTTTTAAAGGTGGGCGGTAATATATCAATAAGTAGGTGGGAATATCCAACTCACTTTGATCTAAAAAAAACTAAAGAAGGTCGAAAGCACTTATTGATTTGATGGGAGACCACCAGAAAGTGTAGGCTAGGTTGAAAAGTTTTTTTAAAAAGCCACCATTCTGGAAGAAGTGAGCAGAAAACCACTTCTATACTGTTCTGAAGAACAGTATGAAGAAAACTACATACATGTATCCACGAAATCACAAGGATAAAAGATCAGTTAAAAAGAGGCTTCCTTTTTAATCATGAAGATCAGGGGTATCAAACTCTCAGCGTCACATTGTTGTTAAGTGATGTATCACGACTTTTTCCCCTTCACTAAACTGGGAGTGGGTGTGGCCAGGGCGTGACGCATCTGGCCAGCTAGCTGAGAGTTTGATACCCCTGATGAAGATGATGGAGGAAACAGGAGGCTTTCCCAGTGATGGAAGCAAGTTCATCATGATGATTTGCAGAATATGATGAATGAATGTTTCTTTACCTCTTATATGTTTTAAATACCAAATACTAAATGTTTTAATGCCAATTTGAAATTTTATTTATTTATTTTGTCAAATACATATTAAATAATATATATAAGTATAAGCATGAACTGAATACATAAAATGAATACAATTAAAGGGAACATTAGGACAGGGACGGTAGGCACGCTAGTGCTCTTATGCACGCCAGCGTGCCTACCGTCCCTGTCCTAATGTTCCCTTTAATTGTATTCATTTTATGTATTCAGTTCATGCTTATACTTATATATATTAATATGTATTCGACAAAATAAATAAATAGATAAATATAATTTCAAATTAGCATTAAAACATTTAGTATTTGGCATTTAAAACATATAAGAGTTAAAGAAACATTCATTCATCTACATGAACTGTTTTTTTCAAGTGATGGTAATTAGAAAGTGACTGCTTGCCCAACACTTTACACACTCTCTCTCTCTCTCACTCACACACACATATATATCTACTATTTGATATATTTTTATTCTCCTTTTCCAAATAGATTAAAAGGTGGCATGGTGGGTATTTCCTCCTCTAACTTTCCTTCCCAAAAATCCCCTGAAGAAGGTTGGGGTGAGCAATTGCTCTGGAGATTAAGACACCAACTCAATTTCCAAAGGTGATGGCAAATATGAAGTTCAGATCTTTAACTTCTACGTCTCACTGGCTTATCATGTTCTTTCCCGCCAAATGGCATTTTAGTGCCTGGTTAAATATATAACTGGGAAATAATTATTTCAATGATAATTAAAGATAATTAAAGATTTAAAAATCTTGTATAAAACAAGTAAACAGTGAGTAAAGGTGCCTAACCTATTTTTCTAGGCATGATTGTAATGTTCTTTGTTGTCACACAGTTTTCATGGGAATAATTAGCTGTTACCCATATAGTCACATGAGAATTTTTAAGCATGTATCTCCGGGTTCTATTGATAGGAGATGAAACTTTTTCTAACTTCTCACAACAGTTGGCACTCCTGTAAAAGAGAAAACAAAAAAACATGTTTTAATCATATGCTTCTGGCTATAATACCAGATGCACCCAGGCCATTACTGCTCATGTTACACCTTCTCCATGTAGATTGTTTCAGCAACTTTTCACTTTCCCCCTAAATCCCATTTTGATAGTCAAGTTCCCCAGATATTGAAGTTTCAACTTAGTAGTATTTTGGACTTCAAACATCAGGAGTCCTTCAAGTTTATTTCATTTGTTCATAGAATTGCTTTATGATTTTAAGTTTTTTTGGTTTGTTTATGTAGAATTGCTAGTTGCTTCATTTATTTATTAAATTTATATGTTGCCTATCTCACTATCTGGGCAGTACAATACAATAAAGGTAAAGGTTCCCCTTGCACATACGTGCTAGTCGTTCCCGACTCTAGGGGTGGTGCTCATCTCCGTTTCAAAGCCGAGTGCTCTCAGAAGACGTCTCTGTGGTCATGTGGCCGGCATGACTCAACGCCAAAGGCGCATGGAACGCTGTCACCTTCCCACCAAAGGTGGTCCCTATTTTTCTACTTGCATTTTTTATGTGCTTTCGAACTGCTAGGTTGGCAGAAGCTGGGACAAGTAATGGTAAGTAAGCTCACCCCATTATGCGGCACTAGGGATTCAAACCGCTGAACTGCCGACCTTTCGATCGACAAGCTCAGCATCTTACCCACTAAGCCACCACACCCCTTTACAATACAATACAATACAATAAATATAAACAGATTAAAATCAACAAAAATTAGATGAAAACTAAGAACCAAACATGAGTGATATGGAGGTGTCTCTGGAGGCCCTCTGGAAGCCAGAAATGGGCCTGTTTCTGGCCTTCCCGAACTTCCAGTAGGCCCGTTTTTTGCCCTCCCTGAGTCTCCATGTGTGCCCTGCACTTACCTGCATCCACGGGCCACGTGGAACAGGGGTGGGTTCCACTTACCTTCACTTCCAGTTCAAAATGGGAGCGGGCACACATACTTGCTTTGCTCATGCGTGGCACTTCTGTGCATGCACAGAGCATCCGTGATGATATCTGGGCGAGTGGACAGAGCTTCCCACTGCTGTTACTACCAGTTTGCAAGATCCGGACTAAACTGGTAGCAACCCACCACTGGCATGGGGACTCCTGGGAGGAGAGGGGTGGGCAACTCCAGCCAGGAGTAGGATTTGGGGGTTCTCCGAACTGCACAGATTCTTAGCTAGAGATTCTCCCAAACCCCTGCAAACCCCCAGCACCCCATCCCTGGTCTTAACCCTATTTTTCCCAACCAAACTATCTACAGTCCTTTGCCCACTGGAATGCAGCCCCACCCTTCTGGGAATCCAGTCTACATTCCACCACAAATTACTTGAAATGACATTGGTATCCTTTGTACCTAATCTTGTCACTTCACAGTATGGGAGAAGCAGTAATGGAGAGAGTTGTCTGCAGGGCTTTAAACGGAAATTAGATAGATTTGTCTGTCTTTGCAAGAAGCACAGGAAAATCAATGTAACGCAATGAGCCAGAAGGACAAACTCTCTAATGAAAAATTGCATTAAAAACCTTCAGCTGTGGCAAAGAACTGAATAAACAACTGAATGTGGCAGCTGAATTGGGCAAGGCTGAAGACTGACTAATTGTTTTAAGGTCCAATATGATTCTGTATGATCTGAACCAGATCTTCCCAGGAACCTTTGACAAAGGAGAGAGAAACTATTTGCTTTGTTTCAATCTAATCTTCCATTTTTGCCATTTTAAAAGTTTTTCCTTTTTAAAAAATTGACTTTGTTGTAATTTCATTTGGGGCAGTTGTTCTAAACCCACAGAGTCATTGAGAGTTGGGCAACATACAAATTTGATAAATAGATAAATAATAAAGTCATGCAACTATGATTATCCAGATCATGTAGAACAGGGTTCTTCAACCTTGGTAACTTTAAGACTTGTGGACTTCAACTCCCAGAATTCCTCAGCCAGCTTTGCTGGTTGAAAAACTCTGGGAGTTGAAGTCCACAAGTCTGAAAGTTGCCAAGATTGGAGACCCCTGATGTAGAACATCAACTCCAGTTTGTCTTTTCTAATGGTCATTTACTTCAAGAAACAGCACACAACAAATGAACTTAAAGATTTATTGTGCAACTATCACGATTAGATTTAAGGGATTAGAAATACTTAGTTTGAGATTTCCTACACCAGTTCTTTAAGGAGGATCTGAAAAATGCACAAAGAATAGTTAAAAATACAAAGTACTAAATTTGGAGAACAGAAGATCGTATTGAGAGATGATACTTAACTTCAAGTATCCAAAGGATGTGAGCCAATAAATAAGAATTTAATTCT
Source organism: Ahaetulla prasina (assembly GCF_028640845.1). Taxonomy (NCBI): domain Eukaryota; kingdom Metazoa; phylum Chordata; class Lepidosauria; order Squamata; family Colubridae; genus Ahaetulla; species Ahaetulla prasina. The sequence goes on along the minus strand of NC_080540.1, from coordinate 273,559,447 downwards.
GCCATTTTTGATCTAGACAATCCAATCTCTGATTCCTCTCCAAAGAGTAGTATTTCCTTTCTCCCATTCAGGCTTTTACCTGCATTAATTCAGTGATTCTAGAAGACTATAAATCAGGGGAATGAATTTCTTTCTCTACCATTTCTCTCGCTGAGCAGAAATAAATTCTGAAAGGGGAAGAAAGTGCTTCTTGTTTTCTCTTTCTTCTTGACTTCAGATCCATAATTTATCATTACCAAGAGTAATTTAAAAGAAAGAGAGCAAAAGGAGTTTTTTGCTTAACAATTAGGCAGTGAAAAAAATAATGAAATAATCCTTAACCTGAGAAAGAACCAAATTCATATAGTGTATTTCTATATTAAGTTCTTACAGGATTTCATCCACAAAAACCACAGAATTTTAAATTGTGAACTTCATTCTCTCTCCCTGCATATTTAGAACTATCTGTCTATGCCATTTTCAGTGAGTGACTTGCCAATGCTGGCATACTAAACAGTTATATGAACTACTCAAATAGATTGTATACATTTGGGATATGTTAGCCCTTTGATGTAATCCAGACAAGAAGCACAATGGTGAATACTATACTAGCTTTATCTTTATTTTAAGGTTATATTTTTTACTCATTAAATTTATGTGCTGCCCATCTCACTATCCAAAGTGACTTTTGCAAGTCTGAAAGAATTTTACCCTTTCTTTTTCAGAAAACTAGGGAGGGCCCTTTTGAAACATTTGTTTATGCTTCTGTGGTTGAGAGATCTTTGGTGTGATGGCTGTCTAGGCCAGGGGTGTCAAACTCAAGGCCTTGGGCCAGATACGGCCCATGGAGTGCTTAGATCTGGCCTGCGGAGCTGCCCTGGAAACAGCGAAGGACCAGCCTACTGTTTTTCTGCCAACAAAAATGGCGCTCGGGAGCCAATGGTTGCGGGAGGCCATTGCAGCTGAAAACGGAGCTCAGGAGCCTGTTTTTGCTGGCAGAGCACTCTGGCCACCACAGGCACGCCCAACACGAGTGACATCAAGCTGGTCATGCACACCCTGGACACATCCACCCCACCCCCCTAAGGTCAAATACAACCCTGATACGGCCTTCAATGAAATTGAGTTTGACACTCCTGCTCTAGGCTGTGACTCTTCCCCCCATCTTCCAGGATCTTCCAGGATACATTAGTGCTCAAATTAAAAATCCACAAGTCCTCTTGTATTGTCCCTCAAATTTAGCCAAATTTTGCTCTTGTTTTTTGCCTCATATATCTAGTACCAGAGTGGGAGAAGGAACTATGCAAGAAATAAAGTGTCATATTTAATTTTTGAACCACCTGTTATGTAATAGCTCATCTCTGTCCTAAACTACCTGAACAGGAGTACAGTATAATCTAAAGCAAAGTTCTTCAACCATTCCAGCTTTGAGGATTGGCCAGGGGGCGGGGGTGGTGGTGGTGGAGAGAGGATGGTTCCACGTGAGACATAGCTAAGTGTGTGTGCACACGCAGCTCCATTTGCATGAGCGGTGGACATGCATGCATCCAGTTCCATTTGCGTGAAGAGCATGTGCACTTGGCTGTCACTCACAGAAGTGGGGATGCGCACATGTGCATGTTCTCACCTGTCATTTCCACAGCCCAGTTCCGAAGGGCTCAAGACTTGGTAGTAGGCTGTGGCCCAGGGACTGGGAATCTCTGATCTTAAGCACATTTTAAATAAAATGACAGAGAGATAAGAGTTCAACTTATAATGATAAAGACGTAAGTATATCAAAGCATCAGTATTTCTATTTTTTTTTGGATTGTATGAATTTGAATGACAATGTGGTTTTTTTCAGTATGACTCCCTAATTCTACCATTAATCAGCAAACAGTTTTATCCGGATGTAGCTCTTGAGCTGTATTTTGTTCAATAAATTAGAAATAGCCACTTCTATTTTCTAATTTCCCCCCCTCCCCCCAGTTTTTTGCTATCTTACCATTTTAAAAATACTGTATATGCAAATGGATTGGATATGTCAGAAAGCGGTGACCAAAGAAGGTGGAGTCCAGAATAGTCTTCAAAGTAGTAAGTCATATCATCCTGCCAATCTATTAAAGAAACAAAGAAAGAAAGCAGTTATGCTCACTGGGGCTAACTCAAAAGAAAGGAAAGAGATCACAAGCTTTATTAGAACCATTCCAGGACTTTATCCACTATATATGTTCCATACAATATGGCACTTTATTTTTAACTTTTCATAACAGACATAAGATGGAAATCTTATTTTAATTTGGGGGCAGATTATTTTGCTAATTTTTCCCCTATTTTACTTACATAATACTAGCAGTTTGCATTAACTTCTGATTATGAGTACTTATACACAAGGACTTTGCAATACAGCAGGATCAACGTTAGACTGATAGCCAAATAAAACCCAAATAATGAAATTTACCCTGTGAAATCACCATACCAGTTTCATCCGTCAATGCTTGCATTATGATATTATGTGCAAGTATGCAAGGGGTGGATTTGGACCACAGTTTTGTGTCATGTTTTGTCACTTGCCCCACATGGATGTCCATCTAAATCAGATGGTGTTGAATGTTTTTAAATTGGTTTATATAGTTTGGTGCATTTGAAATCATACCAAAACTACTTCTCCTCCTCCTCCCAGTCCTTCCATTTATATACTGACTAACTCCTAGAGACTCTGGATGGTTTACAATAATTTAAAACAATTAATACAACTCCCCCCCCGAACAGGGCACACCAAAAGAACGATGGCAAAGAAAACAAACCCAGACGGGAATAGAATGGAGAAAAGAGGCATCAACTGTCTCCTCCAAAGGACCCTTAAAATACCGCAGGGTGGGAGTTGCTTGAGTTTTGGGAGAACTTCATTCAGAGGTGAAATGCTCCTGGTTTGGACCGGATCACCTGATCCAGTAGCAATGGCAGCAGGTGGTTCGGAGAACTGGTAGCAAAAATCCCTGCCCCCCCATGCCCAGCTGAGCCGTGTGATCATCAGAGGTGTTTTTTTTACTTTTAAAATCATTTTTTCTTTAGCAAAAAAGAAATGCTTTTATAAGTAAAAAAAAAAAAAGCCTCTGATGATTATGTGGCTCACTTGGGATTGTCAGAGCCTTTTAAAAGCATTTTTTCTACAACTTCTTCGGCCGAAGAGGTTGTAAAAAAATGCTGTTAAAAGGCTCTGATGATCCCAGCTGAGTTGCTTGATCGTCAGAGACTTTTTTTTGTTTTAAAGGCAAAAAAAATGCTTTTAAAAGAAAACAAAGCCTCTGACAATCAGGCAACTCAGCTGGATCGTCAGAGGCTTTTAAAAGCATTTTTTCTACAACCTATTTGGCTGAAGAGGTTATAAAAAAAATGCTTTTAAAAAGTAAAAAAAAGAAGAAGTTGGCCACGCCCATCCAGTAACATTACCTCGCCCCCACCAAGCCACACCCACAGAACCAGTAGTAACAAATTTTACATTTTACCACTGACTTCATTCCAGAGGGCATGTGCTGCTATGGAGAAGAGGAGCTTTCAGAATGCCAACAGATGGCGCTATTTAGTCGATGGAAACTTGAGCATGCCAATCCTGTCATATTCAACCAAGCAGGCAGATGCTATGGGAGACAGGTAGTCCCTCAACCAGCGCAGCTTATGAATCAGAGATCAAGATCTGTCCGTCATTGACCACATCCCTGCATTCTAGGCCCATTTAAGCTTCTGGATGATCTTCAAGGGCAATTTCAGGCAGAGACCTGAAATATATATTGATTACAATGATCCTTTCCTCTTGCAAAAAAGGTAAGAGGTATCAGGGAAAGTGTACTGATAGGCCATCAGGGACAGTATTTAGATGTTTTGAATTCTCCAGTTCTCCAGAATATTCTTGATATGTTTTCTGTGTTTCAGTATTGGTGGAAATACAAATACTTCGTACTATTTTATAAAGATTTGGAAAGTGAAACAGTTATTGCTATAGAAGTATCCTGCTCTGTGATTGTATAAGTAAAGTAGAGATGATGTTAGTTATGGACCCATTGTCTTGTTGATCTTCGAGATTATAGTAATTTTTTATTTCTGAATAAAACTGCAGAATTTAGCATTACAGCCACTACTTTGCAGTATTTTAAAAACAGAAGCGGAGAATGACTTCTGAGAACTGCTTCATATTTATTTATTAAAAGATGCAGTACATGAATATAGTGTCAGATGATCGGAGATTTTAATCTTTGTTATTTTCTACTACAAAACCACAAGATTCAAGTTTGTACTTCCTGCAAATTAATTGCCTATTAACCCAGTGTGTTCCAAAATGATCTGCATGTAGCTGCTGGTCTTTTTCTATTTTGGTAATAAATAGAGAGACCAAATTATTTCCTTTATGGAAATATTGGCTGCATTGGTGGGTTTCAAATTTTTTTACTATATCATTAGACTCAGGGAACTGCCATGTTGCATTCCCATAATGCTCTGGAATAACTTCCATATTAGTGTGTTGTGTGGAATTTAGTAATGTCTGTTATCTAAATAATTTTATTTATTTATTTTATTCAATTTTACAGCTGTTCATCTTGACAAAGCAACTCTGGGCAGTGAACAAAGTTTCAAGTTTTAAAAACAGTACTATAAATAACTTCAGAAAACACACAAAACATAACCAAAACAATTAAACAAAAGAAGCAGTGAAGAGTAAAATCCTCAAAGCATCAACCCCCCTGAATTTCATTTACTTCCTGACCACTCTGCATGGGCAAAGAGAAAATCTTAAAAGACTTTCTGAAAGGCTAACAGGGTTAGGGCCATTGTGAATTTGCATGATGAATTTGCATGACAGAAAAAGCACCCTTCCTGGATCCAAAAAAAGTGGCGTTCTTCAATCATTACCCCCTCTCCACCGCCCACGCCCCCAAGTTTCAAGGCTTAATAGTTGGCAACCTTCATCTGAAGTTATAATTAAGGAGAAAATGGGAAGCATATGCAGATATTGGCACATGGGACTGGGGCATATACAGGTACTGGTAAGCAAAGATATTCACCTGGTTGTAACTTGCACGAAGAGTAGTCACAATCAACTGTGAGAGAACAGGAAAAAAAATGGATATGAAAAAAATTGATGACGTTTTTCTAATCTTTTAAAATTACGAATGCTTTCCTTGACTTATTTTCACATTGCTCACTTTCTCACCCTTGACTATGTGCCATTAATTTGTTGACTCTTAGGAATCACACAAACAGATCTGCTCCATGATAATCGGCCCTTAGCCTAAAGCTTTCTGGCCTTTGAACAGTGCACCCTTGACTTACTGTAATTAAGTATATCTACCTTGCTGTATCCTCTCTTTTTCTTTCCTTTCATCATTCTCAGCCTTAGAGTCCTTTTTAGTGAAACAGATCTTTGCATAGTGTGTCTGAAATAGGATAATTTGAACTTTGTGACTTGAATAAGAACTCTGGGTTGATTTGTTCAGGGATACCTTTGTTTGCTGTCCTCTGTATTCCTGGGAGCCTCCTCCAACAGCAAATTTCAAAAGCATCAATACTTTCTCTTCTGCTTCTTCAAAGTTTAGCTTTTGCTTCCATAGAGTTGCACAGAGGATACTGTTGCTTGCACAATTCTGATCTTTGTAGGTATAGACCAGGGGTGTCAATCTCGCGGCCTGCGGGCTGGATGCATCATACACTGGCCACGTCCACCCCTTTTTTAGCAAAGGGGAAAATAGTTACAATACATCACGTGATGACATGATGATGCGAGTTTGACATCCCTGGTATAGACAAATCAGAGGATCTGAACATCTTTTCCAAGGGCTTAATTGCTACTTTATAAGGTAATAATCTGTGGTAAAATTCTTGCCTGGCTGGCTGATGTACCTGTTGTCATTAGTTTGGTTTCTTTATATTTAAAGAAGTCCCATTTGTTCATTGTGTTCCTTGATTTTTATCACTAGAGCTTGCAGATTCTTTGAACGATCATCACCATATCATAGCTTTTTACTGGTTCTTTTCTAATTATAAAGCCAAATTAATCTTCTTGCAAACCACTTGCCATAGAAAGATAAATAGGTAGATTCGGCACATAGCTGAATATATAGGGAGAGAGCCTACAATTTTGTCTGCATAAGTCCACAAAAGTGCCTACTGTTCCTGTCCTATTGTTTTCTTTCATTATATGTGTTTATATATAATGTTGTGACAAAATAAATAAAATAAATAAATAAATAAATAAAATAAAATCTGGATCCAGTCTGTTTTTCCATGCCTGTCTATACTATGGCATCTTTAACTGAATATAGTTTTCATAAGCACAGTAAGATGTTCTAGGATTCAATTTATAAATAATTAAATCTGGCTGTTTTAATTTTCATCATACAGTATATGTGGGTTGTTGGTTTTTTTTTTCTTTCAAACTCAGATTTGTTCCATCCCATTTCAACAGTTTGCTCCTGTTTTTTTGCATTTCTATATGTTTCATAATTTATTTATTTATTTATTTATTTTATCACATTTATATACCGCCCTATCTCCCAAGGGACTCAGGGCGGTTCACGGGCAAGTAAAAAAGCACATATAAATACAGACTAAAATAACAGTTAAAAAACTTATTCTACATGGCCGAATTATTAAAAAGCAATATAAATAATAAAACCCATTTAAAACCAGTATAAATTTAAAATCTAATCCAGTCTAATTATTATGCATTTTGTTCTCATTTGTCCTAATATATTTAGCTGGTGAGAAATGTCTCCAGATATAAACATTTATGTACTGTATATTATTTACTTGAATAAATGCACCATTTTGTTTCATCCATAATTTTTTACAGAATGTTTGAATCCAGGTGCAGACTCCCACATTTAAATAGTAAATACAAAGATTTGCCTTTTCATTTCTTTATTAATTTGGGAAGTATGATTTTTGATCAATTCAGATTAAAATGCAGGAAGAGAAAAAGTTTCTCTTCATTACACAAATGTTTTTAGTGGCACAACAAGGGCTTACATACATAGCAGTCTCAGTTCCAACGCTAGGAGAACAGTGGGAGAAACTTTAGCAAGAAAAAGAAGATCCAAGTGATAGGGTTGGCATTTACCTTTTCGGGGAAGAAAGCACTGAAAGGCAGGGACTGTGGAGAAAATAAAAAGAAATAAGTTGGAAATAACCAGCAGCCACTAGAAGGCACTCATGCCTAATCTTTGGAGAGTGTGGGTCAATTAATCACTAAAAGAAAAGCAAGATTAGAACAGCTAAAGCAGCTTAAATCTGAAGAATGGACAATAACTTGTCCCATGAGCCAACTAGGAGTTATGACTTGCTTAATGAAATTGAGAAATATTCCCAGGAAGACTGAAACCATCATGTTCTGCAGAATGAGGACTCTTATAGAGGTCATTTGCACCTCTATAACTGTCTGGTTCGGTTCTGCAACCCAACAAGAAAGACACAGACTTCAGAGGATAATTAGAACTGCAGAAAAAATAATTGCTACCAACTTGCCTTCCATTGAGGACCTGTATACTGCACGAATCAAGAAGAGGGCCGTGAAAATATTTGCAGATCCCTCGCATCCTGGACATAAACTGTTTCAACTCCTACCCTCAAAACGACACTATAGAGCACTGCACACCAGAACAACTAGACACAAGAACAGTTTTTCCCCGAAGGCCATCACTCTGCTAAACAAATAATTCCCTCAACACTGTCAGACTATTTACTGAATCTGCACTACTATTAATCGTTTCATAGCTCCCATCACCAATCTCTTTCCACTTATGACTGTATGACTATAACTTGTTGCTGGCAATCCTTATGATTTATATTGATATATTGATCATCAATTGTGTTGTAAATGTTGTACCTTGATGAACGTATCTTTTCTTTTATGTAACACTGAGAGCATATGCACCAAGACAAATTCCTTGTGTGTCCAATCACACTTGGCCAATAAAATTCTATTCTATTCTATTCTATTCTATTATCAATTATCTTACCTACCATCTTTAGGTTATTTGGACTGAATTCCTAATACTATATGTCTTCCTTTAGTTATCTCAAAAATATATTGCAGCTAATATTTTCATGATTTTCTAATATTTTTATTAATGTAATTGCTATATGAATCTTATTGACTAAAGCCTACTGAGAAAAGACAGAATTTAAATAAGTAAAATAAAATAACTAGTCACACGGATTTATTTTGCTGGGAAAAGAGTTGGAAAGATGTTTACAGTATACATTTTCTTACAGCTGCTTCACTAAAAAAAGGTCTTTTATTGAATAAACAACTTTGACCCAAACCTTTTTTGTTCCTTAATTATTATTCAACATAGTTAAGTGATAACTCAGTCTACACTTTCTTAGGTCAAAAAGATTTTAAATGAATAAAAACTTACCCGCTGTGAACCAAGTAATGGACAAAAAGAGTAAAAGCTTCCTCAATTCACCTTTGGGAGAAAAAGAAACATTAGGCAACTCTCGCTTGTTTCAATATGTTGAACTATTACAATAGTTTTATAATAGGTTGAAAAATAATGTGATAATTTTGGCAGATTTTTGAACTCAAGCCTTAGGCTTGAACTTAGGAACCTAAGGTGGTGACTTTTGTTCCCAGAATTCCCCAGCCAAATTAGCAATTGTTGAAGCTTAGTCCACATATTAGGATAGTGCCCAGATTAAAAAAAAATGATCCATTCCATATAAGTAGAGTGAGCTGCAATTTCCTTTCAAACCAATATGATACTTCAAAGAATGCAGCTCCGAATCCACAGCTGTAAATCGCCATCCAGAACTACTATCTAAAATACCAGGGAAGAAAACAAAATAAAGCAAGTTCCTCAATTACAATACCCAAAATCAGAGAGGTGAGGGGCTGTGTTCTGCTTAAAGGTTTACCATCCCACTTGTCCTTTGTACTTGTCTGGCATCCACAAAGTAATATATACAAACAAATTTCTGACACTCACATACACAGTCACTACAGTCTCCACCTCTTTCCTTATTGCTTTGGTTTGTTGTTTTGTCAGGTGTTACCATGTAGTCTCCCTCATTTGCATAATGTTATTACATAAGTAGGCAAATAAGGCTATGGAGAAAATAAATGTGAATTCAAGAGAAGACCTGGACTATTTCATAACCCAGGGAGCTCTCTGCTTAGATTGGTAATCTTTTTTTTCCTGGTTCATCTGGCATTTATTTAATTTACATTATCCAAAATAACAAAAATCTCCCCTCACTGTCACAATAATTGTTCCCACAAGCCATGACAATATGGAACCTTATTTGTTTGTACTGAGAGAGCTTTTCCTTTATTTCTAGACTCAAGTCATTCATACCATTTGTTATGTTCTGGAAGTAACGAGGCTGGAGACCAGGGTAGTGACAACAGCTCTTTAATATAGGGTGAACCCAGCAGCAGGCTGGGGGAAAAACCTCTCCTTTTATACAGTTCTACTGGAGGCTTCGTCCAATCAGCAACGTGCTGATTTCCCGCTCAAATATTTAAAGGTACAAACATGAATACATAACACTCCTCCCCTCCCAGAAAACACTTTGCCTCTATTTACATATTTATTTACATGTTATTTTTCGACGTAGTCACGCAAATAACCTGGGCGTCTCCTAGTTCTTTCAGACCTGCGCGGTTCAGTTCTGGGTGGTGTTTTGAGCTGGTCGGAGGGGCTGTTTTCTCCTCCCAGCTCTTTCTCTGGGCCAACGGGCCCCGGATTATTGGCAGACTCTTTTTCTTGGCCATCCGGCCTTGGATTACTTTTGTAATTTTCCCTGCTGTTTCCCTCGGGAACCTGATGGCGTCGCTGGAACTCTGGGACCTCAGCTAAGTCTTGCGCCTCCCCCGGGTCATTGTCAGCTGTGAATTCAAATGGGTATTGGTCATGATCTGTTTCATTTGGTTCGGTTTGATCAGTTATTCGTTTCCTTATCTGATCTATGTGGCGCCTCCACACTCGGTTGTCTTGTAGCTCTACCAAATACGATTTTGGGCCGGTTGTCTTTATGATTTGTCCTGCGAGCCAACTAGGGCCGTCCCCATAGTTTCGGGCCCACACCCGGTCGCCTATGCCCATTTCCCTTGTTTTTTCTAGTTCCCCCTTGTAACCCTCTGGTGTGTAATGGGGATTCAAACGGTCAAGTGGGCACCGGAGTTTCCGTCCCATCAACAATTCGGCTGGGCTTCTGCCTGTAGCCGTGCTTGGGGTTCTGTGCTGAACGGCCAGAAAGAAATCTATCTTTGTTTGCCAGTCACCTGGCTTGAGCCTGGACAATGCCTCCTTAGCGCTCCGGACGGAACGCTCTGCAAGGCCATTCGACGCAGGGTGGAAAGGCGCAGAGAGGGCATGTCGGATGCCCTCCTCTGCCAGGTATTCTTCAAACTGGGCTGCCGTGAATTGCGGCCCATTGTCGGACACCAGAGTGTCCGGCAACCCGTGAGTTGCGAATAGGTGGCGCAGGGCTGCGATTACTGCTTCGGCCGTAGTGGATTTCATGAGTATGATCTCCAACCATTTAGAGAATGCATCAACAACCACTAGGAACGTTTGGCCGTGGAAAGGGCCAGCAAAATCAATGTGGATTCTTGACCAGGGCCCTTGGGGCTTTTCCCATTCCCTGACTGGGGCCGTTGGGGGTAGAGGTCTGGACTCTTGGCAAGCCTGGCATTTCCCTACCCTCTCAGCAATCTCTGCGTCCATGAGTGGCCACCACACATAGCTTCTAGCTAAACCCTTCATCCTTACGATCCCTGGGTGACCCTCGTGGAGGAGGTCCAATACCTTTCCCCTTAATTTATCAGGAATTATTACACGATCACCCCATAACAGGCACCCCCCTTGAGCCGAGAGCTCATCGCGTTTTTTAACAAATTCTTTGAACCGTTCGCCCGGCGCAGCGGGCCACCCTCTCTGTACCCAACCGAGTACAGTCCTTAACACAATGTCCCGGTAGGATGCCCGAGCCACTTCCTTAGATGTGACTGGGCCAGAGTCCAAAGAGTCAATAAGTAGGATGGGCGTTCCCGGAGTGGGGTCTTCGGTCGCCCCTGGTAGTGGGCATCGGCTTAACGCGTCCGCATGCCCCACTTCTTTTCCTGGTCGATGCTGCAGCTTGTACGAATAAGCTGCTAAGAATATAGTCCAGCGGGTCAAGCGTGGCGAAAGTGCCACAGGCGTTGGGCGGTCGCCAGCCAGTATTCCTAGTAGCGGTCTGTGGTCAGTCACGATTTCAAAATCCCGCCCAAAAACATATTCGTGGAATTTTTTAACCCCTGACACAATGGCTAGTGCTTCTTTATCTAATTGGCTGTAGTTTCTCTCTGGGGAGGACATCGTTCTCGAGTAAAAAGCTATAGGGGCTTCTGTGCCGTTTGGAAGTCTATGGCTGAGTACAGCCCCCACCCCATAAGGGGAGGCATCGCAAACCAGCACTAGGGGTAATGAGTTGTGATATTGGATGAGCAGGCTATCACTTGAGAGCAGGTTCTTTACTGCTTCAAAAGCCCTATTTTCTGACTTTCCCCAAGACCAAACAGTATTTTTTCCTAAGAGCCTATGCAGCGGTTCCGCGACGGTTGCTTTGTTCTTTAAAAAGACCGCGTAAAAATTCACCAACCCCAGGAATGCCTGCAGCTCTGCTTTGTTTTTGGGCGCTGGAGCCTTCCTAATTGCCTTGACCTTGCTCTCAGTAGGGTGAATTCCTTTCTTGTCTATCCGGTAGCCCAAGAAATCAACGGATTCGACCCCTATCTGGCATTTGTTTGCCTTGACTTTTAATCCGGCTGTCCGGAAAATTCCCAAAACCTTTCTTAACCGCTCCCCCAATTCCTCTATGTTTTCCCCTGAAATTAGGACATCATCGAAGTAGGGGACTACCCCTGGGAGCCCCTGCAGTAGTCGTTCCATTAGGTTTTGGAACAGCCCTGGTGCCACACTGACCCCAAATTGCAATCGGGTGCACTTGAAGGCCCCCCTGTGCGTTACAATCGTTTGGGCTTGGCTGTGCGGGCGTCACGGGCAGTTGTTGGTAGGCTTGGGCCAAGTCTAACTTTGCAAAGACTTGCCCTTGCCCCAAAGAGTGCAATAAGTGTTGCACCACGGAACCGGTAAGCGCTTTTCTGTAAGGCTTTGTTAAGCGCCGCCTTGTAGCCAGCGCAAATTCTAATTGACCCGTCCGGCTTTATTGGGGTGACGATTGGCGTCTCCCACTTTGCGTGATCGACTGGCACCAAAATCCCCTGATTAATGAGCTTATCCAGCTCCTTATCGATTTTTGGTTTTAGGGCAAAAGGGACTCTCCTCGCCTTAAGCCTAATGGGGGCTACCTGGGGGTCTAAGTTGAAGGAAATAGGGGTCCCCTTGTACTTGCCCAGGCAGTCCTTGAAGACATCTTCGAACTCGTTAAAGAGAATGTCTTTCAGGTTACAGTCACTTCTGTAGATGCCAGTCACTCCCATGCCCAGGGCACGAAACCAGTCTAGTCCCAACAGACTGGGCAGAGTTCCTTCGACGATCGTGATGGGCAGGGTCTTCTTGTGTGGACCGTACTCGACTCGGACGGAGGTGGTCCCTCGAACAGGGATGCGATTCCCCTGGTAGTCGTGGACTCGTAGCCGTTGTGCTTGCAGGTGGCGCTTCGCGACGGACGGCAGCGACTTCGCCAAAGTGTCCCAGGACATGATGGTGATCGCTGACCCCGTGTCTACTTCGAGCCGGCACCGTACTCCCTCTATTTTTGGTTTGGTGAAGATCTTCTTCTCCACTCGGGTCGAGGCGCGGCCTATGACCACAGTTGTTTGGTTGGAATCCGCGCCTTTTTTGTTTGAGCCAATCGCGGGTCGCCTTGCCGATTCCGCGCTCTGATTGGCCGATTTGAATTTTCGGCGGGAAGGTTGGGCCGCTCGACAAACTTGAGCTAGGTGCCCTTTCTTCCCACACCGCCGACATGTCGCGTCCTTAAACTTGCAGCGTTGGCGCTGGTGTTGACCCCCGCAGCTTCCGCATTCGTCTCGGTCCCCTTTGTCGCGTTTCTCGGTTCGGCAGACCCCTTCCTCATCTTCACCGTCGGATTCGGTCTGAACCTCCTCCTGGTGCACCGGAGTTGCCTTCGCGCTCGCCTTTGGTGGGACAGGCTTCTGCAGTGTCTCCGCCGCTTGGGTGGACATTTCATGTGCTCTGGCTTCGTCCAGAGCGTTGGCCAGCGTTAGGTTGCTCTTTGCTAGCAGCCGCCGCAAACGGATGTCTTTGACCCCTCGGATGAGTTGCTCGAGGAGCACCTCGCCCAGGTCGCGTATCCGCAGTCCTTGGACGCTTTTCTTAGGGCGGCCATGTAGTCACCGATGGATTCGCCTCCATCTGCCTTCGCCTCCGAATTCAAACCGCCGCACGATTTGGACGGCGTTGGTGCGTGGTTTTTAGTAAAGTCTGTAGAGTTGGCCACGACACCGACTGCAACGGCGTTGGCTCTGCCAGGGCTTCCGCGATATCAATGACCTCCGGACCACAGTGGCTTAAGAAATAAGCCCTTTTTCGGTTATCTGGAACTCCTTGCAGTTCGTTGGCTTCTAGAAAGCTTTCGAAACGGGTCATATACGTTCCCCATTTCTCTTTAGCCGGGTCAAACGGTGCGGGCGGAGTGTAACTGGCCATCTCCGCTTTTCTGCCCTGAGTTTGCTGGGTTCGGGTCTATCGTGCTTCAGCTCGGTTCTGGTTCTCCTTAGCCTCGAGATCCCACCTTCGTCGCCAATGTTATGTTCTGGAAGTAACGAGGCTGGAGACCAGGGTAGTGACAACAGCTCTTTAATATAGGGTGAACCCAGCAGCAGGCTGGGGGGAAAACCTCTCCTTTTATACAGTTCTACTGGAGGCTTCGTCCAATCAGCAACGTGCTGATTTCCCGCTCAAATATTTAAAGGTACAAACATGAATACATAACACCATTTATTCCAGATTATATAATAATCTGTCTTTTCTTTCTCTTTCATTTCTTTTGTAAACTTGTCCATTTCGGCACACTCTAAAACTTTCCCTATCACTTCTTCATCTGTTGGTATCTTTTCCTGTTTCCAATTTTGTGCATATGTTATTTGTGCATATTTGGTAATCTTATTTACCTGCCTCATCTAAAACTAATGTCTGGCCTTCCCTTCACCACTCTAATGGGCCCCCAATCAGAGTGAATACAGATATTTGTTTAATGCTCCACTGCCATACTGGAATATTATTTCTTATTAGCTTACTCCAAGGAAGCAGCTGTTATCTTTGAAAGTTAAACAATGGGTTGAATAATGGGCTGGATGAAAGTTAATAAGATTAAACAGCAGTCAGAAGACAGTCTGTCTCAAGAATTGAGATTTGATTTACATTGGAAATATTAGTTCATAGTTAAAAGAAAATTCATTGACCTTATCCTTCGATATTGAGATGGTAGCAAGAATAAAAGATATATAAGTAGGTTGCAATTAGTGCAACTTTGAATAATGCAATATTAGATAGTGCAAATTGTAGATTGATACCAGGCCACGTTTAATGCAATCTAAAGTCAGTTAATGTGATGGTAGTATATGCACAATTGCGGCCAGCACATGTGTACTTGTAGTGCTAATCTTTGTGAGTGCAAAATGAAGAAAAGGAAGATTCATCAGAGGAAAACAGTACAAAAAATAAAGAGTTTCATTATTGTGTTAGAACAAAAATGTGATGTAATTAAATAGTGCTAAAATAGGACATCTGCAAGTACTGTATTAATTTTTATGTTCTTATTTTGGTTTCTGTAACTACTGTGTGACTTTTTAAACCATACATTCAAATTATAGTACATTCTTTTAATCCTTTACTGTAATGTTTCATTAATATACAGATATATGTTCAAAACAACATAAAGCGTAGGATTTGTGCTTGAGAAACTGGTTTAAAGCGTTTTCCAGGAGGAAGCAATGAGAGCAGCGAGCAATAAGTAGCAAACATCTAAAACTATATGAAGCATAATTCCATATTCCTCACTCAAAGCATAATTAAAATAATAATTTAAAACAGTAAAAATTCAAAGTCCTAGAATATACATTAGACAATGCATAGACAATGTATATATTGTTTGCTTTTATTTATTCTTACCTTACCTAGGAATTTGAGATTAAACTCCATCCTGGAAAAAACAGGTCCAAATGTTTATTTCAAATAATACATGCACAAAACACTTTAATCAGTTATCACACATAGTTTATGATGATAAACTCTTTTGGTTTTGAGTTATCAAATTTTTGATTATTTTAATTTCCCTCTGCTTAGAGCAGTTTTAAATGAAAAAAGCATTAAATAATTTTTGCTTAAGAAAAAAATTAACAAAGCCCAATAAGACTAAATGTTTGTTGGCTAAGGAGAGAGGTGAATTCAGATACTAATTACAACTCTCTACAAAGTACCAGGATATAACTTCTAACCTCCCACAAGAAACTTTTCCTATCTGCTGTGTCAACTAGATAGATTTAAATTGCTTTGCAAAAATAGCTTATCATTTAAGCATTACCATATTATCTAAACCACAAATCAAACGAACTTTAACGCTATAATTTTCAAACTGCTACCTAAAAAATTCCATGACATGTAATGAAAAGCTTTCCAAAAATTGTATTTTTACTTATTACTGCACTATCTAGTTTTAACACTAGAAAGTCAAATGGCATATTGCTTGGTACAATTTTGGGTTTGATATGTATTCCTCCAAATATTGGACATCAGTCATACAATCACCAATTATACAAAGAGAAGACAAAGAATAGAAATAATAAACAAAAGAAATCAGAAGCAGGAGGTAAGGAAATTTGAATATAATTGTATATCTTTCATTCTACCATTGTGTATCTCTCCATTCTTGCAGACAGAATACAGAATAATAGAGCTGGAAGGGATCTTGGAGATCTCCTAGTCCAACTCCCTATTCAAGCAGGAGACCCTACATCATTTTGGACAAGTTGTCTGGCCAGTCTCTTTTAAAAAGTCTCCAGTGATGAAGCACACAAAAATTAGTTAAATGGGGACATATAACAGAAGAACCCACAATTTCTCCTTAGTTCTAGGTTGCTTTTCTTCTCGATTAGTCTCCATCCATTGTTTCTTGTATTGGTTTATGGTGCTTTGGAAAATAGACTGAACCCCCGCTCCATTTTTTTGTGACAACCCCTCAAATATTGGAGTACCCCTCAAATATTGGAGTACTGCTATCACCCCTAGTTATTCTTTTCTCTAGACTAGCCATGCCCAATTCCTGCTACCATTCTTCCTAAGTTTTAGTCTTCAAGCCCCTAGTCATCTTTGTTGCGCTTGTCTGCGCTCTTTCCAAAGTATCTTTTTTATAATGTGGTAACCAAAACTGGATCTTGCTTATCCCATATCCATATTTTGATTCATACATTAACTTTGTTCTTTAAATTGTTCACCTCTCTGAGCATCTCACCAGTTCAGTTCAGTTCAGGGGTGAAATCCTAATGGTTCAGACTGGTTTGGATGAACTGTTGGGGATTATGGGCATCAGTTCACCGAACTGGTAGTAATTACCCCTCCTTGGCCCCACCCACGCCTGGCCACTCACCGCTCACCTCTTTTGGCAGCTTGATATTCCACAGAATTCAAGGGAGGGAGAAAAGTTAGCATTCTCTCTGCCACAGAATTCAATGTTAAATGCAACAGAGAGAATGCTAACTTTTCTCCCTCCATTCACAATGGAGCTGCAGCAGCCTGTCCCTTTAAAGTAGTCCCCAGGAAGGAGAGGGATGGGGAGGAGCAGCTGGAATGGAACAGCCAGGAAAATGGGAAAGGGGATTTTCTTGCCTGTCATCCATTTCTCAATCTCAGCACAGACTGAGGGAAGGATGGTAGAGAGGAATATTCCCCTCCCCATTTTCCTGCCCTTTGCAACATGGAGTGGCTGGGAGGGGAGGGGCCGGTGAGGAGCCCCTCGATGTGAGTGATGTCGAGTTGACCACACCGACCCAGTTACATGGCCTCCCCCCAACAAGCCATACCTGGATGAAGCCGTCTATCTAGACCCGTTCCAGTCTGGCTTCCGGTCCGGACATAGTACGGAGACAGCTTTGGTCACGTTGGTGGATGACTTCTGGAGGGCCAGGGATAGGGGTTGTTCCTCTGCCCTGGTCCTATTAGATCTCTCAGCGGCTTTCGATACCATTGACCATGGTATCTTGCTGCACCGGTTGGAGAGTTTGGGAGTGGGAGGCACCGTTTATCGGTGGTTCTCCTCCTATCTCTCTGACCGGTCGCAGACGGTGTTGACAGGGGGGCAGAGGTCGACCGCGAGGTGCCTTACTTGTGGGGTGCCTCAGGGGTCGATTCTCTTGCCCCTTCTATTCAACATCTATATGAAGCCGCTGGGTGAGGTCATCAGTGGTTTCGGGGTGAGTTATCATCTGTATGCTGATGATACGCAGCTGTACTTTTCCACCCCAGACCACCCCAACGAAGCTGTCGAAGTGCTATCCCGGTGTCTGGAAGCCGTACGGGTCTGGATGGGGAGAAACAGACTCAAGCTCAATCCCTCCAAGACGGAGTGGCTGTGGATGCCGGCACCCCGGTACAGTTAGCTGCAGCCGCGGCTGACTGTAGGGGGCGAGTTATTGGCCCCAATGGAAAGGATGCGCAACTTGGGTGTCCTCTTGGATGGGCGGCTGTCGTTTGATGATCATTTGGCGGCCGCCTCCAAGAGGGCCTTTCACCAAGTAAGCTTGGTTCGCCAGTTGCGCCCCTTCCTTGACCGGGATGCCTTATGCACGGTCACTCATGCTCTTGTCACTTCCCGTTTGGATTATTGCAATGCTCTCTACATGGGGCTGCCCTTGAAGTGCACCCGGAGGCTGCAGCTAGTCCAGAATGCAGCTGCGCAGGTAACAGTGGGAGCAACTCGTTGCTCCCATGTAACACCACTCCTGTGCAGTTTGCACTGGCTTCCTGTGGTCTTTCGGGTGCGCTTTAAGGTTTTGGTTACCACCTTTAAAGCGCTCCATGGCTTAGGGCCCGGGTACTTACGGGACCGCCTGCTGTTACCTTATGCCTCCCACCGACCCGTACGCTCACACAGAGAGGGCCTTCTCAGGGTGCCGTCCGCCAAACAATGTCGGCTGGCGGCCCCCAGGGGCAGGGACTTCTCTGTTGGAGCTCCTACCCTCTGGAACGAACTTCCCCCTGGTTTACGTCAAGTGCCTGATCTTCGGACTTTTCGCCATGAGCTGAAAACGCACCTATTTATTCAAGCGGGATTGGCTTAAATTTTAATTGGGGTTATTTATATTTTAAGGTTTGTTAAATTGTTTTAAATTTCGGCCACCCTGTAATATGTTTGTTTTAATCTTGTTTTAATATGTATATCGGGGATTTTTTACTCGGCTGTACACCGCCCCGAGTCCTTCGGGAGAAGGGCGGTATAAAAATCAAATCAAATAAATAAATTAAATAAATAAATACCCACAGAACCAGTAGGGGAATTTTTTTAATTTTACCCCTGGTTCAGTTGTGACTTTTTTAGTCTTTCTATCCCTTTCAGCTGTTCCTTCATATTGGACTCTCATTCAATAACCCAACCATCTCCATACACTTCTTTTTTTTTTTTTAATTCAAAAAGTTTTACAAATTTTTTCCCCCCTTTCCCCCCTCCTCTCCCCTCCCTTCACAACCCCCCTCCCCCCCCGACTTCCCAGAACGGGCACAAGGTATAGTTAAAAATAAAACAAACATATGCTAAAAAATTTTCATCCCAACTTAATTATACCCCTACAATCATCAATTCCTAACTTCCCCCAAAAACAATCAAGAATAATACATCATAATCATTCAAAAACAGTCTGATAACTCTTAGTCTGATATCTACGTTGAATATAGTCAATCCATTTTTTCCATTCCTTTAAGTATCTTTCTTGCGTATTGTCTTTCAAAAAGGCTGATATCTTCGCCATCTCAGCCAAATTGGCAACCTTCAATATCCATTCTTCTATTGTAGGTACTTCTTTTTTCTTCCAGTATTGTCCTATTAGTAATCTTGCTGCTGTTATTAGGTTTAAAATCAATTTAGTCTCAATTACTGTACAATCCGTAATAATTCCCAACAAGAAAAATTGCGGCAGGAACTTTATCTTCTTTTTCAAAACATTTTGTAAAATCCACCAAATTTTTATCCAAAAGGCCTTTATGTCCTTACAAGTCCACCAAATGTGAAAATATGTAGCGTCATCACAATTACATCTCCAACATTTTGCTTGCATATCTGGATACATACACGATAATTTTTTAGGATCTAGATGCCATCTATAAAACATTTTATAAAAATTTTCCCTCAGATTCTGTGCCTGCGTGAATTTAACATTTCTAACCCAAATTTTTTCCCAAGTTTCCAATAATATTGGCTCCTGAAAATTTTGTGCCCACTTTATCATACAGTCCTTCCATACACTTCTTTATATTGATCACTCACTTTGGTTCTCAGTCCACATTATTTCATTACTCTTTGTTCTTGACACTCTGTTCCCATTCCTACAGTATTGGATTGGTGCGTATGTTTCTCCTGAAGTACCCAAGTCACATCCAGGTAACAAACTTGACAGAAACTTGCAGTGACATTTGTAACAAATCATGACATGAGTGGGATAGCATCCTCGTGCAAATACTATGTCTAAGGCTTTTGCATGAGGATATCATTGTGTATATGATTGTCATTTGTCTACTTATCTCCCTATGGAGATCTATGCCAAGCATGCACTTATTCATTTGCTATTTTTGCTTCTTTTAACAGTTATTCATTACTAACAACACACATATACTATCCACTACCCTTTTTTTCAGTATTTAAACATCTTAATTTTATATCTTTCGTAAACACACTGCTAAGGTTTGCAAATTTATTTTTCTGTTTCATTTTTTAAAATTATGCATAATAAGCACTAACAGAATTACTTCTATCAAATACACTGTCTTGGTTTTAAATATATTAATTTTCTAATCGATGTTGCAACATACATATTCACTGCAAATGATTTTGGTTCTTAGCCAGTAATATGGAAATGTTTTGCACAAAAACTACACACATGTTAATACCTTAACTAGCCAACTTGTACCATGAGCATTCCTTATACTCATACTCGCCTTATACTTTATGTATCCATAAATACATTAATAAAACCAAGGGATACCACACAATCTTGTCTTACTGATAAAAATTGAACTATTCATGTTTTATTTCCATCATATATCACTCTTATCACATTTCCAAGTTTAATTTCTTTATTTGGGCAAACCATCCTATACATTTTATTGTAAAATTGTCTAGATAACTAGAAGGCAACTAGCTGGGAGACATTAGCTTAAGTCTTTTAAGTCTTGAGGTCTTTTACCTCAAATAGTTATAAAATTGGGATCAACTTGTATTTAATATGAAATAGCAGAATTACTCAAATGGGACTTATTGAGGAATTCAGACAAAATATACATTGGAAAGAATCTGATTGCTTCAATAATAATTTCTATTATTCTTTCTCCATATTAACCAGGAAGCATTATTTTTATTTTGGAAACAACTGAGAAGAAAGTATAGCTTGGAAGGAGCGAGCATGGATATAAGTCCTGTCAAATCAAGCTGATTTCCTCTGAACCAATCTTCTTTTTTGATAAAGTGATCAGTTTAGTTGACCATGGGGCTGGACTTTAGCAAAGCATTAGACAAAATCATCTATCTTATATTAATGGAAAGAGTGGCAAGTTATGTACTGGACTATGCCACAATTAGATGGTTACATATAGTTGAGCTACTGTACACAGTGATTTTATGCCAATAGCTCCATGTTGTGATGTAAGACATTGTTGAGTAGCATACTATAGAGCTTTATTCTAGGCAGTATATTTTTCAATATTGATAAAAGAGAATATTTGTAGCTCAGGGTTGTACTGTGGGGTCCTTGACACTCTTTGAATTTGGTGTTTTTTCAATATATTCATAAATGTATTGGATAACAAGTTAGAATATAAGATTTTTACATTTGCAGTTGATAGACACAAAATTCATTTTGTAAGTCAGGTAGAGTCACTGATTGGTGCAACATACACATTTGATGAAAACAAACAAGCAAGCAAACGAACAAACAAACATATAAATGAGATAACAAATACCTTAGAAAACAGCATTACGATTCAGGTGAATTGTGACTAGCTGGAACAATGTACAAGAACCTATAAAATGAATTTCAAAATACTTTGGCAAGAACAAAGATGCCGTCTCCTAGCATTGACCAACGTATTTCAAGATGACTGGTTCCAGCAAATGCTATGGGATTATCTGCAATGTTGCAGAAGGCTCAAGCCATCCAGCCTGGAGCTCTCTTGGGCAAATGTTCTAGGCTGGATGGCTTGATAATCAGGGAGCCACATGATTTGAAGCATGTTGGTCAACTCTGGGGACAAAGATTCAGTCTTCTTCCATAACAGTGGGTTGCAAAAGGTTCAAGCTGCCGCATTTGGTGAAGTGAATAAAGTCACCTCCAGTAGATCAAATGGGGAGACATGATACCAGTGTTCCAATATCTCAGGGGTTGCCACAAAGAAGAGGGAGTCGGGCTGTTCTCCAAAGCACCTGAGGGTAGAACAAGAAGCAATGGGTGGAAACTAATCAAGGAGAGAAGCAACTTAGAACTAAGGAGAAATTTCCTGACAGTTAGAACAATCAATAAGTGGAACAACTTGCCTGCAGAAGTTGTGAATGCTCCAACACTGGTCATTTTTAAGAAAATGTTGGATAGCCATTTGTCTGAAACGGTGTAGGGTTTCCTGCCTCGGCAGAGGGTTGGACTAGAAGACCTCCAAAGTCCCTTCCAACTCTGTTATTATGTTATGTTAAATATATTTGGTGATTCTAATTTTAGAGACTATGCATTGACTTGTCTATTATAATTGATTTTTGTCAGACAAAGAAAGAGGGCCTCTCCCCCCCCCATAATCTCATTCAAGACTGAATTAGAATAAGTCTTTTAATCAACAAAGACAGAATGTTGAAAATTCCCATGTATTTTTCAGAAAAAAGATTTGGATTGATCAACCTCAATCCGAAACATACAGCTTGGATTTAATTAACTGGCAAAAAGCTTACCAGGTATTGTTATTACATTAATTAACTTTCAAACTTATATTAGGACAGCTTCAATTCATGATAAAGGAAGTTGAACAATCTAATTAGCTTCAGAACTCCCGATATTACTGTGTTTAAACCTGGTGTTTTCCTGGTTTCAAAAAGAGAAATCAATTAACCAATCTCAAGAAAAGTTACATAAGATTATTTAGGAGATTCTTTTCTATTACCAAAAATGTGGATCATCTTTAGATTTCCTAGAATCTTGAGAAATAGTAGCAAAAAAACATGCTTCTCAAATACTGGCATGAATATTACAGTCAGTTCATCCAATATTACCTTAGGAACAATTTAAGACTGACCAAAATTAATTCTATTTAATATGTAGACAGATTAATTAAAGCAGTTCTTTATTTTCACATAGTCTGTATCCTTTTGCAGTTGAACAAAGATTTAGACTGATTTTTAAGTTAACAATATCACTGAGGAAATAGAATTATCTTTTCTATTTTGCTAGTATGAATTAATTCTATGTTCCTACCTTGCTTCGAGAGCAACTGGTATGTCTGTGGAGAATCTCAGTTATCCAGGTCATAGTTGTCTCAAAGTGCTTTTTCAAAAGGCAACTGGACTGTTTGTTTTCCTTGAGGAAGATGTTTCACTTTTCATCCAGGAAGTCTCAACTATCCACATTCTGGATAGAGAGTTCATATTCTGGATGAAGTCCGCATTCTGAATAGAGAGAACCATTGGTTTGAAAAAGGGGTAAAAGAGGCCATTTATGTTAACATTGAGCAGTCCTCTTTCAAAAGAGAGAAAATGCTAAATACTTATCTCCTGTCTACAATGCAATCCTTTCAACAGTCCCAGGAAAGTTCCACCCTATTTGCACTCTGATACAGATGACCCTGAGGGCACAGATAAACCCCCAAGTGGCCTCAAGAGCCAAGTGACCAGTTGACTGCAAAGAAATAAGATCCTTCCCACCCACCCAACCCCGATCCTGTCAGAACTGATACTTCCACTGCCCCCATTATCCTGCCAGAACCGATGAAGCTTCTTGAATGAGAAGCGAAACATCTTCCTGAAGGAAAAAGAACCATTCCAGTTGCCTTTTGAAAAAGCACTTTTGAAGGCAACTCGTATGTTACTTATGTGGCATAAGAAAACAGCAAATGTATGGATATAATTACTAATTCTGCAGCAGATTAAATCAGGCTGAGTTGAATCAAAAATTTTATAGATGCCCTAGAAATCTATTTACATATGGTGTGAAACATGGCAAGAATAGATTCTCTATAGACGTTTAGCCTATAACCCCCATATTCTTGATCACTGCCAAGGTTCATTAAGGTTGTTGAGACTTGTAGATCAAAGCACTAGAATTAACAATTAATAAATCAGGTGCTATTTTCTTCCTACAGAAGCTAGAAAGAGCAAGAGAAAGAAAGATAACATAGTAAATGACTCAAATTTTATGCTACACCCATGCAATCTCATCTTTTTATATTTTGCATCTTAATTTAGAAGAAGAGCTACTTGAAGATGTTACCTGCATATTTATATCTTAGTATAAACGACTGGTGAATTTTAAGCATTGTTTAAAAATCTAACTTTATGTTGATTTATTAAGTATAATAACTCTCCATAATAGTTATTTGCTTTTAATGAATTGTTTTCATTCTATTTTCATTATGTTTTAACCAAATGTTTTTACATCTATTATATACTCCTTTAGAATTTCTTTTTTTCAAAGTATTTTTTTGAATACTTTTAATATATACATAAATATTTAATCATTAAAGCTTTGGATGGGTGATTAGGTGTTAAATTGTAATATTATTGCTAGATCAATGTTACTTTTTAATTGCTACATGTATTTCTACCTTGTTTGCATTGGTACTTTGATATTATTTTTGTTTGTATAGTATTGGGCTTTCTTTTGAAAAGATAAATGTGATGTATCTTTAAGATATCAGTTTCAAAACTGTTCAACCCATTTTTCCAAAGCTATTTGTTGTAACAACTATGCAAGTAATCTGCTGAGAAGGATATGCTTAAGTCTGTTTAAATTGACTATGCAGAAAGATCTTGTAGTATTAAACAAATCACTTTTGAAAGCTGCCTAGAGTTGATAAAGGTCTTTGTAAAATCAAAGATATCTGCATGGAAATAGTAAAAAGAAAATTCAAGCTATTGGCCACAAGTGCAAAAAGCTCGGCCATTTTTAATATGCACTCCATATGTAGCACAAATAAAAAAGGGATGTGGCCTTAAATCAGGTGGCTGCTATTTTTACTTTTTTGATCCTCTGGATACCATTGGAAGAAGTTTCATGTGAGCATGAAACAAATTACAAAACCAATTATGTGAACCTAGTCCAAGTACTTTTAAGGCACACACACTCACATACAAACTTCCTATGGAAGACATTCTTTGAACTGAATATTTTACTGCCCAAGAGATCACCATCTGTTAGGTAATTGATAAGACCCTGCATGGTAATATAAGTGTAAAACATCCAGTTTCAATATAAAAATGCAAGATATGTATTCTATTCCACTAAATATGCTTCCCTCATCATGTACTGCCATTCTTACATATGGTCAAGCAGTTGATCTAAAAATCAATATGCTTTTGTGGGCTTTGCTGGTAAAATTCCTGACAGTATTCATGATCTTCCAATAACATGGACCAGGAATCAATCAAAATTACATTTATGTCAGCTTTAAAGATACTGGACTTTATCTACTTTTCCTATTACAGGCTAGCACTTATTTGAAAACTAAAGAACAGGATGTAATCTTACTTGCTCAAGAATACGTCTTGAACTCTGAAGCTCATATTTCTAAAGAATTACGCATAGATATAATCTGTACAAGTTTCCTGTTTATCATGGGAAAGGAATCTGTATCTCTTCAGATGATGCCATAGTGTGTGCTGCCTTGGGTTGCTATTCTGCATCTACAATAGTGAAATCATTGCTGGTGCAAACTCATCTGTACGTATTAAATTATCCTAGCCCCTGAAGCATGCAAGCACAGTTATTGTACGCAACCAGCAATTGCCAAGAGATTAGATGAATATCTGAACAACTTTCAGATATGTGACCGTTTTGAAATCATCAAAATCAATGGTACGTTGAAGATTTATTGTTATAGCATATACTCTTGAGGAGTTTCACCTATAGCATAATAGACGAATAATAAATCTGTTAGTCCTTAAGATATCCTGATTTATCAAACTATATTGATTGAATGAACCAAATTTATCTGGGTTCACACAACTCCAGAAGAGATTATTGTTTACAACCTGAATTTGTACAGGCTAAGACAAAAAAAAACTGCATCATGGCTTACAATATCATAAGAACCCCATCTTTTTCTAAATTCTGTAAGTTAAGTCTCAGTATCTATAGAGATGCAAATCTGAGATTTAGCACTGACATTTCTGACTATCATTTTATCCACTTGAAACATCACACCCAGCCACCAGTATGGCTCTTGCAGTGACAAAAGAAAAAACTTCAATAAGTACCAGTTACTCCTTATGCTGAAAGCAATTTCAGAGGTAATAAGCCCTGGGAATTGTGGGACAGACTGCATAATAGGTTCATTTGCATGCACATTTTCTTCTCAGGTGCTTATTTGCAAAGAACCACTTCTACCGGGGAAACTGAACAACCACAGCTGATTTATCATCCTTCACTATGCATTAAAAAGTGACTTACTTATAAGGTA
The DNA here is from genome assembly GCF_028640845.1 of Ahaetulla prasina. Taxonomy (NCBI): domain Eukaryota; kingdom Metazoa; phylum Chordata; class Lepidosauria; order Squamata; family Colubridae; genus Ahaetulla; species Ahaetulla prasina. The sequence continues at coordinate 273,533,606 of NC_080540.1, read as the reverse complement.
GCAGACTATGCGAAAAAGTGAGAAAAATCTAATGGCCTAATTATATGCTACTTGTTTTTAAGAATGACTGTGAGAGGAGATCCATCAATTTCCCATTAATTGATAAATAACATAAACCACATTGCATTTTGAATAAGCCAATGTTTTAGTGGAACAACAGCCCAGATTAGTTATGTGGTTCTCATAGGCATTGGAAGCCTCCTTATAATTTTATTTATATAGCACCATTGGTAATAGAGACAGTAATGGGAAAGCCTGTTAGAAATACCACACCTGTAAACCAGAAATGCAGGGAATAGGCAGAAGAGAAAAGAGCCTAGACAAATATTTGAATTGTACATCTTTTTCTTTTTAGAGCTCCTTGATTTCCCAGATGGCTAAGTAGTTCTGCCTGAGAATTCTGGAAATTTATGTCCAACATATCTTGGAGGGAGGAAAGCCACCAAGTTTAGGAAAGCTAGTATACAGAAATAGCAATAGAAAACAACAGATCATGCGAACAGAAGCGTAGAATGGACAGTTGGGGGAATTAATGAAATTTTATCATATGAATATTATTAAAAAGAAGACAAGAGAAGTGGAAAACATTGACTGTTTTTATCGCAGAAGATAGAAAAAGCAACTAGCGGTGGGGAGGATCTATGAAGATAACATGGCTGATAGAAGAAATTCTAGGAAATTATGATTAAAGATGAAAAATGGAGAATGGAGAAAATGGCATTTGTTTGTTTTTTTCTTCTGAATATGAGTCAAGAAATCAATAAACAATGGATGGAAACTAATCAAGGAGAGTACCAACCTAGAACTAAGAAAAAAATTCCTGACAGTTAGAACAATTAATCAGTGAAATGAGTTGCATCCAGAAGTTGTGGGTGCTCCAACATTAGAGGTTTTTAAGAAGAGATTGGACAAAAATTTGTATGAAATGGTGTGGAGCTTCCTGCCTGAGTAAGGGGTTGGACTAGGAAATCTCCAAGCTCCCTTACAATTCTGTTATTTTGTTATTCAAGAGAATCAAAAAAGATTCCAGAACCTCAGATGACAGACCAATGTTTTAAAATGCTTTAAATGCAACTGGACAATCTTCATCAGCCATTTGTCTGAAATGATATAGGGTTTCCTGCAGGGGGTTGGACTAGAAGACCTCCAAGGTCCTTTCCAACTTTGTTATTCTGTTATTCTGTTATCTAGGAGTCAGGTTGGCTTGCTTGTCTTCACTTAGTAGCCCTGATTCCATTGGTAAATTTGGCAGCAAAATAATTCTTTTGGGTATATAAACTTTTCTTACAAAAGCAAAGGTGGACAGAAAGGTGTCAATTCCTAATGAAACAAAATATGTTTCCTTAAAACTCTCTCAACATTTTCTTTAATTTGCTTATTCTGTCTCTGTCTCTCTATATCTACCTAGCATCTATCTATAATCTATCTATCATCTCTCTCTCTCATTCATTCATTCATTCATTCATTCATTCATTCATTCATTCATTCATATTTTTATATTATTGTTTTATTTAATTGTTGTAAGCCACCCAGAATCACTTCCAGTGAGATGGGTAGCTATATAAATTTGATAAATAAATAACAAATACAATAAATCCACAAACTTGAAAAAAATGGTGTGAAAGGTTTCAGTGCCACTTACCTAGTATCACAACTGACCAGTTATAGTTTATCAGTCCAAATTATCTCACAGGGTTATGGTTGTGAAGAAAATAGGAGAGTGCTCTATGTATGTTATTATGTTCAGGGTGAGGATGGAAGCGAAGCCAGAGTGATTTCAGCAAAGCTCTTTTTATTTAGTTCATATGAACAACAACAACAGCCTGGCTGACAGTGCTCCTTTTATAGGAGGCTGTCAGCCGGTCAACCAACCAGATTAAAGTATTTTCCTGCTTCAATAGTGGACCTGAGTGAGAACTTCAGCAACTAGCTTCAATTACTCATTTCAATATGTAACACCTCTCCCCATCAAGATGGAACATTATCTATTAAAATTTTGTGCATTTTAGCGTTTGTAGTTATGTAGGTAGGTGGGATGGCGATGCGTCCATCTCAACCTGCGCAGTTCAGTTAGTCCGTCATTTGGAATAGGTAGCACAGCGGCTGCTGTTACGGGATCCGCCCTTGGCAACCTTGGAGGTTCGGCTTGGAGGTTCTGCCACGAAGGGAACTGGTTCTACAGGAACTCTGTGCTGACTGTCCCCCGGTTCGACAGGTGTCTGTGTTTTTCAACTTTCTTGTTTGGTTTCTATCTCCATTCATGGTGGAGCTTCAGAGTCTGTGCTTGGGTTTGTTTCTGGATTAATCCATTCTGGGTAGTGGCCGATGGAGGTGCCCAAATGACCGCACAGTTGGTTGATGTGGTAGTGCCATACTCAGCCATCCTCCAACTCCACTTGGTAGGAACGTGGTCCGGTTATGGTTATAACTCAGCCAGGAATCCAGAGGGCACCCCCAGTTTAGTTGTGTGCATATACAAGGTCCCCTATAGCGAATGACCGGATCTTGCTGGTTGAGTCAGTTGGTGCCTCTGCAGAATAGTCTGGGTGTAGTCTGTCCAGGTCAGTTCTTAGGCAGTGACCCATTAGAAGTTCAGCCGGACTCCAGTTAGTCATGGCACTAGGTGTGACATGCTGGGCTAACAGATATTTTGATATTCGTGTTTACCAGTCCCCTGGGCCCATTTGTGCTAGTGTATCTTTTGCTGACTGCACCATTCTGTGTGCCTCCCATTGCGAGCAGGATGGAATGGTGTGACCAAGGCACAACGAATGCATGACCTGCCAGGAACAGCTCGAATTGGTTAGATGTGAGCTGTGGCCTGTTGTCTGACACCAGGACATCTGGTAGTCTGTGGGTCATGAACAATTTCTGTAGTGCCTTGATGACAGTGTTTGAGGTGGTTGATGGCATTAGTACCATCTCCAGCCATTTGGAGTATGTGTTGATGATCACCATGAATGTCGGGCCTTGGAATGGCCCTGCAAAATCAATGTGGACCCTTGACCAGGGTGTTTTGGGTGATTCCCACTCATGTGTTGGAGTGGAGGGGGGTGCTGGTCTCAACTCTTGGCACAGTTGGCAAGAGGTGACCCATGCAGTGCTGGCTTTGTCCAGGTTGGGCCACCAAATGTAATTGCGGGTGAGTGCCTTCATTCTTAAGATGCCTGGGTGGCCTATATGCAAGGCTTCCAGGACTGGTTGCCGCAGCTTCTGCGGGACTATCACTCGGTTCCCCCAAAGTAAGTAGCCCCATTGAGCTGACAGATCATGTTACTGGGCATGGAAGGACATGAACTCAGCTCTAATTGGGCCTTCTGGCCACCCCCCATGATGACCCAGTCTTTGGAGGAGTGTTTGGTGATCTCTGCCGCAGTAATGGGACCGAATGGCAGTTCTTCTATTAGAGAACAGGGGTGACTGGAGCCAGGTCTTCTACAATGGTTGGGACCGGATATTGGGTGAGGGCATTGGCTTAGCTCAGGGACTTACCTGATTGATGTATGAGCCGGTAGCTGTAGGCTGCCAAAAAAAACAGTCCAGCACATCATGTGAGGAGATAAGATTTGCGGTGTCTGTCGGTTCTCAGAGAGTAGGCCCAGCAGTGGTTTGTGATCAGTCATAAGATCAAAATGCCTGCCGTATAAGTACTCATGGATGTGTTTGACTCCTGCGACCGCAGCCAATGCTTCCTTGTCCAGCTGACTGTAATTCTTTTTAGCTGAAGATAAAGTTCATGCATAGAAGGCAATTGGAGTCTCTTTTCCATTCAGAATTTGGTGGCTTAGGACTCTTCCTACGCCAAATGGAGAGGCATCGCAGCTGAGAACTAGAGGCAGGTTCTCCTTATATTGTATCAGGATGCTGTTAGACGATAACAGGTCCTTGACAGCAGAGAATGCAGCAACTTCTTTTCGGCCCCAGGCCCAAGACATTTTTTTGTCTAGCAGTCTTGAAGAGGCTCAGCTACGGATGCCTTGTGCAGCAAGAATACACTGTAAAAGTTTAGCAGTCCCAAAAAAGCCTGAAGATCAGTTTTGTTCTTGGGTGTAGGAGCTTCCTGGATGGCTTGGACCTTTGCCTTTGTAGGGTGTAACCCGGAGGCATCGATAAGATAGCCTAGGAATTCTACTTGTTGGACGGCAATCTGGCATTTGTCCTTTTTTACTCACCTCTTGGAATCTGGTGCATCTGGCTCACAGGAGGTCGAGGAGTTGTATGTCATTGACTGCTGATATTAAAACATCATCAAAATAAGGGATGACACCTGGGATACCTTGCAATAGGTGCTCCATTAGGCTCTGGAACAGTCCTGGTGCCACATACTATGTTTGGTGCTACTCCAAACTGTAGTCTGCAACACTTAAAGGTTCCTCAATGCATCATGATTGTTTGGGCTTCCACTGTGGCATCATCAGCTGGAAGTTGTTGATAGGCCTGGGCAAGGTCCAATTTGGCAAAAAAATTTCCTTCATCCCGGGAGTCTAGCAGATGTTGCACCACTGGTACTGGGTATGCGTTTTGTTGCATTGCCTTGTTTAAAGTGCATTTGTATTCTGCGCAAATGCGGACTGAGCCATCTGGCTTTACAGGAGTCATGACTGGAGTCTCCCATTTTGCATGGTCGACTGGTTCCAAAATTCCTTGGTCTATCAGTTTGTCTAATTGTTCATCTACCCTTGACCGTAATGTGAATGGCACCCTGTGTGGCTTCATTCATATCGGGGCAACCTGGGGGTCAAGGTTGAAGGAGATGGGTGTGCCCAATGATTGTCTCTGCCCATCAGGTGCCTTTGGAGATGGTGAAACATTCTTCTCCATGATTTTGTCTATGTTGTGCTCTCCTGGGGCCTGTTTGGCTTGTAGGCTAGCTGACGCGACATACTCTAGCTAAATCAGGGGTGAAATGCTCCTGGTTCAGACCGGTTCGCCTGATCCAGTAGCGATGGTGGTGGGTGGTTTGGAGAACCAGTAGCAAAAATCCCTGCCCCCCCTATATGCCGAGCTGAGCTGCGCGATCATCAGAGGTTTTGTTTTTTTACTTTTAAAAGCATTTTTTCTACAACTTCTATGGCTGAAGAGGTTGTAAAAAAATGCTTTTAAAGGATTCTGGCGATCAGGCAACTCAGCTGGGATCGTCAGAACATTTGAAAAGCATTTTTTTACAACTTCTTTGGCCGATAGAGGTTGTAGAAAAAATGTTTTTAAAAGGCTTCTCTGATGATCCCAGCTGAGTTGCCTGATCATCAGAGGCTTTTAAAAGCATTTTTTCTACAACCTCTTCAGCTAAAGAAGTTGTAGGAAAAATGCTTTTAAAAGTAAAAAAAAAAGTTGGCCACTCCCACCCAGTCACATTACCACCACCCCACCGAGCCACACCCACAGAACTGGTAGTAACAAATTTTACATTTCATCCCTAAGCTAAATGTTCCTTTTTGTTGCACCTTTGGCAGATGGCATTCTTAAATTTACACGCTGCTCTTGGGTGGTTGCCGCCACAGCCCACACATTTCTTTTGTCATTTGTTTCTTCTCAGTCACTATACCTTACCTTTTTGATGATTTGAGCCAACAGACGTCCTCATCATCATCAGTTGACTCTCTGTGATCCACATCGTCATGGTGCACAGCAACTGTTTTGCATGATGAGGGTGGACTGGTCTATTTCTGGATTTCAGCTGTTGATTGATTTGACATTTTGGTGGCTTGCACTGCAGGTTGAGGGTTGGTTTTGCGAGCAGACATCATTGTAATTTGACGTCTCTCACTCCACAAACCACTCTGTCCAAAAGAACATCATCTAAGTCTCTGAAATTGCAATACAATGCTGCTTTCTGAAGGGCTGCAACGTACTGGTTGATCGATTCACCCTCTTCCTGATTGCAAAGGTGGATGATTCGCGACAGTTTGGGCCCATAGTGAGTCCTCAGTTTGTTCTGCAGCATGCCCCACAGTACTGTCTGACCACTGGAGCAGGAGACTTCTGGCCATTTCAAAAATGTCCGGGCCACAGTAGTTTAGGAATAATGCCCTCTTCCTGTTGTCCAATATTCCAATAAAATCATTGGCTTCGAGGAAACACTCCAAGCGAATGATATATGAGTCCCTTGTCTCCGAGGCTGGGTTGTACAGAGTAAACGGCATTAGTGCAGCCATTCTACTAGACCAATGCGAGCCCAGGCGATTGGGCTGGTGCGTTTATGGTCGATGAATGGTACTACAGTGAATGGTCTTCAGTGCTCAGCTCTTGAGTGGGTTCATGATCAGCTCTTTTCAGCCTCAATTTCCATCCTATCTCACCCTTGTCACCAGTGTTATGTTCAGGGTGAGAATGGAAGTGAAACTAGAGTGATTTCAGCAAAGCTCTTTATTTAGTTCATATGAACAACAGCAACAGCCTGGCTGACAGTGCTCCTTTTAGCTGTCAGCTGGTCAACCAATCAGATTAAAGTATTTTTCTGCTTCAATAGCAGACCTGAGTGAGAACTTCAGCAACTAGTTTCAATTACTTATTTCAATACGTAACATATGCCATAGTGAATGGTGATATACAAACCCAATAAAAGGGGATGGGCTATCATTGGTAAGTGCCCTGCTTCCCTTGAAGAATGTTATTATTTTTAACTATCTGTTTTTGGAGAGTTTATACTGTAGGGTTTTATTTTCAGATGGGAAGGGTTAGAACTCTGGAGATAAGTCGCTAGCCCTATGCCCTGAAGGAAATGATGAAACTACTAAACTACATTTACTGGCTACTTGAAGAACAAAGTGAGAAATCAAAAATATTTAATTTAAAAAAAAGATTTAAAACTTTAGAGGACACCATCTCTCCTTCCACAATGAATCTCCAACTTTGGAGGAGGAAGTGGCTTAGAAAGTATTATCCAGTGGATTGGAAGGAAATTTGGTGTATCAGCTTTGTTTCCTTACTGATCAAATGATTAGAGCCCTCTTTGAAAGACAAGGGGAATTATCTGAGAAAGATTGTAGGCGGTTTTGTTTGTAATACTCCTGCGTCTCATGACAGTGGCTGCCTGTGAGTTTCTGAGAGGCCACCCTTACAAATCCTTCAAATGTCAGCTCCCACTTTTCAGAGTGTACCAGATAAGCAAGTGCTTTTGTAGTTTGATATGAGTCTTATCAACAAAAGCCAGGAGCTGGACAGAAGAGGGATAAACAGACCTCCAAGATGTTCACCACAATTCACTGATTCTGCAATAAGAAATAATCCTCATCATACTTAAACAACAATATCTCCCAGCTGTGAGATGAAATCATTCCTTGCTAAGTTTCAAATAATTCTCAAGGACAAAACACAAACGCTCCACTCCTATTACAGGCAGAGTTAAGACTACAATAATCTAGAACAGAGAGAGTTTGACCTTGAAGATAAGCTTAAATTGTCAGCAGACTTAATAGGAAGTATGGCTATTTTAGAACAGCTGCTCCAGCTGGAAATAGGGCATGTTACTGGGAAGGTCAATTTCACAAAATAATTCACAAATGTAGCAAGGGGGAAGAGAAGGGAAGGTCCAGATGCCTGAAGGAAGTCTCTATTGATACAAGAAACCATAGAATGAGTAAAAAGATTTTTTTATGCTTTACAGAACATTCAAAGCAATATTTTCTTCTACAAGGTTAAGCATAGAAGGCAAGGATGACATTTTTTCTAAAGATGGTCATTTCAAATCCAACTTTATCATTCCAGATGTCTACTGGACACCTGAGGTGGGAAGATTGAATTTTATGTTCTGCAAAGGACACTCAACGAAGTATATTTTCTACTCTTGTCTAAGAGTCTCACTGCAATCACTCTATCCAAGGTGCAAGGAATATTGTCTATTCTGGAAATTGGTCCTGGAATCAAACAGAAGTAGGGAAATGTCACACCCTTTCAGACTCAAAGAGCCAAGAAGGACACTTCTGAGTAGTTCCTTTAATGTTCTTTGCCAAAAGCCATTATATGCAATAACTACTAGAGAGGATTCATTTTCGCCCTCTTCTTACCTACAAGACATTCCCATTCCCCACCATCTCTTTGCCTTCTGGGAAGGAGCCCCTCTCTCCTACGATTCTGGACAACATTCCATCATACCCCCTTACAGAATCTGACACCGTCTGTAAGTTCCCCAAAGCAGGGAGTGTGACATTTGTTCAAACCTTTATCTCTTGGAGTATTTCACAAATGCAAATGACCCATTCCTTTTAAAAGTACCTTTCAAAATTTGATATACCATTTTTTGGCAGGAAATTTGGCCTACATTTACCTTGGAGTTTAATGAATTTTGTATTAAGTCTTGTATGGCAACACCTGGTAAACTAGTGAGGCAATCTAAAAGAGGACTTCTTTCGCACAGGTTGGCATTTTAGAATGTCTCCCTGCCACCCCCTACAGCCATTGGTAGCAACTTCTTTACTGGGTCTCAAAAAGCTTGAAATTGCCCTTATTAATACATATACATATACATATACATATACATATACATATACATATACATATACATATACATATACATATACATATACATATACATAGAATAGAATAGAATAGAATAGAATTTTTTATTGGCCAAGTGTGATTGGACACACAAGGAATTTGTCTTGGTGCATATGCTCTCAGTGTACATAAAAGAAAAGATACGTTCATCAAGGTACAACATTTACAACACAATTGATGATCAATATATCAATATAAATCATAAGGATTGCCAGCAACAAGTTATAGTCATACAGTCATAAGTGGAAAGAGATTGGTGATGGGAACTATGAAACGATTAATAGTAGTGCAGATTCAGTAAATAGTCATATACATATACATATACATATACATATATACATATATAAAAATGTTTTCTGAGGTTTTCACGGGTGTTTGTATGTAGGTCTTTGGTTGTTTGGGTTTTCTCCCGTGTAAAATTTCCAATATTCGAGAAAACCCGAACAACCAAAGACCTACATATATATACATGTATATACTTTTGTGTGTGTGTGTGTGTGTGTGTGTGTATACATACATACACACACACACACACACACACACACACACACACACAGAGACACCCACCCACCCACCCAGGACTCAGATAAAAACCAGGTAGAAGTGCATTGAAAATAAAAGGTAAATGCACTATGGCCATTCCTAAAACCAACAATTTTAATGTCATTATGTAGAAGAAATTCTAGAATGGTGATGGCGAACCTTGTAGACACCGAGTCCCCAAACTGCATGCATACACATGCCCAAACTGAAAGGTGCATGTGCGCATGTGCATGTGTGAACAGGCACATGTGTCGACATGTGCATGGACATGTGCGGACACATGCGCATGCTCAGCAGAGACCCAAAGACCAGCTCCCTGGTGGGAGACAGGGAATCCCAATGCCAGCAGCACAGCAAGAGGCAAGATCTTTTTCTATCGTGAGCTTCTGTTTCGTCATTGGCAGGGAAACAAGCTCACGAAAAAAACTCCACAGAGATCTGATCTGGGGCAACAGCGCGCGTACCAGCAGAGAGGGCTCTGTGTGCCACCTCTAGCATGCATGCCATAGGTTCTCCATCACGGTTCTAGAGGAAAACGTGAATGCAAGGGAAGCAAAATATCAAAAGTGCAACCTGGCAAGGGTTTTCTGTCAAACAGATGGCCATGTACCTGGATTTACCTCAATGACTACACAGTTGGGGACCAACCTGCAAAATATATTTATAATCTCTCAGCCTCATTCTTGATGAGCCTCCATCTTTCAATATTAAATCTGTTATTTCAGAATGAATTTGGCAGAATTGAAAGAAATGATGCCACAACTTAGGAGAACATGAATACTGTAGGTTCAAATCACATAGCATAAAAGAAGCACTCATGCTTCTAAATTTTGCCATTCATATTAAATATTCATTTGCACCTAACAGCAAAAAATAACGATAACAGAAAGAGTATTTAGGGATTTAAGTGTTTGTTTGTTTGTTTTGCTTCTCCAAATCAATCTTGACTCCTGGCAACTGCCTGACCACTCCTTGCAATTTTGGTGGCAAGATTTTCAGAATTGGTTTGCTATTGCCTTCCTCCTAGGGCTTCGAGAGGCCCAAGGTTAGTGAGATGGATTTGTGCCTAAGGACCACAATCTCTGGGTTTGTAGTCTGGTGCCTTAACTATTACATCAAATAGGTTCTCATTTATGGGAATAAGATACGCTCATTAGTATTTGGAAGTTCATATTTATCAAAGAAAAGAAGAACAATCATTATGATCTGGGCTATAGGGAGCAATCTTGATTTGGTTAAGAGTGGGCCTGGCCATCTTAGACACAGACTTCAGAGAATAATTAGAACTGCAGAAAAAACAATTGCTACCAACCTGCCTTCCATTGAGGACCTGTATACTGCACGAATCAAGACATAAACTGTTTAACTCCTACCCTCAAAACGATGCTATAGAGCACTGCACACCAGAACAACTAGACACAAAAACAATTTTTTCCCGAACACCATCACTCTGCTAAACAAATAATTCCCTCAACACTTTCAAACTATTTACTAAATCTGCACTAGTATTAATCTTCTCATCATTCCCATCACCCATCTCCTTCCACTTATGACTGTATGACTGTAACTTTGTTGCTGGTATCCTTACGATTTATATTTATATTGTTTCTTGATTACTTATTTGTAGCCTATGACTATCATTAAGTGTTGTATCATTAAGTGTTAAATTTGTACTCTATGACTATCATTAAGTGTTGTAAGTGTTGTACCTTGATGAAGGTATCTTTTCTTTTATGTACACTGAGAGCATATGCACCAAGACAAATTTTTTGTGTGTCCAATCACACTTGGCCAATAAAATTCTATTCTATTAAAAGGAAATATACTGTGTGCTGCATATATAGTTTATAAACAACAGTTCTCAAAGATCTTGGTATCAGGACCTATTGAATTTGAAAATAAAATGTAAATCCCTTCTAAGAAAAAAAGAACGCCCACCAAGAAACTATGGTTAATGATGACCTAATCCATTAAGGAAAGAAAATCTTTTCTCTCTTTGGAGTTATATATAAAGAGCTGGGTAAATCTCCAGTAAATCTAGCCAATCAGGTTCTGCTTTAAGCACAAGTTAGGACTTCCACAGTCTCATACATTAGAAGCCATGACCCAAGAAGTTTAGGGAAAATAGCCAATGTGACATAGGGGTCAACTTCTGCGCTATTTTCCCACATCAGTTCCCTACCCCTCCTTCAGAATTTGGCATCACTCCTATGGTGGAAGGTGAACATTAATTTTCAGAGCATGATTTAAATGGAGAGAAAAGAGTATGAGAGAAAAATGCATGCAAATTTAGAACATCAATCAATTAGAACTTTTTTCCCCTAAAAAGCTTTCCTTGTAGCCATTATAAGAACTGAAAAAGAACGTAATGTTACTTGCATGCAAATTTCTTTAACAGAATATTTCCTTTGATAATTTGAGGAACTAAGCCTTTTAAATCCTGCCAGTTTCATCACCCTGGGATTCCTAAAATAATGCATAAAAGAATCAGCTGGTCTTGTATTAAATAATAAGCAGAAAGCAGCCCCACGTGGACTCAGATGTTTTGGGACCTTAATTCATAGAATTCCCAGCCAATCGCTGTTGTGGCTATGAGACTATTTGGAACTGGAGTTCTAATACCTTTAGAAGGCACTTTAGAAAGGCAAGTTAAGTGAAAACTGATACACAGGTCTGTGAAAAAGAATAAGACCAATCCAGAAATACTCTTTGTAGCATCCAGTTTGGTTGGAGGCACACTTCTCTCCACTGTACATTTTGAGGGCTGAGAGTTCGTGTTTAAGCTATTGTGAAAATTTCCAAAATGCCAAAATATTACACTTTCAGCACAGGTAGCCTTCAAATTACGACCACAATTGCTACCAGACGATACCAATAAGTGAGTCATGCCTTATTTTATGACCTTTTTGTCATAGGCATTAAGTAAATCACACTAGTTGTTAAGTGAAGCACCTGGTCATTAAGTGACTCTGGCTTTCCCCATTGACTTCGCTTGTCAGAAGCCAGCTGGGAAGGTCAGAAATGGTGAATATGTGACTCCAGGACCCTGTAAATCTCATAACTTTCTGCTGATTGCAAAGGGCCCAAATTTTGACCCCAGAGACACTGTGATGGTCATAAGTGTGGGAAGTGAGGGCTATTCCTAAGTTACTTTTTTCACGACCAAATGAATGATTGTAAATTGAGAACTCCCTGTTTTAGCAGGGAGCAGAGGCTTTTTAATAAAATCAGAACTCGTTTACTTACTTTATTTATTTGACTATATATTTGGCTTATTTTATTTATTTGACTACTTACTTTATTTATTTGGCTGACCTCCGGACCTTTAAGCGCGAGCTTAAGACTTTCTTGTTCCATCGTGCAGGGTTGGCCTAATTGCAATTTTAACATGGGTGGTTTTATTAGGGTTTATTTTATATTTTATCAGTTTTTAAAATTATTGGGCCAATTTTGAATTAGATTTTTAATAATGTTCTTAACCTTTGTTTCTGTGCGATTTTATCTTGGCTGTAAACCACCCTGAATCTTCGGAGAAGGGCGGTATAGAAATGTGATAAATAAATAAATAAATAAATAAATAAATAAATAAATAAATATGGTTAGATGTACTTGCAAAACAACAAAAGGTAATAATATTAAAGTGTACAGCTATTCAAAGGGAGAAGTAAGAATAAATTCCGTGGTGTGGCTCAGGCTGTAAGATAGCCTGTTATTAAACACAGCTGCCTGCAATTACTGCAGGTTCGAGTCCCACCAGGCCCAAGGTTGATTCAGCCTTCCATCCTTTATAAGGTAGGTAAAATGAGGACCCAGATTGTTGGGGGGGCAATAAGTTGACTTTGTAAATATACAAATAGAATGAGACTATTGCCTTACACACTGTAAGCCGCCCTGAGTCTTCGGAGAAGGGCGGGATATAAATGTAAATAAATAAATAAAAAATAAATAAATACTGCAGCCACATCCTATGTATAATATTACCTATGGGTTAATATACCCACCAGACAAAAAACCTAGTAGTCACTGTATTTTGTTAGCTGCGAGAATTGGGTGTTCAGCAGAGTGATGGCATGAGGGAAGAAACTCTGTGTATCTAGTTGCCTTGGCATACAATGCCCTATAGTGCCAATTCCCCATTGAACTGCTGTCTTCAAAACAGGATTGCTTTCCTAACATAATAAGTGTTCTTATTTCTTTGCAAATAGCTAGACGAATGCACACTTGGACTGAAAATATAAATTATGGGAATTGGGAAGGACTACTTATTTTATTTTGTTTGGAGGGGAGATGTTTTTTATTACTCCAGAGAATGTGACACAATTTGAACACCATTTTTAAAGCACTTTTATTAGTCAGTTTGATAAAGAACCAATTCGTTTATGATGTCTTTCAGCATGTTCAGGCTGGCTGAAATAAAATGAACAAACACTTAACATAAGCTTGTGAGAGATTAAAAAGAGAAAATAGAATGAAAAGCATCGTATATGAAAGTATCTTTGATGTATTTATGTAACCTTCCCTCAAATTATCCATTTTTTTTATTTTTGTGGTATCTTCTTCTTTGTCCATTAGTAGCTGGTGAATTAATGGTCCTTTTTTAAAGTTTAACGGCAGCTTCTTCAGGTCACCCCAGTCTTTGAATTCTTAGATCAATGTTTCTCAACCTTGGCAACTTTAAGTTGTGTGGATTTTAAATTCCCCAGCTGACATTGGACTTCAATTTCGAGAGTTAAAATTGCCAAGGTTGAGAAACCCTGCCTCAGACAATTCATCCAAATCTCATTCTTATTTCCCCCCGACATGTATTGAGATAAAGGTCTACCAACCTCCAGAAAGGACCATGTTGGCCTGGGATTTTGAAATTCCACCCAATCTCAGGTATCTGTCAAGTTGGAGGACTTCAAAATCATGGTTTCCATATAACAGAACACTGCAGGTTATTTAACTGTTAAGTAGATTTAAATTGTTTGCAATATGATTACATGTGAAGCCCTTCAAGTCATGTCAAATGAAAGGGGGCTGTAATTATAGGCCTTCAGTGGGTGGCGCCTCTCCTTGGGAACAGTTTGTCTCCTGGAGAAAGCATGTGTAGTGGAATGTGTGGATCACCTTAGGAACACAGGGAGGAGATGCTGCCTATAAAATAATTAGGCAAGAGAGGCTGGAAGCTCCCAGTGATTTAATATTCAGAGACAAGAAATCTGAGGACGAGCCCAGTCTAATGGATCAAACAGTTGCAATAAATTTATACTTTCGTATTAGCAAGATTCTGTTAATGTAATCTTATAATAAAGTAGAATTAGTCCATCTAGTCATGTCTTTTTTCTGGTTTACCTGGCAAATGGCCCCCACTCGCATGGTCTTCTGTAAACAGGTGAAAAACACTTTGGGCCTTAGGTGCCATATCAAATATTTCAGCTTATTTTTAGCATCTGTTTGGAAAAATTACTTTAAGTAATCATAATTCTGAGATTTATATTGTATTTTTATATTACAAGTTTTGTAAGCTGCCTAGATTCCTTTAGGTTTCAGGTGGCAGAGAAATCACATAAATAAATAAATCCTCAACCCTTAATGAAGGTTTACAAATCACAACTGCTGCCCTGACAAAACTCATTATACTCAAACAAACCCACAAAGCCAGTACAAAGACATCGTTACATTATGGTGAAGGATAAACTACCAGCTCAGTTTAAAAGCCTTGCCTAGCAAACCTTGTTGTTATGGCTTAGTGTGATGCACAAAACCAGTCACTGAAAAAAAAAGTAAAAATGGCAGAGAGGGCAATGATTAATGCTTATTTTATGTATTAGAACTGATTTCTGTTAAGAGTTTACTCTCACGTAAATATAAAAATCAGTTTTTAAAAAGGGACTGCTCACGGGGCTCACAAAGGGGCTCACAGAGATTAAATCAAATGCTTACACTAAATAACTGAATATACTGGTTATTTTAATTCAATCTCTTTACAAATTAATTCTCTTCCCCTGCCCCCAACACACAAACCTCTCTAGAAAACCCATATATGATGCAAGGCATCCAAAAGGAACGATTGTGATGTGATTTCTTCCAGTTGTTTATTTTCCTCCTCCTCCTCTTTTCTTTTCTTTTTCCTTTCCTTTCTCAGTGACACTTGTAAGTAGCCCTTTTTAAAAATCCTGAAGCAGAATCTTCAAAAAAATTACACTGTATGTGGTTGCTAGGTATGATTGATAGATGAGAAGGAGAGAAGTGAGGTGGGAGAAGCAATGAAATGTAGCAAGAACAGGGAGTAATGCAAAAACCATCATGCCTATTTGCTGAATAATCTATTTCTCATAAAAGAATTCTAAAGAGAAATGTGCATGGCCACAGCAAAAAGAAACAGAAAAGGGCAAAGAGCGTTCAAATGTTTTAAAAATTACAGGTGACTTGACTTACAAAATTTCTGTTGCTAAGTGAGACATTTGTTCAGTGAATTTTGCCCCATTTTACGACCTTGTCACAGATGTTAAGTGAATCACTGCAGCTGTTCAGTTAGTAACATAGTTGTTAAGTGAATCTGACTTCCGCGTAGTCTTTGCTTGATAGAAGGTCACAAAAGGTGATCACATGACCCTGAGACACTGCAACCATCATAAACATGAGTCAGGTGCCAAGTGTCTGAATTTTGATCATGTGACCATGGAGATGCTGCAATAATCATAAGTGTGAAAAACAGTTATGTCACTTTTTTCAGTACTGTTGTAACATTGAATGATCAATAAACGAACTGTTATTAAGTTAAAGATTACCTGTCTTTGGGAGCATTTTCATAGTATTTTGGGATGTCATCTGTATCAAAAATTATAGTACTATTTGCTTTGCTTTTGCCTGTTCTTGCCCTAATATTTTGGGCATACTACCCAGCTTATAGTTGTCACTTAGGAGGTGTGTTTCTACTATTTGCTATACTGTTGGAATGAAAAAGCTTTGTTTAACTGAAAATTACAGCTGACAGAATGAAAGAAATAATAAAATCCAACCCAAATGATAGGTTGAGTTAGTTGGAATCAAGAAACTAAAATATTATGGAGCTTAATATGCAGATATTTCCGCTTTGTTTTAGATCTTGAGATTTGGTAGCTGTAAATAAGGGACTGTCTTATCCAAAAATAAAATGCACAGGTACAGTGTATGTCTGTGATTGTGAACCTATGGCATGCATGACTGAAGTGGCATGCAGACACATGTCGCCTGGCATCCGTGGCATCGCCCGTTCCTCTTCTGGGTTGTTGGCGCGCATGCACATGCAACTATCAGCTGGCCTTCGTGTGTGAGGCAATTCTGGAAACCGGAAGAGCTGGTCTTCCATTTTCTGGCATGAGCATGCGTGGCGGCCAACTAATCAGCATGTGTGCATGCACAGCAGTAACTGGAAGATTTGCTTGCCGGTGCACATGCGCATACTGGAAACCAGAAGTGTTTTATCTGGCATGCACATGCCCCCTGGGCAGCTCTTCTTCCTGGTCGTGGCCCTGATGAACGTGACGAGT
Organism: Ahaetulla prasina; assembly: GCF_028640845.1. NCBI lineage: Eukaryota > Metazoa > Chordata > Lepidosauria > Squamata > Colubridae > Ahaetulla > Ahaetulla prasina. The sequence continues at coordinate 273,517,053 of NC_080540.1, read as the reverse complement.
GGTCCCTTTTGAACATTCTGTGCTGAAAATGTTCTCCATAACTGGTATATGTGGTACCTTGCTCAATAGTAGTAACTGTGAGAGGGATCTTGGACTCCTAGTGGACAATCATTTAAGTATGAGCCAGCAGTGTGCTGCAGCTGCCAAAAAGCCAACACAGTTCTGGCTGCATAAACAGAGGGATAGACTGAAGATCACGTGAAATGTTAATGCCACTTTATAAGGCCTTGGTAAGGCCACACTTGGAATACTGCATCCAGTTTTGGTTGCCACGATGTAAAAAAGATGTGGAGATTCTAGAAAGAGTGCAGAGAAGAGCAACAAAGATGATTAGGGGACTGGAGGCTCGAACTTGAAGAACAGCTTCAGGAACTGGGTATGTTTAGATTGATGAAAAGAAGGACCAGGAGTGACATGATAGCAGTGTTCGAATATCTCAGGGGCTGCCACAAAGAAGAGGGAATCAAGCTATTTTCCAAAGCACCTGAGGGCAGGACAAGAAGCAATGGGTGGAAACTAATAAAGGAGAGAAACAACTTAGAACTAAGGAGAAATTTCCTGACGGTTAGAACAATTAATCAGTGGAACAACTTGCCTCCAGAAGTTGTGAATGCTCCAACACTGGAAGTTTTTAAGAAGATGTTGGATAACCATTTCTCTGAAGTGATGTAGAGTTTCCTGGGATTGGACTAGAAGACCTCCAAGGTACCTTCCAACTTTGTTATCTATTCTATTTTATCCCAGTCTTGGTTTTTGAGCTGCATGGTGGAAACAGAATTTGGTGTAACAAGATTTGCAATTATAGAACAGCAACTGCAGAGGGAGAGGCTTAACTCTTAATTCTGAGAATGACTCTGGTCAATCCCACAATGTGGTAAGTGCATTACTGTATTAATTCAATTTTTTTTCAAATTGCCCAATAATAAGCACAAGTCAGATGATGTATTTTTGCATAACTACTTCAAGTCATTAAACTGTCTGCATAAAATAGCCTAGATTATAAGTGTAAAAGAAAGCAACAGATAACTCAGGGTAAAGGAGCCCATTTGCAAACTACAGTAATTGTCATTTAATAACCACAGGTCTTTGAGCAAAGTGGTCAGTAATTGAAACCACAATGCATTTATGATCTTATTTCTGCTTTCCTTTGCTTTACAGATCTTCAAGTCATAACTGCGAGTTTTGATTGTAAAGTTATTTTTTTCCAGTACTGTCCTAATTGTGAACAGTCACTACAGGAAGCAGTCATTAAGTAAGATAGACAGACAGACAGACAGAGATGGATAGATAGATAGATAGATAGATAGATAGATAGATAGATAGATAGATAGACAGACAGAGATAGATAGATAGATAGATAGATAGATAGATAGATAGATAGATAGATAGGTAGGTAGGTAGGTAGGTAGGTAGGTTGGTTTCAAAAAATGATCACATGACCTGTCAAACATATGAGCCAGTTGCCAAGCATCTGATTTTTGGTCACGTGACCATTGAGTTGTTGTAGGAGTTGTAAGTGTGAAAAAGGATCATAAGTCACTTTTTTTCAATGCCATTATAAATTTGAGCGGCCACTAAAGAAATGGTAGTAAGTCAAGTATGTACTACCTGTATTAAGTGAAGCACATCTTTTCTGGGTTCATGAAGTAGCAGCAGTCAGAAGAGTGAACTTGGGAAAAGATGCAGTTTCTTTAAGGAGATGGTACTTCAAAGCTCATCCCATAAACAACAATTAAATAAACAACCATAAGGGGCATGCATTATACCATAAGAGGCGTGCATAAGAGCACAAACGTGCCTACCGTTCCTGTCCTATTGTTTTTCTTTCTTTTTTCTTCTTCTTATATATATATATATGCTTATACCTCCTTATATTTCTTCATATATATGTTTATATACTATATAATTTTGTGTGTGTGATGCTTATGTATATTGTTGTGACAAAATAAATAAATAAATAAATAAATAAATAAATTTACTCCTGATGAAGAAAAATTTAGGATGAAGCATTTCAGATCTGTCAAAGAGAACTTGCCTTAATTACAGTAATTTTATTATAAATAATGGGAAATTCCCCTTACAGTTTTCAAGATTCTGTATTTATTACAGACTACTGCAGATTTAAAGTCACCTTTCTGAAATCTGTGTAGCTTCTTTGAGGGGTCCTCCTCCATGCCAAAATTTGGATGTACTGTATATAGTATGTAATTTTGTGGTTCTGCCTTACTTGACCTTCTTATTTCCATTCTGGATTGCACTGCACACAAAACCCTCAGCAATTCTTTCCATATCATCTTCCTTTTCCCACTCACCCATTTTTCTGTCTGCTTCTCTAATCTGCTGACATTTATCTGGGCAGGCATAAAATAACATACACATCAGCAAATACTGAAGACTCCAAACAAGAAAATGAAAGGAAAGGAAAAGGTGTGAAAATTTCAGAGGTTGATACTTGGATAATGGGAGATTAGATGAAAAGAGAAGAGTTGATGCTCAAGAATAACTTTATAATAGTGTGTACAGAGAAAAGGGTTTTACAACAGCATCGCATTGAGACTTTTCAATTTTTTAGGACTAATAAATTATAATGCACATCGCCACCCTCTTCTGATTAGATAGAAGGCTGAAAATGTTCTCATTGCACTGTACAGCCTTTTTAAACAATGCTGCTTTCCTTCAGTCGCATAATCCCACTGTGTGTCAAATGAGAAGATGCATATTTGTTTAAACTGATTTAATAATATTCAGTAGTAATGTTATATAACAAAATTCTCAAGTATCCTTTAATAATATCCTGAGAAAATAACTAGGGTTTTTTGTTTTGTCTTGTTTTTTGCCAAAGGGTCATTTATAATTATTCCTCTGCAAAGATAATTCTCATGTATTGTTCAGTAGTAACAAAAAGTGCACAGGTAGTTCTTGACTTACGACTGGTTGCTTAGCAACTGTTGGAAGTTACCACAGGTCTCCAAAAAAGGACTTATGACTGGTTTTGAAATTACAGTGCCTGCTCTTCCCCTCCCATGATAGTACTACATTTTGGGAGTTCGGCAATCAGCTCAAATTTATGGCAGTTTGCAGGGCCCACAGACATGTGACCTTTGATATTTTTTGGCTTCTGGTAAAACCACCACGTAGTAAACAATGTGTTCATTTAATAATGACTGCCACAAAAAAGGTGATAAAATTGGGCCTGGTTATGGGGTGACCCACTTCATCACCCTCACGATTTACGATCATAGTTGTGATCTCCCATAAAGGTTATAACTCCAGGACTACCATCCTGGAGGTAGAGCAAATTACTCAAAAAATAATCACCTATTATTGCCGTTGATATGGACAGTCTTTGATTCCTGAATTATTGAGTGTGTTTGTGAGATTTAATATAGTAGATGTTTTTAATAATAATTTAAGGGTGGGTGAGTGAGAATTAACTTGGTTACAGATTCTTCCTTCCTGATTAAATCTCTAGAAGTGAAAAGTTGTCTATACTATTTTCTTCTACCTACCATGTAAGGCTGATTGGATTCTTCCCTTCTTCTTTCAAGTTGCAATTTAGAACAAAGTATATTTCTGCCTTTGATGCGGGCATTGATTTTAGAATTACTATTCAAAGCTATGAGATAAAGCCTGACAGGCTACAGACAAAATTATTCAGGAAAAGCATTGTGAAAATGTAAAGCAAACAAAATGTTTCATACAAAGCCTTTAGCTAATTTGTGATTATTGTTTTTAAGTTACATTCATAGACTAATTTTTTTAAGTCTAAAAAAAGAGAAGGCAACAAATGAAGCAAAAATAATTGCTAACATCCTTCGATAAGGACTAAGCTGATGTATAAGACACTTTGATGTGCTTGAAGCATTAAGAATAGGAAGAAGGAAAGTGATTGTATAGTGGGGGGTGAAAAATCAAAGACATTCTAGGCTGGTTTGATTCTAAATGCATTTCAGCAATCTCTCAGTAGCTTAGCTGAAAGCCTTGGGGAATGGTCAATGAGAGCAAACAGACCTACTACAGCACTACTGCAGCATGCTTTTACCATCTCCCAAATCCTTACTGATTGCTGATGCTATCCAACTACTAGTCTATAACTCTTGCTGCAGAGGGGCAACAGATAAAACCATAAAGATTTATTCATTCCTTCAGCTCCTGGTGACTTTATGGAGATATCCTTGTATTTGCTTGGCAACCAGATGGAATTGGTTTGTCACTGTCTTCTTCCAGGATGTGTTATTCTATCCCCCAGTTTAGTCTGGTACCCTGGGATTGTCGAATAGCCTCCTTACTTGGTTAGGTGCTGCCCACCACAGTCATAAACCAGTTTAACCCTTCCATTTCACACATAGAACTCATTTGAGTTTTTCTTCATAATATTCTGTTACTGTTGGATTAGTGGTACTGTAGCAGTGGTGAGTTGCTATCAGTTTGCCCTGGATTGGAAAAAAATGTGCAAAAGGGAAAACAAACGACACCCCACCCCACCCTGCAGTTTCCTACCTCTCTCTTCCAAGGCAAAAAGAAGGGGGAAATACAGGGAAGAGGAATACTGCTCCTTTCTCCATTCATCATCACAAATAACCAGTGGTGGGATTCAAATAATTTAACAACTGGTTCTCTGTCCTAATGATTTCTTCCAACAACCAGTTCACCAAACTGCTCAGAAAGTTAACGACTGGTTCTCCCGAAGTGGTGCGAACTGGCTGAATCCCACCACTGCAAATAACTATTTCTAACTCACAGACATCTCCCACTTTTTCTCTCCCACATCACCACAGGATCTCTCTCAACTACCTTGCTATCACCTTCACAACAACAACATTAACATCGCAAAAAAGGCATTAAGAGTTGTAAACCTAATCTGACATAGCTTCTTCTCCGGAAACACTATACTACTAACCAGAGCTTACAAAACATTTGCTAGACCAATTCTTGAATACAGCTCACCTGTCTGGAACCCATACCACATTTCAGACATCAATACAATTGAACGTGTCCAGAAATATTTTACAAGAAGAGTTCTCCATTCCTCTGAATACAACAAAATACCTTGTGCCACCAGACTTGAAATCCTGGGTTTAGAAAACTTAGAACTCTGCCGCCTCCGACAGGACCTGTGTTTAACTCATAGAATCATCTATTGCAATGTCCTTCCTGTTGAAGACTACTTCAGCTTCAATCACAACAATACAAGAGCAACCAATAGATTTAAACTTAATGTTAACCGCTCCAATCTTGATTGCAGAAAATATGACTTCAGTAACAGAGTTGTTAATGCTTGGAATACACTACCTGACTCTGTGGTCTCTTCTCAAAGTCCCCAAAGCTTCAACCAAAAACTGTCTACTATTGACCTCACCTCTTTCCTAAGAGGACTATAAGGGGCGTGCATAAGAGCACAAACGTGCCTACCGTTCCTGTCCTATTGTTGCTTCATGCTTATGCTTATGTAAGATATTGTGACAAATAAATAAAATAAAATAAAAATAAAAAACAACCACTTACCACTTACTCTTTCATTATACAAAAGGAGAGCCCTCAGAGGGGGTCAGCACACAGGCATTCACAAGTTTCAGGATCACTTTATCACTCCTGTGTGAGGGCTTCTCACACACATTCACATTCGTCCTGCAATCAGATTATTTATGTTTACTATTAAAGGGTCTCATCTTCCTGAAAGGTCAGGAAATTATTACATACAGACGCCATCACACATATATAACATAAATAACATTTCTAGATCTGGAATAAAACCTGGGGAGGTCTTATCCCTTCAGCTTTCCATTTTGTTTCAGTCCTTGGCAACTTGTAGCTTATTCTTCAAGCAGTGGGAAACCTTGGGACATGGTTTTTGATCAAAAAATGATTTCGGGCCCTAACCACTGCCCATTTCCCACAGCTCAAGCTCAAGCCAAGATGTTTACTTAATTTGCCGGCACACACATATCACTATTACTTAACAGAAATCTCTGTTTTATCTACCTGTCCTTGCCCTAAGGATGTTCTATCTCCTCAAACAGTATTATTAAATTATTACCCTGTGCACTGTGTGCAGGGAACCAAACTTCCCTCCATCAATGTAGTAAGAGGGATAGGAGGGACATAGAAGGAATTTCCGTATGTTCCATTCTGTAAATTTCTCTCCATCGTGTTAACAACTCCCCAAAGGGAGGGGGGGGGAACGGAGGGTATTTCACTACTCTTAGTGTAATACTCTTAGGATCCTCAGCTAACTTCCCATTACGGAGCTCCATGATTGCTTATCCTGTATTCTATTTTTATGTTGTTCCAATTGGTCAAATCACAAATGCCAACGCCACCCTCCTTGAACTCCTTTTCCCTTAAAAAACACACTCAACATGTTTAGCCTCTGGCCACTCCAGTTGCCCAGATTATAGAACCTCAGAGGAAAGCTCAAATTAGCGGTTTTGACCTGTATACTAGCCATGTCTACCACATCTCAACTTGCACACAGCACCAGACATTCAAGGAGTCAGACCACCCAAGAGAGAGTCCCCATAAACTAAACTTATATCCACTCTGAGACAGTGCACTGTATTCCTGGTCCCTCATGATACCGGCTTTCCTGTCCAGTTGTTCAGGCCTCTGTCACAACAGGTTAGAAGGAGAGCAATCCATTTGGAAGAAAAAAGTACCCTGCTTGGAACACTAAAATCAGGCTGGTACCCTCGGTCCTCAGGTAAAAAAACCCTCCAGATGGAGTCTCCAAGCCCCTGGAGGGCTCCAATTGTGAAGAAAATAAAAATGGTAAATGCCATAAAATGAGATCAGAAACCATGAACAAGTATAAAGCAGATTTATTCCAAAAAAGATATATATCAAAAAGCTTTTGCAAAAGGGTTCTCCGCAAGGGAGACAACGTCTGACAGCTCTGAATACATGATTTAAATACATTTTCAGACAATCAACAGGGCAGTTGCAATACCTCTACTTATCATTGTTCTTCACACATTACATAACATTTCTGGCTTATTCAGCACCATCTTCTTCCTCTGGAAAGTCCCCCAGAGATCATACTTCCCCTTTATATCATTTACAGAAACAATTAAGTCGAACATGATTTTGCTTAAGTCAGCCTGTCCTGCTCAAAGGGTACAAACATCATTTTATGGCTCGTTTCCTCAGAACAGGCATTACACAAACTTTCCCTTATTAAATGTCTTACATTGCTAAAATAGCTCAGGTTAACTCAAGTTATAGGAAGAGTACAATATGGATATTGTACTCTTCCTATAATTTGATATAACTTAGGCTATATTCTTTACAGGAATTATTCCACTTCTCACATCCACTACTGTATTTGAATAACTTAATGGCCAAATCATACTTGGTGTTAAAAAGTAAGCTATCTACCTTCCAAATATCTTTGAATCACAAATTCAAAGGGCTGGGAAGTGGCTCAACAGGCTAATGCAGCCTGTTATTAACACACAGCCTGTTATTAACACACAGCTGCCTGCAATTACAATTACTGCAGGCTCGAGTCCCACCAGGCCCAAGGTTGACTCAGCCTTCCATCCTTTATAAGGTAGGTAAAATGAGGACCCAGATTGTTGTGGGGGCAATACAAATTGACTTTGTATATAATATACAAATGAATGAGACTATTGCCTTACACAATGTAAACCGCCCTGAGTCTTCGGAGAAGGGCGGGATATAAATTCAAATTAAAAAACAAAAAAACAAATTCCAGAATCACAGATTAGGATGGCTAAGAACTGGCTTGGAACTCCAGAAATGGCAGTTCCAATGTATCTGGGAGGCTCCAGTTTCAGATGGCTATTCTATATGTCTCCATCTGAATACTTTAACACTGATTATTTTAAATACAGATTCTAGAAAGTGACAATTGAAAAGGCTTCTTTTGTCCTGTTTGTAAGTTTTCAGGATATACTTGGTTGCTCTTTACTTATAAAATGTCAAGTACACTTGCAATTAAACCAGTAACTCTTTTTTGGCACATGAACTTCTTATTCACTTATGCATGCATACTAATGTATATTACATTCTGCATTATTTCTCATCCTAATGAACAGAACAAAACTCTATATCTTAGTGCAAAATGTGTTTCCCAGCAGAAGCTGTTGGAATGCACCTTCCATCATCAATAGCAACCATAACAAGCAACAATGATGTCAAAATAAGGACACATGCACCATGATGCAATTGTGTAATGATACGTATTGTCATTTGCTTCCCCTGTGAATAATCATACCCATTATTACTCTGACTTTCAACATATTAGCTGGATTAGATTGAAGGCAAAATATTTCCCACAGTCAGAAGACCAGATGTACTTTAGCATTACTTTATAAAAAAAAAAAGATGGAAAACCCCAACCTCCATGTTCAATTGTCAGCTTCATTGGAAAAATGTATACTCCATTCATAGCAAATGCTGTTAGTTGCAACTTTATAAGTGTCAAGATTTCATATGTACCAGCATATGTTTGATCCAAGATGGCACCACCGAAGGCTGCCTCGGTGAAATGCTCTCTAATGTTTTTCTTTATTTTTTATTATACTCTGCGACTCACTATGGATTTCATACTCATGAGACCATCTACTAAAAATTAAGCAATGTTTCTTTAAGAAGCAGCTTTCTGTGATCTCACCCCCTTTGTCTTTACAAACATGGAGGAGATTCTAACACAGGAAGAAGCAATTTCCCCAGAGCCATAGTTTACCAAAAAAAACAAACCAAAAAAAACCCCCAAACAAATGGGGGAAACGGAAAGGAGAGGCAAAAGGGTGGGAATTTTAAACAGGTTAAGGAATAGGAAAAATAAAACTCCTCTGCTTTCAATTTTCCTAACCAACATACGTTCACTTGCTAATAAGATGGATGAAATACTCCTTTTAAACAGATACAGTTCTGATTTTTTACAAGTCAGCAGCCCTATGCTTCTCTGAAACCTGGTTAAATGAATCAAATGATGATAGCAGCCTGCATATCCCAGGGTTACAACGATCAGGCAGAATTGCAGAAACATCTGGTAAAAAGAAGGGAAGAGGCTTATGTTTATATATCAACAGCTGGTCTCAGGATATAACTATAATATATAAATTCTGTGATGAAAACTTAGAGACTTTAATTATCAGCTGCAAACCATACTATTCGCCTCGTGAATTTTCCTCATTTCTTCTAATTGCAGTTTATGTCCCACCACAAGCCTGTGTAAACAAGGCATTATGAACTCTAGCTGACCAAATTATGGAGGCTGAAGCCAAATAGACTGATTCATTGGCCATTATTTTGGGAGATCTAAACAAGGCAAACTTAAGGAAAGAGCTACCAAAATATTTTCAGCATGTCAATTGTCTCACTAGAGGCAAGAATATTTTAGACCATTGCTACACAACACTAAAAGATGCTTATGGGTCTTTACCACAAGCAGCTGTAGGACACACTGATCATTGCATGATTCACCTTGTATCTGCTTACAGGTAAAGACTTAAAACCACAAAATCAACAATTAAATCAGTGAAGACTTGGACTGAGGAGGCAAAGATAAAGCTACAAGCTTGCTTTGACTGTACTGATTGGAATATTTTTGAAGATACCTCTGCAGACTTGGATGAACTCACAGATACTGTAACATCATATGTCAGCTTCTGTGAAGACCTATGTGTACCGACCAGGAATTTGTGATTATATAGTAACAACAAATCTTGGTTCACAGCTAAACTTAAGCAGCTACATCATTCCAAAGAGGAAGCCTACAGAAAAGGTGATAAAATGCTGTACAATCAGGCCAGAAATGTATTAACAAGGGAGATCAGAGCAGCAAAAAGAAGCTACTCTGAAAAGTTAAAGAATTAGTTCTCAATAAATGAACCAGCAAACGTGGAAAACTGTTAGAAATATCACCAGCTACGGCAAACCTCCTTCCCAGGCTGAAGGAAATCAACAACTGGCACATGACCTGCAGGTTTGAAAGGAAACTACAGCCATCTATCTCCACAACCCCAATCTCAGACATACCAACAACAGCCAAGCCTCCTACAACTGATCCCATCCCATTGGGTTCACAACCCCTAGTGATCACAGGGGGAGGGCCTTCTCTGTGGGGGCTCCGACCCTGTGGAACGAACTTCCCCTTGGGCTTCGACTACTACCTGACCTTAGGACCTTTCGCCGCGAACTTAAAACCTATTTATTTCGGATGGCTGGACTGGCTTGATTTTTATCTTTAATTTTAATTGAATGTGATGGGTTTTTAAATTTTTGTAATTTTATGGGGGTGTATATTATTTTAATTTTGGGGCATATTTAAATCAGTTTTTTAAGGGTTGTTTTAATGATTGTGTATGCTTGTATTTTATCTGCTTGTTCACCGCCCTGAGTCCTTCGGGAGAAGGGCGGTATACAAATTAAAATATTATTATTATTATTATTATTATTATTATTATTATTATTATTATTATTATTATTATTATTATTATTATTATTATTATTATTATTATTATTATTATTATTATTATAAAAGGAAGTGCAAGACCTATTGTACAGAAAAAAGCCAGGAAAAGGTCCAGGCTCAGACAAAATAATTCCTTCTTGCTTAAAAGTCTGTGCGGACCAATTGGTCCCCATCTTCACCCGAATCTTCAATAAATCACTGGAGATGTGCTATATTCCTTCTTGCTCCAAACACTCTACTATCATCCCAATGCCGAAGAAGCCCACCATCAAGGAACTGAATGACTATAGACCAGTTGCTTTAACATCTGTAGTCATGAAAACCTTTGAAAGGCTAGTGCTGTCCCACTTGAAAACCATCACGTATCCGTTGTTAGACCCCTTGCAATTTGCATACCAAGCAAATAGATCTAGAGATGATGCTGTTAATATGGCTCTACACTACATTCAACAACATCTTGAATCTCCAGCGACCTACACAAGAGTCCTCTTGTAGACTTTAGTTCAGCATTCAATACCATCATTCCAGAGACTCTTCTTACTAAGCTAAACCAGCTACAGGTACCTGAACAGACTTGTAAGTGGATCACAAGCTTCCTAACAAACAGGAAGCAGCAGGTGAAGCTAAGCAGAATCACGTCAGATACTTGTACAATTAGCACAGGGCCCCCCCAAGGCTGTATGCTGTCCCCACTTCTCTTCTCTCTGTATACCAATAACTGCATCTCTAAAGATCCATCTGTTAAACTACTGAAGTTCGCAGATGACACAACAGTGATAGGTCCCATTTGAGACAATGATGAATCTGCATACAGACAGGAGGTTGAACAACTAACCTCGTGGTCTAACGAAACAATCTGGAACTGAACACACTCAAAACCATAGAAATGGTGGTAGACTTTAGGAGAAACCCTTCGATACTTCCACCTCTTACAATGCTAGACAACACAGTATAAACAGTAGAGATCTTCAAATTTCTAGGTTCTACCATATTGCAAGATCTAAAATGGACAGCTAACATCAAAAACGTCATCAAAACAAAGAATGTTCTTTCTAACTCAAAAAGCTCAAACTGCCCGAGGAGCTGCTGATACAGTTCTACAGAGGAAGGAATTATTGAGTCTATCATCTGCACCTCTACAACTGTCTGTTTTGGTTCTGCAACCCAACAAGACAGACACAGACTTCAGAGGATCATTAGAACTGCAGAAAAAACAATTACTACCAACCTGCCTTCCATTGAAGACCTGTATATTGCACAAGTCAAAAAGAGGGCTGTGAAAATATTTACAGACCCCTCGCATCCTGGACATAAACTGTTTCAATTCCTACCCTCAAAACGATGCTGTAGAGCTCTGCACACCAGAACAACTAGATACAAGAACAGTTTCTTCCCGAACGCCATCATTCTGCTAAACAAATAATTCCCTCAACACTGTCAAACTATTTACTAAATCTGCACTACTATTGATCTTCTCATCGTTCCCATCACCCATCTCCTCCCACTTATGACTGTATGACTGTAACTTTGTTGCTTGTATCCTTATGATTTATATTGATATTGATTGTTTCTTGATTGCTTATTTTTTATGTATTTATTTGTCACAACAGTATATATAAGCATGAAATAACTACTATATAAAGCATATATATAATCATAAATATGTAATAACTGTATGAAATTGGATACTATCAAAGGGAACATTAGGACAGGAACGGTAGGTATGTTGGTGCTCTTATGCACGCCCCTTACAGATCTCTTAGGAATGAGGTGAGGTCAATAGTAGATAGTTTTTGGTTAAAGCTTTGGGGATTTTGGGAAGAGACAACAGAGCCTGGTAGTGCATTCCAGGCATTAACAACTCTGTTGCTGAAGTCATATTTTCTGCAATCGAGATTGTACCCTATGACTATTGTTAAGTGTTGTACCTTATGATTCTTGATGAAGGTATCTTTTCTTTTATGTACACTGAGAGCATATGCACCAAGACAAATTCCTTGTGTGTCCAATCACACTTGGACAATGAAAATTCTATTCTATTCTGTTCTGTTCTGTTCTAATATAGTTGGTTTATGCAGTTTCTTCAGGTAGTGAACTTTATGACTGAGCAGGAATTTGATAAGTTGAACTGATAAGTTCATCTTTACTGTATATTCCTTAGAGCAAGGGCCAGTTGAAGGTAAATTGCAGTATGATTTGCAGTAAATTGTTAAGAGTTTTCAATACTGAATTGGATACTGGCTAATTAATTAATCAGTTATTAATTAATTAATATTAATTATTAATATTAATTAATTATTATTAATTAATTAATAAGTGGAACGACTTGCCTGCAGAAGTTGTAAATGCTCCAACACTGGAAATTTTTAAGAAAATGTTGGATAACCATCTGTCTGATGTAGGGTTTCCTGCCTGGGCAGGGGGTTGGACTAGAAGGCCTCCAAGGTCCCTTCCAACTCTGTTGTTATTATTATATTCTATTATATTAAAGCTTATTATTATATTCTATTATATTAAAGCTAATCTGCCCCACTGAGGTCATTTGAGCCTCTAACAATAATGATTTATTTTATTTTATTTTATTTTATTTATTTTTATTTATTTATTTTATTTATTTATTTTGTCAAGCATGTATTAGATAACAGACATAGGTATAGTCATGATTATGAATACATGAAATGGATACAAATAAAAGGGGACATTAGGACAGGGATTGTTAAGTTTGGGCAATGAAGAGGCAGGAGACGATGCAAGTGACAACAGCTCTTTAGTTTATTGTGAAACCCAGCAAAAGACAACAGGCAAACACCTCTCTTTATATAGTATTTGGCTGAGGCACCAGCCAATCAGCAACGTGTATTTTCCCGCCCAAATTTTCCTCCAAAATTTCAAATACATTACAGGGATGGTAGGCACTCTGGTGCGCTTATGCACACCCCTTACAGACCCCTTAGGAATGGGTCAATAGTAGATAGTCTAAGGTTAAATTTATGGGGATTTTAGGATGAAACCACAGAGTCAGGTAGTGTATTCCAGGCATTGACTACTCTGTTGCTGAAGTATTTCCTGCAACCAAGTTTGGTGCAGTTTACCTTAAGTTTGTCTCTATTCTATGCTCATGTATTTGGTTGAAGCTGAAGTAGTCATTGACAGGTAGGACACTGTAGTGGGTAATTTTATGTACTACTGAATGTCAGACTGAAGGTGGCATAGTTCTAGGTTGTCTAAACCCAAAATTTCAAATCTGGTGGCATAAGGTATTCTGTTGCGAGCGGAGGAGTGGAGGACTCTTCTTGTGAAATATCTTTGGACTCTCTCAATCGTATTAATGATCTATGAGCAATCCCAAGCAATATACTTGGTCTTTCAGAAGAATGCAGCTCTTTCTGGGTGATTTTAAGAGGCATCTCTTGAAGTGTAAGGAACGATAGGGCCTGTTTTGGCGTTTTTATGATAAGGGCTTTAAAGAAGCTGATTTGCCCAAGGACACTAACTTTGGAACATCCTTGGTAGATATATTTGTCATAGGTCACATATGTTCTGATGTACAGTAGTTGTATGAGTTTTTAAATATTATTTCCTTAGCTTTCTATTGAGAGTCAGGCAGCATACAAGTTTGATACATTGAAATATTATGATTGGTCACATAATCAGCCAGACTGAACTTGGCATTCTTGTTTACCTATCAAGTCCTTTCCAAGGCCCTGGAATATTGTTTGATGGTGTTAAACATATTGATGTCTGATAGCCATGGCCTGACTTGTTCAGTATTTTTGAAAGAGGCATCAGTGTAATAATAAAAAGTAGTAGTGATAGAGGTTCTCCTTGAAAGATTCTTCTTTGATATTAACCTCTCCCAGTTCATCGCCATTGACTAAAAAATGAGCCCTTTCCCCAAAACAATATATACCTTGGATCTGCATCATCACTGAAATAAAATTGACCTTGGACTGTACTATTATTTGCTGAACTATGCTATTCTTTACTATAAAGTAGCTGCATTTCTAATAATACAGGGAATACAAAGGTATCCGTTTCACATTTTGGAATTTTATCAACTTGTTTCATTGATCTGAACATTAACCTTAAGAGACGATTCAGGATTAGGTATTAAATAAAGTTGTTTGTAATGCTGCTTAGCAAAACTTTCTTGGCGTTCCTTTAATTTGTGCAAAAGGCAGGTTAGCTTGACATGACAGAAGATCTTTTCCAGAAGTTTGTTTTACATTTGTTTGTTTTTTACCTATACTTACTGTGTATTATAATATTAGATAAGGTTAATTCATGTACTTTGCAGACCATTTATGGAATCATTTATTGTACCATACAATTGGATGTACTATCTTATAAGTGATTTCCTACAATGTTTTATAACACTGTAGTAGGGGGGGGAAATCATTAGATCTTGTGTATTCTCATGAGAAATCATGGAAGAAAATAAATTATGTTGTAAAATTAGCAATCTTGCATTATTTTCAACCATTTCCCCCCCAATTTTGGAAGTCAATAAGAAGATCCCTCTGGTGTTATATCACCAACATAAGTTTTATATCTGAAATATGAAAAGCCTATTAGCTGTTCAGTGGTGCTGTCAAACTCTTCTGTTAGGCAGCCAGTGTTTCGCTCTGCCCTTCTTGCTTTTCAGACTTATGTAGATGTTAGGATTGAAGGCTTAGCAAAGATTTTGTATGCTAAAGACTGCATACCTATACGGACAACCCTGGGAATCAGCCACACTGAATTTGAGGGATTTTATGCTTGGTAGGCATTTCTAGGAATGTGTTATATTTCTGTATATGTTATGTATGTTGTGTTATGTTATATGTGTTATGTTATATTTCATGTTCTGTTGAATAGAAACACCTTTGTTGCAAATAGTTTGTATTGTATGATTTTTTTAAAAAAATACTTTGTTCTCCAAATGGTTATTTTTGTATCATTTATACTTTTATTAGAAACATGGGCAAAGTAGTTTCCAAATTAACAATCTTAGTTTGAGCATGCTTAAGGTAGAAAGTTTTTGATTGCATTGTGCATGCTAGCACAATGGTCTGATTGCATTGTGCATGCTAGCCACCAAGTGCCTAAATCAAACTCAAGGCCTGCGGGTGCTTAGATCTGGCCTGTGGGACTGCCCTAGAAACAGCAAAGGACCAGCCCGCAATGCCTCTACTAGTGAAAATGGAGCTCAGGAGGGCTGCCTGTGGCTCTCCTGAGTTCCATTATTGCTGGCAGAGAGTTGCAGGAGGCCATCGCAGCAAGAAATGAAGCTTGGGAGCCCATTTTCTCTGGCAGAGTGCTTGGGCCATCACAAACACCCCCAACATGACTGACGTCGAGCTGGCCATGCGCACTCTGGTCATGCAAACCCTGCCCACCCTGAGGTCAAACAAAACCCTGATGCAGCCCTCAATGAAATAGAGTTTGACACCCCTGGCCTAAACTGACACTAACGATATCTGTGAACACTATGCATGACACAGCTAAGGTTGGTTACTTAACTAACTCTGCTCTATATTGCAAAAACAAACAAACAAACAAACAAACAAAAAACCCCCACAAAAAACCCTTACATTATTTGACCAAACTGATAATGGGCAATGAAAGGGAATGAAGTGCTTGCAAAGATGCTTAGACCAGTGTTGTAAATCAAGAAGTGGATCTGACTCAGCACTAGTAAGAACTCAGATTTGAGCTTGGATAGTGATTATAAGAGCGGCAACATGTCAGGTTTTCTCCAAGTGTTTTGTATCTGAAAATTCCTGCCTGGTGGTAATATTCAAAATCACCTGGATCATTTTAAGAAAGGATGGGTGGCCTTGATAACAATTTGAGGGGGAGATGGGAAAGTTAAAGAACAAAGCTAATGTATGAAACATGGATATCTAAAAGGAAGGCAAAGTGGAATAGAAATTGTGCACAGCATGATGTTGTCATGTAATGGCATGCATTTCTTATGTCATTTGTGTTATGATGCAATAAGGATAAATTATAGAATTTACATCATCTGGGGGATGACATCATAATAGTGTAGTGTCATTGTCATTTTGTGGTATGGGCAGAAGGAAGCAAGGATCACATATATGGAGTTATGGAGAATTATGGGGATTAGCATAAACTACTTTTAACTAGTTAAAAAGATTCCTTTTTAAAAAGAAATCTCAGCTTTTGAGTTTTGGGCTTTCTATTTCTTATCCCTTTGCTTAACATTGATCATTTCATAAGGGACCAACCTAATGAATCTGTCTGTCCATTGATAATGTGATGTTGTTTCTGGTTACACTCACCTATATAGTTGCTTAACTGAATACTTTTAGTTTTGAGTAGACATACCTAAAAGTAACATACTTTTTTTTCCTTTTTACATGTTCACTTTGGAGCCAGCTTGGTGTAGCAGTTAAAGGTACCAGGCTAGAAATCCATGAAGAAGTGACTGTGAATCCCGCTTTAGGCATGAAGCCAGCTGGGTGACTTTGGGCCAATCACTCCAAGCAAGCAGGAATAGCCAACACCCCAGAAGACAGGCTTAAGATACAGAAGGATCTTGACAGACTTGAATGTTAGGCGCTATCTAACAAAATGAAATTTAATGGTGAAAAAAGTAAGGTTCTACACTTAGGCAAGAAAAAGAAAATGCACGGGTACAGTATATGTGGTACCTTGCTCAGTAGTAGTAACTGTGACAGGGATTTTGGAGTCCTAGTGGACAACCACTTAAATATGAGCCAGCAGTTTGATGCAGCTGCCAAAAAAGCCAACACAGTTCTATACTGCATAAACAGAGGGATAGACTGAAGATCACAGGAAGTATTAATACCACTTTATAATGCCTTGGTAAGGCCATACTTGGAATACTGCATCCAATTTTGGTGCCACAATGTAAAAAAGATGTGGAGACTCTAGAAAGAGTGCAGAGAAGAACAACTAAGATGATTAGGGGACTGAAGGTTAAACATATGAAAAATGGTTGCAGGAACTGGGTATGTTTAGTTTGATGACAAGAAGGACCAGGGGTGACATGATAGCAGTATTCCAATATCTCAGGGGCTGCCACAAAGAAGAGGGAGTCAAACTATTCTCCAAAGCACCTGAGAGCAGGACAAGAAGCAATGGGTGGAAACTAATCAAGGAGAGAAGCAACTTAGAACTAAGGAGAAATTTCCTGACAGTTAGAACAATTGATCAGTGGAACAACTTGCCTCCAGAAGTTGTGAATGCTCCAACGGTGGAAGTTTTTAAGAGAAGATTGGATAACCATTTATCTGAAGGGGAGTAGGGTTTCTTGCCTAAGCAGGGTGTTGGACTAGAAGACCTCCAAGGTCCCTTCCAACTCTGTTACTCTATTCTATACTATAGTCTCTCTCAGCCCTAGGAAGGAGACAATGGCAAACCATTTCTGAAAAACGTTGCCAAGAAAACTGCAGGGACTTGTTCAGGCAATCCCCGGAGTCAAAATTGACTCAAAAGGACAACCTCACACAAAAATCATTTTGGATAGTGTTAAAAGAAAGAGGAAGAAATATTTTAACACACATTTTGAAATCATATTTTTGTGTGTGCGTACACATCTGCACGCATCATCAAATGCCTTTCTGCCGAAAAAGGAACCGAGTAAGCTTTCTGTAGAGCTATGGATGATTCCACAGCTGACTTATTTTCTTTGCTCTTGTTATGAATAAGATGAAAAGGTCAAGTGGCAGATTCTGTTAAAATTCCCAGTTAGCAAGAGAAAGAAGAGAAAGAATTGTGCTGGAAAATCTCATTATGCACTTTCTCCATCCCTCTGCTTTTTCCACAGCTGAAATTTCAATGGGACAGATTTTTACATAAATAATGCGCTGAATTTATTATTAGATACATTTCAGGGGCCGTAGGGGATTTCACATTCAGAATCACGATTTAAATGCCGAGGTGGGGAGAACAGTGTGTAGCTTTGCCCATGGTCCTTTGGATGCCGTTTTTTATCCTTTTGGTTGCACTGGGGGATTGGGTTCTGATTCTGCTTGGTTTTAAGGGGTGTTGCTTCTGAAAGAAAAATGGTCAGGGCTAGCAAAGAAAATAAGTTCTGTATGAAATGTCCCCCTGAAGAAAAATAACTTGCTTTGCTACAGACTTTTTCCCAGAGGTATTTAATCAGAAAGCTGTTCCTTTTGCCTCGGCAACAAACTGTCGCTGTTTAATAAAGAAGATATTTTGTATTCCAGCCCTCAGGAACTTAAATGAAATTATCTTTTTTGCTACTATAATACCAAACGGTGCACATCCAGCCTCCCTCCTTTTTAGCTGAACTGACATCTCATTTAAGTGCCTCCTCAACAGAGATATGCTAAATATCTGCATATTGTTTGGAATAACACTTCTGGTTCCCTCGGTTTTATTTTTGTTGTACATTTAAGCAAATGTTTGGGATTTTGCCCAAATGATTTGGGAGTTTACCAACAAGTCCTGAGACATATGAAACACAAGGTAGCTGTGGGAATTTGCAGCACGAGACTTCTCTTGTTTAGGACTTTGGCTGTATGTGAAATTATGATTACTTTTCGCAAGTAATTGTTATCACCACATTTGTGAGTCACAGATACACACCAGCAGAGAAGCCTGCTGTTAGCCAGTGATCTGGGTCTATTATTGATTAAAAACTATGCTCCTTTTTGGTTTCTTTTGGCAGCAATCGTTGTAGTCGAACGACCATAAACAAATTGGATTGAAGTTGAACCCTTTTATCAGGAGCTGCTTACGAGATTTGCTCTGTTTGATTTTCACTTGTATCCTTTTAAAGAACTGGTCCCTAGCAAAACACAACCTAAGTATTGCTATCAGGAGGAATGTGCACTTAATTAATTAAGACATGGTGGTTCCTGAGCGGAATAAAAATATCAGGCAGTCAAGTGAATTTTTATTACAGACCTTGACCAAACAAGCAAGAACCTGCAGAATAAACATATAAGCAACTAACAAGCAGATAAGCAAATATGTTCATATGTAGTAATGTGCATGTTTACTTAAATAATAAGAGCCAACAAAGCTCAGATTAGAGTGAGCTTGTGCCTAACAGGCAGCAGCACATAATTTTCTATGCCGAGAGTGATTTGATGGTTTTAGATTTGCCAAAAATTACTGAGTATAAAATTAAATAGAGTTACATTTCCCATTCATTAAAATGTGGTGGAGGTGGGCATGAGAATAGAATCAGGTGCCACAATAGAGTGAATAATACAAAAGGACATGACTGACTGTTTCAACTCTTTACATTCAGGGCAAATAACATTTCCCAAGGGGCACTTTGAGTACCTTCTCTGTAGAAATGCAGACAGGAGAACATTGAAATAACCAATAGGAATGATCTGCATATTTTAAGACTATTGTGTTATTCAGGCAACTAGTGGGGAAATCAGAAATCCTCCCAGAAAGTTAAGATAGTTCCCTCACAATTTAAAAAAAATGCTCAAATGTGGAAATAGGGTGGCTTGATAACTAGCATAAGAGGCAACTTACTAAAGCAATTCAAATTTATTTTGTGGGAAATAAATAGGTTCCTATCTACCTTTCTCAGTTTGGAGAAAGATAAGTCAATGTGTCATAGTTCAGATGACAGTTACTCCATGACATATGATCTTTGACATTACATACATTTGGATGCATATATGCATTATTCTTAGGGAGTTACATTAAAAAAAAAGTCTATGGTTGCTTATACTGATCCACTCAGATGTATTATGTAAAAGATCATATCGCTGTTAGGAATCTTAAGGAAAGAATCAGTGCCTTTAGATTTAAAAGTGCCTTCTTCAAGTTGGTATCCTCCAGATGTCTTCGATGAAATGTTCCATATTTTTGGCTCTGAATTGTGAAAGAAATGATTCTACTATGTTGTATAGCAGACCTGGGCATTCTATGATCCGTAGACCACATCTGGCCCTTTGGCTGTTCCTGTCCGGCCAGCGAAGGTGACAAAAGCCCTATTGATTTGGCCCTCCCAGTTTTGCATGTGACCCCCTGGGAAAATTAATTACCCAACCCTGTATTATAGCAAGCAAGAGACAACTGACAATCCATAATATGATACTGAAACGGGTTTCCAGTTATATGGATAATGCTTGAAATATCATGCTGTATTGTCAGTTGCCTCTTGCTTGCTGTAAGACAATGAAAAACCATTTCATCTATCATTTGATAAGGTAAAGACTCTTTTATTTTACTAGGCTATAAAATGTAATTTTCCCCTATGCGATTCAGTAGACATTCGTTCTTTTCTGTCTGGCTCTGGTTCAGGTATTTCCTTTTTTGTTTCATCTCTTTCCCTCTGTGATCTTTCTAGTGACTTTTTATCCCTTCCCATCCTAAAAAATTGTTATATCTTCCAAGGTCCCAGAGCATCTCAATTACTTTACACAAGCTACTTTATGTTCTGTTATATTATACCTGAGTATAAGGACTTACTATAGAGAAATCTTCAAGCACTTCTCTTCTCCATAGGACCCTGAGTTGTCAGAATGTTAAAAATGTATAAAGACCAATAAAAGAGCCAGCTATATTCACCAAGGCGATGATGATACCTTCTAATCACACATGCATGCTTTGATTGTGTATATTATTGTCTGTCCTCAGCATTAACAAAATACTACAATCTCAGATCTGATTCCCCCTCCCCTCAGCAATTTTCCATTGCTTTCATCTCTAACAAAGCAATGTCTACATTTCATTGTACTGTATTTATGCAAAGAGGTCTCCACTCATGGCAAGTTATTCATATAACTGGGATTGCTGTATGTTACTACTTTAAAATAAATCCCCAAAAGGTGGAAGTTTTATCTTGGAAATTGCATTGCTAAGCCAAACATTTAGGGTTGGGTTTTTTTTTGCCCTTCTCCTAAATATGCATTTTGCTTAGAAATTCAACTAAAGGATTAACTTCAACCTGAGGCAGCATCTATCCAATTTAAGCTGATCTCAGAAGCTAAGCAGGATCAACCCTGATTAGTCCTTGATGGGGAATCATTGGGGAGTTGAAAAGTCCCAGAAGAAAGCAACAGCAAAGCATTTCTGTAACACTGCCAAAAATATTGCATTGGTACAGTAGAATCACCAGAGGCATCTTGACTTTGATTAACTGTTATTGACCATACCTAAAGGATGTGAGGGAAATGGTTGGCAACTGGAGACTGTGGTTCCCTGGTCTTAGGGCAACAGTCATGTATTCTAAGGCTGTTGTGATCGGCCAGCAGCCTGCGGAGCTGGCAGCGGAGTAGGACAGTGATGAAGCTGAGGAAGAACATGGGCCAGTCCTGGAGGCTGGGGGAGGCCCAGATGAGGGCTTTGCGTCAGAGGCAGAGGTGGGGTCGGGCAGGGGTGAAATCTAAAAATTTTCCCTACCGGTTCTGTGGGCGTGGCTTGGTGGTCAGGTGACTGAATGGGTATGGTCAATAATAATAAATAATAAAAATAATAAAGTATACAAAACTTGGGAGGCCCCGGTCTACCAATTGCCTTTTATTGAGAGGCCCCGGTCTACCTTCTTTAAAAATAGAGGCCCCGGTCTACCAATTGCCTTTTATTGAGAGGCACCAGTCTACCAAGTGCCTTTTTTTGGCAGGCACCGGTCTACCTTCTTTAAAAATAGAGGCATTGGTCTACTAGCTGCCTACAGCACTGATCAGCTGTAGTGCGGCCCTTTGAAGTGCCACGGCAGTCATTTAAGGCCGTTTGCAGCTATATCACCACTGACAGCTTCAGGGACAGAGAAGAGGAACAGCAAGACTGGGCAGGGGGGCGGCCAGGGATTTTTGCTACTGGTTCTCCGAACTACCTGCCCTCATTGCTACTGGATCGCGCGATCCAGTCCGAACTGGGAGCATTTCACCCCTGGGCCAGGGCTATCTAGGAGTGATGTGTGACTCTGGAGCCTCTAGAGGCTGACAGTAGTGAGGCAGAGGAACAGGAGGAGCCTGTTCCTAATGCATGCATGAGAAGAGCTGCCAGAAGGCAAGAGCAGCTAAAGCAAAGAGGATGACTCGGGAGTAGGGCCAAGAGATGATTGGCCCCTCCCATAAGGCTTAAAAGACCAGCAATGGCATTTGGGCTCTTTGTCAGAAAACAATGTTGATACTCTTGCTCCTTGTCTTGCTGCATTTATTTATTGTCGCAGTCTTCTGCTTTTGAACTTTTGCCAAGAAAACCTTTGGCAATCTGCCTAAATAGACAAGGTCAGTGATAAGACTGAAGAATTGTGTTATGAAGAATTTGTTTTGATTTAGTTTGGACTACCCTGAGAATGAGTTAATTCTCAGCTGTTCTAATAAAGTCTGTTTTTTTTTTTAATTGATTGCGTTTAATACTACCTACTTGGGCCTGGGTCACAACACAGGCCAGAAATGGCAATTACATAAACAATGAACAACCATTTGGCTTAAAGGCCACCAGGTGCAAGCAAAAAGAATCCATTAATTTATGGGGCTTTATTGGTTTAAATCACTGGGGAGATTGCATCTTTGCATTGGCAGGAGCATGTCCTTGGCTTCATTTTTGTTTGAAATGAATATTCTTAGGTAACTAAGGCATGATTGTGGGATTTCTACATTAAGTCAGAAGAGCTCTGCTTGTCCCAAAGGTGCTTTTTCAAAAGGCAACTGGACTTTATTTTTCCTTGAAGACATTTTGCTTGTTATCCAAGAATCTTCTTCCTTTCTGAACTGAAGAAACTTTATGGATAAGAAGTGAAATGTCTTCAAATGTCCCTTTTGAAAAAGCACCTTTGGGACAACCATGACCTGGATGACTGAGAATCTCCATAAACAAAGATCTCTGCTTGACTGGTAAGCTGGTCAGGGGAACTTAACACCTGGACTATGTATAATTTTGATGTAGTGGCTACTGGATATACTCAAAATTGCAATCATGGACAGAATCAACTGGAAAATTTGAGAAGGAGTTCTGGTCAGCACATGGTGCCCATTACCTTTTTAAATGTCACAAAGTTTATTATTTGGTTTCCATCTCTCATCAGGCTATCTTTTTTCTGCCCTTCTGGAGATATGGAAATGCCTCCTATTCTCCAATAACATCAAACCTTTTGTTTACCATTTTCTTCATTATTATGCTGCTGATATTGTACAATTAATTTAGAACCCTTCCTTGTTAATTACTTGTAATATCTATCCTGGGTGAAATGAATCAATTAATATATGTTAAAAGGCAATCAAAAAAGCTTACTCTAAATCTCAGTTTATTTGCTAATGAACGCTGATTTGCATTAAATATTTTAATCACTACACCAGAAAGGCTATGATTTCTAACAATCTTTTGAAAGCCTTTATGAAATGCAAAAGAAAGAATGCAACATATGAAAATACAAATATGCATACATATCCCATCGTGCTATTTTCTCTTGAGGTTAGCAATGTTATGCAAATCTCTAAAGAGAGCAAAAACATAAGTCAACGAAGTGAAATGCATGAAGTAAAAAAAAGAAGAGAGTAGAGTTAAATCTAATTTACACCAACGCTATTCAATATATCTTTTAAAACCATTCTAATTTTGCACATAGGTACCACCACTTCTATTGCCTTTACTTTTTAAACTTCCCTTTCTCTTTTTTTGAGATGTCATCAACTTCTTCCAAGATGATTTTTTAATCTTTTTCTTTTCGCTGAACCCATTGATTCTTTCATATATTTGTTTTGTAATTCAATTCTACTTCTATTTCATTCCATTCATTTCATTCCATTCCAGTATGACTAAACATGTTTCTTTCATATCACTCACACCACATTTATTCATCTTCTTTCTAACTTTATTATCCTTATTTTCACCACATATATGTCTTAAATAATCCATTCTCACTGCATTCAACTCTTTGTTTTTCTCAATATACTTGTCTCCCTACCATATAACAAAGTGGGTATGAACATTATTTTATTTGCATTTTTTTCATGTCTTTTGACAATATTTATTCCTTGTAACAGACCACAGACCACCCACTACGCTATCTTTTACCAGAATCTGCGTATCTTAAAATTTTTACATTTTTTTTATTACTTTTTTCCAACAAAAAAGAAAGTAATAAAAAAATAAAAAATAAAAAAAAATTTTTTTTTACAACATATTTCCCTTCTCCCAACATACATAGATTTGTTGATTTACTCTGTTTTGCTATATATTGGTAGTCCTTGCTTAGCATCCATTCGTTCAGTGAGAGTTCAAAGTTATGATGGTCCTGAACAAGGGGTACCTACGATGGATCCCCATAGTTGTGGCCATTGCAGTCACATGATTGCAATTTGAATGATTGACAACCAACTAGCAATTATGGCAATGCAGCATCCTATGCTCATGCGATTGCCATTTGTGACTTTTACTGCTGTCTTCCAGCAAGAGAAGTCAATGGGGAGTCAATGAGAAGTCACCAGAAAGGTGTACATGGTGATCAGGTGACCACAAGATGCTGCAACTGTGGAGGATTTGCCTGCCAACAGCAACTGGCATTGCTGGAATAGCCATTGTAAGTTAGTGTGGTTACATGATGTCGTGCCTTGTGACCATGTTACTTAGCGACAGAGTTTCAGATCCCAAGTATCATTGGTAAACGAGGACCACTTGTAATTATAACTTGCAGTAATTCAGTCTATTTTCTCTTTTATAAACAACTACTTTGATTGCTATTTTTCAGATCTTCATTATGTCATATAATCTATTTAACATTCACTGCAAATAATTCAGTTCTCAGACAACAATATGGCATTGTCTGCATATAAAAGAACATGTACATTTGCATTTCCAACCAAGGGATCTCTGCTGTCACCACAAGGATTCCTTATATATTTACATGTACATTAACCAACTAAAGGGACAACACAATCTTGTCTTACTCCCTACTCAATGTTAAACTATTGGCTAAGAATTTCATTTATGCTTTACTTCCATCATATACTACTATAGAGATTTTAAGTGATGGAGCTTTAACTCTATACTCAAGCAAACCGTTCCATAACTGAAGCTTATTTATCATACCAGGTTTAAATCAACAATGGTACAGTAAACTTTCTTTCCCACATTCATGCATTTTTAAACTGGCCTGATGAAAAGCAAACCTTTGCTCGGCTTACCCTCTGCCCTGTATAAAACCAAACTGCATTTTCCCAGTTGTGCTCGCTGTCAGATTTCATACTCATTCAATCCGAAATCTGCTGAAATGTCTTCCCTGGAACACTTAACAGATTAATCCCCCTTGGTGGTGCAACCAAAACAATCTGGAACTGAACACACTCAAAACTGTAGAAATGGTGGTAGACTTTAGGAGAAACCTTCCATACTTCCACCTCTCACAATACTAGATAACACAGTATCAACAGTAGAAACCTTTAAATTTCTAGGTTCTATCATATCACAAGATCTAAAATGGACAGCTAACATCAAAAACATCATCAAAAAGGACAACAAAGAATATTCTTTCTGCACCAACTCAGTAAGCTCAATCTGCCCAAGGAGCTGCTGATTCGGTTCTACAGAGGAATTATTGAGTCTGTCATTTGCACCTCTATAACTGTCTGGTTCGGTTCTGCAACCCAACAAGAAAGACACAGACTTCAGAGGATAATTAGAACTACAGAAAAAATAATCGCTACCAACCTGCCTTCCATTGAGGACCTGTATACTGCACGAATCAAGAAGAGGGCCATGAAAATATTTACAGATCCCTCACATCCAGGACATAAACTGTTTCAACTCTTACCCTCATGTGCATAACAGAACAACTAGACACAAGAACAGTTTTTTCCCGAAAGCCATCACTCTGCTAAACAAATACTGTGAAACTATTTACTAAATCTGCACTACTATTAATATTCTCATAGTTCCCATCACCAATCTCTTTCCACTTATGACTGTATGACTGTAACTTTGTTGCTGGCAATCCTTATGATTTATATTGATATATTGACCATCAATTGTGTTGTAAATGTTGTACCTTGATGAACGTATCTTTTCTTTTATGTACACTGAAAGCATATGCACCAAGACAAATTCCTTGTGTGTCCAATCACACTTGGCCAATAAAAAATTCTATTCTATTCTATTATTGCTTTCAGCATAAACAATATAAGTACTTTTATTTCCTTTTTTTAATTAATTCATACCATTTACTCCTCTTGTAAGGAGAAATTTCCTGACAGTTAGAACAATCAACAAGTGGAACAACTTGCCCCCAGAAGTTGTGAATGCTCCAACACTGGAAATTTTTAACAAAATGTTGGATAGCCATTTGTCTGAAATGGTGTAGGGTTTCCTGCCTGGGCAGGGTGTTGGACTAGAAGACCTCCAAGGCCCCTTCCAACTCTGTTATTATGTTATGTTATGTTAAGTCACAATTTCTCATATGAATCTGTAGATTCCAAATCTTAATTGAGTTAACCACATGTAGCATTTTCTGTTACTGGCAAGAACAGTAATAAGTTGTGTTGGAACATTTGGGTCACTATGACAAACGTTCTTTTGTTTTCCCAGAAAATGCTCAAATTATCTACAGAAAGTGGGTTCTCTAATCTAGCAATCTTGCAAACCAACATATAGTTGCTAGTCTCCTACCAAGGTGGATTGCATGAAGTAGAGATATATTATATCTGCTTAGATGTGATATGATGCACATTATCACCACTTCCTAAAAATAAACAAAACCAATCCCCCCACCTTTCTAATAACTCACTCTCTTGACCCCTTAAAATAAAACCTGGTCACTCTCTGCATCAAACACCATGTTCTGTCATGATGATCTAATCCTCTCCTAGCGCTATTTATATTATTAAACAGATTCAGTAACCATGGCTATTTTCATGCAATCTGCTGTACCCTATTGGACAATGCACACATAATCTCGGTTTCAAAGATGTACTGCTACTCCTTTTACAGTCCAAGGAGCAAAGAAGCAAAATAATGCTATTTCTGCATGGTTACTTCATGATACATCTTTAGAGTTTTCCCCCTTTTAGCATGGTGCATCAATTCGACCCTGAGGCTATCATTCAAGGGGAAAGTGCAGCATGCTTGCTACAAATGTTTTGCCATTTGAAAAGGAACCTACTTACTCAGCTCCCAGTTTTCACTTACGATGTTAACTGCCCTATCCTTCCTTCTTTCCTTTAAACTAAGTTTTGTTACGTAGCTTTTTGCAGCTGAGACAAGCAAGTCTTTGCTGGTAGATATGGTAGAGTAATTAACTTCATTCTCAGCAAATGAAAAGTTAATCAAAGAATCAGTCTACTTGATATTACGAGCAATAATCAGAGTCAAAAGGTTTTCTCTGCTGCCATAGAAAGTTAATAAAAGGCTCATTTAGAATAGAAATGTCCTATTGATGAAAGTACTCTAATTAAAATTTTCTAATTAAATCAGTTTTTTAAAAGTTTATTTATTCATTTCTGCTTTGTTTATTTGCTACCCATTCTACTCTTGACTTTTAACATCATCAACATATAAAATCATGACCCTTAAGCCCTTTTTATATATATACAAAGTGCAATAAGGATAAAATTGAAAAACTGAAAATGCTACATACTCACAGACCCCACCTTCAATTACAACACTTTGTCCTCCCATGGAAGAGGCAACAGGCTGGCCTATACAATTTTCCTAAAGCCCAGGAAAGAGAAAGTGGAATCTCTGCTCGGAGGAAGTTCCAAGTGGCTACTGTCCTCTCAAAACTCTCAAATTCGTGGTTCAGCTGAGTGTATCGGGAAATGTCCATCATTGCTCGGGCTTCCAGATTCTGTACCTGTTGTCGCTTCCGAATGTTTTCAACCACAGCCTCCTGTAGAATGTAAAACAGGATCTGACTAGATTTGTTATCCAGGAGGTCCAGAATGCTCACAATTGGTGCAAAAATTCCCATGGCCACAGTTTTCCCTTGCTCTTTATCACACTCAGAATTAGGGAAAGAATTATTTGGATTTATTTGGGCAACAAGCCTGGAGCCATTACTTGCTGGAGGGATTTAGTCAGTCATCCCAATCAAGACCCTTGCAGCCTTGAAGTACTGGGTGAATATTTCCACCAGTTGTCAGCGTTCCAGAAAAAAACCCATATGGAAGCCATATTAAGCCGGAAGATTCCGTGCTGCCGCCAATATTTCCACCATTTTGTCTATTTGACCGAGGAATGAGCTATATAACAGGGTATCATCAGCATATTGGTGATGCTGACTCTTGTGCTGACAGATCACCTCCGCCCAGTATTTTCATGTACATGTTAAAAAAGAATGAAGGCAGTGGTGGGCTTCAAGTAATTTAACAACTGGTTTGCCTAGTGACTGGTTGGGTGGGCATGGCTTGGGTGTCATGTGACTGAGTGGGCATGGCCAACTCGACATCATTCACGGCAAGGTAGGGCGGCATAGGCGGGCCGATACTGTAGAGGAAGGGCAATTTCCTATGTACCATTCCGAGCCCTTTCCTCACCTCTTGGGTTCACAAAATAAAAGCCCATTTAAAAATCATGACTGCCTGCTGAGCCTGCCTGGCGCATGTTGGCAAAAGGGGGGGGGGAAGAGAAGGGCTGATGGAAACGTTTTCAGCCTCCATTGGGCTATCGGGATGGGAAAATGCGGAGAAAAAGCAAAAAGCCCACTTGGTCCATACATACTCACCAGCATGATGGAGAATCTCTCTTCCAGCTTGCCAGTTTGGGCATTGAGAGCTTGAGGCACTTTGAACTCTGTTTGCTGCTGCTCCAAGCCCGGAGCCTGGTTGCAGCCGACCATCGGCCAATTTTCTTCCAGTGCTCGTGCAAGGAACCCTGGAGGAGCTTAGTGGCAGTATATTGCATGCTTTTGCCTCCAAGCAGCCCTGGAAAACGCGTGGCTGGGACAGAGTGTTCCTCCTTAACCAGCTCCAAACTGTTGCTGCTGCTCCAAGCCTCAGTTCCCTGTATGAGTATTGGAAGAAAGGGAGTCCAATTGTGAGAGCGGGATTTCCAAAACTGGTCATAGAGGGAAACAGTGGGTGCACCTTTCCTTCCTGAGGAAAAAGCTTGAGCCCGCCAGGTACTCCTGGCCAGCCTCCTTGAGACTGGGCATGAAGGGACAATTGCAGCATCACACCCGGCTCCACATTGCCTGGAAAGCCCAGTAGGCAAGGCTTATAGGTCCAACAAAGGGGCTGGAGGGGACTTCCTCTCCTCTCTTTTTTGAGAAGATTTTGAAACAAAGGGCTGGGAATTTCAACCAAGACGTAAGCTGCAGCTTTGCCTATCCCGGCCAGCAACTCTGGGCTGGGCAGAGGTTCAACTTTCCCAGCTGGTTGCAACCATGACCTTACCTTCCTCCCACAGCTGGTGGCAGAGGGGAAGGTGTGCCAAGACTGAGCCATTGGCACTCAGCTCCCCTCCAGCCCACATCTTGTCCTCTGCCCGGATTCTCTCCAGCTGCTGGGCCTCACCTGCCTGCGGGCAGGGGGCCATCAGGGAGCATGATGCTATATAGCCCACATTGCCCCTCTGCCAGCCACTCCTGCCCCTCCCTTGCCCACCAGCCCGTGCACTTCAGATGACCACAGGCTGCCGCTGTGAGAATGGTGTGAGCCCCATGGGCTGGAACGTAAGGCTCACCTTC
Organism: Ahaetulla prasina; assembly: GCF_028640845.1. Lineage (NCBI taxonomy): Eukaryota > Metazoa > Chordata > Lepidosauria > Squamata > Colubridae > Ahaetulla > Ahaetulla prasina. The sequence continues at coordinate 273,487,018 of NC_080540.1, read as the reverse complement.
CCCTTTGCCACCAGCTGCAGAAGAAGGTAAGGTCACGGAACAAAGAAAGAGGCAGTCATGGGGGAAGAAGCAGAGAGATCATGGGGCCTCTGAAGGAGGGGAAACAGCCAGGGCAGGGGTAACCGAGTCAATTTGGAAGGGCGGTGGTGGTGGGGAGGTGTGTCCCTTTAGAAAGGCAGGAACTGGCATGTTCCTCAATCCGAGGCAAAGGGAAAGCAGGAGGCATCTGCCCATAGGCTCCAGGGAAGGCCAGATTCAGGAACTGGCATCTTACCTTCGTGGGTGAAGCAGAGCAGACGAGGTGCAGAGATCAGCTGGGCCACAAGGCCGGCATGGTAGGCTGCAGCAAAGGCAGGCAAGCAGGTAAGGCACGGAGATCAGCTGGTCTATGTGGTCTGGGCAAGCAAGCGAGTGAAGGAGCCAGAGTGTAGCTGGGTGTGATTCTAGCCACCAGTCAAGGCAAGATAAGGTGAGGTGGGCGGGGCAAGGCAGGCGGTGCCAGCCAGTGGTGGGATTTGCCAGTTTGCTGAACTGTGCAGAATGGTAACAACTGGTTCACCTGAACTGGTCCAAACCAGCAGCAGCCCACCTCTGAGTGAAGGGAAATATTCCTTAGTTACTCCAGAGATTAAAGATCTACTGGCAGATCTCTCCTCTTCCACCATCTTCAATTTGAACTGCAGGAAAGAGGAGAATTGCAGGATACTGTCCCTTATTCGATGTTTATATGTATCATGATTTATTTATATCATGTTTCATGGTATGGAAAACTATTGGGAAATTAAAAGGACCAGGATGGTTGCATTTCCCCAATCCCTATTGCTCTAAAATCTGCAAGAATTGTGACCAATGTTGTTTCCATGTTGTATCCTGGTCTGGACCATTACTGGCCAGGTTCCAAACAATCAATTTCTTCTCAGTATCTTTAAAACTGTAGGACATTTCCTCTACGATTTTCCAAGAAAAGGAAGGTTGAAGACAGGGCTAAAGTTGTCTAAAACAATTGAATCAAGTGAAAGCATCTTGAGCAGAAGGCATATTATAGCATCCTGCAGAGTTAACTACAGGTACTTCTTCAATCAAAGACGCATTTATTATTTCTCAGATCCAACCTTCTGTCAGCCCACAGGAGGGGTTAACCAACTATGGGGAGGCAGGGATCCAACAGAGAAATAGAACTGATATTGCAAGAGGCTTATCATGTTGTTCAAGACTCACAAACCCTAAATGATTCCATATCATAAAGTAAGACCTAGTCATTTCCAGCCTGAGTGCCAAATGCTGCAAGAATTCTTGAGCAGCACAGATGGTCTTGATAATCATCCTTTCCAAGGAAGTATGAATCATCTTATAAAGGACTACTGGGTGGCATTTAGCTGATGCAGTAATGGTGGCAAAATATTTCCTTTTTAGTACTTCAGACAACTACTCTGAAGCTTGAATGCATACCAAGGTCCAGTCAAACTTGAGATGGAACTTCTCCAGTGGTGTTCCAGGCATTTTCCTGAGCTCTTCAGTAATTAAAGGGTTCCAGTGGAGTTGTGAGCAGGGAATGGCTGTCCAGGTACAATCCAGTCCACTACCCCAGATATTCTTTCATTCCAATGGGCAACCAGAGTCTTGGCTGACTTACCCACCAGATCTTAAAGAAACTTTTCAAGAGACCCGTGAAAGCTCACGGATCTCCCAACATGCATCTGGGACAGACTAATCTAATAGGCTTTTCCCACTGCAGAGAAATGGCCTGTTCATACAATAGAACCCTGTAGCAAACGGATAATGATCTATCCATGACAAAGTGCAAAATTCGGTACCCCTCATTTTCAAATCATGTTGTATGAATAAAGGAGAATATTTGTAGCTCAGGGTTGAAATGAGGGGTAGTCTAGCACTGATGATGTTACATAGTTTGGGTAATGAAATGTCTGCAAGAAAACAAGCAAGCACAGAGAGCACCAAAGACCCTTCATGTTGTATGAGTTCTGTGACAAAACAAGATCTGGTATATAACTCTCATGTGTATCAGATCCTGATAAGTTGTGCGAAGTCTACAGTTTCATAGTAAACATGAATATATGGGCCACTCTTTCTAACAGGAGGTATGCTGAAATTCTCCAACATTACTAGCTAAGGGAACTCCACCACCTTATCACGTTCAAGTCAAGCAGTCCTATCAAGAATGTTGTTGTACAGTATACAGTCAGAAAATCTAACCCATTCCTCTGTCTCAGCAAAATAAACATGATTCTGCATCCGGATATCTATGGAATAGGGCCTCTTGGTGACAACAGAGTCTCACTGATAACAACAATTACCCTCTCATCTTCCCTCTTGGGTTGGTACAAAACCCCAAACTGGACGAGCAGATTCCTGAGGAAGTCCCTTCATCTCCCCCACCCACGTTTGGATAATACAAATAATTCAACTATCATGGATGATGAAGGACTTATTACAGATAGGCTTAGATTTAAAGCACCATCTAGGGCCCTTGAACTCTGGTTCCTGCTCTGAGGACTGAGAGCTGGAAGAAGAAATAGACCAAAAATATTTAATTCACCTTCCCCATATGCAGCCTGCTCTCAGTCTTCCATCATACCTCCTTTTTCCTTCAACCCTGAGTTCCTGTGCTCAATGATCCCCTTCCCATCCCACCCAGCATTTTCCTCCTGTCCAAAGACACCTTCAGCCATTTGACATAGGAACACTTGGGTGACTTATGGCTTAAATCAGCCTCACAGACCCCCCCAAACCACCCACTCAGCCCTACAACCTATCCAAGCTATATCCCTCTGCTCTCATAAAATAGGGAGCCCTCACAAAACTGGAAGACCTAAAGTCCAGCTGTGTTTCTCACATGTGATATTTTAAAATGATTGAGTCGTCATCAATATTTTGAAAATCTATTTTCACTCAGAACACTTTTGATTGAAAAATCCTTTCAATTAAGGGAATCTTTGTTATTGAGAGTCTGGTAAATTGCATACATTTAAGAGCATTTTAACTTGGGTTATGGGAGAGTAAATGATGTCCCCAGGCAGTGGATCATTTAAAAAAATGAGATCTCTCTTTAAAAAATAATCTTGACATGATGCTATAACAATCAATGTTTATTCAGGGAGCCACAAAGTTTAAAACCATTTAAAACGAGTCCATTAACTCCTAATGATAGATATATCTATTTACCCAGTGGAATGAGCTGGAACATAACCAAATGTGTGGGAAAGTGACAAATTGCGCTAGTTCTCATTCAGCATATTTAGCAGAATAGTTGGTCAGCCCTGTGGCGCATAATCGCTTTGACTAGGTCAAGTTTGTATAGATGTGCAAATCTTCATTCTATTATCATAATGGTGGAATAACACAACTGTTTAGCCAAAAGCATACAAAATATAAACAAAGGTCGTAATTAGGAAAATGGAATGATGTGCTAAAGTAGCTAACATCTCACATCCTTAAGGAGTAGCAACAGAGGATGCGTTTGTCCTTTCCACTTGTTTTGTATTTGTATCTCATACCACTAACAATCTGCAGTAAGATTACCAAACGTTTCTTCTCTCTAAGTATCAAGTGCATCGATTAGTGGAGTAAAGCAGACTAGCTCTAAAATTAAATGTAAGTCTCGGAAGATGACTTAGCCATGAAAGCCAACTGGGTTATCATGGGCCAGTCGCTGTCTCTCAGCCCAACCCACCTTGTTGTTTTTGTTGTTGTTGTTATGGCAAAAATAGGAGGAGGAAAAAATTAGATACGTTCACTGACTTGAGTCATTTGTAAAAGTAATAAAGATGGGACACAAACAAACAAACAAACAATAAAATAATGAATAAATTGGTAAAACGGCCAAGCTGGTTAACAAAGAATCAAATTACAACCCAAAAGAAATCTAAAATTGAGAAGAGGGGCTGCAACGGAGAATGAAAAATGAATGAAAGGTGGAAGGTATGTGTGTGCATGCTGTTAGATATATCCTGTCTGTTCACTAGATTAGAGAAAGGATCACCTGGGATTTTATTTCCATCTTCATCCTACTGCTGTTATGTACATAAAAAGATTAAAGCTGGGGCTGTCCATGTTAATTACCACAGCATGTTTCCAGTGATTCTGGAAAGTTTCGTGCTTTTTGATATAGATAACTATATCAATAGCAATATTGTCAATTCTTGCTTGCTATTCTCCTCTCTCCCTGTTTTTGCCTGTTTTTGTCCCATTTGGCCAATTATCTCTTTTGACGTTTGCTGATGTTTAATAAATAAACACCAAGCTATATTTTTGCTAGCTGAACTGAGTGGGATGTCTGCTTGCTCAGATCTGAGAGTGGGGAGTGACTGGCAGGATAATCAGTGCAAAGTAAACTGAGAATTACCCACTGAAATTTCCCCAACCCCCCCACTGAAGATCATATCATTTTAATCCACATTAAATGGAACATAATTCAGATTAATCACCCATCTTCTCAGCTCATTAGCAGAAAGAGAAGTAAGAATGAGCTTTCCATCTACATCTACCTATTGAAGCAATGTGAAAAAAATTTAATGCTGTTTTAGTGAATCTAATTATATGAACCTATTATAAGCTATGCAACGATTAAGATATATCTTGTACAATCTTTGCTGTATGAAGTCCACACTTGAAAAAGGGAAAGGGTGCTCTGCATTCAAGATGAAGCCTAGGAATCAAAGCAGTGGGTAATCTTAAGAGCATATAGTGGCTTGTGTAGATGAAAGGTCAATTGAGGGCTTGGTACATAAATCTACATTTCCCACTGTTTAACATAAAAATAGACAGTTATTTGGGAAACAGCAGGACAGGCCTACTCTTGCACATAACAGTTTAATGATCTAAAACAGGATTTCTCAATCTCAGCAATTTAAATATATGTGACTTCAACTCCCAGAACTCCCCAATCACGTTGGAGTTGTTTAGGTTGAAAACCCTGTCCTAGAATATTTTCATCCCTGTTTGTGAAGAAAGTAATAAATTTGTTTGTTTGTTCAATTTCTATAGCCACGTACTTGCCAATAGAGTTTGGACAGCTTACATATGATTAAAATATTAGATAGTGAAAATAAATCGAAACAATACAACAATAAACAAATAGAATAGAATAGAATAGAATAGAATAGAATAGAATAGAATTTTTATTGGCCAAGTGTGATTGGACACACAAGGAATTTGTCTTGGTGCATATGCTCTCAGTGTACATAAAAGAAAAGATCGTTCATCAAGGTACAACACTTACAACACTTAATGATGGTCATAGCGTACAATTTAACACTTAATGCTACAACACTTAATGATAATCATAGCGTACAAATAAGCAATCAGGAACAATCAATATCAATATAAATTATAAGGATTGCCAGCAACAAAGTTACAGTCATACAGTCATAAGTGGAAAGAGATTGGTGATGGGAACGATGAGAAGATTAATAGTAGTGCAGATTTAGCAAATAGTTTGATAGTGTTGAGGGAAATATTTGTTTAGTAGAGTGATGGCCTCGGAAAAACTGTTCTTGTGTCTAGTTGTTCTGGTGTGCAGTGCTCTATAGTATCATTTTGATATGTGTGTGTGTATATAGAAAAACTAATTCTGAAATGCTAACTTGTGCCTTCTATGTATGTCAGGTTGTGTGAGGCATCTTTAGAACAATAACTTTTAATTGATAATCAGGATGATAGCTTGTACTGCAAGGCATAGGAGGAAAACATATATATGCAGGTTTTGGTATGCTCGGGTCTTTTCCCATGTAAGATTGGAAGTATTTAGGCAACGTTTCGATGACATCTCACTCATCATCTTCAGGCTTTGGCTTTATAAAACAAGGAGAGTGATGATTCACAAGGTGAAAATGCTGGGCTGACAATCTACAGGCTCATGTTCGAGACCCATTGCTGGCGTGAGTTGGAGGTGAGCTCCCATCACTCCAGTTTCTACCGACCAAGCAGTTCAAAAGCAGGTGACTGTGAGTAGATTAATGGGTACCACTTCAGTGGTCAACTTCACAGGTACATGAAAGGAGCCCCCAACTGGGCATCCTCCAGGCAATGGCAATGTTACCAGCAAACCTTTTTTTAAAACAACAACAACAACAACTTACTGATTCAAGGGGACTGACTTTCTCTCAGCCGAGGCAGCCTGCGTTGTCTGAAAGACATTTCTGTCATCATGTGGCCAGCATGAAAACATGGAATATAGTAACCTTTCCAAAGTGGCACCTATTTATCTCCTTGTGTGTATGCTTTCGAACTGATAACTTGGGGGCGAGTAACAGGAACTCAGTTCATCACAAAACACTCAGGTCTTGAACCCAAGTTGTCGGCTCTCAAGCTGACAAGCTCAGTGTCTTAACCACTAAGCCTTCACACTCCCTAACTACACATTTATTTATTTATTTATTTATTTAATAATGGGCTGAGAAGTCATTTTTAATATTTTTTAAAAATGTTTTGTCAGAAGTAAACACTGACAATGACATTAAACTAACTGGGGACCTTCATATTATTGTAGCCAAATGGTGGGCATATCAGCCTTTTGTTTTAGCAAATGGAATTTGGTTTGAATATGTTTAGTTAGGTCTCCAACCTTGGCAACTTTAAGATTTAGGACTTCAACTCCCAGAATTCTGGGAGTTGAAGTCCACAAGTCTTAAAGTTGCCAAGGTTGAAGACCCCTGTATTAAAGGACGCATTCCAATTTTGCATCACATTAAATCTTAAAAATAGTCTCTTAACCTTGAATCTGCAAATGCTTTTTTGGTTAGAGCAGTGTTCCTCAATCATTTTAAATATTATTGGTGAGCATATAAGGAGCCTTGCACACAATTTTACGCAAATATGATACTCTATTGTTACATAGAAGAATTTATGAGGAAGCCCAGTGGCTGAAGGTTCACTTAATACGTTCACTTGTCACTAAAACTGTTTTGGTAGTAACTGCTCTGGAGGGCCCCCTTATGGATAAATTTGGAAATGTCTGGCTGAAAACATCTGAATTGGAATTCACTTTCTGGTGAATAGGACTAAGTTTGCTTATTCTGATATCGTATTGGCCTCTGTTTATGAGACCAAAAATATACATCCTTCAGAACATAGTTCAGTGACCTTGCAACATGCTTGGTTACTTGGCTAGCTTAAAGACTTCCAGCTGTGCTAGGCACTTATTTTGTTTCATGCTAAAACCATCTCTCTAGAACAGGGGTCTCCAACCTTGGCAACTTTAAGACTTGTTGACTTCAACTCCCAGAGTCCCTCAGCCAGCAAAGCTGGCTGAGGGACTCTGGGAGTTGAAGTCCACAAGTCTTAAAGTTGCCAAGGTTGGAGACCCCTGCTCTAGAAGAGTGTAATTTTTAGTTTCATTAGTTTAGCTTATGTCCAGCTTCCTTTTGTGCAAGGGGGATGGAGATCAAATAATGAAGCACATATCTGATGGCTCATTAGCAGAAAGAGAAGTAAGAATGAGCTTTCCATCTACATCTACCTATTGAAGCAATGTGAAAAAAATTTAATGCTGTTTTAGTGAATCTAATTATATGAACCTATTATAAGCTATGCAACGATTAAGATATATCTTGTACAATCTTTGCTGTATGAAGTCCACACTTGAAAAAGGGAAAGGGTGCTCTGCATTCAAGATGAAGCCTAGGAATCAAAGCAGTGGGTAATCTTAAGAGCATATAGTGGCTTGTGTAGATGAAAGGTCAATTGAGGGCTTGGTACATAAATCTACATTTCCCACTGTTTAACATAAAAATAGACAGTTATTTGGGAAACAGCAGGACAGGCCTACTCTTGCACATAACAGTTTAATGATCTAAAACAGGATTTCTCAATCTCAGCAATTTAAATATATGTGGACTTCAACTCCCAGAACTCCCCAATCACGTTGGAGTTGTTTAGGTTGAAAACCCTGTCCTAGAATATTTTCATCCCTGTTTGTGAAGAAAGTAAATAAATTTGTTTGTTTGTTCAATTTCTATAGCCACGTACTTGCCAATAGAGTTTGGACAGCTTACATATGATTAAAAATATTAGATAGTGAAAAATAAATCGAAACAATACAACAATAAACAAATAGAATAGAATAGAATAGAATAGAATAGAATAGAATAGAATTTTTATTGGCCAAGTGTGATTGGACACACAAGGAATTTGTCTTGGTGCATATGCTCTCAGTGTACATAAAAGAAAAGATACGTTCATCAAGGTACAACACTTACAACACTTAATGATGGTCATAGGGTACAATTTAACACTTAATGCTACAACACTTAATGATAATCATAGGGTACAAATAAGCAATCAGGAACAATCAATATCAATATAAATTATAAGGATTGCCAGCAACAAAGTTACAGTCATACAGTCATAAGTGGAAAGAGATTGGTGATGGGAACGATGAGAAGATTAATAGTAGTGCAGATTTAGCAAATAGTTTGATAGTGTTGAGGGAAATATTTGTTTAGTAGAGTGATGGCCTTCGGGAAAAAACTGTTCTTGTGTCTAGTTGTTCTGGTGTGCAGTGCTCTATAGTATCATTTTGATATGTGTGTGTGTATATAGAAAAACTAATTCTGAAATGCTAACTTGTGCCTTCTATGTATGTCAGGTTGTGTGAGGCATCTTTAGAACAATAACTTTTAATTGATAATCAGGATGATAGCTTGTACTGCAAGGCATAGGAGGAAAACATATATATGCAGGTTTTGGTATGCTCGGGTCTTTTCCCATGTAAGATTGGAAGTATTTAGGCAACGTTTCGATGACATCTCACTCATCATCTTCAGGCTTTGGCTTTATAAAACAAGGAGAGTGATGATTCACAAGGTGAAAATGCTGGGCTGACAATCTACAGGCTCATGTTCGAGACCCATTGCTGGCGTGAGTTGGAGGTGAGCTCCCATCACTCCAGTTTCTACCGACCAAGCAGTTCAAAAGCAGGTGACTGTGAGTAGATTAATGGGTACCACTTCAGTGGTCAACTTCACAGGTACATGAAAGGAGCCCCCAACTGGGCATCCTCCAGGCAATGGCAATGTTACCAGCAAACCTTTTTTTAAAACAACAACAACAACAACTTACTGATTCAAGGGGACTGACTTTCTCTCAGCCGAGGCAGCCTGCGTTGTCTGAAAGACATTTCTGTCATCATGTGGCCAGCATGAAAACATGGAATATAGTAACCTTTCCAAAGTGGCACCTATTTATCTCCTTGTGTGTATGCTTTCGAACTGATAACTTGGGGGCGAGTAACAGGAACTCAGTTCATCACAAAACACTCAGGTCTTGAACCCAAGTTGTCGGCTCTCAAGCTGACAAGCTCAGTGTCTTAACCACTAAGCCTTCACACTCCCTAACTACACATTTATTTATTTATTTATTTATTTAATAATGGGCTGAGAAGTCATTTTTAATATTTTTTAAAAATGTTTTGTCAGAAGTAAACACTGACAATGACATTAAACTAACTGGGGACCTTCATATTATTGTAGCCAAATGGTGGGCATATCAGCCTTTTGTTTTAGCAAATGGAATTTGGTTTGAATATGTTTTAAAGCAGGGGTCTCCAACCTTGGCAACTTTAAGACTTGTGGACTTCAACTCCCAGAATTCTGGGAGTTGAAGTCCACAAGTCTTAAAGTTGCCAAGGTTGAAGACCCCTGTATTAAAGGACGCATTCCAATTTTGCATCACATTAAATCTTAAAAATAGTCTCTTAACCTTGAATCTGCAAATGCTTTTTTGGTTAGAGCAGTGTTCCTCAATCATTTTAAATATTATTGGTGAGCATATAAGGAGCCTTGCACACAATTTTACGCAAATATGATACTCTATTGTTACATAGAAGAATTTATGAGGAAGCCCAGTGGCTGAAGGTTCACTTAATACGTTCACTTGTCACTAAAACTGTTTTGGTAGTAACTGCTCTGGAGGGCCCCCTTATGGATAAATTTGGAAATGTCTGGCTGAAAACATCTGAATTGGAATTCACTTTCTGGTGAATAGGACTAAGTTTGCTTATTCTGATATCGTATTGGCCTCTGTTTATGAGACCAAAAATATACATCCTTCAGAACATAGTTCAGTGACCTTGCAACATGCTTGGTTACTTGGCTAGCTTAAAGACTTCCAGCTGTGCTAGGCACTTATTTTGTTTCATGCTAAAACCATCTCTCTAGAACAGGGGTCTCCAACCTTGGCAACTTTAAGACTTGTTGACTTCAACTCCCAGAGTCCCTCAGCCAGCAAAGCTGGCTGAGGAACTCTGGGAGTTGAAGTCCACAAGTCTTAAAGTTGCCAAGGTTGGAGACCCCTGCTCTAGAAGAGTGTAATTTTTAGTTTCATTAGTTTAGCTTATGTCCAGCTTCCTTTTGTGCAAGGGGGATGGAGATCAAATAATGAAGCACATATTTCTATGTTATGATGCAAATTCTGCTCCTTACATGCCTGTATTAACATTACAGCAGAAGTAGAAAAGGGTGGAGCTTAACATTGTTGTGTCACAATGTACATTTCACCATTTTGGCGTCATTCTGGCCAACTGTAGCTGTCTATGACCCTACGGCTGTGTGATGGGAAGGCGGTTCCCTCTTAACTCACATGATTTTAAATAGTGATTGAACTCAAATAAATATTGTGACAAAAAATAAACAACTCTCATTTATCCCACTTGTACATTCATACACAGGTCTGCTGCTAATTTAATTTTTAAAATGTTTTGTCAGAAGTAAACACTGACAATGACATTAAACTAACTGGGACCTTCATATTATTGTAGCCAAATGGTGGGCATATCAGCCTTTTGTTTTAGCAAATGGAATTTGGTTTGAATATGTTTTAGTTAGGTCTCAACCTTGGCAACTTTAAGACTTGTGGACTTCAACTCCCAGAATTCTGGGAGTTGAAGTCCACAAGTCTTAAAGTTGCCAAGGTTGAAGACCCCTGTATTAAAGGACGCATTCCAATTTTGCATCACATTAAATCTTAAAAATAGTCTCTTAACCTTGAATCTGCAAATGCTTTTTTGGTTAGAGCAGTGTTCCTCAATCATTTTAAATATTATTGGTGAGCATATAAGGAGCCTTGCACACAATTTTACGCAAATATGATACTCTATTGTTACATAGAAGAATTTATGAGGAAGCCCAGTGGCTGAAGGTTCACTTAATACGTTCACTTGTCACTAAAACTGTTTTGGTAGTAACTGCTCTGGAGGGCCCCCTTATGGATAAATTTGGAAATGTCTGGCTGAAAACATCTGAATTGGAATTCACTTTCTGGTGAATAGGACTAAGTTTGCTTATTCTGATATCGTATTGGCCTCTGTTTATGAGACCAAAAATATACATCCTTCAGAACATAGTTCAGTGACCTTGCAACATGCTTGGTTACTTGGCTAGCTTAAAGACTTCCAGCTGTGCTAGGCACTTATTTTGTTTCATGCTAAAACCATCTCTAGAATAGTCTCACCTTGGCAACTTTAAGACTTGTTGACTTCAACTCCCAGAGTCCTCAGCCAGCAAAGCTGGCTGAGGAACTCTGGGAGTTGAAGTCCACAAGTCTTAAAGTTGCCAAGGTTGGAGACCCCTGCTCTAGAAGAGTGTAATTTTTAGTTTCATTAGTTTAGCTTATGTCCAGCTTCCTTTTGTGCAAGGGGGATGGAGATCAAATAATGAAGCACATATTTCTATGTTATGATGCAAATTCTGCTCCTTACATGCCTGTATTAACATTACAGCAGAAGTAGAAAAGGGTGGAGCTTAACATTGTTGTGTCACAATGTACATTTCACCATTTTGGCGTCATTCTGGCCAACTGTAGCTGTCTATGACCCTACGGCTGTGTGATGGGAAGGCGGTTCCCTCTTAACTCACATGATTTTAAATAGTGATTGAACTCAAATAAATATTGTGACAAAAAATAAACAACTCTCATTTATCCCACTTGTACATTCATACACAGGTCTGCTGCTAATTTAATTTTTTTTAAAACCTTTAAGTGCCATTCTTTAATATACATCAAAATTTTAAATTAGAGCGGCCAAACCCACGTTGCATAAATCTGGATGACCATTAAGTGGCAAAAGGAATAACTCTTTCTTGTTTAGAAGTCATAGGGAGTTGAACTTCTGAGTCATGGGAGGAATTTCACAATTCAGTCCCTTTCCCTTTTGGCTTTTCAGAAGTATCTTGGGTATTCTATGGGGAACCTGTGCAATGATTTAGTGATTTAGTTTAGTGGTGTTCTCCCACAACCTTATTTTTAATTATCTTATATCTCTTGTTTTATTTCTCTTTTAAAGTGTTTTCATAGTTGTGACATTGTTTTAACTATGGGTTGTACACTGCCCAGGTTTAGCAAGACAGGCAACTATGTTAAATAAAATAAATAATGCTCTGAATATGATTCAGAAGAATTGCTGGAATTAAGAATAACTATGCAATCCTAGAAACAGATGGTTCCGGTATTAATGCCTCACCGATAGGGTTACATTAATACATTTTCTGAAGTGTCCCTTCTGAATTGACCTGAATCAGAGACAGTAGCACCACCTTACTGAGTGATGTAATTTTTCTTGGCAGCATGATGGAGATGGTTTCCCACTGTTTTTTTCCTGAAGCATTATTTTACTTCCCAATCTCTCTCTTCCAAGATCAGCCAAAACTGAATTGAGCTGAACCCTGGTAATTATACAGAGATTTTCCATTACCTTCTTCTAGGCCTTTTTAAAAAAAACACCCTTCCTTTGTAGCATATAACCCTTGAATTCCCTGGTGTTCATCCTTCAAGTTGTAAACAGAACCAACTCTATTTAGTTTCTAAGGTCACTCAAGGACTCTGACACATACACATGGCATAAAATTAAAGACACTCTTAGATTATCTTGCTGTTTTTAGATAATCTTGCTATCCTTATACTTCTACAGTTAGGTGATCTTGATTGATATATATATATATATATAGCGGCTTTCGATACCATCGACCATGGTATCCTGCTGCGCCGGTTGGAGGGATTGGGAGTGGGGGGCACCGTTTATCGGTGGTTCTCCTCCTATCTCTCTGACCGGTCGCAGACGGTGTTGACAGGGGGGCAGAGGTCGTCCTCGAGGCGCCTCACTTGTGGGGTGCCTCAGGGGTCGATCCTCTCGCCCACCCTGTTCAACATCTATATGAAGCCGCTGGGTGAGGTCATCAGTGGTTTCGGGGTGAGTTATCATCTGTACGCTGATGATACTCAGCTGTACTTTTCCACCCCGGACCACCCCAACGAAGCGGTCGAAGTGCTGTCCCGGTGCCTGGAAGCTGTACGGGTCTGGATGGGGAGGAACAGACTCAAGCTCAATCCTCCAAGACGGAGTGGCTGTGGATGCCGGTATCTGTACAGTCAGCTGCATCCGCAGCTGACTGTTGGGGCGAGTTAGTGGCCCCAAAGGAGGCGGTTCGCAACTTGGGTGTCCTCCTGGACGGACGGCTGTCTTTGATGAACACCTGGCGGCCGCCGCCAGGAGGGCCTTTACCAGGTTCGCCTGGTTCGCCAGTTGCGCCCTTCCTTGATCGGGATGCCTTATGCACGGTCACCACGCCTGGTTACGCCTAGGCTGGATTATTGCAATGTCTACATGGGCTGCCTTGAGGTGCACCCGGAGGCTGCAGTTAGTCCAGAATGCGGCTGCGAGTAGTAACGGGAGCCGCCAGGCTCCCACGTGACATCGCTGTCTGTAGCTTGCACTGGCTTCCTGTGGTCTTCGGTGCGCTTCAAGATTTTGGTAACTATCTTTAAAGCGCCCATGGCTTAGGACCCGGTACTTACGAGACCGCTTGCTGTTACCTTTTGCCTCCCACCGACCAGACGTCAAGACAGAGAGGGTCTCTCAGGGTGCCGCCCGCCAAACAGTGTCGGCTGGCGGCCCCAGGAGTAGGGCCTTCTGTGGGGCAGTGACGCCTGGAATGAACTTCCCCGGTCTGCGCTAAGTGCCCGATCTTCGGACCTTCCGTGAGCTCAAAACATATTTATTCATTAAAGCGGACTGGCATAATTAGTGATGTATTTTAATTGGGTTTTAATATTTTTAACTTTTTAATTTAAATTTTAATAATCGGCCTTTAAAATTTGCTCTTTTAATTGTTGTTTTAAACTGTATATATCTTTGTTTTTACTTTGGCTACATCACCTGAGTCCTTCGGGAGAAGGCGGTATAAAAATTTAATAAAATAAATATATATATATATATATATATATATATATATATATATATATATATATATATATATATATATATATATATATTTGTTTTCTGAGGTTTTCACGGTGTTTGTATATAGGTCTTTGGTTGTTCGGGTTTTCTCCGTGTAAAATTGGAAGTGTCTTGGCGCGTTTCAACGAAGTCTCATTCGTCATCTTCAGGCTTCAGCTTGCTTCTGGGAGCAATGTGATCGCAGCTGTTTCTTCCTTTTAACTGCTGGTGGGGGTTTGAACTGATTGGGTGGGAGCTTGGCTGTGCTCTGATTGGCTGGGGTTTTTTCTGTGCTCTGATTGGCTGGGGGTGTGTCCTGTGTTGGTGGGGGCTTGGTTGTGCTCAGTCTAGTCTGTGCTGCAGGGGGATTTGAGCTGGTGAGCTGCATAGCTGTTGTTTGGCTTTGTGGTCGTGCTACATCTTCATAGTGGGTGTCAGTCTGCTGCATGAATGGATTGGAGGGGTTTGAAATGGCTAATGTTGCAGCTGCGGTCTGGCTTCTGGTCCTTGGTCGTGCTTCATGATCAGTGTGGGTTTGGGTCTGCTTTCTGGGTGGATGTGCGGTGGTGACATAGACATAGTTAGTTAGAGTTAGAAAATGAGTTAGAAAATCAAGGAGTATATGAAATCCCATGCACCGCCTGCCCCACCACATACATTGGACAAACCAACAGAAGAATAAGTGCACGCATTGAAGAACACAAGAACTCATTCAAAAAAGAGGAACCAACTTCTTCCCTGGTCCAACATTTTAAAGTCACAGGACATGATATTGAATTTAAAAAGACCAGAACTATCGCCAAAACTGAACACTTTAACAACAGAATAATCAGAGAAGCCATTGAGATAGAAAAACGCCCACACAGCATGAACAAACGAGATGACACCTCCCGCCTACCAGCCATTTGGAAACCCGCCCTTATTGACAAACGAGTCCCTAACACGAGGAATGACACCAGACCCACACTCACAAGGTCCACACAGGATGTCACCACCGCACATCCACCCAGAAAGCAGACCCAAACCCACACTGATCATGAAGCACGACCAAGGACCAGAAGCCAGACCGCAGCTGCAACATTAGCCATTTCAAACCCTCCAATCCATTCATGCAGCAGACTGACACCCACTATGAAGATGTAGCACGACCACAAAGCCAAACAACAGCTATGCAGCTCACCAGCTCAAATCCCCCTGCAGCACAGACTAGACTGAGCACAACCAAGCCCCCACCAACACAGGACACACCCCCAGCCAATCAGAGCACAGAAAAAACCCCATCCAATCAGAGCACAGCCAAGCTCCCACCCAATCAGTTCAAACCCCACTAGCAGTTAAAAGGAAGAAACAGCTGCGATCACACATTGCTCCCAGAAGCACGGTTGAAGCCTGAAGATGACGAATGAGACTTCGAAACGTCGCCAAGACACTTCCAATCTTACACGGAGAAAACCCGAACAACCAAAGACCTATATATATATATATATATATATATATATATATATATATATATATATATATATATATATATATATATATATATCTATATCTATATATATATCTATCTGTCTTTGGTTATTGGTTTTCTCTCCAGAATTGAGTGTCTATGAGCTGACGAACTCTGATCATCATCAGGCTAGGTGCTTACAGCTTCCTATTTCTAGAAATAGGAATTTCATTTCTCCTAGAAATAGGAAGCTGTAAGCACCTAGCCTGATGATGACAAATGGGATTTCGTCGAAACGTCGCCAAGACACTTCCAATTTTACGCGGGAGAAAACCCGAATAACCAAAGACCTACATACTAACACCCGCGAAAACCTCAGAAAACACACACACACACACACACATATATATATATATGGAGATAACAATGACCAAATTTTCCTAATATTGGAAAAAGGAGTTTTCCTGAAATGTTTCAGTGGAAGCTTTTCCTGCTCTAAGAATAAAGAAGCTTGAAGTAATTCATAGTAGTTTCTTATATTCTTCCTTAGTTTCTGATTCTCTGTAGTTCAGGTAAAACAGCTGCTGTTGCCTATACAAGATCTACAGTGCAGGACCTTCTGGATGAGAATCATCAACTCAATTTCTGTGCAGTAAACAAATTAGCACAGCATACACTAACACATGGTCAATGCAAGAGAAGTAAGAGTGAGGAGCTGTAATTGCTGTAATTCCTGTTATATTTTTCTTTTTAACATTAATTAGTAATGCGGATTTATGCATCAAAGAACTCTTAACATTAATTGGGTGCTCACACAATGACCAAGGCCTATGGCAGAGAAGGAAGTTATGCCCTTTTTCCATTTAACCATATACTAGATTTGTTGTAAATTTCATTAAGTTTTCCTGAGAAAGCTGATTCTCTAGCCAACTTCCTAGTCTCTTCTAGTCAGTTTCACAATGTTGACAGAAAGCTTCTGGGCCTGATTTCCTAGCTTGATCTCCTGCTTCACAAACAGAACTAATATTACTTCAACTCTATATTGCAGTTGGCAATATAGGAGAGTTATGATTATCTGAAAGGCGTGCCATAACAATCAGGGAATTAGGAGAATAGATTATAAGGAAGTGTCATGAGCCTGATGGAAAAGTAATCATTACGACAACATCATTAAATATTTGTACAGATCTGCCATATGATACATGTAATTGGTTTCAAAAATTGGCAGGTCAGTTTGGTACTGCCTGTTTTGAATGGAGTTGATTGCAATGCCAAAGTGAAGGGAAGTAATCCTTGAACGGTAACAATTTCACCACTATCATTCTATACAGAAATAAATAGGCCAATAGAGAAATAACTTCTGTCTAAATAATTCATTTTTTTTCTGGCTAAACAAATTAATTATAGCTAAAATGAGGAAAGTTTCACTTAGTTTTCACAGCCTTCTGCTTCTGTAGTTGTAATAATTATAATATAAATCCTACAATAGTAGCCCCTTTTTAATCTAGTTGTTCTAGAATTAGACTGGCCACACTGTCCTATTGAAAGCAAGATAGAATAGCAATAGCAAAAGCACTTAGACCTATATATTGTTTCACAGTGCTTTACAGCTCTCTCTAAGCGGTTTACAGAGTCAGCATATTGTCCCCAACAAGCTGGGCCCTCATTTTACTGGCCTCGGAAGGATGGAAGGCTGAGTCAACTTTGAGCCAGTCAGAATTGAACTCCCGGCAGTCAGCAGAATTAGCCTGCAATACTGCATTTTAACCACTGTGCCACCACGGCTCTTATAGAAGAACTTCTTAAGACTGCTGCTTGTAAAGTTTATTTATTATTCAGACTTGTTTGGCTGCCCATTTCACAGAAAGTGACTCTAGGTAGCAGACAACATGTTCCTCTTCAGGCAGCCTGAAACAAGAATTTTAGAGTATTAACCATACCTCTTCAGGAACTTAAAATATTAGGGGAAAAGAAGGGATCTTCCCCCATTTTTTAATATGAGATCTGTTTAATTATAAGCTGGTTCCATCATCATCAACAGCTCCTGAAAAGACAAATGCCACCTGGTGGTTACATTTTGGGTTTATTGGTGCAGAAAAGAACAGGAATGAGGAAAATTTTATAGTTGTCTATGTCTTATCCCCTTTAGCTATTCTGGTCCATAATCAACATTTATACGCTGATTTTTCTATTGTGTTTTTACTAGAAGGTTCCCTCAATTTAGTATTGGCTTTTTTATACATCTTTTTTATTAGTTTTATTGTTTTTATATGATGTTTTTATATTCTTGTAAACTGCCTTGAGTTGCCATGTGCAAATAGGTGGCAATATAAATCTCCTAAATAAAATAAAATAAAATAAAATATAGAGTTCACCTAGCAATGCTTTGAAATCTTGTAACCCAACCCCATTCCAACTTTATTGAACCCTTGCCTTCTAATATTTCTCAGTGGCATAGTTCACATAGAATGTGAAACTGATTTGAATGAGCTAGAATGGGCTGTTTCATATAGAATTATAAATTATTGTATTTCAGGTAGTTCTTGACTTACAACCGTTCATATACTGACCAAAGTTACAACAGCACTGAAGAAAATGACTTATGACCAGTTTTTACACTTAAGATCATTGCAGCACGAGCATGGTCACATGATCAGAATTCAGGCACTTGGCAAATGGCTTGTATTTATGACAGTTGCATGTGAACACTATTTGTAATCTTCCCAGCTGGCGTCTCATAAGCAAAGTCAATGAAGGAAGCCAGGTTAACACAACAACTGCAGTGAATCCTTCAACAACTATGGCAAAAAAGGTATTAAAATGGGGCAAAACTTATTTAACAACTGCTTTAAGCAATGGAAATTTTGGGCTCAATTGTGATTGCAAGTCAAGGACTACCTATATTGATATTCACATACAAATAATTATAAAAACTCATACAAACTTATAAAAAAAAACCCTAAATAATAAAACCTATAAAATGGTTTATGGCTTACCATCTAGATCAGTGGTAGTCAACCTGGTCCCTACCGCCCACTAGTGGGCGTTACAGCTTTCATGGTGGACGGTAGGGGTTTTGTCCGATACTGAAGCACTTTCCTTTTTTTAATTTAATTGACTTTTTAAAAAATGGTCATAGCATTATTTAAAAACATTTTCATTAGGTTTTCATAAAATTCCCTGCAACAATTTAAATTTCTAAAAATATACTATTTGTATCACCCGCGCATAAGTTTAGTTCACAGTATGTAAGTGAAACTAAATGGCGCTATACTATGACCACAGACAAAAGAGCCTCGTCCCAGAATAGCTCATGCATCTCCCCCCACACCACTCAGCTGTAACAGAAAAGCAGAGCTGTTAGCTGGTGCCCCTCTCAAACACAATCCACAATGTGCAGAGGCATGTGTAGACGACGATACACAGCACATTACTGTGAAACTGGTGGGTGGTTACAAAATTTTACTACTAATAGAGATACAAAAGTGGGTGGTAGGTATAAAAAGGTTGACTACCCCTGATCTAGATATTTACAGTACCACATTTTAGTCCCAATCAATCCTCTCCAAAGCATTCCTCCTTAGCAAAATTACTGTGTTGTGCCTCGCCCGCCCCCATCTCTGCAACCGGGCCCCTCTCATCTCCTGTTATCTCAGCCAGGGGCTGATAGTGCAGACGAACGGCCCGGCATGCCTCCAGCCCCCAGTCCTGGCACCATGCCCGGACAGACGGAGCAAGACGAATGGCCTGGCATGCCTTCAGCCCCCAGTCCTGGTACCATGTACGGACAGACCGAGCAAATAAACCCCTCCCCCACAGCATGGGAACAGGAGGAGCATGAAGCCAGTCCCGAGCTGGAATTGCCGGCAGCTGGAGGATGGACGGATCCACGCTTCCAGAGAATGGAGAGGCGACGTCAGCAAAAGGAAGGGGCAGGCCTGGATAAGTGCTGAGTCATGGAGCCACACCCCATGGCCTATATAAATGATCTGCTTTCTGGCATTCTTTGAGTCAGGCAAAGTCTAATTTGGATTGCTGAAGTCACATCTTGGACTCCTGCCTGCCCTGAGAACTCTGACAGAACTTTGGCAAAGCTGCAGAGGCTTTGTGGCCACGTTTGATACAGACTTCCCCGGCCCGGCTGTCAGAGGAGGAGTGGGACACGACATACTGCTTGTGCCGAGCAGTGGGTTTCACATTTTACCACTGGTTCGCTTGTACACACATGCTTGCTTTGCTCATGCGTGCACCTTCTGTGCATGCGCCCGGCCTTCCGTGCATGCACTTTGCTTGCACGCACATTTTCCATGCATGCACCTGGCCTCAAAAACATGCCTAAATAGGGCAACATTTAGGTGGGGCCATAGGAGCCAGTTGGGCTTGTTGGTCGCGTACCTGGCTCCTTGCTGCGTGACCACAGCCCTGCCAGAGCTGTTGGAGGTGCTTGCCGCTGTGGCGGTTGAGACCCCCAGACTTATAGTTATGGGGGATTTCAACCTGCCGTCAGTTGGCTTGTCATCAACGGCAGCTCGGGAGTTTGAGGCTTCCATGACGGCCTTAGACCTGACTCGAGTAAATGATGGCCCTACGCACATGGGGGGAGGCACGCTGGACTTGATTTATATCTCTGGTCAGTGGTTAAATGATCTGGTACTAGATGATTTAGTAACAGAACCAATGTCATGGTCCGATCATTTTCTCCTTCGCCTTGACTTCCGAACCGCCATTCACCATCGCAGGGAGACGGAACCTATACGTTGGTTCCGCCCCAGGCGCCTGATGGACCCTGAGAGGTTCCTGACGGAGCTTGGGCCTTTCCCTGAGGATCTGGCCCACGGCACGACTGAGGAACTCGCCGCGGCCTGGGAACAGGCCGCGGCGGGGGCCTTGGACCGTGTCGTGCCTTTGCGGCCTCTGACCCGGCGTAGGTCTCGTCTGGCCCCTTGGTTCTCCGAGGGGCTGAGGGAGATGAAACGCCGCGAAGACGCCTAGAGAGCACCTGGAGGTCCAGTCGCCCGGTTGATCGGACACTAGTTAGGTCCTATACTAGGACCTACCTAGTGGCAATGGGGAGGCGAGGCGATTCACGCCCACCCTCATTGCGCCGGCAGATAACCGCCCGCCGCCCAGCTGGTGACCCGCCTCCTCCTTCATCAGGAGGTGCGGATGACCCTTTGCAGGGACGCGTGCCGAGGAGTTTAGTGGTTATCTATACGATAAAATCGCTCAGACCCGGGACGATCTGGACCGAATTTGGGATGATCCAAGCGGGGGAGAGGAGGCACGTCTTGTTGAGTCTGTTTGGGATCAGTTTGATCCTGTGGCTCCCGAGGACGTGGACAGGTTATTGGGGAGGCTCCATGCCACGACATGTTTACTGGACCCGTGCCCTTCCTGGCTGGTACTGGCTACTCAGGAAGTGACACGAGGCTGGCTCCAGAGGATTATCAATGCTTCTTTGTTGGAGGGAGTTTTCCCCCCCTCCCTGAAAGAGGCGGTGGTGAGACCCCTCCTTAAGAAGCCTTCTCTGGACCCAGCTATTTTAAGTAACTATCGTCCGATCTCCAATCTTCGCTTTGTTGCGAAGGTTGTAGAGAGTGCTGTGGCTCGACAGCTACCCCAGTACCTGGATGAAGATGTCTATCTGGACCCGTTCCAGTCCGGTTTCCGACCCGGATACAGCACAGAGACGGCTTTGGTCGCATTGGTGGATGATCTCTGGAGGGCCAGGGACAGGGGTTATTCCTCTGCTCTGGTCCTGTTAGCCCCCCCAGCGGCTTTTGATCCCATCGACCATGGTACCCTGCTGCGCCGGTTGGAGGGATTGGGAGTGGGAGGCACCGTATATCGGTGGTCCTCCCCCTATCTCTCCGCCCGGCCGCAGACGGTGTTGACGGGGGGGCAGAGGTCGACCGCGAGGGGCCTCACTTGTGGGGTCCCGCAGGGGTCGATCCTCTCGCCCCTGCTGTTCAACATCTATATGAAGCCGCTGGGTGAGATCATCAGTGGCTTTGGGGTGAGATACCAGCAGTACGCTGACGACACTCAGCTGTATTTTTCCACCCCGGCCACCCCAATGAAGCTGTTGAAGTGCTGTCCCGGTGTTTGGAGGCCGACGGGTCTGGATGGGGAGAAACAGGCTCAAGCTTAATCCTCCAAGACGGAGTGGCTGTGGATGCCGGCATCCCGATTCAGCCAGCTGCAACCGCTGGCTGTTGGGGCAGTTATGGGCCCCAAAGGATAGGGTGCGCAACTTGGGTGTCCTCCTGGATGATCGGCTGTCGCTTGAAGATCATTTGACGGCCGCCTCCAGGAGGGCCTTCCACCAGGTTCGCCTGGTTCGGCAGTTGCGCCCCTTCCTTGATCGGGATGCCTTATGCACGGTCACTCATGCGCTTGTTACCTCTCGCTTGGATTATTGTAATGCTCTCACATGGGCTCCCCTTGAAGTGCGTCCGAGGCTTCAGTTAGTCCAGAACGCAGCCGCTGGTGATAGAGGAGCTGCACGCAGCTCCCATGTAACACCTCTCCTGCGCAGGCTGCACTGGCTACCTGTGGCCTCTCGGGTGCACTTTAAGGTGTTAGTCACGACCTTTAAGGCGCCCATGGCTTAGGACCTGGGTACTTACGGGACCGCCTACTGCTACCACATGCCTCCCACCGACCCGCACGCCTCACAGAGAGGGACTCCTCAGGGTGCCATCCGCCAAACAATGTCGGCTGGCGGCCCCCAGGGGACGGGCCTTCTCTGTGGGGGCCCCCACACTCTGGAACGAACTCCCCCCGGGCTTACGCCAGATATCTGACCTTCGGACATTCCGTCGCGAACTGAAAACATATCTCTTTATTCGCGCGGGGCTGGCTTGAATGAAATTTTAAACTTAAATTTTTAGCAATTTTAATGGGGTTATTGGTTTTATGGTAAATTTCTTAAATTTTTCAGGCTCATTTAATAAGTTTTTAACTGATTTTAATTTTGTATATTGTATATTGTTCTTTGTTGGTTTTATTCTGCCTGTACACCGCCCTGAGTCCTTCGGGAGAAGGGCGGTATAAAAATCAAATAAATAAATAAATAAATAAATAAATAAAATAAACATAAAACTGGGGGGCAGGGGTGGGGTGGGGTGGGGCGCCACCTGCGATCTCCGCTACTGCATGAACCAGTCCGAATTGGCTGAATACCACCTCTGCTTGTGCCCCATTGTTATGTAGTGGTGGTGAGGAGGACAAAGTATTGGTCTTGATCATGACTCCAGCTTCTCTCTTGAAACCAAACTAGCTTTGCTCTTCTGTTGAAGTAGAGATGTGCACTGATCACGACCTTCAGCCAGACTATTCCAGGGAAGCAACAGTCTGGCTGAATGGAAACCCAGAATATGTTGTCCGTGGAGATTCTCAATTATCCAGGTCATAGCTGTCCCAAAAGGCAACTGGAGTTTTTCTTGTTTTTTTTTTCTTTGAAAATATTTTGCCTTCCATCCAAGAAGTTTCTTCAGTTCTAAAGAAATTTCCTGGATGAGAAGCAAAATATTTTCAAAGAAAAAAAAATCAAGGAAGTCCAGTTGCCTTTTGGAAAAAGCACTTTAGGGTCAAAACATGTTGATTGTTCTGGGATTAATCTGACAAAAATCTGGAGGTGTTTTTTTTATTTGTCGAGTATGTATTAGATAATATATATAAGTATAAGCATGAATTGAATACATAAAATGAATACAATTAAAGAGAACATTAGGACAGGGACGGTAGGCACGCTGGTGCTCTTATGCACACCCTTTACAGACCTCTCAGGAATGAGATGAGGTCGACAGTAGCCAGTCTAAGGTTAAAATTTTGGGGGTTTGGGGATGAAACTACAGAGTCAGGTAGTGCATTCCAGACATTGACCACTCTGTTGCTGAACTCATATTTTCTGCAATCGAGTTTGGAGCGGTTTACCTTAAGTTTGTATTTATTGTGTGCTCTTGTATTGCTGTGGTTGAAGCTGAAGTAATCATCGACAGATAGGACATTGTAGCAGATGATTGTATGGTATGAGCTATGCTTTGGTCATACCGAAGGCAGCATAGTTCTAAATTTCTTGTCTTTCCTTCTCTCTTCATGGCTGGTGTGCTAGTCCATCCACCTAATCTCCCCACCGTTTTCTCTGCATTTCAATGCAACTGAGTGCAAGTGTGACATATGCAGTGGAATTTCATTTTAATATATGCCGATTACATTCAAAGTGACAATAAGGTTATTCTAAGTCTAAGCCTAAGTCTTTATGCAACTGGTTCATATACCCCTCCTAATTTCTCAAGTCTCTCTTCCAGGGATGAAATTCAGCTGGTTCTAACTGGCTCAGGCAAACGGGTAGCAACTGCTGCAAGAGGCTCTGCCCACCCACACGGACGTCATGACATCATTTTTTTGCATCATTTTAAGTCTCTATGCATGCGCAGAAGGCTTTGCGCTTACGCAGATGATGGCATGTGCAAGCTTTGTGCACATTTGCAAACCGGTAGGGAAAGTAAGTGGATTTCAGCCCTGCTCTTTTCCTATTAGCTATCATTCTATTTGAGGGCTGATATACAAACGGTTCATACCTGACCAACCCCATTACTTCTTTCCCACATTTCCCCCCAGTATCTGCAGACTATGAACCATGCTTGAAAGAGCAACATATATGACTCACCTGTCCCTTCCCCATCTTTCCAGGACTTATTTTTCCCTTTTGCTCTGCTTAATGGTTGCTGTACAACACAGCCAAAGCCTCATGTTTTCTCCATGATTACTTTTACCCAAACAACTCTGCCTTGAAAATGTATGTTGTAAGTTTGTCTGCACCAAATATATGTACTGTCATCTGTGTACCCAGAATTTTATTTTCCTGGGATCGAAGATCACCGCAGATGGGGACTACAGCCAAGAAATTAAAAGATGCTTGCTCCTGGGGAGGAAAGCTATGGCATATCTAGACAGCGTACTAAAAAGCAGAGTCATCACCCTGCCAACAAAAGTGCGTATAGTCAAGGCTATGGTTTTCCCAGTTGCAATGTATGGCTGTGAAAGTTGGATCATAAGAAAGGCTGAGCAACAAAGAATTGAGGCCTTTGAACTATGGTGCTGGAGAAGACTCCTGCGAGTCTTGGACTGCAAGGCGATCAAACTGGTCAATCCTAAAGGAGATCAACCCTGACTGCTCTTTAGAAGGCCAGATCCTGAAGATGAAACTGAAATATTTTGGCCACTTAATGAGAAGGAAGGACTCATTGGAGAAAAGCCTAATGCTGGGAACAATTGGGGGCAAAAGATGAAGGGGATGGCAGAGAATGAGGTGGCTGGATGGAGTCACTGAAGCAGTTGGCGTGAGCTATCATCTCCGGGGGATGGTAGAGGACAGGAAGGCTTGGAGAAAAGTTGTCCATAGAGTTGCGATGGGTCGGACACGACTTTGCAACTAACAACAACAAACTGTTCGCAGATGAAACCTGTGTTTGTGGCTTGAAATAAGTATCTAATATTATATGTTCTATGTACAGAATCTTTTGTGTGTTCCTTTTTTAAGCCTTTTTTTTAACCTTTCTATCACTGGATTTCCTTTTCTACTTCTGTTACACACTAGAATTACTTTTTCACCAGTTGCATTTGAGAAATAACATTTCTTGAAACATTGAAGAAGCTAAGAGTAAAGTTTTTCCTCTGTGTTTTTAAAATGTGTTTTGGACCAGTTTTGGGAAATATATGCAATATGTTCAATCTGAATTGTGTTCCCGCTTTAACAATATAGAATTAATTATTTACACTTCAGTTGGAGTACAAAATACTTTATGAAATATTTATGACATTTACAAAGCAATCCTATAATATATATTGGCTCAATATAATAATGACAGGCATGAACAATATGGAACTAATTCGATGTGTGCATGTGTGTGTACATTGGGGAATGGAGACCGATTTAGAAAGGGGATTCGCTAAGAATTTATTGCTTAAATTGCAGCTATTGTTTTGAAAAAAATAAGACTGATAGAAATAAAACAGATTGTACTGTGGGAGAATACATTTGCATACTGAATTAAAAAATAAAATAACTCCTACCTTTTAAGAATAAAGTCCTTGTAACATGATATAAATATAGTTAGAAATATTCAGTTACACAATTTTAATACGTTCAGAGTTTGGTTCTTCTTATCAAATTTCAAACTGTTTTCTCCTAGGCTTTATTTCCCACAAAAGGATTTGGGGGAGGGGTTTGGGGTTTTTTTGGGCTTTTCTGCCCTATCTCCTTTTGACCTTTCCATTACCATAGTAAAGCCAGATGAAAAACTGCTGATTTCTGAGCCTGAATTAATGTCCCAGTTTTTTAAGATCAAAAGGTCAGAAGGAAACACAGCCGGTTTTTCTATCCGTAAAAAAAATTGCAATGCTTATTGTGGATGGAAAGCAGCAATTTATAAAGAGAAAATCTTGCTTGTGAAGTGTTCCACATCTCCCAGCTTCAGAAATCCATACGAATTGGAAGATGTCTAGTCTCTTCCTGTATTTGAGCTGCTTGAAAAGTAAGAAAACTATATATCTTCCATCCTCCTGGTCCCACTACTCTGGGATAGGCTGCTGGGGGTTCACAGGGGTTCAGGAGAACCTCTAATAAGATTCTGTGCAGTTTGGAAAATCCTCAAATCCCACTCCTGGCTGCCCCCATCCACCCCACCCCGCCCCTCCCAGGAGTCCCCACATGGCCCATTTTGGATGCAGGTAAGTGCAGGACACGTGCAGAGGCTCAGAGAGGGCGAAAAACAGGCCTACCGGAAGTTTGGGAAGGCCTCCAGAGCCTGGGGAGGCCATTTTCACCGTCCTGGAGGCTCGAAGAAACCCTCTGAAGCCCAGGGAGGGCAAAAACACCCTCCTACTGTGGTGCAGGAGGCCAACTAGGCCACACCCACCATGGCCACGCCCACTCAGCAGCCAGGCAGAGAACCCCTTGCTAAAATTTTTGAACCCCACCTCTGCCACTACTCTACTTTCCCTTTGATATTCATGTCTGTGTGAAATTGAAATTCCCGGAATGCTTGATTTTCCTTCCTTCCTATCAGTTCTCACTAGTTACATAGGAGAATATTCCCTGATCACTCTTCTCAACATAAAGACAGAGAATTATGCTCATGCATAAATTAAACCCCAATGTCCAGGTTTAGATGATTGAGGTAAATAAAACCTATTAAAACCAGGCTTAACCTCAATTTAATTTGTGATCAAAGTTCCCATGTCACACTAAGCCTAACTAACCTAACAGGATTTTTATTTGTTCAAGAGTAAATAGAAAATGCATTTCCTGACCATGAACAACATTTAATACGTGATGTACCTTTCAATTCTGAATTGAAGCAAATATTAATGAAACATTATGTTTTATTTATTAGGATGGTTTCACTAATTGAACAGCATTGTATGCTAAAAATTCTAAAGAGAAGAATCACCCATCAAACTTCTCATTTTTAAAAATTTTGGATGGTGATTCCCCAAAGCAATTAGTACATGTCCATTTCAGTTCAGTGCAAATACTGTGGTTGGAAACGGGAGAGTTTCATATAACTTTTTTCTATTGTGCTCAGCTGTCTTTAAAAATAATAATAATAATAATAGCTGAACTGAAAACAAATGCTTCACTAGAGCTGATGAGGCTCTGATGGGTTTTTAAAAAATGCATAAGCGCACTTAGAAAAGTGAAATGTGAGTATCTACTATCATCAGTTCTGTGATTTAAATCAGGGGGTCTCCAACCTTGGCAACTTTAAGCCTGGCGGACTTCAACTCCCAGAATTTCCCAGCCAGCAAAGCCTCCACGCAGATGAGTGCCTCTGCCACCTGTGTCAGTGGTGGGTTTCAAAACTTTTTACTACCGGTTCTGTGGGCATAGCTTGGTGAGCATGGCAGGGGAAGGATACTGTAAAATCTCCATTTCCACCCCACTCCAGGGGAAGGATACTATAAAATATCCATTCCCTCCCCACTCCAGGGGAAGGTTAGTGCAAAATCCCCATTTCCTCCTGATCAACTGGGACTTAGGAGGCAGAGAATAGATGGGGGCAGGGCCAGTCAGAATTTTTACTACCGGTTCTCTGAACTACTCAAAATTTCCGCTACCACTTCTCCAGAACTGGTTAGAACCTGGTAAAACCCACCTCTGCTGTGGCTTCTTGTACATCTAAGGCAAATACATCGAGGTCACTCTGCTTCCCCGCCTGCCACCAACCCTCTCTCTCACCAGCCCCATGGTGAGCTCCCGGCTACCTCTCCCATCCCTTCTCGGCCTCTTTGACGCCCTCCTGATGAAAAGCTGGCTGGTGGATTTGGGGAGTTGAAGTCCTCCAGGCTTAAAGTTGCCAAGGTTGGAGACCTCTGATTTAAAGGAACATGCTGAGAGAAAGCAAATTGGTTCAGACATTTTTCTATTAGTCTGAGAAAGAGGGCAAGGCTGCAGGAAACCCTGTCCTGCTACTTCGTTGGTGCCAGAGTCTCCAGCCATGGTCTCTCTAATGCTATTAAGAAGTCGCCTCATAGTCCATGGAATTAACATAAATGGCTGCTTCCATGGAGAAGGAGAGAGAATTGAAACCCACTAAAAGCCAGAAGCAAATTCAATAAAATCACTGCATGTTCTAATAAAAAGAAGTTATGGGTCCCCCAAAGACAAGAATTACATTGTGATAGAGGACAGTGTCTGAACATTGTTTATATTTATTTGATTCCATTATTTCTACCTTATAGAGGTAGGAAGCAGTGGCAACACGCATGGTAACAGATTTCATATTTTGCTTGAAATTGCTTGTTTGTTGTTTTAAGAGATAAAGAATGTGCCTGAATGGTTAATATATTGAACAAATTCCTTATTGCAAAGGCTGTGTCACACCCTTCTTGAGGTATAAACTGACATATAGAGAGATGTGCCTATTTCTCAATAGGTATTATTGATTTTATATGGGAAAATAAGTGGTTTGTAGATTCAGAAAATCAAGTAGCAAAGAATTTTTTGAATTGCACACATTCAGATTACAAATGAGTAGTACCAAAAATGCTTCCTTGCAACCTAGTAAACTTTTGCCTGTTTTTTTTTTCAACCCTTTTCAAGCAAAGCAATCATATCAGAGGGAAGAGTTTGTCTTGTTTTCTCCCTCTGGCAGATTCTCTATATGTGTTTTTATGCAAATTCTGGAAGTTGAAAGTTGGTGTCTCTGTAAAATACCAGATTAGGGGAAAGTAGGTTAAAGTGCAAACCGAGGGTGGGAATGGTGAAAATTCATTTTATATTATTTTTCCCCACAAAGATTAATACTGTAGTAGATCTGTACTGATATTGTTAGTAGATATGCCCTACATTTTTAGGCTCCTTTCTCTATTTTTTAAAAAAGTAACATATTTATTCATTGATTTGATACCAAATTTCATGCATAATTTAGAAGTTCCAGATGCTGTCAAGAAAATGGGAAGAGGGCGCCTGGGGAATTATAGTGAATATATATAGACTTAGAAAGCTTATTTATATCTATTTAGAAATGAAAGAACTGTTACATCAAACATGACATTTAATTGATTTTGTATGTAATACTAAGCTTAAATTATTGGATGTCATCTCAAGTAACTTATTTTTCTACCATCACACCATTTGACAAACCATGGAATAAACCTTCTTGAATCTACAAATCTGAGATGGGAAAAAAGCCCTTAGTTAAATGCGTTATTGAACTTAAAAAAAAAGTTGAGTGTAAAGCCAAAATCTATACGATATGGCTAAAGGGGGAGTTTGGATGATAGTTTGATATTTATGTACAAATTCTTATGAATATGCTTAGGATTAGCTTAATAGTAACCATCATAGTGCTATTATATAAAATCAGTACTTTTACCAAGTTTGGAGAAATGTGTCTGGATTCAGCATTTAAGGGATCTACCCCAGGGGTGAAATCTAAATTTTTTTGCTAGCTATTCTGTGGATGTGGCTTGGTGGGTGGGTATGTCCTGTGACTGAGTGGGTGTGGCCAACTCAATGTCACTCACAGCCATGCCCACTCAGTCACAACCCCCCCACCAAGCCATGCCCACAGAACCCAATAGGGGAAAAAATTAATTTCTATTCTGCCTTTTCCCTTTTTGCGAGATGCCTGCAGCTTCAGCCTTTCTGCCCGCTTGCCACCCGCTTGCCACCTGTTCTCCCTTCTCCTTGGGTCGGGGCCCGGGGCCCAGGGATGTGCCATTCCCCTAGGCCCCAGAGCCGCCATCTGCCTCAACGGGGTCGGGGAATGCACCATTCCCCAACTCTGGCCTTTCTCCAGAGCTGCCGCCCACTCACTGCCCACTCGCCGCCTGCTCTCCCTTCGCCTTTGGTCAGAGTCCGGGGTCTAGGGATGCCCCATTCCCTGAGGCCCCGGAGTCGCCCCCTGCTCGCCACCTCCTCAACCGGGTCGGGGAATGCACCATTCCCCGACACCAGCCTTGTCCCAGAGCCGCTGCCTGCTCTTCCTTCACCACGCAGCATATACTTACTTTCCTCCAGCGGCTGGCTGCCAGGAAAGGCAAACGTCCAAAAGTTATTGGAGTTGCTCTCCTTGAATATGCCGCCTTGTTCTATGCTCTGGCTGCGCAAGCGAACAC
This sequence comes from Ahaetulla prasina, assembly GCF_028640845.1. NCBI lineage: Eukaryota > Metazoa > Chordata > Lepidosauria > Squamata > Colubridae > Ahaetulla > Ahaetulla prasina. The sequence continues at coordinate 273,456,710 of NC_080540.1, read as the reverse complement.
CCAACCTGCCGCTGATAAATAAATGAAATAAATGGTGTGTGCTTGCGCAGCCGGTGCATGGAACAAGCAGCAATGGCGGAGGCATATTCAAGGAGATGGACTCTAACTTTTGGACTCTTGTCTTTCCTGGCACCCAGCCGCTGGAAGAAAGTAAGTATACGCTGCGTGGTGAAGGAAGAGTAGGCGGCACCTCCGGGGCAAGGCTGGTGTCAGGGAATGGTGCATTCCCTGACCCGGTTGAGGCAGGCAGCAAGCAGGGGGTGGTTCCAGGGTCTCAGGGGAATGAGGTATCCCTGGGCCCTGACCAAAGGCGAAGGGCGAAGAGGCGGCGAGCGGGCAGCAAGTGGGCGAAGGAAGAGCGGGCGGCGGCTCCGGGGAAAGGCCGGAGTCAGGGAATGGTGCATTCCCAGACCCGGTTGGGGCAGGCGGCGGCGAGCTTGCAAAGGCTGGACTGCGGGCCATGGACTGGTTTGGGGGTGTGGCCAGCAAGCGATTGCTACCGGATTGGCGAACCAGAACCAATCTCCACTACCTACTCGCCCGATCCGGTCCGATCTGGTAGCATTTCACCCCTGATCTACCCATATTTTTCGGAGTATAAGACGTACTGGAGTATAAGACGCACCTTAGTTTTTGGGGAGGAAAATAAGAAAAAAGCTGATTGGCGGGTGTATCGGCCTCCCGGAATACCCCCAATCAGCTGTTCCCAGAGGTGAACTTTAGCAACAGGTTTGTTGGTTGTGAGCTCTGCGCCTTGCTTTTTCAGCCTCTGAAACCTCCATTTCAGAGGCTGTTTTTTCAGCCTCTGAAACCTCTGTTTCAGAGGCTGGGCAGGGGCTACTTTCAGTGTATAAGATGCACCCAAATTTTCACCCTCTTTTACAGAGGAAAAAAGTGTGTTTTATACTCCGAAAAATACGGTATTTCTTTCAAAAACTTAACACAGTTACACACATCTGGTTACTTAAATGTATCAGATTGCAACCAGTCTGCCATTTCTTTCTCTGAAAGATCATTTTTCAATGAGATTACTTCACCTCACCTTCCTTTCTCCTTTCTTTTTCTACCATCCCTCCCACCTCAGCTCCTTTCCTTCCCTCTGCTTCCTCAATCCTTGTTGTTTTTTACCTCTCCTCTTTGTTCTTGAAAGCAATTTTGCCTGTCCTTCAGCTGCAACTTTTACTCTGAAAGAGGCCTGATTACCTCTGCAGCATCCAGAAGCCTTCACCTCAATCTGCCTGGCCGTTAGGGAATGCTTTCTCTATGCCTCCACCCCTTCCCACTGTTCAAAGAAGTATGCAAATGCTACAGCTATGCCAGTAGCCAAATCAGTCACAGATTAGTCATGGGGTGCCCACTCTGACCTGAAGCAGAATGTATCAGAGTATGTAATCATGAATCACGGGCAGCACTAATAAGATGCTAAATCAAATTGTAGCCGCTCATTTGTAAAATATTGCCTAGCATAGGGAATTATTTTCTTCATATTAAACTATGAAAAATAAGAGGAGTGAAACTCCAAATATATAGTGAGGAAACTCTGAAGTAGGAAATGCAGTTTAAGTCACAACTGCTCATTCTGGATTGCTCTGGTACATAAAAGATCGGATTGGCCTCTACATCTCTATCGATGATATACAAGTTAGTCTTTGACTAACAACTGTAATGGAACTTGCTCACTGTGGTCATAAGTTGTGATCATACAGTGAGTCATCAAGTGACTGATCTGATTTTACAACTTTGTTTTGCAGTGATTAAGCAAAACACCATGGACACTAAGTGAATCCGCAGTGTTTGCTATGGGTATTTCTGTGAAAAAATGAAGTAAAGTCCAGTTTTTGGCAAAAATGTAAATTGTGGTCATGTGGCTGTGTGACACTACAAATGGCCATAAATGCAGGCTGGTTGCCAAGTGTCAGAAATACAGTCATATGACTGCAGGGAGGGGGTACAGTGACCTAAGTACCTTTTGAGGTGTCTGCTGTAACTTTGAATTATCACTAAGCAACTGGTCATAAGTTGAGTGCTACCTGTATATTGAAGAACTAGGGTGATGCAATGATTAAGATGAGGGCTTAGGATAGGCAACAGGTTGGTTCAGGTACACTCAGCCATGGTGATTATGGATCATTTATTATCTCTCAGGTCAACTTACTTCATGGGACTGTAGTTGTGAGAAAAATTTAGAGCAGAAAGTGCCATACTTGCCTCCTAATGCTCTCATAAGAAAGACTGATATAGAATGAAGAAATTAGTAAGTGAATGCATTTCCCCCTATTTATACTCAACACTTTGAAGATAGATTAATATATATATTTCTCCCATTGTAATCCTGCAAGGTGAATTTGACTAACTGTAAGATAATGGTTTCTTCCATAAGTTGGGTGTCGTATGATAGTGTATCAAATTAGCCACATTGATTAGATGATGCTATAGTTGGATGCTACCCATAACAACAAGTCCCTAGTGTCAGTTCCACAAGATGGGAATATATATGGACATATAGATTGAATGAATAAATAAATAAATCAATTTTTAGGGATTGCATTTAAAAGAGTAGTCCGTATCCTTCAAGGATGCTTAGTTTCTCACTGGCAAACTCCTGGGAACCCAACATTGTAGCTACATATCATCTCTGTATAAAAAGCTCTAAAGACCACACAGCAGTCATATTAGTTTAAGAACTTTGCTTGAAATGGATGACAAGTTCAGTAATGGCAGCAGTTTGAGCTCTTTCTTTATTCTCTACAGACAGGAAAAGTTGGCACATTTTCACACAAAGATAAGGCTGGATGTGACAGTTTGACTGAAGGCAAAATGTGGGTAATTATTGACCAACAATGGAGACTGCTGATTGGTTGGTGATTTTTTACAAACATTACACATTTGCAACTATATCAATATGCCTACACACACAATTCTGTTGATGACAATGGTCTAAATAACCAGTCATAATTGTATATTAAAAATGACACCAGAAGATTCAGGCAAGAAAAAGACTCATTAGATTAGATTAGAATTCTTTATTGGCCAAGTGTGATTGGACACACAAGAAATTTGTCTTTGGTGCATATGCTCTCAGTGTACATAAAAAGAAAAGATACATTCATTAAGAATCATTAGCTACAACACTTAATGATAGTCATAGACAGGTGTGGGTTTCAAAACCCGTCGCTATTGGTTAACTCGTGGGCACATGTGCGCTCGCGTGTGCACACACCACTTTTGTGGATGTGCCGAAGCTTCTGCACATATGCAGAAGCATCAGGATGGGTGGGCAGAGCTTCCCCCACCGCCGCTACCAGGCCGCCTGATCAGGGGCAAACCGGTAGCAAACCACCACTGGTCAAAGGGTACAAATAAGCAATCAAATCATACTAGGAAACAATCAATATAAATTGTTACATTACCTAGAATTGGTGACTGAAATTCACCAATTTCACCAAAGCCTGAAATAGAAGCTTTATATCCCAATGGCAAGGCATTGCTTCAATTCGTCTTAGATTGGTCAAAATTTTGCACGCTCAACCTTGTTTTTTCCTGGTTAATTGGACTCGGTAGGCTCCCATGATTATGGAAAGTGATGTCTTCTAGAGCAGAGGATGTGTTCCTGCATGTTTATAGGAATCTATAAGATTTTATTGAAAAAAGCTGTCCATTTGTCTGAAGCATCTTTCCATTATAGCCTGCTTTCAAACATTATATTCTTGAATAAGATGACTAAGAAAGTGATAACAGAATAACAGAGTTGGAAGGGACCTTGGAGGTCTTCTAATCAAATCCCCTGCTCAAGCAGGAAATCCTATACCATTTCAGACAAATGACTGTCCAGTCTGTTCTTAAAAGACGCCAATAGTGGAGCATCCACAACTTCCGAAGGCAAGCTGTTCTATTGGTTAAATGTTCTCACTGTTAGAAAAGTTCTCCTTAGTTCTAAGTTGCTTCTCTCCTTGAGTAGTTTCCATCCATTGTTTCTTGTCTTGCCTTCTGGTGCTTTGGAAAATGATAAATGAAACTGAATTTCTGGACCCACTTCAGTTAGTTTTTTGTCCTGGATAGGATACTGGTACAAATTTGTGGCTTTGGTAGATAGAGGGAATGTAACGCTGGAGGGAACTCTTAGCAGCTTTTGTTACTATTTATATAAAGCACTACTAAAATTCTTGTGTCATGTATCTCTGTAATCTTTAACTGAACAAACTGGTACATCAGAGGACAAAACTTTTTCATCCAGGATATCTCAAATGGGCTAACCTATAAAATGTGTGCAAAATCCGGGCCTCATGGCTTCCGTGGGATTGAAATTTAGGAAAATTGTGACTGTTTCAGAGTTGTTGGACTGCTGCTACCGCTTTAGCACTGCTATTGTACTATTACTGTCCCCTGATCCTCATTATCAAGCTTCCTGGCCATGTGTGAAGTTTCTGACAAAAGGGCAGTTTTTTTCCAATAAAAACCTTATAGTTGCTTCCTATAAACATGCTCCCTCCTTTACTCAGCTCAGCAACAGCCACATACCTACTAGAAGAGAAGGGAAGAGACAAGGAAGGAAAGAGAAAAGAGAAGAATAGAGAGGAAGGAATGAAGGGGGAAGAATGAAGAGGGAGAGGAAGGAAGGGTAGAAGGAAGGAAGGAGGGAAGGAAGGGGGAAAGGATGGAAGAAAGAGGAAAAAAGAGGAAGGAAGGGAGAAAAGAAGGAAGAGGAAGGAAGGATGAGGGAGGGAAGAAGGAAGGAAGAGAGAGAGAAGGAAAGAAGGAAAAGAAAGGAAGGAAGAGAAAAGAGAAGAATAGAGAGGAAGGAATGAAGGGGGAAGAATGAAGAGGGAGAGGAAGGAAGGGTAGAAGGAAGGAAGGAGGGAAGGAAGGGGGAAAGGATGGAAGAAAGAGGAAAAAAGAGGAAGGAAGGGAGAAAAGAAGGAAGAGGAAGGAAGGATGAGGGAGGGAAGAAGGAAGGAAGAGAGAGAGAAGGAAAGAAGGGAAAAGGAAGGGAAAGAGAAAGGAAGGGAAAAAGAAAGAAAGGAACAGGAGGAACTGTTGTATGGGCCTCTGTGGCTCAGGCTGCTAAGACAGTCTGTTATTAACACAGCTGCTTGCAATTACTGCAGGTTCTAGTCCCACCAGGCCCAAGGTTGACTCAGCCTTCCATCCTTTATAAGGTAGGTAAAATGAGGACCCAGATTGTTGGGGGCAATAAGTTGACTTTGTATATAAATATGCAAATAGGATGAAGACTATTACTAACATAGTGTAAGCCGCCCTGAGTCTTCGGAGAAGGGCGGGATATAAATGCAAATTTTTTTAAAAAAAACTACCTATCAAAACTGCCACAGTATGCTTTTACTTTAGGTGAATATTGAAAAATGTCTCAAAATTGCAATTGCTGCTTGCTGACTAGGGCAAAATAAAAAGATTTGTGGGACCAACTTTCCTATCATGAATCTGTCCAGTTATTTAAATTAGGAGAAACCTTTCTGAAGATGCCAGCTGTCAGAAACTTGACCATCATGTCTTATGGAAGAAGGCCTTCTTCGGGCTACCAGGCTATGGAATGATCTTCCTAAAGAGACAGGTTGGGCTCCCATTCTCCCAGGATTTAGGAAGATTGTTGGAATAAACAGAAAGTTGGGATATAAATACAATAATAAATAACAATAAGCAATATGCATTGTATGATCTGAAATATATATATAACAATTAATTGCAGTTTCTGAGGACAACTGATCCATCCTTGAAGGTTACTGTTGTTATAAAACATCACTTTTATTAATTGTACAGCTGAGCCAGCTCTGGCCATATGGCAAGATGTAGTTACAAAAATAAAAACATGTAAGTTTTTTAAAATAAAAAAAAACTAACTGAAAACTAATTGTCAAGAGATAGAGAAATAAAATCTTTAGGTTTTAAAGCTGATGAATAATGGAATTTCTCATCGTTTTATTTCTTCCAGCCTTGTTTTCCCCAAGCAGATGGGAATATTTATTTTGAATCTATCTGCATTTTGCACTTTGAACAAGGACTTAGGATACATTGTCCTAGCTGCTTGCATACACTACACTAGATTTATTCAGCTCATGTTCTGACGCACTGTCATTCTGAACATGTTTTAGCCTTTCAATAAGTAGCAAGTGGCAAGTCCTGGTAACAAGGTATTTGAATGCTGATTTGTGTGTGTTTGTGTGTGTATGTGTGTGTGTGTGTGTGTATTCAACGTAATAAACATGAGGAGTTTCTTGGGGGTACTATAAAATCCTTCCAATCCCACCTTATTTTGTTGCTGCCTTTATGCAGCATTTCTCTTAAACAAGGCTGGATATTTAGAAATTTCCATTCTCTCCCACCTTTGGCAAGATGTGATTTGTTAGGACTGATAGCCGTGAACTCAGATGGTGACCTATATAATAAAGAATCTGTCTTAGAGCTGAGTCAGGTTATCATCAACAAGGTGTCTCAATTGGTACAGATCCCTGATGAAGATGGAGTGGTCTACTTTGTATTGCTATTAGTGCCACTAGTAATGTGGACGATAGACCTCCCTTTTGGTTTAGCTTTTATAAGGAAAACTGAGTGCGATGTCCTTCACCAGTGACTGGGAAGGCAATCAAACCTGAAATAGCTTTTATAGAAGAGTCGCAAAGGATTGGATAATGATACTAAAAAATTAATTCTGATTAATTCTGACTAGGCAGCCTGTGGGGGGGGGGGAGGCGTGTTTATCTACTCTAATTTTTAAAAATCCATCTTTCCCTTTTTTAAAAAATTAAAAGATCGTTGTACAGAATGCCAATATCCTAATATGTTTTGTGACTAGCAAGTAATATTGAAGTGGGATCAAGTTCTGGAGCAGCCAGTTTTGTTATCTGGATCCTTATTTAGAGAGCTGAAAGTATATTAAATAATATCTGGCATGCCAGAAAGTGATTGTTATTGTAATTGTATATCAGGGCTGGCTGGAAAATTCTCATCTTCTAAGTGCAAAAGTCTTAAAGTTGCCGAAGTTGTACATTCCTGATTTAAAATATTTAAGGAAGAGTGAGGTGACCATTTATATATACCCCCATTACATCAGTTTTATTTATGTGCTATATTTTATGTCCTACCTTTTCTCTAAGAGGTCAAGGCATGAGGGTCATGCTATCCTCACCAGAGGAACCTGTTGAGTTTGTTTATTCATTTATTTTGTATTTTCATTTTACAGGCATTTACACCATTTCAGTCAGACGGAGGATTCTTCTCTATAGCCGTGGTGATGTGTTTGTACTTGAATTGGGAGGAAAACAGAAAATGGCTGTTACCACATGTCAAAAAGAAATCCAGGGCAGTGATTTCTGCTTGCTGCCGTTGGGTGAATAAGGAAAACATACTGTTCTGACTTAGGCTTCCCAAAAGCACGAAGCCGACTCCTCGTCCCGATAAAACCCCTTTTATTTAGTTTAAAAGGAATTCCTCTCAAGAAAAGTCCCAGCCAACAGTCTTTCCAGAGATTTCACAACTACAGACCTTTATCAGGCTTGGAGAGCTGCCAGGCCAATATCTTCCAAATGCCACATTGGAGCAGACAATACTTGGCAAAAAGTCAGGAACAGATCTTCACTCTAATGAATTGAATTAATTCTCTCTTGCAAACTGTCCTCCCCTTTCACTCCTCTTTATTCCCTATGGGAAGGGCCATTCACCGTCCACCTGTGGCTTTACTCCCGAGTTGACCCTTGTTCCTTAGTTGTTCCCTTCTCCTGGCAGCTCTGCGGATGTGCACACTGGGAACAGGCTCCAGCTGTTCTTCTGCCCCACTGATGTCCGTCTCTGAAGGCAGCTGACAACTGTCAGATGGTCCTGATCCCACCTCTGCCTCTTGACACAGAGCACTCATCAGAGCCTTCCCCAGACTCTGGGACTGGCCCATGTTCCTCCCCAACCTCCTCACTGCCTGAGTCTGCCGCCAGATCCGCTGGCTGCTGGCAGGCCACAACACCATACACTTCCCGATGAATGAAGGTAAATATACGTTTCCTAGGATAATGTTTCAGGATGCAGTCTCGGCCGACTGGAACAGAAGTTTGTCTTCTGAGCAGAATGTGTGAGAGAGATGTTCCCTGAGGATGGGCTCCAGCATGAGTTGGAAAGCTACGAAGACTAAATCTCTGGTCCCAGTGACTGACCCAGATTGGTTCCTGCATATACTTCCCCTTTGCTGCTTCATGCTTCTACTTTCTGCAATAACATTTCAGATTTAAGCATCTATAGTCACTTTTAATAATCATCTCCATGCTAAGACACTGAGCTTGTCGATCAAAAGGTCGGCAGTTCAGCAGTTTGAATCCCTAGTGCCGCGTAATGGGGTGAGCTCCTGTTACTTGTCCCAGCTTAAAAATAGGGACCACCTTTGGTGGGAAGGTAACAGCGTTCCGTGTGCCTTTGGCGTTTAGTCATGCCAGCCATTAGACCACGGAGACGTCTTCAGACAGCGCTGGCTCTTCGGCTTTGAAACGGAGATGAGCACCACCCCCTAGAGTGGGGAACGACTAGCACATATGTGTGAGGGAAACCTTTAAATATGAACAAGATAATTTAAATTAGAAGCAGCCCTCATCCATATTAAGACAATAACTTAATTTGGGTCAGATAATACTTTTTAAGTATCTGTTCATTAGGTAAAATAATTACAAATCTGAAAGGGGTCAAACCATATCAAAACTTGGTCTGCGTGGCTTCCAGCCATGGCAGTTAAATCATTATCAGGTACAATTGTAATAATTTTTTTCCAAAACTTGCTGTAAAGCAAAACTAAGCAAATAATTGTTGGTTCCCTCTCTTTTTTTGGGGGAAAATATTATTGTTTCAAAACTCAAACTTACTTTAGCATGGCTGCTTTGTTTATTGAAATTGGCTGCTCCTTCTGGAAAGATACTCACTAAATCTTTATCTGAACTGCCTTCCTCTGCATGGAATTTGCACTCTTTCCTGTTTCACTGATTTCATTACTGAAGATGTTTCCTGAGGTTTCTGGATAACAATTGTTTTATTGTGCTTGGTAAAGGACCTTGGTTTGCCAATTAGAACCTGATTAAGGATGTCTCTTAGTACCACTAACCTAGCAGGAAGGTTAACATTTTTCCCTTCTTCATTAGTCATACTGTACATGGATGTGACAGGCCAAATGGTATGTTTATAAAGTAGGACTGAGCTTTCGTATCTTTTCTAGGACAAATCTTGACCTTGTGGCCTGACTATTGAAAAGTTTTGATATGGCTCTTGCTAACATCAAAGGCAGCTCCGCTCTGGAGTCACAAGAGGCTTTGGTTTCTTTTCAAGTGATGCCTTTTTTTATTCCTGACTCCTTGTCCTTAAATAATAATTGTTAGAATACCCTTCTGGCTTTACTAAAAAGCATTTTAGTCTTTTTCTTAGAAGGCCACGTTTGATATATTTATTACTGACCATAGACTATGTATCAGGTTTTCAAAAAATTTTGCTGTCTGGCTTTTGGTTAATATTTTAACATTCTAGACAGCAAGGTCACAGAAGTGCTAGGAAAATCTGACAATGTAAGGAGTCTTTGTCCATACGCTTCCCTAAGATTAGCTAGTTTAAAAAAATCATGCTACATAAATATATAAGACATATATAATAAAATAGTACACTCACCCTGCAACCGTGACTCTTTAAATTCTAAAATGTGATATTAAATAAACGTTTGAAGAAAAAAGGAGGTACAATTTTTCTCATTGCATCTTTTGAAATTGAAGTGAGGATGGACCTAATTGTCCTTCAGAGTACAGCATATTTTTTTAGCCACTCACATCTGTAATGGCAAACAGAAAGAAATCAGACTCTTTCATTCAATTGCACTATTCTCTTTTATAGTGAGGAAGACCTTTGACACATTCAGTTTTACACACGTAAGACATAGAGATTTGGATGGGGCTTTCTGCTGCTTTGAAACAGCTGCCTCGGCACTAACAAGCAGATTACACTTCACTGAAAATATCTCCTTCATCAGAATATGGATTTAAGGATAAAAGAGGTTTGTGGATGGAGACGTTCAAAAAAGTTGTTCTTTTCCATTTAGATTTCAACACCTGAATCAGTCACTACATCATGATTTAAAAGAAGTATAAATGTGATACAATATGGCGTGTACCCTATAATTATTATAGCGTATGTCATGTATATTTTGTTTCTTATCACATTACTGGTATTTAAGAGAGAAAATATATTTTCCTCTTTTCACATATTCATGGGAAGTAAACCACATTCAGACAACCTGCTTTTTTTTTTTTTTTTGCTGGTGAGCACCTTTAAAAGTTTAAAACTATGTTGTGAACAATATCAGTGTTGCTTATTTAGCTACAACATGGGTGCTATTGTAGTCACAGAAAATTATTTTGTCAGAATACAAACTGTGGCTAAAGTTATCGGCTATTTCTTTTAGGCCATCAGATGCTAGCCCATTTGTCTTGTAGTAGACTAACTTCCTTCCCATGTAATTGTCCCAAAGGTGCTTTTTTCATAAGGCAACAGACCTTCTTGTTTTCTTTTCTTTGAAAACATTTCACTTCTCATCCAAGAAACTTTTTCAGTACCTTCAGTTCCAGTTTCAGCTTCTTGGATGAGAAGTGAAATGTTTTCCAAACAAAACAAAAGAAAACAAATCCAGTTGTCTTTTGGAAAAAGCATCTTTGGAGCGACCATGACCTGGATGATTGAAAATCTTCATAGACATTTTCCTATGCAATTGTTTTCAATTAACTGTATCTAGAAAGAGTAAAGACAAGAGGTGACATAAATTTTGCAGGTAACACCAGGAATATCTATGGGGCCCCTGAACATTGTTATTACCTATTATTAGACAGAAATTGAGCTCTTATTTGGACAGTGAAATTCAGCAATATAACAGACGCAAGAACATAAGGATAGCTCTTCTGGACACTTGGAAGATTTTCCATGCTAAAGGAAAGTAGAAGGTTTTCCATTTGGAAATTGGAGGCAAAGCTGGCCTATGTTCATTTCAGTCCTTTGGAATGTCTGTAACAGGCCCGTGTATTTGAAATTCAAAACCTGCCATAAAATGTGTGTCTGATATACAATAACTCTGCTTGTCCAAGGAAAGTATTGATTAAGCCCTGCTGAATAGCATCCCTCCCACTGTGCAACATACTATTTGTATGTCGCTCACAGAAAAATGTGTCAAACACATCACTGGCTTACTCCAATCCGTGGGCATGCCTAAAGCAGACTTTTAGATCTGATTCATGATGTTTGGAGTCTCTCTCTCTCTTTCTTTTTATTCTTCCTGAAATCTACCGCCATGCCTGTAGCAAAAGCTTTACTGAAAGTGCTTAAACATCACTCAAGAACTATGGTTTAAAACTAACAGACTGCAGTAGGTTGCCAGCTTTTGTCTTCCATGGTTAACTGTGTTGTGCTGATGATGTATTCATAGTGTTGCAAAAATAAGTAATGGATTCTGAATCTCCTTCAATTAATTCAGACTGATGAAAGAGGGGTTAACAGCTATTTCTAATTAAGATTGCAGACGTCTCCAATCATGTTATTTCAGTGGTAGAGCCAGATGTCTGTACTAATTAAGACTCATCTGTTATCTATAATCAGAAAGGTTTCACTGCTATGATCAATGCTGATATCCTAGGTGGAGAGGACTAGCTTATTTTTAGTGAAATTGTTTCACCTTCAAATAGAAATAATACAGGCATACTGTATTGTTCTGGCATATGCTGCCTTTCATTAGTGGATGTGTAACTCTCTCCTTCCAACAAGACAGTCGATCAGAATTCAGTTTTTGTCTGAAATGCGCACACACACACACACACACACACACACACACACACACTATTCACATGAATAAAAGCTAACACAATTTTAAGGAAGTACTGAAGAACAAAAGAAATTAAAAATAATATGTTTTATCTTTGCTCATGACAGACTACATTTAAAAGATTGAGTGCAGGACCCACATTTCAAATAGGTTATTGCTGAGCTGAAAAACATACAGAAAAGGGCAATGAAAACTGTTGGAGGACTAGAACAATTATATTCTGAAGAAAGTCTATAGCTTTTGGCTTTTAAAAATATTTGTCTTCTACATTAGTATTAATCAATGCAGCTGAATTCTCTTTATAAGATACAACAAGACTATTAGCATACAGAACTTTAAAAAAGAGGATTAGATAAATTAATGGCCAGGAATCTTACTAATGGCTCCTAATTAGATGGGCATACTTAGCCTGCAGGTTCAGAGATAATATTCCACTGAGAATATCAATTGTTGGAGAACAACTGTGTGTATGTATCATTGCTCTCCTTTTTGTGGGTTTCCCTGAGACATATGGTTGGCTGTTGTATGCAACAGGATGCTGTCCTTTGGCCTGATTCAGTGCAGTTTTTCTTACATCGTTATTGTTCTTCTTATGCCTTCAACCTAAGACCCTGTTAAGATCATTTGCATGCCCCCTAAACAGAGTGGTGGGTCACTTACGCAGGGACAAAAATAGAGGTTAAGAAGAACATATATTTGAATAAAATAAATACAGGCTAATTTAGACAGAAGAATGAAAGGAAAGGTCAGGAGGTTTGGCTCTGCTTCAGCTGAAAAATGCAAACATCTTTAAAGAGGCTGTAATTTAGCCTGGGTCCTGCATTTTGATTACTGGTTACCTTTTCTGTTCAGTCATTAACAAACAATCAATACACATCTTTCTCCAGTATATGCAGAGAAGGCAGAACACAGAAATCTGACTTACATAGTAAAAAGGTGACCTGGCGCTTAGAGATGAAACATGATATGATTGAAAATCGGTTTCTTTTAAAGGAATACACAGGGTTTAAATGTTCAATCATTTACTGATTAGCTTAATGATATATTAACATAGAAATGCTCTTTGTTGAACGGGTTTTGTCTTTTAATGTGCAAGATTTGGAGACCCCCTACAGCCTCTCCTTGATGTGTCATTCAGACCACTGACTTAATCAATGATTGTGAATCTTGTGCTCTAATGCTTAGTGACAGCAAGTGTAGAAAAAGTAAATCTTGATCTTTTTTTTTAAACCTGCCTTGTATTTGGAAATCAATTGTTCAGCTGTAATGCTAATTTTTTTTTTAAAAAAAAGCACAGGGCTTATCTCACTGTTTATCCTGTAGTCGGATTTATTGTTCTGCTGCTTTTGGAAGTAATAACTACTTCTTTAGTGCATTACAACAGAATCTGAATTAAATTAATTGTTTCTAGATTGATAGGTTCTTACTCAGCTAACATTGTTATTCTGCATTGAGAACTTAATTGTGACTGTAGTTTATGGCTGAACCTCCAGGAAGTCTTGATTATTCTCTACAAGGATCTTTATCTTGTTTTCTGATCAGGACTTTTTATTTTCCATTCCAATGGGGTGCCCATTCAGTAAAATAATTTGACTTAAAACAAGAGACAATCCCAAAAGAAAATGCTTTGGGTAGATGACATGGTGGTACTTCTAATGAAAGGAGATGGACAGTTTCAAATTAATTTCATTAATTATAAGTTGATTCTACGAAGAAAAAAGTCAGGAAGCCAGTGCAAAGTATGAATAAAAGTTATTTCCTAATTTGTATGAAGAAATTCAGAAACATGGGCTTAGCCCTGCATAGAAACATGAATGTCTAAAGTAAATTCCTTCATTTCTTATGAAGAAAGAAACTTTTGATATATTCGCTGTTCGCTAAGTTGAGCTTCTAAGATTTGTAGAAATCCTAAACTTTAATCAGAGATTAGAAGGAACAATCTTCATCCTATGCTTTTTTCCATTCTTCATTTATATCTTCTGGAATTCTTTCCTAGTTTTAAAATGAGCAGTGTGTTTGTTTCTCTGTCCCAGTGAAGAGAGGCCTGAGGTTATTAGACAGCATGTGGGGCCAAGGGAGTGTGGATTGGACCCCTCGTGAAGAAGGCTAAACTCTCCACAGTAGTCTAGAAATTCAAGAACCATTTATATTCTCTTTTGCTTTTGCTTTCCATTAAAGAGAGGAAGAGCAGTGAAGTCATTTCATATCCCAGAAATACAACCTGCAGTCATGTGTATGACGGTTTTGCACCTTTATCTTTAGAATCTTTCGCTATTAACTTCTGCTCATGGGAATTCTTTGACATCCCCTAACAATGTACTAGGGAAAAATACATCCTTCCTTAGTCTATTTTTTCCTTGTAAGATTTGTAACAGAAAATATGTATTAAGTCTTGCGGGAATTGAAGAATGCCATTTACTTGCCTGCCTCAGCATGCTTACAATCAATAATAACTGGCATTCAAATGTATGAATAAATGGGCAAAGAGTGTTTGCATGTTTGTTCTAGCTATACAGTACCTGTATCTTTTCATCCTGATTCATGGGTGTTCTAATTAGTTTAAATGAGGGCATTTTGCCTAATTTCATTCTTACAATTACAACTTTACAAGGTATGTTTGGCTCATAATGACTGTGCAGCGCAAGCATACATGATTCTTTGTATATAATATATTTAACCAGTTTTCTGAGTTGGGACAACATAATAATCATGAACTAATCACATAGGCAGGGTTTATACAATACACTAAGGGGAAATGCAACTGACCTATTTATGTTTCATTGCAGCTTTAGCTTGAAGTTTACCAGTAAACACATTACAGTTCTGTAGGGAAATAAAATGGGTCTCTCATTTTAAGTCATAGTTTAAATCATAGTCACTGTGTCATCCTAGCTCAGGCTGTCAAACTCCTGGCCCGCAGACCGGATGTGTCGCACACTGGCCACGCCCATGCCTGGTTTAGCGAAGAGGGAAAAAATCCCGATACGTCATGTCACACCGCCATGTTGACCTGAGTTTGACACCCCTGCCCTAGCTGTTCAATATGTAGGTTATTTTTCTTGGAAGTTGTCATTGACAATGGGCAGAATACTACATGTAGTGCTCATCTTACGTAGACAATTGAGCCCAAAATTTCTGTTGCTATGAGAGACAGTTGTAAAGTGAGTTTTGTCCCATTTTATGACATTTTTTGCCATAGTTGTTAAGTGAATCACTGCAGTTGTTAAGTTAGTAAGCTTATGGATAACACTTTCTTTCAAATCATGGGGAGGGGAGTCTTCAAGAGTTGCAACTGATGTATTGGAAAACTGACAGCTCGGCTCTTCTTTATGTTGTGCTCGGGCAAATAAGTTACTAAGGATTTTGTGACACGCCAAGCTGTATGCTGGTAAGTGAGCTTTGAATAGCATGGAATTAAAGTTGTCATGGGAAATGACTGCTTGAATGTCTGTACTCTATTGTAGTACTCACCATATTTTTTGAGTATAAGACGCATTTTCTTCCGTTGGTATATTATTATTTTTCCAATTTTGTGCATATATTATTCTTGCTGCTGTTGTAATATGTATAATTAAGTCTTGTATTTTTTTGTCATATGTCCCTGGAAGTATTCCTAACAAAAATATTTCTGGCTTCATCTGCAAACGCAGCCTCTCAAACGGAGAGCCTCTCAAGCAGATTTTTTTTTCTTATTTTCCTCCCCCCAAAATAAAGTGTGTCTTATACTCTGGAGCATTTATACTCCGAAAAAGACGGTACTGGGAAATGAGACTTATTGGGAAAAGATTGAAATGTTTGAACATGGAAGGAAAAAACAAGAAATATGTATAGCCAAAGTCAGCAATCTAAGAAATCTAAGAAAAATACTTTATGTATCTGTGTATCTGTGTGTGTGTGTGTGTGTGTGTATATGTATACAAACATATACCAGGGGTGAAATGCAGCAGGTTCTGACAGGTTCTGGAGAACCGGTAGTGGAAATTTTGAGCAGTTCGGAGAACCAGCGAATACCACCTCTGGTATTCAGAGTAGGGTGGGAATAGAGATTTTGCAGTATCCTTCCCCTGCCATGCCCACCAAGCCACGCCCACAGAACTGGTAATAAAAAAAATTGGATTTCACCACTGACACACAGACATATTGAAGAAGTACAGAAACTGATTTTATCTTCAAATTTTCTCTTTTTTTTATCTACCCATAAAATTCCATATTAAAACATAAGAATATATAGCTAAGGAAAAGAAAAAGTGAATATGCAGAATTGGGAAACAATAGCTGATGAGAATAAATGCTTTCGGGAAAGAAAATTTTAAGAGCTGAATAGATATGTATTCAATAGAGCATGCCGTTTTTATGATGTAATCAACTGTAGCTTTAACTACGATAGCCTATATACAGTAGCTTGAATTGCAAAGATTCCTGAATATAAATTTTTGGAGGTAGAGAATGGGGTGAGGAAGAAGGAAACTTAAGAAACATTGATACTGTATGTAAAATTTAGGAGAGCAGAGGTTTCAAAAGACAGAATGTATAGAATAACAAATAATTAAACTGAGCCATGTGAAAGACACAATAAAACCTGAACAAAAGAAAATGTTAATCATAAACTTAAGAATGTAAAGAATCTGAAATAAACACCAAAAAGCTAAATAAGATTTTGATCTTATAGAATAGAATAGAATAGAATAGAATAGAATAGAATAGAATAGAATAGAATTTTTATTGGCCAAGTGTGATTGGATACACAAGGAATTTGTCTTGGTGCATATGCTCTCAGTGTACATAAAAGAAAAGATACCTTCATCAAGGTACAACATTTACAACACAAATGATAATCATAGGGTACAATTTAACACTTAATGATACAGCACTTAACAATAAGCATAGGGTATAAATAAGCAATCAGGAACAATCAATATCAATATAAATCATAAGGATTACCAGCAACAAAGTTACAGTCATACAGTCATAAGTGGAAAGAGATTGGTGATGGGAACGATGAGAAGATTAATAGTAGTGCAGATTTAGTAAATAGTTTGACAGTATTTGTTTAGCAGAGTGATGACCTTCGGGAAAAATTGTTCTTGTGTCTAGTTGTTCTGGTGTGCAGTGCTCTATAGCATTGTTTTGAGGGTAGGAGTTGAAACAGTTTATGTCCAGGATGTGAGGCTTTTAAATGGATTTAAGATGTGAGGGTTTTAAATGGATGAAAGATCTAGATAAAATTAGAATATTGAAAATTTTACAATTACAGTAATTATACAATTACAGTAATTATAAAAAACAAACAGCTTCTCATGGAAACCTGTTTTCGTTTTTAGAAGTCATTAAAAAACTTAATAATTTCAATTAGATAAAATTTAATAATTTCAAAAAAGATTTTAGATAAGAGGAAAAATGTAAAGACCTGGAAGATAGTACAAAACATTCAACAACAACAAAAAGGAGACTTCTGAAGAAAGGAATCAGAAAATGCTAGTTAGATTAACAATCTATATTGAGATTAACAATCTCAGTAATAATTTCTGCTTCTTTGGATAGATTAACCAAAAAGATTTTGCTGAAGTAATGTCAGGTGCAGAATAAATTTAATCTGGCCAGGTAGAAATAGTATAAAAAATAGATTTTGACAGGTGAAGAGAATGATTTAAAAAAGGATATTTCACTGAATTTAGAAAAGAAACAGGCTGAGGTTTTAACATTTAAAACAGAAATACAAATTACAAACCAAGAGAGTGGTCTGGATAATTTTTTCCTACTAGATTTACAAAAGAGGCTTGTTAAAGCCGTGAAGAACTTTGCAATGGGACGAAGAAGAAAAGGAATCAGATTGTATAACAATATTTGAATGAACTAAAGATTATTAGAATTAAAATGAAAGAATATAAAGTTGGTTTATTTGATCAAGGTTAAATAAGGTATGTTATTACTTGTGGTTACACTTCATGAACTTTCTGCTGGCACCAGGATTGAAAAGATAATCTTTTACTGATTTGTTTATAGATAAGAGATGTGATATGGGATGAAGAGATAAATGTAGTGTTAGAGAGGGTGAAGAGTTTCTAAATTTGTTTATACTTCTTGTGATTAAGACTGTGGACCACTTCTGTATATATTTCTTTTCTTTTTATTATAATCTTACTTTTCTCTTTCTTCTCTTTTTCTCTTTTTACTTTCTTTTTCCTTGCATGTTTTACTCTCTCTCTCTCTTCTTTTGAATCAGAAACCTCCAGGAAATACCAGGGATTGGATAAATGGGAAAGTTGAAGGCCATCTTAGAGAAAAGCAGTAGCAAAATATTTTGGTATTATTATTATTATTATTATTCACAAAATGACAGTATACACAGCAAACGAGGTAACTATGCTGGATTTCGTATCACTAATCACTAGTCGAACACTTCCCAAGCGTTTAAGACTGTGTGATGTATCGGCAGATTATGCGAGCAGATCCCAGTAAGGTGGCCTTCTGCAGCTGACCAATGGTGATCTTGTCAGTGCCAATTGTTTTTAAGTGCTTACCTAAGTGTTTAGGCACAGCACCCAGTATGCCTAGTACCACTGGAACCACCTGCACTGGTTTATACCAGAGTCTCTGCAGTTCGATTCTCAAGGCCTGATATCTGGTGAGTTTTTCAAGTTGTTTCTCGTCGATTCTGCTGTCACCAGGTATGGCAATGTCGACAATCCACACCTTTTTCTTCTCCACAATCGTAATATCCGGGGTATTATGTTCCAAAACTTGGTCTATATTTGGAAGTCCCACAGTAGTTTTGCATGCTCATTTTCAATCACTTTTTCAGGCTTATGGTCCCACCAGTTCTTTGCTACAGGCAGATGGTAGTTATGACACAAGTTCCAGTGGACCATCTGAGCAACTGTGTTGTGACATTGTTTGTAGTCAGTCTGAGCTATTGTCTTGCAGCAGCTCAGTATGTGATCAATGGTTTCATCTGCTGCTGCTAGTGCTTCTTCTCATCATCATCATCATCATCATCATCATCATCATTATTATTATTATTATTATTATTATTATTACACGGGTGTGTCCGTGAAGTCATTAGGGGTTGAGATGGATATTTTATTTTTGGTCAGAGGAGATGCCTGAATATTTACTGCAAATATCTTTATGTTAAATTTGTCACTGACTTGTTAAAATTCATCAATCAGCTATACAAATAAGGAAGGCTTAGAGGATGTTTGAACAATCTTAGGTCATGTCTGCTTGGAAAGGACATCCTTTGGTTTTTTCCTAATATCACTTTATTTATGATTTAGCCAAACTGAGGGTCAGATTACAGACAAAGAAGAGGAAATGAGGTGACAGTTTATAAGGGAGCAACTTAAACCAGTCATAATCTAAGTCACTTTATGGGCAAACTCGGCTGCACTGACTTCTAGCATATTTCTGAGCCCAACTCAAAGTGTTGGCATTAAATTATGAAGCTTTCATTTTTTTAGTGGGGAAGGGCAAGTTTTTTTGGTGGAAAGTTTCTTTCAATATTTCCCAAAGAGGATCTTGGTCACAAGTCCTTGTTCAGATATAAAGAAACTTTTTAAACTAAGATAAAATAAAAAGAAACCTTTTAAAATAATAGGATTCAATTTCTTACGTACTCGGAGAACAGGTTGCCCTTTTAAACATAGACAAAAAGCTTTTGAAATATGTATACAGCCAAGATTATTAATGAAGGGGAGATTTTCAAAGTAGACGTGTGCGTGTTTGTGTATTGTTTGGATGTATGGACATCCTACATTTTTCAATTCCAACTAGCCATGTCAAAATGATGAGAGCGAAAGACCAATGTATCCCAAGGGAAGTCAGCAAATTAGCCTTAAGAATAAATGCAGTACGTATCTTTGCTCAAAGATCTGTCTAAAGCTTCTGAAAAATTCTTATGTTTTTATATTCACTCATATATTCGCTTACATAATCGGAAAGAACAGATTCTATAAAAATAGCTTCAATAAAAAAATAGGATAAGAATAATCTGATGAATGTTAGAGTTCATATTTGGGAGGTCTCCAAATCCCTTGTTTCCTTTTGGTGAATGTTAAAGCACAGCAAGAATGTCTGTGCCGTTAACATCTGTGTGGGTTGGAATTATTTGGCATTACAATTAGAACGTAAGAATCGAGTTATTTATAGGACAGATTATTTAGTAAATATAGATGCAAAAAATTATTTAATTCATTTCATCCAAACTGCCCATTTACTAGAAGTAAATTCCTCTGACTTCCAAGGATTCATTAATATATATTCTGTGCTGTTAAGCCTCTATAATGCAGGGGTGAAATTCAGCAGGTTCTGACAGGTTCTGGAGAACCAGTAGCAGAAGTTTTGAGTAGTTCAGAGAACCGGCAAATACCACCTCTGGTTGGCCCCAGAGTGGGATGGGAATGGAGATTTTGCAGCATCCTTTCTCTACCATGCCCACAGAACTGGTAGTAAAAAAATAAATTTCACCACTGCTATAATGTATGCAAATATTTTTTTCTATAGATTTCCTTTTATTGTCCAGCTACTTTAATACAAAGTTTAAATCAAGCCTTAAATGCAGCATCCAGCATTTCTTGAAAATTTGTTGCCCAACTGTAATTTTTATTGTGAGAGTGCAGTATGAAATTGATGAAAATAGTTAAGAATCTTCCATTAATTTAATTTTGATGTTAGTTAAAATTTATTTTTGTCCTAATTTCATGCACCTTTATGTTCTCTCATAAAGGCTATTCTTACCTCTTAGGGT
Organism: Ahaetulla prasina; assembly: GCF_028640845.1. NCBI lineage: Eukaryota > Metazoa > Chordata > Lepidosauria > Squamata > Colubridae > Ahaetulla > Ahaetulla prasina. Next base: position 273,436,131 of record NC_080540.1, on the reverse strand, counting down.
GATACCATATTATAAACCATTCAAAGGTCAAGCATGTCCCAATTTGAGAAAAGTTACACATTTCTGTTTTGTGGTTTTTAAAAAAATATTTTTATTCCTACTGCCTCTTTATTTTATTATTTTTTGACTTATTGTCAATCACTTTTATTTAAAAAACAAATATTTAATACAAATGCAAACAAGCAAACACAAATTCTAAACAGCAGCGAGATCAAGTATTAATTGGGGATTCAACTCTGCCTATGAAGGAATTTACCATTATGAATATAGAAATGCAGACATGTAGTGTCTATTATATTTTAGTCAATATCTTTTCTGTGAGTCACCATGAACAAAGTTAACACAATCTGTAACACACTCCTAATAACCAAAAAGAAAAATCACTTTGGAAAGATTGATTCTTTTGAACTTCCATAATCTCAATTTATTTTAACAAGGTTAAAACTCTCATAAGCTACAGCTTTATGGCAAAATTGATGTGAAGAGGGCCCTAACACATTTGAAAGGTGGCAGGTTGTGGAAGAATAATGTATGAAAAGTTGTCCTAGTTTTTTAAAGCTATATATTTAACCCTATTCTACAATATCTTTAAATTCTTAGGCTTAGCCAAAGAAAAAAGAAAAAAGAAAACAAACCTGCAATGCAGCAATTGTATTCTGCTCATTAAAACTATTCCCACCACATACAAATTACCTTGCTGCATTATTAAGTATGTTTGCCACATTATTTATAAAATAATAAAGGCGGGCTATAATAAATAAATAAATAAATAAATAAAGACTATTGACTTACACAATGTAAGCTGCCCTGAGTCTTCGGAGAAGGGCGGGATATAAATGTAAATAATAATAAATGAACTGGATAGATGCAAGCATATCTATTTGTCCATTGGGTTAATCTAGTCATGATGCATAGCGTAATATAGTATGCGAGCCCTGAAAATTATGATCTATGTGATCAAGAAAATCTTGACTCAGTGTGCTGCTGAACAGAGTCACAGTCCAAAAATGACTTTTAATTACTCTCAATATTTGCACTGCTGGCTAGCTGTGCAATTTACTACATAGGAAATAGCTCATAATCTGAACGAGGGCTGGTGGATATCAAGTATTCACAGTAGCCAGGCATAAACAGGAAAAATTAATAATCAAAGTTTTCATAGAAAAATGCAATGAATACAATAACTGGCATGATTTAGATTTTTAGAATAAGGTATTTGGTGTTATTGTTATTCAAAATAATATGACACTGGTGGCATGATTGTGTGGAACAGAAGTTAAACAAGAGCCTTCATTATAAATATAGGTTCCAAGTTAAACTGGGAACACCATACCATCATGGCAGGATGCTTTACAGACTTCAATGGCATTGCAAACTTTTAGTATAATTAAGGTGTAAGAAATATTGCCTGTTTTACCTGGGACTGTAGAAGAATTATTGTCTGTCTTGATGAGCTTGTGCTGAAACTTGCAATAGGAGAAAAAATTATTATCCTTGATAATAGCAATGAGATTCAGTATTACCAAGAATAAATTATTATTTGATATATTGGTTGTTATCAATGTTATGTGAAATAGATAACATAAATTGTAGAGGTGGCATGACAGAAAAAGCAGGAATTTCACACAGTCCTGGGACAAAAGGTGAATTTTAATCAGCAGTAAGATTCAGTGAAAGTTCCTTCAGTCAAAACTTATAGATTTTATTTTTGTATCAACACTGCTACCAACTAACGTGACAAATTTGAGTACTAGAAAATAATCACACCCTATAATGTGATATGATGGTTAAGATCCTAGTTCGGGACTAAGGGGAAGCCTAGGCTTGGCCATAGAATTTCCCTTGGTAACATTGGATTGGTTACTCACAGTCAGTTCAACATACATTTTATTCTATTCATTTAATTTATATTCTGCCTTTAATATTTTAACAAATAATTCAAGATGGTGAACAGACCAATACTACTTCCTCTTTTTATTTTCATCACAATAACATCCCTGTGAGGTGGGTTAGGATGAGGAAGGGTGACTGGGCAAAATCACCCAGCTGGATTTTATGCCTTAGGCAGGTCTAGAATTCACAGTCTCTTAGTTTATATTCTGCTGCCTTAACCCCTAGACTGTACTGGCTTTTTAATTAAATATTTAACTTTAATATTTGTTTGTTTGTTTGTTTGTTTGTTTGTTTGTTTGTTTGTTCGTTCATTCATTCATTCATTCAATTAGTTTGCAGCCCATCTTGATTCATGGTGACTCTGTTGAATGATACTGTTTTGTAGGGAAAATGTATTATGGTACATTGTGCACCATTAGTGAACAATGAATAAATGACACAAAATGTTCAGGTTACAAATATGAGAAATTGGTGAATCAAAACTTGTATCTGCTTATGAGCTTGTGGGATTTCTGAAAAGCATAACATAAAGGTTTCTGCAAAAAGCTTGCACTTCCCCTAGCAACACTGAAAGCTTCCTAGCAAGATTTGTCTCGCATTTGGCAATCTTGGCATATAAAAAGGATTATGTACTTTTATTGTAGCACAGTAATCAAAAGAGCCATTAAAATTTAAAGGCCTTTACATAATAAATTAGTCCCATGTCCTTTCATTCAGATTAATTTTTCAACTGAGTGAAGACACTTTGGAGACTAATATGGTACCTATATTATTAGTGTGATCTCTGTACAGTGCATAGCCCTAAAATTTAAATGTCAAAAGGCGATCAGTCTGTACAGAAGTATTTGTACTCTTCATCTCTAAAGAGGAATTACAACTATTATGGAAAGGAACACATAACCAGAATTCAAAAGCTGTCAATGCAGAACCATTTTTTAAAAACCAATTTTTATAACCTATAGCAACTATTGTTTCTAATATAATCTATTTTTTTTTTACACAATATAAAAAGAAGGCCATTGAACCTGACTGTCAATGTCTTCATTTCAACAAGATGCATTAACGGAGCTGAAAATGTATTATCACCTGAGTTTTAACTTCTAAGTAGTATGTTGGCTGTAATTTGTATTTTAGTTGAGTTATTCTGAAGAGCCCAATTAAAATAAATGGCCTACTTTAGTACAGATGGTTTCAGAATGCACATCCATTATTTTCTTTATTTAGAGCTTTCTCTCTATACTCATCTAGCCATTTTGAAAATTATGGATGGTATTCCCTATAGCAAGTAAAGGAAGTTACAATAAGTATAGTTTGAAGAGGTGATTCTCAAAGAATGATTTCCTGGGCAACATTGATTTTGAAGAATAGAATAGAATAGAATAGAATTGAATAGAATTGAATTGAATAGAATTTTTATTGGCCAAGTGTGATTGGACACACAAGGAATTTGTCTTGGTGCATATACTCTCAGTGTACATAAAAGAAAAGATACCTTCATCAAGGTATCTTATTTTGCTGAAATAAGAAACAGCAGTATTTGTTGCTAAAGTAGGACACATTTAATTTTAATTTATAATTGAACTGAAATTAGATATGTTGTTTTAGGTACATTAAAATATCTAAATTCCTCTGAATTATCCAAAGCCTGGGCTCACAAATATTCAGCTCTGAAAGATTTTGAAAGAGCTCAAAACATCTGGTAACAGAGAGGCTTTGAACTGATAACCTTGACTGCAGGGGTGAAATCCAGCAGGTTCTGGAGAATCGGTAGCAGAAATTTTGAGCAGTTCAGAGAATCGGCAAATACCACCTCTGGCTGGTCCCAGAGAGGGGTGGGAATGGAGATTTTGCAATATCCTTCCCCTGCCATGCCCACCAAGCCACACCCACCAAGCCACACCATACCCACCAAGCCACGTCCACAGAACCGGTAGTAAAAAAAATTGGATTTCACCACTGCTTGCCTGTTCTAAGAACATCAACTCTGATTTTCTAATTCAGATCAAATCTATATACTGTTATTGGAGTAGCTCTCAGTGGCTCCTACAATTCTTAAAAATAAGGCAAGTAGACAATGGTTACTTATAGTGGTGGGATTCAAGCAATTTAACAACCGGTTCTCTGCCCTAATGATTTCTTCCAACAACCAGTTTGCCCAGAAAGTTAACAACTGGTTCTCCCAAAGTGGTGCAAACTGGCTGAATCCCATTACTGGTTACTTATGCCAATACTCGCTAGTGTATGCTTTTGTGGTGTATTTCCTATATATAGAGTCATTTCAAAAAATTCATTGTTTGTTGTTGTATGAGATCCTATAAGAAATAAAGAAATGGCTGGATCTCCCCCTGTAGTCTTCTAATTAGAAAGAATCGTAAACAGAATGTTGATCATTCTGAGCTCAGCTCCAGTAATTCTTCTTAATTAATTTTTTTTTCTTCACCTTACTTGCCGAACTGTTGGGTAGATGGGGAGCAATGGAAGACTATGGGTGGGACTAAATAGGGAAAACCCACAGTTTATAGTTAGCCAACTTATCAGTTATCTAATGGTTTTTCCTAGATTCCAGGGTTGGGAATTCTGATCTCCAAGCATCACTGAAATTTATTTCAATATTCAGTATAATACAGGAGTCTCAGCTTTGCTGGCTGGGGAATTCTGGGAGTTGAAGTCTGCCAGGCTTAAAGTTGCTAAGGTTGGAGACCTCTGGTATGATACAATTCCTTTTATTCAAAATCAGTTTCTGAAATCTAATACTTGATGTAGATAATTTCTAAAACAAAACTTTCTTTTTAAACATTTTCAAGGTTTTATTTATTTTAATATTTGGTACTACCTGTGACACCAAGCCTCATATTATAGCTTACACTTCACAAACAATGAAAAAACATCAAATCTAGTCTATGCCACCATCCCCAAAAAACCAAAATCAGAATTTTAAGACTTTATAAACTAAGCTCTGAATACCAGTGGGAAAAACGCTACTTTTTAAAATATTCTTTTTGTATATATGTTGAATATATAGGGAGATGACAGGAATGCTTTCACAAAACATCTGCCACGGTGAGTAAAGCAGTCACAAAACACTCATATGTCAGAAAGCCAATTAGTAAACTTGTTTATTTCTAACTTAGCTTTCTATTGTCATGAGCAGGTAGTGTTGGGACACATTTCTCAACAAAGCTCTGTGTTGCAGCTTGCCGTCCTTCTTTGTAGGAATGCCTTTGGGATTCTATGTAGGCTCTATGCCATTCTTATAAATAATGTTAGTTCAAGAGACTGGCATTTTACCAGCCACTTTATTTTTTAAAATTGAAATTATTGTAAAAAGTAGGGTGGTTTCCAGGTGCTTTCTGTGACTACCGGATTGCCTGTTCCTGCTTTATGGTATGCTGTTTCTTACACTGCTACACAGCCTTAAAGATCAGGGGTGTCAAACTCAGGTCATCACGGTGTCGTCACGTGATGTATTGGGACTTTTTTTCCCCCTTCGCTAACTGGGCGTGGGCGTGGTGAGTGCATGACACATCTGGCCTATGGGCTGGGAGTTTGACAGCCCTAGTGTAGATCAATGTTTCTCAGCCTTGGCAACTTTTAAGACATTGAAGAAGCTCAACAGCTGGCTGGAAAATTCTGGGAACTGAAGTTCACACAACTTAAATTTGTCTGAAAAACATGGTCCAGGCCAGGGGTGTCAAACTCACGGCCTGCTGGCCGGATGTGTCACACACTGGCCATGTCCACCCCCAGTTTAGTGAAGGGGAAAAAACTTGCGATACGTCACGTGACAACAACATAACACTGCGAGTTTGACACTCCTGGCTAGACTCTGTCTATAAGGATAATTAAGTAATTTACTAATTACATTACTGTGTAACAAATTACTTCTTTTTTATAACAATAGTTTTATAATAATCCACATTCAGAATTAATCCAAGCTTTGAGAAGACCGAAAAATTCTCTGAGAGAGTTCAGATGAAGTACTTGAAGATGCTGGGATTTGAACTTCAGAAATTTTCATATGAGAGGCGGATCTGACACTCAGTAGCATGTTCTTATTCGGTAACCTTGATGTCAAATCTCTATAGGTAGTTATTACAGCTTCCTAATTCCCATACATTAAAATGTTGTTAAGCTAAAAATTAGTAGCAAGAAGTATCCCTTTACTTTGAAAAACCATACCAAACAATATAAAATGGGTACTCCTATTTAAGGTGATAGTACGGGGCAATTAAAATGTAAATAGACCAGGGCGTTCTTCGCTATTACGCTAGGTATGATCAGTAATAGGTTGACTATATAGCTGAACATATTTAATTGACTAGTTAATGGGTATCATAAACCTTGCTTATTATACAACATTTACAAAACTCATAGGACTGCATATATAAACATACTTCTTTATATTCAAAATCTGGGAGAAAGTTTCTAAAGGAAATAACGAGGAAGCAGGTGAATAAGGAATTTCCACAAAGGCTTTACTACTATGTACTATAAAGAGTAACTGCAGAATGGCCAGAATGAAGAGTCGATAGTATATTATACATTAGTTGTATATTGAAGCTTGGGTTAAAATAAATTTATTTGAAGGCTTTCTTATTACAACCTATAGAAAGACTAATGGTTTCTCAATCATTAGGTGAATGAACTCTAGCAACATTTTTAATTCACTTTTGCCGTATGTAGATACGCGCAGATTAATTTATCTGTAATTATCTCTTCATCTTTTAGTTTAAAATAAATTCTTGTTTATTAGGTACTCAGCAATTCTGAACAGATCTTGTATTTCACTTACCCTTTGTGATTTCAGTCATAAAGCTGGGTTGAGATAATCACATTTTTCATCCAGTGCAAGGCTGGCTTTGTTTCTTGTGCTGCTCATACCATTGCTTTATGTTTCAAGATTATTATACTCACTGAGGGCTTTGCTGTTAATCTCACAATTGAAAATTGAGTGTTATGGAATTTACAGAGTGATTAACATGATCACTGAGATACTGCTCATGTTTTCATGTAGAAATGCTTGTGGAAGTTGACACTAATAGCTTAAATAATAGCATTGCACTAATAGCATCGCTGTTCAGCTAAAATATTATTTAGTGGTTGTTACTTTTTTTGGTAGAGTATTTCAGCAAGTGACAGTTCCTGGCTGACCTTGATGAGCTCAGAGTAGAGTTGGGCCTGGTTAGTATTTGAGAGACTATGAGGAAATGCCCAGACTAGACACTAGACCAAGACATTGAAAAACATCCAAGAAGAAGACAATGAGAGATCATTCTTGTATCGCTGCCAAGAAGATTGAATTGATATCAGTAATTCTCTACCTTGGCAATTTTAAGATGTATGGACTTCAACTCCAGAAACCAGAATGCTGGGTGGAGAATTATGGGAATTGAAGTCCACACATCTTAAAGTTGCTAAGGCTGAGAAACACTGATTGATATAATCAATGAAGTAACCAAGATATGACCTTGCAGAGATACAATACTTGCTTTTACTAATTGTTGAGTTAAATTTTATTTACTCTTAAATTTACTCTTATTTAGCTTCTTTCTGACTTAGAAGGATACTTGAACTTTTAACAAGGACTAGCTGATGCAGTCATGTGCATAAATAGTAAACACGTAACATGAAATGTTGATATTTTTGTTGGATAAATTTGTCCAGGGTATAGCCTAGAATGAGATAGGAACCCCAGCAGGCACACGAGATAGCTTAACAAATAATACCATTCCACATCACAATAATTGTATCTGACTTTCTGAAATAACAGTCTTCTGAAAAAATATTGTGTATATTGTTTTGCCAGATGCTCTTTAACTTTAGTTGGTTGACATATATTATTTCATTGTATGCTTTATGAAATTAAATTGAAAATTTCCCCAAAGAATCTAATCATTTATAAATAAAATACCTATCAAACTTTAGCAAGTTAGTTCTACTCCCTTGTTTCTAGGGATCTCTCTAATTTAAGTATGTCTTGTAGAGGTGTAACTAAAATTTATCAAGTTAGAAACAGGAACATTCAAAACCTCTCACTATTTTCATTTAAAACTTCAATATTCATATGAAGTTCTCAGGAATGACAGTCTTTTATTGCAAAATTGCTTTTGAAAACTTGAAGGCATTTATTTTGAAAAATCTGGTTACTGAAAGAATCAAAGTAATAGAACTGTTACCGCTAAATATATTCAATCTATGTCCTTAATAGAATTTCGTATGAAAAAAGCACATTAAAGATTGAATAAGACAGCATGTCTATTGAAATACTTTCATACGCAGATTTAATGCATCATTTTCAACAATCTGCTGTAATATATTTAATACCTTAATGAATATATACAGCTTTGATGGATATAATGTCTAATATTCTGAGAAGGAATATAATAGTACATCTGTGAAAGAAAAATACATTATCCTCCTTTATGCTTATTGTTATTACTATTGTTATTAATAGTAGTAACTTGGCTTAAAATGCATCACAGTGCATTTTAAACTTTTAGCTTCTAATTTGTTAGAAGTCCTATGGGTGGGATTGCCATGGATGGGATCTTATTTGTCACTATTCCTGGTTTTTTAAAATATCTGTAAGTTCTCATTTTCAGTACAAATACAATACATTTGTATTGAACTATAGTATGGTGCTTTGGATCTTAGAACAGGTAAAAAGGGTAAGTCTGCTATAAAAATGAGAGCCACACAGGATGGACTTTGTAATAGAGGGACATGTGGCTCAGTGGCTAAAAGGCTGAGCTTGTCGATTGAAAGATCGGCAGTTCAGCGGTTTGCATCCCTAGTGTCGCGTAATGGGGTGAACTCCCATTATTTGTCCCAGTTCTGTCAACTTAGCAGTTCGAAAGCATGTAAAAAATGCAAGTAGAAAAATAGGGATCACCTTTGGTGGGAAGGTAACAGCGTTCCATGTGCTTTTGATGTTTAGTCATGCCGGCCACATGACCACGGAGACGTCTTCGGACAGCGCTGGCTTTTCGGCTTTGAAATGGAGATAAGCACCCCCCCTCGAGTCAGGAATGACTAGCACATATGTGCAAGGGGAACTTTTACCTTTTACCTTTTAGTTCTCATTTTCAGTACAAATACAATACATTTGTATTGATCTGTAGTATGGTGCTTTGGGTGTTAGAATAGGTAAAGAGAGTAAGTCTGCTGGAAAAATATTTCCCTCTCAGGGCCACACAGGATGAACTTTGCAATACCAAGAACATGGACTTTATAGTACTTGTTAACTAACACAGTTATTTTGTATTTTAATTTGACTTATTTTTCTCTCTTTTTAAATGATGTTAATGGTTTTATTGATAACCTCTAACATTCCTAAACTTCATGATATAAAATGCCTTTGTTCCCCAGATCAGGATAGGATGGGAAGACTGGAGTTTGTCTTCTGATAAGAAAAAGCTTGTTAGTGCTAATTTGTATCTGCTTCATCTCTCTGCAAACTCCAAATAATGTTAAGACTTTCCCCCCTTTCATTAACATGTTAAATTTTACATACCTGTTTTTGTCAGACTTCATTTAAATAGACATTTGTGTTGTCACATGTTTAGCACCATGTAACTGATTTTCTATGAAAAGGAGGAGTTACTTTTGTACTGTCCAATCAATTTTTCTCTTGTCATTTCTTTTGATATGTTAATTATAAAAGGGACTGAAAGTTGGGTCCCGAAGTTCCCTCTTTGAATGAGAGGAATCTTTTTTAGTCAGAACGTTCATAATAAAATGATCTTCTTATCATGGTCTGTTTCATTGGAAAGTATGTATACAGAGCCTCGAGCCTAGGAAGCCATATTTGGCTAAACCTCCTATTTTTAATTGTTATAGCATATGAGGCTTCTATATCACTTCCAGATATTTTTGTTGGGCAATGTAGTATTAAGGAGCAGTAGTAAAATCCAGCTGGATCTATCCAGATTGCGTGAACCGGTAGCACCAGCGGTGGGAGGCTCCGCCCACCTGCCAGGATGTCGCCTGGACTTTCTGACCGCCATCCAACACCGCAGGGAGACGGAGCCGATGCGTTGGTTCCGTCCCAGGCGCCTGATGGACCCGGAGAGGTTCCGGACGGAGCTTGGGCCACTTCCTGAGGGTCTGGCTCACGGCACGTCTGAGGAACTTGTTGCGGCCTGGGAACGGGCCGCGGCGGGGGCCTTAGACCGTGTCGTGCCTCTGCGGCCTCTGACCCGGCGCAGGTCCCAACCGGCTCCTTGGTTCTCCGAGGAGCTGAGGGGGATGAAGCGCCGGAGAAGACGCCTAGAGAGCTCTTGGAGGTCTAGCCGTTCAGAGGCTGATCGGACACTAGTGAAGTCCTATACTAGGGCTTACCTAGTGGCATTGAGGGAAGCGAGGCGTTCCTACACCTCCTCCCTCATTGCGTCGGCAGATAACCGCCCAGCCGCCCTGTTTCGGGTGACTCGTTCCCTCCTTCACCAGGGGGAGCGGGATGACCCGCTGCAGGGACGTGCTGAGGAGTTTAACGGTTATCTATACGATAAAATCGTTCAGCTTCGGGACGGGTTGGACCAAAATTGCGGTTACTCAGGTGAGATGTCCGAGGGTGGTCTTGGTGACGTTGTTTGGGATGAGTTTGACCCTGTGGCTCCCGAGGACATGGACAGGTTGTTGGGTAGGTTGAATGCCACCACGTGTTTACTGGACCCGTGCCCCTCCTGGCTGGTGCTGGCCACTCAGGAGGTGACACGAGGCTGGCTCCAGGCGATTACGACTGCTTCTTTGGTGGAGGGTGTCTTTCCGGCCGCCTTGAAAGAGGCGGTGGTGAGGCTTCTCCTCAAGAAGCCTTCCCTGGACCCGGCTGTTTTAGCTAATTATCGTCCGGTCTCCAACCTTCGCTTTGCGGCGAAGGTTGTAGAGAGTATGGTGGCATATCAGTTTCCCTTACACCTGGATGAAACTGTCTATCTAGACCCGTTCCAGTCCGGTTTCCGGCCCGGTTACAGCACGGAGACGGCTTTGGTCGCGTTGGTGGATGATCTCTGGAGGGCCAGGGATAGGGGCTGTTCCTCTGCCCTGGTCCTATTAGACCTCTCAGCGGCTTTCGATACCATCGACCATGGTATCCTGCTGCGCCGGTTAGAGGGATTGGGAGTGGGAGGCACCGTTTATCGGTGGTTCTCCTCCTATCTCTCCGACCGGTCGCAGACGGTGTTGACAGGAGGGCAGAGGTCGGCCCCGAGGCCCTCACTTGTGGGGTGCCGCAGGGGTCGATTCTCTCGCCCCTTCTGTTCAACATCTACATGAAGCCGCTGGGTGAGATCATCAGTGGTTTCGGTGTGAGGTACCAGCTGTATGCTGATGACACCCAGCTGTACTTTTCCACACCGGACCACCCCAACGAAGCTATTGAAGTGCTGTCCCGGTGTCTGGAAGCCGTACGGGTCTGGATGGGGAGAAACAGGCTCAAGCTCAATCCCTCCAAGACAGAGTGGCTGTGGATGCCGGCATCCCGGTACAGTCAGCTGAGTCCGCGGCTGACTGTCGGTGGCGAGTCATTGGCCCCGATGGAGAGGGTGCGCAACTTAGGCGTCCTCCTGGATGAACGGCTGTCTCTAGAAGATCATTTGACGGCCGTCTCCAGGAGAGCGTTCTACCAGGTTCGCCTGGTGCGCCAGTTGCGCCCCTTTCTAGACCGGGATGCCCTATGCACGGTCACTCACGCACTCGTGACGTCTCGCCTGGATTACTGCAATGCTCTCTACATGGGGCTCCCCTTGAAGGGCATCCGGAGGCTGCAGTTAGTCCAGAATGCGGCTGCGCGGGTGATAGAGGGAGCCCCCCGTGGCTCCCGCATGACACCTATCCTGCGCAGACTGCACTGGCTACCTGTGGCCTTCCGGGTGCGCTTCAAGGTTTTGGTGACCATCTTTAAAGCGCTCCATGGCATAGGGCCGGGCTACTTACGGGACCGCCTGCTGCTACCGAATACCTCTCTCCGACCCGTGCGCTCTCATAGAGAGGGACTCCTCAGGGTGCCGTCAGCGAGGCAATGTCGTCTGGCGGCGCCCAGAGGAAGGGCCTTCTCTGTGGGGGCTCCCACCCTTTGGAACGAACTACCCCCAGGACTTCGTCAGCTTCCAGACCTTCGGACCTTCCGCCGCAAGCTTAAAACACACTTATTTATTTGCGCAGGACTGAGTTAGATTTTAAATTTACGGGTTTTAAACTGGGTTTTATTTTTTATATTTTTTAATATTTGGCGTTTAGAATAAGTTTTTTAATTGTTTTTTACTCTGTATTTATGTGTTTTTAAGTGCCTGTTAACCGCCCTGAGTCCCTCGGGAGATAGGGCGGTATACAAATATGATTAAATAAATAAATAAATAAATAAATTACGTCCCGTTTTTGACACTCTGTGCATGCGCAGAAGACTCTGTGCATGCAAAAAAGAGGCGTTCACTCTTCCATTCCTGAACTATAGCGAAGGTAAGTGGATTTTACCACTGCCAAAGAAAATATTAATTTCATATTAGATCTAAGAAAACAGGTATGCATCTAGATCCAGAAAGTATATGGTCAGTAAACCATAGTATTTATACATAGTTGGGATTTTTAAAAATATAGTTCATTGTTTTGTAGCCTAGTTCATAGATCATGCTAAGCCATCGGAGATCAATTCAAATGTCACACTAAGCTAAAAGCAATTATATTCTGTTTTATCATTATTTAAAACCAGGCTATTACTATGGTTGCTGGATCTCTAAGTATCTAATGATGGCCAATACAAATGCTTATGATTTCTAAGAAAGTGACAGAATATTTATTTAGATAATATAGAGCTTTAACAAAATATATATTTGTTCGCATTAGCAATTTAATTCTCATTGTCCACTGTGCAATCTGTAATGCATAACAATGTTATGATGTAAACATTGACCATTTCTATTTATATCTCAACATATGATGTAAGTATGTTAGTCACCTGTTGTGTTGTGACATTACAACATCTGTTTTGCTATTTGCAAATGCAGTTGCAAATGCATTTGCATTTGCAGTTTGCATAGCTTTGCTATGCAGTAGACAACTTTGCTTTCCTTGAACTTTCATTATACTTCCTAATTCTAATGTTTTTCTGTTTTACATGTGTGATCCAAATGCAAAATTACAGAAAACTTGTGTTACATATTTGTCATGTACCGTTGTAGTCTATTAAACTTTTCACTGAGGAGATAACTAGGGCAAACCTTAAGTTGAAGAGTAAAAGTGAAAATAAATCTGAATTAAAAAAAACTAATAGCAATATGTGTGAAACACATGAAGCATTTTACATCCCTAACACGTTGCTTCCTGCTTTCCTCTTATCTTGTTGAGCTACACTGAAAATCAAAATTGTTTTAATGAACCCTTTCCTACTGAGTTTCCTAATGAAATGTTTATATAACATGAGTGCAAATATTGGAGAATTAAAATGGAAGGATGCCACATATTATTCTTATTGCTTTTTAAAAAGTGTTTGGAACTGATTGACACTATGGTGATTCCTTCAATGATGAAGCCAGAGAAAATATGGAGTTTTTTCAAAGCTTTTTCAGCCTTGAACTCCCGGTCAGGTATGGCATCAAAAACGGGCAAAGGAAACACATGAATTCCCAAGCCAGTTTGGCTATGTTTAAAGGGGCAAATATGTGTCACTGCTAATTATGTAAATTGTGTTATGTATTGATGTCTTGTAACTTTAAATATTTGGGCGGGAAACAAGCACGTTGCTGATTGGTTGAAGCCGCCAGTTGAACTGTATATAAGGAGAGGTTTTTCCCCAGCCAAGCCGCTGGGTTCACCCTATATTAAAGAGCTGTTGTCACTACCCTGGTCTCCAGCCTCGTTACTTCCCGAACTTAACACTGGCGACGAAGGTGGGATCTCGAGGCTAAGGAGCACCAGAACCGAGCTGAAGCACGATAGAACCGAACCCAGCAACTCAGGGCAGAAAACGCGGAGATGGCCAGCTACACTCCGCCCGCACCGTTTGACCCAGCCAGAGAGAAATGGGGAACGTACATGACCCGTTTCGAAAGCTTTTTAGAAGCCAACGAGCTGCAAGGAGTTCCAGATAACCGCAAACGGGCTTATTTCTTGAGCCACTGCGGTCCCGAGGTCATCGACATTGCGGAAGCCCTGGCAGAGCCAACGGCGGTACAATCGGTATCGTGGCAAACTCTGCAAACCCTGCTTAAAAACCATTTCGCGCCAACGCCGTCCAAATACGTGCGGCGTTTTGAATTTGGTGAGCGCAGACAGCTAGAGGGCGAATCCCTCAGCGACTACATGGCCGCCCTGCGGAAAGCCTCCAAGGACTGTGGGTACCGAGACTTGGACGAGGCGCTGCTAGAGCAACTCATCCGTGGGGTCAGAGACATCCGTTTGCGAAGGCGGCTGCTATCAAAGAGCAACCTAATGCTGGCAAACGCTCTGGACGAAGCCAGAGCCCATGAGATGTCTACCCAAGCGCGGAGACTCTGCAAAAGCCACTCACACCAAAGGCGAAGCACAAAAGTCAACCCCGTGCACCAAGAAGAGATCCAGACCGATTCAGACGGTGAGGATGAGGAAGGGGTTTGTCGTACCGAGAGACGGGACAAAGACGACCGAGAGGACTGCGGAAGTTGCGGAGGGCAACACCAGCGCCAACATTGCAAATTTAAGGACGCTACATGTCGGCGGTGCGAGAAGAAGGGGCACCTGGCTCAAGTCTGTCGAGCACCTCAACCTTCCCGCCGAAAATTCAAACCGACCAATCAGAGCACGGGATCGGCAAGGCGACCCGTGATTGGCTCAAACAAGAAAGGCGCGAACTTGAATCGCACGACTGTAATCATAGGCCGCGCCGAAACCAAGGTGGAGAAGAAAATCTTCACCAAACCCAGAATAGAAGGAGTGCCGTGCCGACTAGAAGTAGACACCGGGTCAGCGATCACAATCATGTCCTGGGACACTTTTGCGAAAGCTTTGCCCAAGGTCGCAAAACGCCATCTGCAAAAGCAACGTCTACGAGTCCACGACTACCAAGGGAATCGCATCCCTGTTCGAGGGACCACCTCCGTCCGAGTCGAGTACGGACCACATAAGAAGACCCTGCCCATCACAATCGTCGAAGGAACCCTGCCGAGTTTGTTGGGGCTAGACTGGTTCCGCGCGTTGGGCATGGGAGTGACTGGCATCTACAGAAGTGTCGTTAATCTTAAAGATGCACTCATGAGTGAATACGAAGACGTGTTCAAGGACTGCCTGGGCAAGTACAAGGGGACCCCTATTTCCTTTAATCTAGACCCCCAGGTAGCCCCTATCCGAATAAAAGCAAGGAGGGTACCCTTCGCTTTGAAGCCCAAGATTGATCGGGAGTTAGACAAATTAATAAGGCAGGGGATATTGGTACCAGTAGACCATGCTAAATGGGAGACGCCAATCGTCACCCCTGTAAAACAAGACGGGTCAATTAGAATCTGCGCTGATTACAAGGCAACGTTAAATAAAGCCTTGCAAAAAAGCGCATACCCAGTTCCTGTGGTGCAACACTTGCTGCACTCGTTGGGGCAAGGGCAGGTTTTCGCTAAATTAGATTTAGCACAAGCCTATCAGCAGCTACCCGTAGACGCAGCCACAGCAGAAGCTCAAACGATTGTGACGCATAGAGGGGCTTTCAAGTGCACCCGATTACAGTTTGGGGTGAGCGTGGCACCAGGTCTGTTCCAAAACTTAATGGAGCGACTCCTGCAAGGGCTCCCCGGGGTAGTTCCCTATTTTGATGATGTGTTGGTGTCAGCAGAAAATTTAGAGGAACTTGGGGAGCGGTTGAAAAAAGTTCTGAGCATTTTCCGGTCAGCCGGACTAAAGCTTAAGGAGAAAAAATGCCAAATAGGGGTAGAATCCGTAGAGTTTCTGGGCTACAGAATAGACAAAGAAGGAATTCACCCCACCGAGAGCAAGGTTAAGGCAATCAGAAAGGCTCCAGCGCCCAAAAACAAAACAGAGCTACAGGCTTTCCTGGGTTTAGTGAACTTTTACGCGGTCTTTTTAAAAAATAAGGCAACCGTTGCCGAGCCGCTACATAAGTTGCTAGGGAAAAAGGCTGCTTGGTCCTGGGGAAAGTCAGAAGCCAGGGCTTTCGAAGCAGTAAAAAACCTACTCTCGAGTGATAGTCTGCTAATGCAATACCACAGCAAAATGCCATTGGTTCTAGTATGTGACGCTTCCCCTTACGGAATGGGGGCTGTGCTCAGCCACAGGCTCCCAAATGGCACAGAAGCCCCAATAGCATTCTATTCCAGAACAATGTCCCCAGCCGAGAGGAACTATAGCCAGCTGGACAGGGAAGCCCTAGCTATAGTGTCTGGGGTAAAGAAGTTTCATGAATACGTGTTCGGCAGAAACTTCGAAATTGTGACTGACCATAGACCACTGCTTGGGCTATTGGCTGGCGACCGGCCCACGCCGGCGGCTCTCTCACCCCGGTTGACCAGGTGGACTATTTTTTTGGCTGCCTACTCCTACAAGCTGCAGCATCGACCGGGAAAAGAAGTGGGGCATGCGGACGCGTTAAGCAGATGCCCACTACCAGGGGCGATCGAAGACCCCACTCCGGGGACGCCCATCCTGCTAATTGACTCTTTGGACTCTGGCCCAGTCACATCTAAGGAGGTGGCTCGGGCATCATACCGGGACATTACTGTGAGGACTGTACTCGGTTGGGTACAAAGAGGGTGGCCCGCTGCGCCGGGCGAGCGTTTTAAGGAATTTGTAAAAAAACGTGGGGAACTCTCGGCTCAAGGGGGGTGCCTGCTATGGGGCGATCGCGTGGTGATCCCGGAGAAATTGAGGGAAAAGGTATTGGACCTCCTCCACGAGGGTCACCCAGGGATCGTAAGGATGAAAGGGCTAGCTAGAAGCTATGTTTGGTGGCCACTAATGGACTCAGAAATTGCTGAGAGGGTAGGGAAATGCCAGGCGTGCCAAGAGTCCAGACCTCTTCCCCCAACGGCCCCAGTCAGGGAATGGGAAAAACCCCAAGGGCCCTGGTCGAGAATCCACATTGATTTTGCTGGCCCTTTCCACGGCCAAACTTTCCTAGTGGTAGTCGACGCTTTCTCTAAATGGTTGGAAATCATCCTCATGAGATCCATGACAGCCGAGGCAGTAATCGCAGCCCTGCGGCACCTATTCGCAACCCACGGGTTGCCTGACACCCTCGTATCCGACAACGGCCCGCAATTCACGGCAACCCAGTTTGAGGAATACCTGGCAGACGAAGGCATCCGACATGCCCTCTCTGCACCTTTCCACCCTGCGTCGAATGGCCTTGCAGAGCGTTCCGTCCGGAGCGCTAAGGAGGCATTGTCCAGACTCAAGCCAGGCGACTGGCAAACAAAGATAGATTTCTTCCTGGCCGTTCAGCATAGAACCCCCAGCACTGCTACAGGCAGAAGCCCCGCCGAATTATTGATGGGACGGAAACTCCGGTGCCCACTGGACCGGTTAAATCCCCATTACACACCAGAGGGTTACAAGGGGGAACTGGAAAAAACGAGAGAAATGAGCATAGGCGACCGAGTGTGGGCCCGCAACTATGGGGACGGCCCAAGTTGGCTAGCAGGGCAAATCATAAAAGCAACCGGCCCAAAATCATACTTAGTTGAGTTAATAGACAACCACGTATGGAGGCGCCACATAGATCAGATAAGGAAACGAATAGCCGAACAACCCGAGCTAAATGAGACAGATCATGACCACTCATTATTTGAACCCACAGCTGACCAAAACCCGGGGGAGGCGCAAGACTTAGCTGAGTTCCCGGAGGTCCAGCGACGCCATCAGGTTCCCGATGGAAACGGCAGGGAAAACTCTGCAAGTAATCCAAGGCCGGATGGCCTAGAAAAAGAGTCTGCAAGTAATCCAGGGCCGGTTGGCCTAGAGAAAGAGCTGGGAGGAGCAAACAGCCCCTCCGACCAGCTCAACCCACTCCCAAAGACTGAACCGCGCAGGTCAGAACGAATCAGGAGACGCCCAGGTTATTTGCGTGACTACGTCGAAAAATAACATGTAAATAATATGTAAATAGAGGTAAAGTGTTTTCTGGGAGGGGAGGAGTGTTATGTATTGATGTCTTGTAACTTTAAATATTTGGGCGGGAAACAAGCACGTTGCTGATTGGTTGAAGCCGCCAGTTGAACTGTATATAAGGAGAGGTTTTTCCCCAGCCAAGCCACTGGGTTCACCCTATATTAAAGAGCTGTTGTCACTACCCTGGTCTCCAGCCTCGTTACTTCCCGAACTTAACAAATTGTAACTTTAAAACTGTTCCTGGGCCTATTGTGTAGTCCTGCAGAGTTTTATTTCTAATTCTGTTTTCTCCTTAGACTGCATATGTGCTATCTCACTGTTTGTCTCTCACCTTTTCACCTTTTCTAAAAAGACAATATTACTCAGCCTTCCCACTTCCATGTGCGGAAGTTGGAAATTAAGTGTTATTCTAATAAGGACTTATTAAGGCAACACAAATTATAGGGATAGAAGTAGATCACAGGTGTGCAAATTAAAACCTGAGAGTGCTTACAATATGCCACCAAGCCATCTCCCTAAGTATGAGCCTGGTTTCTTAGATCATGTTAATACGATCGGAACTGCCATTCAGAGTAACCACAAATTAATTACTCAGTTAATTTCATACGCAGTTTTTATTGGGTATGGAGGAGTATGGAGTAACTAAGAAAGGAATTAAAGAAATACATGGAGTCCTCACTGAACATGACTGTTCCAACTTATGAGGTGCTGAACAAAGGTACTTACAAAGAATCATTTTAGGTGTGGCTATCACAGCCTTCCTGCAGTCATGTAATCATAATTTGTATGCTTAAAAATTTGGGTTGCAATTACATTGCAGCATCCCCACAGTCACACAATGACCATTGGCGACCTTCATTGATGGCTTCCCACACACAAAGTAAAGAGGGAAGCTGGCAGGAGGTTGCCAATGGTGATCACATGACCATAGGATGTTGTGTCCATGCAGATTCACCTAGCAGCAAATGGGATTGTCTGAATTGCCATTGTAAATCAGTGCAGTCATGCGACATCGTGCCTTATGACTGCATCACTTAGCAATGACGTTCTCAGTTCGTTACTGTGGATAAGCCTGGGTTATCTGTATAAATAAACAACGTTGAGTCCTGGCATGAAGAAAATGTAAGAAACTGTTGCGATACCCTATAACAATGAATTTCAAAAGTTCTTTAGATAGATAGTCCTAAACTGTCTTTGACCTGACTTATCTCAAAACACTGACACCTAGAAGAAAAGATGAAGCCATTGTGCCAAATATAGACAGCAAACAAGGCTTACAAATCAATTGAACAATGTATGTGGTTTTAGTTGAATTATATATCTGATTTAGCATGTCATTGTTGCAGATCAGATTATCTTGTTACTTGAAGAACACATGAAGCCACAGATTTATAAATGCCTATCCTGATTCTACAGTGGCACTTGGAAGCACAAATATTAATTATGGCTCGGGATGACCATCATTTATGACTTCATAGATTTGAGAGCTCCATGCTTTATATGAAGTGCCTCTGGTGTCTTTCTAAAAGTTCCAATGCTCTCAGGCTGTGGCATTTTGTTAGGTTTGTTACTTAGAATGCATATTAAAATAAGAATGGGCAACCATTCCATTTTCTGAAACCTTTTTAAAGTTATAGTCTAGAAATGAATAGCCTAACTGAAAAGTTAGGGCAAAGTAGATCACTATTTTAATATTGCTTAAGCAATTTTATGTATAAGTCTTTCAGTTAATGATTAGTAAACTTATATATGCCTCAAAGTAATTTTTGTCTGATTGATTATACAACTAAATTATACTTACATGTAATTACTCTAATTATCATTGACATATAACTGACCATAATTTACTGCCTTCCTTTTCAATCACATACTGAAATCCTTTACAATCATATTACTGCAATACAGAATAATAATTTTTCATTATTAATTTTAATAGTCCTGTGAAATTAAATGTAGTTTTTTGGCATTTTAAAATTTTATCATGAAATCACTTGTAAACAATACTTTGAAAATCCTTTTTTCGATAGCAAATATTCCCCTTGGGGTCAACTACAGAAGTCAGAAACAACCGGCTTTGGGAGGAGAAAACAATGCACAATGGACATCAGAAAAGACAACAGAAGATGAAAAAAGATAAAAACTCATTCTGACTTAGGGAATAGACCCTTCAGGCTACTCCTGGGTGTTTTTAAAGTTACTGCTGGATTTTGAAATTGAACTGAAATCTGGAATCTCTCTATTCAGCTAGGACTAATTTATAACCATTCCTTATAGTACAGAGTAAAATATATTGTATCTAACAAACCCAAGCTGACAGCTTTGAATTTCTAGTGGAAATGCAGATGAAGATAAAAATACTGTCAATTCAAGCAGATGCTGTTTTCAGAGGGAGGTGAGACGTCTACACAGGACCTAGCAGTTCTGTCAAGATGACAAAAGCAGCATTGGGCTACTGCAAGATAATTGTCACATAACATACGTGCAATGCCATGATGCAAGAAGACCACGGAGTGTGAAGCGAGATGGAAGGTCCAATACTCTAGGGAAGTGGGGTAAGAAAAGACCCTTTTCGCATGTTGTTTTCAATTTCAATGCTTTAGGCTTTCATTTAACTCAAATAGTTTGGCCACCTAATGAGAAGGAAGGACTCACTGGAGAAAAGCCTAATACTAGGAAAGATTGAAGGCAAAAGAAGAACAGGACGACAGAGTATGAGGTGGCTGGATGGAGTCACTGAAGCAGTAGGTGTGAGTTTAAATGGACTCCAGAGGATGGTAGAGGACAGGAAGGCCTGGAGGAACATTGTCCATGGGGTCGTGATGGGTCAGACATCACTTCGCAACTAACAACAACAAGGGTTTCATTTGGCGCTCATATTTTTGGTTTTACAAAAGTATATCCAACTAGCATTTTACGTTAACTGTAAAATTTTTCTTAGATAATTTTAATCATTTACATTTATATTGTTCTATTCTGTATTTTTGATTTTTATTGTGCCTCACCTGAGAGCAATTCCAAAATTGCTGATATAGAAATTATATATCATATGTGCTTTACAACTTGGCTTTTACCAGGTGTGAACTAATTTCAATTTTGTTTGCAGAAAATATTAGTATAATGTCCCAAGATAATAAAAGCATTGAGCAAACTATAGATGGGATAATTTGTCTAGAAATGAAGCAAAAGAGAAATTGAAGTAAAAAAAGATTTAATATACCGTATATACTCGAATATAAGCCGATCCGAGTATAAGCCGAGGTCCCCAATTTTACCCCAAAAAACTGGGGTAAACTGGGGACTCGAGTATAAGCCGAGGGAGGGAAATGAGGCAGCTACCGGTCAGGGAAAGCCTCCCTCCCTCAGCCGAGAAGGCTGGCGGCTCCCCCGCCCCGCCCTCTCACTGCACCGGCAGGGCTTCCCCGCGCTAATGCAAAAGCCCGCCAAGTTTGCACCATCCGGTATAATGTGAAAAAAAGAAGAAAAAAAAAACTCGAGTATAAGCCGTATATACTCGAGTATAAGCCGAGGGGACGTTTTTCAGCACAAAAAACGTGCTGAAAAACTCGGCTTATACTCGAGTATATACGGTAAATAGTTTTTTTTTGAATTGTAGAAGACAACCTTGACAAATTAGGGTACTATTACTATAACTGTCTGGTTCGGTTCTGCAACCCAACAAGAAAAACACAGACTTCAGAGGATAATTAGAACTGCAGAAAAAATAATTGCTACCAACCTGCCTTCCATTGAGGACCTGTATACTGCACGAATCAAGAAGAGGGCCGTGAAAATATTTGCAGATTCCTCGCATCCTGGACATAAACTGTTTCAACTCCTACCCTCAAAACGACGCTATAGAGCACTGCACACCAGAACAACTAGACACAAGAACAGTTTTTTCCCGAAGGCCATCACTCTGCTAAACAAATAATTCCATCAACACTGTCAAGACTATTTACTGAATCTGCACTACTATTAATCTTCTCATAGTTCCCATCACCAATCTCTTTCCACTTATGACTGTATGACTATAACTTGTTGCTGGCAATCCTTATGATTTATATTGATATATTGACCATCAATTGTGTTGTAAATGTTGTACCTTGATGAACGTATCTTTTCTTTTATGCACACTGAGAGCATATGCACCAAGACAAATTCCTTGTGTGTCCAATCACACTTGGCCAATAAAAAATTCTATTGTTCGTATTTGATCTTTACTTTAGGTCCATTCTTTAGCAATAATAATTCAACACCGAGTTACTATTTTAATTTTCGCTTCCATTTCTCAAACGCTCATCAATATTGCTCTCAAAAACTGTAAGCTCACTAGAGCAGTATGTCTCTGCCACACAAATTAGAATGAAGCAGCAGTTCCCATTAAACGTCTCTTGGAATCACAACTGTGGTGCTTATACCAATATTTATAACATAATTTGTCCGATGAGGTCAGCCTGTGCATTTAAAAATAAACTACCAATAGGTAACTTTAGCATTTTGTAGGAGGGTGTTTTTGGGTGTGAGTGTATGTGCTTCTATTTCTTCTATCTTTCCTTGCAGCATAATTCTGTTGGGCAGAAGAGTAAGAGTATAACTGGTCTAAAGTTACTTGAAGAGGTTCCATGGATGAGGGTTCCATGTTGTTAACAATAAGTAGTAGAAAAAGTAATTCTCATCTTACGCTTGGTTGCTTAGCAACTACTTGAAGTTACAATGGACTTTCCCAGGGCTACTTAGAACCCAGTTCCAAAGTTCAAATTCCATCCTCGGATCACATGACCATATTTCAGGCACTCAGCACTTTATGGCCACTTGCAGTGTCCTGAGGTCACATGTCTACATGTTATGATGGTTTTTGCTGAAAACTGGCATTGATATCGTGTTGCAAAACTGGTCCATAGTGAACCATTGGTTTGCTTAACAACTGCGCAGTTCACTTAATTATTGCGCCCAAAAAATGTTGTAAAATCGGATTGGTTATGTGGTTAGTCCACTTTATGACTATGATGAACAAGCTCCTTCATAGTCATAAGTTGATGACTATCTGTAACACATACCGAAACAAAATGAAAAAGAAACATGAGATACGATTGCTTTATGTAACTTTGGGGGAACTGTTATTGTGTGTAATATCATGGGGAAGATTTTTAAGGGGTGCTTGAATACATTTCTTATCCCATTAAATTCTCATTAGTTGTAAATCTGGTATTTCAGCACATTATGGCATAAGTTAAACTGATACAAAACAGTAGTTGAAGCTTGAAATGAGATAGTTCCATGTAGCCTAAAAATCTGCTGGTCATATGTTCTTCTGAGATTATGAACAATGTGACAAAAACAAAATCAATTTCTTCTAATTTTTATTCCAAATTCTCACAGAATTCTCTGGGAGACCGATTTTAAAGTTGCCAAGTCTGAAAAACACTGATCTAAACAACAGGTGAATTATTTTGGAAAGAAGTACATTAACCTCAAACCCTTCAATACTAGTTTTATATATACTATGATAATCAACTCAGAGAAGATTGCTGTAAAGTCAGTACAGGTAATCTTCAACTTATAACAGTTCATTTAGTGACCATTCAAAGTTACAACAGCATTGAAAAATGTGCCTTATGACTGTTTTTCACACTTACAACTGCTACAGTATCTCCATAGTCACATGATCAATTCAGATGCTTGGCAACTGATTCATATTTATGACCGGTGCTGTGGTCCAAGATCATGTGATCACCTTTTGCACAAGCAAAATGATCACCTTCTGACAAGCAAAGTCAATGGGGAAGCCAGATTCATTTAATAACCGGGTTATTAATTTATCAGTTGCAGGGATTCACTTTCTTCACCTGTGGCAAGAAAGGTCGTAAAATAGGGCAAAACTCACTTAAGAAATATCTTATTTAATAACAGAAATATTGGGCTCAATTGTGGTTGTAAGTCGAGGACTAGCTGTACAGTGTGAGCTAAGTGCCAAACTTTACCTAAAAAGTCATAAGTAAGATTTACATTCTCATTATGCCTTCAGGATTCCAGACTTCACAAAGAGGGAGAAAATCGGTGGTACCACGTGAAATTATACTCTTGTCTGGGAGTAACCATATTCAACATAGCAGGTCTTCTATCTGCATAAACATACATAGAAGGTCTTGCCCATCATGGATATCCGAGGTTTTAGTACTGTAACACTTCAGAATCTAAACTTTAATGTATAATATTAACTGGCAACAGTAACAGTAACATAGGACAAAACTTTAATCTAAATTTCTGGGATGGTAGATTTTAAATACTTAAAATATCACCGTACCTCCCTCTTTTAAGAACTGCGGTGGCAGAGTGGTTAGAATGCAGTATTGCAGGCTACTTCTGCTGACTGCCAGCTGACTGCAATTTGGCAGTTTGAATTTCACCCGCTCAAGGTTGATTTAGCCTTCTTTCCTTTCGAAGTGGGTAAAATGAGGACCCAGATTGTTGGGGGCAATATGCAATATGTAAACCGCTTAGAGGGGGCTGTAAAAAGCACTGTGAAGCGGTGTATAAGTCTAAGTGCAATTGCTACTTAATATTTTTCTAAGCAAAATATAACTGCTATAATTTATTATAGATTTTTGTTCAAATAACCTCCAAATTGACAAGCATTATGATAGTCTTAACGCTTGCTGCATATTAGGAAAAATGTATATATTCATAGATTTCTATAATTATTCCTTTTATCTCACTAACGAAAAATGCAGAGTGAATTTTCCTAAAACATTTTAAAATTATGGAGACACATTGATTGGAATTACATGATTTATTGCTTGGTTTATGTTAGTGTGTTTACAGCTAGTGTGTGCTTATGTGTGGTTTAAATAATAGTTTATGGAGTAATATATCGTTCAAAACAACCTACTGTGGTCTATTCAATAAACTGGGTTTAAGCTATGTTTTGAAGCATTTATTTTTGAATGGTTTTGCTATTCATATAGTACTTTTCCCCTTTCCATTATCTCTTCATGATGGAGCCACAAGGTTAATGGATGCTGCAACTTTAATAAGCTGCACCCGAGTGTATTCAGTACTTTAGATGACAGTACTGTACAATTGAACTATGGTGCTGGAGAAGACTCCTGCGAGTCCCTTGGACTGCAGGGTGATCAAACCAGTCCTAGAGGAGATCAACCCTGACTGCTCTTTAGAAGGCCAGATCCTGAAGAGGAAACTGAAATACTTTGGCCACCTAATGAGAAGGAAGAACTCACAGGAGAAGAGCCTAATGCTGGGAAAGATTAAGAGCAAAAGAAGAATGGGACGGCAGAGAATGAGGTGGCTGGCTGGAGTCACTGAAGCAATCGGCGTGAGCTTAAATGGCGTCCGGGGGATGGCAGAGGACAGGAAGATCTGGAGGAAAGTTGTCCATGGGATCAGACATGACTTCGCAACTAACAACACTGTATAATTAACTTGATTCCAAACTCCCGTGTACTCAGTGATCCATGTGGTAAAACACAATCTTGATTCAAAAGTGCCCTTTGTTCATTACATCTAAATTCAGATCTGCTAATGGAGATCTATACAGTATTTCAGCGCTGAAGAATGCCTGCATAGGAATGAACAAACTAAAAGGACAAATAGGAAGCAATAATAATAATTACACTATAATAATCTTTCATTGGGCCAGTTAATTAAATGACTGTGGTAAACTTCACAAAATACTTGATGTTTATATAATATAACAAAGCTATTTTTAACAGAATAACAATTTTAATTCCAATTTTATAAACATAAGAAGCATCCTTAGGTCAATTACTCAACCTTTTAAAATCCTTTAAATAGAAATTACAATTACATGTGCTTTCTCACTGAGAAATATGTCCTATTTTGATTCTAGCTTCTCTTTTTACTACCAGTTTTTGCTGAATAAAAAAGTAAAATAAAACTACCACAAATAAATAAAGTGAAAAATGTCATTTTGAACATTATAATCATTATAAAGGAATAAGGTAAACATTTTCTTAAAACCAAGCTAAGTATAGTACCTTTGAAACGTTAGTGCTTCTTTGATGGAAAATGTCAAGGGAGCTGGTCTAAACCTTTTGATATATTACCTTCAAAATGATAACTTGGAAAGGATACAAAGTCTTCATTCTCATAGGTATATTAACACATTTCAATTAGTTACTATCTTCTAGATTTATGGAATATTTTGAACTATAAATTAAACAAAAGGGCTGGATTTACACAAATTAAGTCACAAGAGCATTAACCATGACTAAGCACTAATCAAGTTTTCATGTTGGACAATTGTAAAACTAGGTCTCTACCTTATTTGGTAAAAATACGTAACCATGGCTATTGACTGTAATTTTGGAACTTGAAAGGCAAGTTTCAAATTTTCATGATAAATTATCACCATTGCACTAATTTATCATTCTCAGTTTTTCTGATCCTCTCTATAACATCTGAAACATATCACTAGATTGTATTTGCTCTGTTCATATTCCAAAAATTAATAAGTAAGTCACATTTTGGCTCAACCTACTTAATTTCTATATGTTTTCCCTGTGATTTTTTTAAAAAACACCTATTGAACATCTTGTAAATTACTCCAAAATTGATTTCTGGAAAACCTCAATTGTAATATATGACTTAGAGAACTCTGGATGAAATCTACATGCTACATTCTAATTCCTGAAATTTTTTTTTTAGCTAACTTACATTCTGATTCTAAAAACTATTATAATTCTTTTTGGCCTAATAAAATTTATTTATTTATTTATTTATTTTATTAAATTTTTATACCGCCCTTCTCCCGAAGGACTCAGGGCGGTGTACAGCCAAGATAAAACACAGGAATATATACAAATTAAAACATTTAAAACTTAGCAAATTACAAAAAACATCAGCAGGACCAGATTCAGACAACTATTAGGATAATAAGGGGTCTAGAAAGCCCAAGAAGGATCAGTAAAAAGAGTTGAATATTTCTGGATTGGAAAAAGAAAACTAAAAGGAGACATGATAGCAGTGTATAAATACCTAAAATGTATGTGAAATTGAGAGGTTAAAAACCAATGGCTTGAAATGAGAAGACCAGAGATCCAGGATGAATATTAGAAGAGATTTCCTCAAGATCAGAGCTATTTAGAAGAACACTTTGGTTAGATCTCTCTTTCACAGGAAGATTTCAAAGGGGCTAGATAACCACTTTGTTGGAGATGCAATAGTGGTTTTAATTTTCTTAAAAGATAGAGAAACTGTTGAATTCAGCACTGTTAGTTTGGAAGTGTGTCCATGAACCTAGGAAAAGAACAGAATGGGGAATAGCGTAGAGCAGCTTTTTCATCATTAATTATGAAAATGGATAGATTTCCAACACAGCCATTTGTCAAAGTGTCCCTAATATGCCAATAACAAAGACTCCTTGAGACAGAAACATGATCCACTTGGTTTCCGACAGATGCTTGGGATGGGCAATTCTGCCATAAGCTGCATTGAGCTCCAATGATGGCAAGGACGCTGGATGCCATTGTTCCCTGGAGACCTTTTGTTTTTCTATACTGGCTGGGGAATTCTGGGAATTGAAGTCCACACATCTCAATGCTGCCAACAATGAGAAACACTGGTGTTTGGCAGAAGACGAAGACCGAGTTTGCTTAGAAACAGGTACAAGGTTTAGGCTTACATTGTTAGCCAAAAGGGCGCCCCCCAAAAAGTGATAGACATCCATACTTAAAGATTCACTGAAACATTGTCCAGAATGAGTAACTATTCTGTTTGTGAAGGATCAGGGATCCCAATTCACGTGCTGTGGCAGGTTTGCAAATAAAAGATAAATAAATAAAAAATGCTGGCGAATTCCACTCCCGAATGCACTTAGCTAAATCCAAAGGAAATGGGATACCTGAATAAATGCTGATGCTCTCAGCAGCTTTCTTAACAAGAGTATTAAAGCGGTCTGTTATGGACGACTTCCCAGTCTAAGGAAACCTGGGATTCCCTGGTGTCGTTTTGGAGTTCAGACTCTTGGAGATTTAAGGACCCACCTTACCATAAACTATCCGGCCAGCCCATTCTTAAAGACGATTGAGCTTCAGAAGTCAGCCCTATTACACGTCCAACAGGGGCGTGCTCCGACTTTCAGGGCGCTCGGGAGCGCTCCCGCGCGTTTTTCCTCGCCGGCGACTGCTGCGGCTACCGCTCCGTGCTCCTGTTACCTGCCTACTTCCCGCTCACCCAGCTCAGGATTACCTCCCCGCCCCCTCCCCCCGCACAGCCCTATTAGCGGGCCCGCCCATCGCCGGCGCCGCCTTCGCCATTGGCTGCGTGGACAGCCCATCTACCTCGCCTATTGCCAGGAGGCGGGTCCGCGGAAGGCAAGAGACGCCTCCCGGGCTGTCTGAGGACCGAGCGGGTTGCGCGCCGACAGCTCTCCTGCAGCCCGCGCAGAGTTTCGAGCCGCTGGCTTTTTTGCGAAGGTGGCCGAGGTGGGATGTCGCTGCCAGCGGGCGACATCCCGGTATAGCGGGGCACGGCGGCGGCAGCTCTGCTGGCGTTTTTCCCTTTCCGGCGGAGGATGCCTCGGGTGTTGATGCCGCCGGCGGAGGCGGGCGGCTGACTTTCTCCTCCAACCCACCCAAGGCGGGTGGAGGCGGCGGCGGCGGTCTTTCCTCCGCACTTAAGAGGGGCGGCGATGGGCAAGAAAGTTTCCGCGGTGGCAGCGCTGGGAAAGGAGGAGGAGGTTGAGCGGCGAGATGAGGGAGGCCAGCGACTCTCGCCCTCTTCTTCCTCCAGCTCCAGCTCGTCCCCCTCGTCGTCGTCCTCAGACTCCCAAACTCTTTCCGAAGAAGGCGAAGCCGGGTCTCCCGCCCCTCCGGCCAGCCGGAGTGGTTGTGAGCGGGCGGTTCCCCACCGACGCGGCGGTACCTCCGAGCGGCCGGGGCCAGGAGTGGAAGCGCCGGCCGCCCCCGCCGCGTTGCCCTCCGTCCCCCCTTGCACGGGGAAGGAAGGCGAGGTGGCAAAGGAAGGATGCGTGGACGGCCGGCGGGAGAGCGAGGAAGAGGAGGAAGATTCGGGTAACCCGGGAGGTCTGGAAGGCGGCGAGGGCGGCCGCCCTCGTCCCGAGACGGATGCCTCGCTGGAGGAGCAAGACGAGGAGGTGGGAGATCGGGGTTTGGAGGGGCGGTGCTGGGATAGGACTGCGGCGCGGCTATCTCCCCCCACCCCGAAAAGAGCGGGAGGATCCAGGCAGGCTCTTTCCGCCCGGCTGTGGCTGCCCGAAGCCAGCGGTGGCGGGTGGCGTGTGTGTGTGGGGGTGGGAGAAATGACCTGGCTTGACTGAGGAGTGAGGGCAGGAGAAAGCCACCGCCGGCCGCGGCTGCCCTGCCTGGCTCCTTCGGGGCGTCGGGAAGAGGCTGCCAAGGGCGGGATCCCGGCCGCGTGTTGACGGTCGGGTGAGCCTCTCTTCCTAATTGCCTGAGTGGGCTGTGTGTTTGTACGGGGCGTTTCTCTTTAATTACCCTTGAAATCGACCGCAAATGAGGCTCTGGGAATGGCTTCTCCGCCTCTCCGGGTTGGTTGGGCTCAGAGTTCGCGGACGGCCGTTGTCATCTTCCCCCTCAGGTGGTGGAAGCTTGTTGAATGGAGAAAGAGCAGGGAAGGCGAGGGCGCCCCGCTTAGATGGGGGTAACGGACGCAGATGGCCCCTATGACGGCCGGTGGGGCGAGTCCTTTCCTTCCACGCTCGGTGGCGCTTTGGGGGCCGGCGCTTCGTTGGCGTTATTTGGCGCCCAGGCTCCTCGGGAACGGGATAATGCTGCCTAGAAGGCTTTTGCAATGAAAAGTGGGGCTTGTCTCCGGAATTTCCAGGGCTACCTTCCAGGGAGGAAGTGGTCAATTCCACGGGCAGCTGCATTTAAAGTCAGCGTAAGGCATAAATACAAGACTCCAGTGAAGGTGTGTAAGACACTTTCTGTGGAATGAGGCTCCAGAGTCCTCAGAGGTGGATGATCTTGGCCAACGGACCTGAAATTGAGGTGTGGACATCTTTGAAATGCAAACAAACAAGCGCTGCTTAGATGAACTGCTGTACTGGGTGGTTGCAGGCTTAAAATACATTTAAGGTGTCTTCTGTCTCCCCATTGTAGAGAAAGACTTAGAAGGTTGAGAAAGAGAATTTAAGACTCAGTCCTGATCAATATAAAAAACTTATAGCAAAACATGATTCTTGGTGATTGCATGAACACATCCATGCAATTTGTGTGTTGGGAAAGGACCTTTTGGCTCATGGTCCTTAGTATCCTTAAGCTCACTGTTGTGAAGCTGGGCTGATTAGAATGTAAACCAACATACAGTTATGTATATTTTCATTCTGATTGAAATTACCGTTTTTTCCTGTGGACTTAGGTCTGTGAATTGATTTAGAGAAGATTCATTTATCAGATGCTTCAGAGTTACGGCTTTTCACAGAATATATTCTAAAGGCTATAAACAGGAAGCATCAAGCCTTAAATGCCTTGTTATGGCTGTAGAAAGGCAATTAGATATGATAGCTCTGCTTAGAGATTATTTTTTTGCATATCTGAAAACTGGATGTCTTTTGGTTTTTGGCACAACTGACATATTTGCCATGAGAAACTATGGTTTTTATTTTAACTAGCCTAAGAATAGTGAGTTTTAGTTTTTCCCACAGTGTCTATTCACATGCTTTGCCATTTCTATCTCCTGTTTACAGATTTCCCAATTGTAGCCTCGAATTTCTTTATCACCTCCTATGGAATTACCAATCAGAACTCTCATCACTTAGCTTTTGAAATCAGTCAACGTTGGCCAGGTTTCCCCAATATAACTAGGTGCCAGTCATGAAACCTTTTATGCTAGGACCTGATTCCACACTAAACATTAATGCTTATTTCTTAAATAGCAGAAAATGGGAATCTTCTAGTATAGTGTTTTCAATTTACACACTTCAGAATGAATTGTGTTTATTGATCAACTTACAAACAGCTTTCCCTAGAATTTGAACAAAAATTAATCTTGCTTTTTAGAATTTATACCTATTTAAACATTGTGCTTCGCCATAGCTATTGGATAAACCATAACCTTGGTTTGCATGACACATTAGACCAGGGTGTTAAACTTGATTGCATCACATGACGTATCATGACTTTGTCTTTGCGGAGCTGGGGTGGCCATGGTCTGCACATGACACATCTGGCCTGCGGGCTGCTAGTTTGGCATGCCTGCATTAGACATAGATTACAACTAAGAAAGACTCACCAAAACCAAGCCAATCATTTATAGCTTAGTGTGTTCTGTGACAGTGTCAAAAACATATTACATATTTATGCTGCAGTAATCTTGGAAGATTTGAGTGATGTGGATTAATGACTGACTTTGTAATTGACAGATCTGTTGAGTGTAATATGCATGGACATGTTCATTGTTCATTTGAACTTGCTACTTCTCTAAATGCCTGTAAAACAATGTAGAGACTTCTGAAGGGGAGAACAAAGGGATAGGGCCACAATGAAGTTTTTCCCCAAGTTAGGGATGAGAGGTTGGATGAGCTGAATTGTTCCTTTGACCTAGATATTGTTTTTTCCTAATGTGGACTAATAAATACGATGTGTAAACATATATATAAATCAGGGCTATATATTTTTACAGCAAATGTCCATATTGTAATGAATATTTGCAATAGTGGCGAATATCTGTAACTTGGGTGTAGGATGAGAGTGAAAGTTTGTTCTCCGAGCTTGTGGGTTGGTTTCCAAACGTTCCCTTACCAGGCTAGGTAACATCTTCAGTAGAGTTTAGGGATGTCGGTGTTCTTCTGTTTATAAGGGCTTCAGATGTGGGTGTGTCAAGTGAGGGACTTGTGATGGGCCTTGTGATAAAGAGTTTACATCTCTATCGGAGTCATTGGGAGGTGAATTGCTGGTGAGGAGATTGCATGGGTTGGTTGAGGGTCAGTGCTGTCTCTGGTTGGCTGTGTGGTTGATTTGTATCTGAGGGGTTCATAGTCTGGTTATAGGTCAATGTTGGAAGCCGTACGGGTCTGGATGGGGAGGAACAGGCTCAAACTTAATCCCTCCAAGACGGAGTGGCTGTGGATACCGGCACCCCGGTACAGTCAACTGCAGATGCGGCTGTCTGCTGGGGGTGAGTTGTTGGCCCCAATGGAGAGGGTGTGCAACTTGGGCGTGCTCCTGGATGGGCGGTTGTCTTTTGAAGAACATTTGACGACCGTCTCCAGGAGAGCTTTCTATCAGGTTCGCCTGATCCTCCAGTTGCGTCCCTTCCTGGACCGGGATGCCCTATGCATGGTCACTCATGCTCTCGTTACCTCTTGAGTGGACTACTGCAATGCTCTCTACATGGGGCTCCCCTTGAAGACCACTCGGAGACTCCAGCTAGTCCAGAATGCGGCTGCGCGGGTTATTGAGGGAGCGGTTCAGAGCTCCCATGTAACATCCTGCGCAGACTGCACTGGCTACCTGTTGTCTTCCGGGTGCGCTTCAAGGTATTGGTTACCACCTTCAAAGCGCTCCATGGCTTAGGACCGGGATACTTATGGGACCGTCTACTGCCTTCTTCTACCTCCCAGCGACCGGTGCGTTCCCACAGAGAGGGACTCCTTAGGGTGCCGTCAGCCAAACAATGTCGGCTGGCGGCCCCCAGGGGGAGGGCCTTCTTTGTGGGGGCTCCTACCCTGTGGAACGAGCTTCCCCCTGGACTTCAACAATTACCTGATCTTAGGACCTTTCACCGCGAACTTAAAACCTATTTATTTCGCATGGCTGGACTGGCTTGATTGTTAAAATTTTAATTTAATTTAATGGGTTTTAAATTTCTGTAATTTTATAGGGTGGAATTTGTATTTTAAATTTCTTTGGCCAATTGAATAAGTTTTTTAAGGGTTGTTCTTAATATTGTATGTGTTTGTGTTTGTATTTTATTTGGTTGTTTACCGCCCTGAGTCCTTCGGGAGAAGGGCGGTATACAAATTAAAATATTATTATTATTATTATTATTATTATTATTATTATTATTATTATTATTATTATTATTATTATTATTATTATTATTATTGGAATTGCTTGTGGAATGCCACTCGATGAACTCATGAGTGTGGAGGCTGGTAGCGTGGCTGATAATTTTTGGGTTATTCCAATCAAACTGGTGCTGTTTGGTGTCAGTGTGGGAAGAGATTAAAGATTTGGAATCGTGGCATTTGATTGCCAGCTGGTGTTTGTGGATCCTGGTTTTTAATTGACATGATATTTGTCCCACATAGAATTGATTGCACTGGTTACAGCTGATTTTATAGATTACATTGTTTTTTTTAATCCTTCTGTATCTTTGGTTCTGGATAACTCTTGGCAGAATGTGGCTGAGGGTTTCTGGGCAATTGCTAATTCTTAGGGGTTGGAGGATTCTGGCTGTCATTTCCAACACCCCTTTTGTGTATAGTATGGTAGGGTTAGTTTTTGCATGGTGGTTGGCTATGTGGTGTGTTGTGGTTTGGGTGCTGTGTGTTGGAATATGAAGTTTTTGGGATAGCCATTACAGAGAAGGATGTCAAACAGCCATTTCTTTTCTGCTTATCTTAGTGTTTTGGTGCTGCAGTATGTCCTGGTCCTTCTGAAGAGTGTCGGGACGCAGCTTGTTTTGTGTGCAGTTTGCAAGTGGGTGGTTGCTTGCAAAGCTGAGGATCTGGTCTGTGCATGGGTTTGTGGTAGACACAGGTTTCTAGTTCTCCATTCTCTAGCCTCCGTATGTTGAGGAATGGGAGTCTGTTGTCTGTTTCTTCTTCATGTGTGAATTTGATTCCAGGGAATGTTATTGAGTAGATGGTGTGTTTCTTCCATTTGGGAGCATTTGATGATGACGAAGGTGTTGTCGACGTAGAGTGTCCAGACTTTTGGTTGGATGGTGGGTAACATTATGGATTTGAGTAATTGCATGAATGCTTTTGCTGTTAGGCCTGATATGGGTGATCCCTTGTACTTGCTTATAGATTTTTCTCACTGGACTTGAAACAAGTGTTGAGGCATAGATCCAGGAGTTTCATGATGGTTTCTGTGAACATGGAGTGTTATGTAGTGCAGGGGTCTCCAACCTTGGTAACTTTAAGCCTGATGGACTTCAACTCCCAGAATGCCCCAACCAGCTTTGCTGGCTGGGGCATTCTGGGAGTTGAAGTCCGCCAGGCTTAAAGTTACCAAGGTTGGAGACCCCTGATGTAGTGGCATCATTCTTGTGGGTATGGTGTTTATTGGTGGTATATGGTTTATTTAGCCAGGTCAATGGCAATCACGGTAAAGAGAGCGGTGACATCGAATGAGACCATGATTTCTTCCTTGTTGATCTTTGTATGTTTGATACATTGGAGAAATGGTTCTGGGGAATTTATTGAGTGATTGAGTCATTGACCAGGTGTTTGAGTTTCCTCTGAAGGGTTTCTGCTAGTTTGTATGTTGGTTCAGGTAGAGACACAATTGGACCTAAGGGGATCCCGATTATTTAAGTCAGCTCATTTGGTTTTATGGATGTTAATATTTTCAGAAGTTTGACCACTAAACCTACAGTGTATTTGAATTTTCTTTAAGAGCTACAACTTCATTAGATTTCTTAATGAAAAAATGAATGTTTAAATATTTCAAATGAAAAGCATATTTTATTTATTATTTTATTATTTTATTTTATTTATTATTATTATTTATATTAGTTTTGTTTTCCATTACTCCAGTCCTTCCCACATTCTTATCCAGCTTAAAATGCATAACAGATCAATGGAATCTGATTTCACATTGGAGGAAGTTCATGCTGACGTGATAACTTTAGTGTCTTGCATCATAAATTAGTAATTTCTTTTTCTGGGTATAGAATTTTATTCTGTCTGCATTAATTATTTGAGGTCACTTTGCAGTTTGGTGTCCAACGTGCAGTTACAATTGTGTACTTTTAAGTCAGCACATTTGTTTTAGCTGAAACTGAGCTATAAATGTTCCTTCTGAGGACATTCTGAGATATCAGATATAAACAAACCAGTATGTACATAGAACAGAATGTTTTCTGGGTTTAAATAGAATTATCAAACTTTGGCTACTCAAAAACAAAAACAAACCTGAAAGAACATTTCTTATATCAAGAAAAAATATTTGCCTACCAGTGTTAACAAAAATGTATTAAATGTAAAGCTAATTCTAATACTATACATTGCTATCTGGAATAAAAGAACTTAGAAAAGAGAGCTATTTGTTTATAACTTCATTAATTCAAATCTGACTAGAGTACTTATAAATATGGATTTCAGAAATGTATTTTCATGTGTTTCTATGACCTTATTTTGTGCTAATCTATTAATGTCTAGTAACCTATGTATATGGAAGGAATTCTATAATGCATCTTTATCTGGTATACTGTAATTCACTCTAAAGGGGATTTTACTGCTATACTGTTACTATAAATATTTGTAGTAAAATTTTAAATGCAATTCCTATTGCATATTTGATTTAAAAGTGAATCCTAATCTAAAGAGTGAAAACTTTTGAATTAGAATAAAGTATTTGAATAATTGCTTCACACTTGCGTATAAAGTAATGTAGTGTATCATATGAATGAAGTTTTAGCACTAGGAAAGTAGTTGAAAGTAATGGGACAAAGCTTATATATTCTCAGTGTTAGGTAGAAGACCACCATAAATCCTTGGTAGTGAAATGGGTTTAGCTAAAAGGATTAATAAATGATTAATTCAGCTGTGAGAACTGAAAGAGGTATAGTATTTGTTCATTACAGATCTAATTGTATATGGTTACAAAAACTAGTAGAATAGAATAGAATAGAATAATAGAATAGAATAGAATAGAATAGAATAGAATAGAATAGAATAGAATAGAATAGAATAGAATAGAATTTTTTATTGGCCAAGTGTGATTGGACACACAAAGAATTTGTCTTGGTGTATACGCTCTCAGTATACATAAAAGAAAAGATACATTCATCAAGAATTTTTAGGTACAACACTTAATGATAGTCATAGGCTACAAATAAGCACTCAGGAAACAATATCAATATAAATCGTAAGGATACAAGCAACAAAGTTATAATCATACAGTCATAAGTGGAAGGAGATGGGTGATGGGAACAATGAGAAGATTAATAGTACTGCAGATTTAGTAATAGTTTGACAATGTTGAGGTAATTATTTGTTTAGCAGAGTGATGGCGTTCGAGAAAAAAATGTTCTTGTTTCTAGTTGTTCTGGTGTGTAGTGCTCTGTAGCGTCGTTTTGAGAGCAGTAGTTGAAACAGTTTATGTCTAGGACGTGAGGGGTCTGTAAATATTTTCATAGCCCTCTTTTTGACTCATGCAGTATACAGGTCCTCAGTGGAAGGCAGATTGGTAGTAATCGTTTTTTCTGCAGTTCTAATGATCCTCTGAAGTCTGTGTCTGTCTTGTTGGGTTGCAGAACCAAACCAGACAGTCATAGAGGTGCAAATGACAGACTCAATAATTCCTCTGTAGTACTGTATCTGATCTAGGCTAATATTATATAATATTAGCAACATGATTTCTTGAAGATGGGGTTATTCTGGAGTATCTGAGGTTAACTGCTAGGTTGGGTTGAACCAAATTTAAAGGCAAATGCTTTGTATGTATCAGGTGTGAATATAGAACTTGTCTATAGCTTCCTAAACCATATACCGTATATACTCGAGTATAAGCCGAGTTTTTCAGCACATTTTTTGTGCTGAAAAACGTCCCCTCGGCTTATACTCGGGTCTATACGGCTTATACTCGAGTTTTTGTTTTTTTTTAAGCCCCTCGGCTTATACTCGAGTATATACGGCTTATACTCGAGTTGTTTCTTTTTCACATTTTACCGGACGGAAGCCCTGCGGTGCAGTGAGAGGCGGGCGGGGAGCCGCCAGCCTTCTCAGCTGAGGGAGGGAGGGTTTCCCCAACCGGTAGGTGCCTCATTTCCCACCCTCGGCTTATACTCGAGTCCCCAGTTTACCCCAGTTTTTGGGGTAAAATTGGGGACCTCGGCTTATACTCGGATCGGCTTATATTCGAGTATATACGGTATGTTTTTTCCTGTGATTGTGTAGCAATTGTATTGCTCTAAGGAGTTGCAGTCATGTGCTGTTAAGTTCGGGAAGTAACGAGGCTGGAGACCAGGGTAGTGACAACAGCTCTTTAATATAGGGTGAACCCAGCAACAGGCTGGGGTAAAAACCTCTCCTTTTATACAGTTCTGTTGGAGGCTTCGACCAATCAGCAACGTGCTGATTTCTCGCTCAAATATTTAAAGATACAAACATGAATACATAACACTCCTCCCCTCCCAGAAAACACTTTGCCTCTATTTACATTTTATTTACATATCCTTATTCGACGTAGTCACGCAAATAACCTGGGCGTCTCCTAATTCTTTCAGACCTGCGCGGTTCAGTTCTGGGTGGTGTTTTGAGCTGGTCGGAGGGGCTGTTTTCTCCTCCCAGCTCTTTCTCTGGGCCAACGGGCCCCGGATTATTGGCAGACTCTTTTTCTTGGCCATCCGGCCTTGGATTATTTTTGTAATTTTCCCTGCTGTTTCCCTCGGGAACCTGATGGCGTCGCTGGAACTCTGGGACCTCAGCTAAGTCTTGCGCCTCCCCCGGGTCATTGTCAGCTGTGAATTCAAATGGGTATTGGTCATGATCTGTTTCCTTTGGTTCGGTTTGATCAGTTATTCGTTTCCTTATCTGATCTATGTGGCGCCTCCACACTCTGTTGTCTTGGAGTTCTACCAAATACGATTTTGGGCCGGTTGTCTTTATGATTTGTCCTGCTAGCCAACTAGGGCCGTCCCCATAGTTTCGGGCCCACACCCGGTCGCCTATGCCCATTTCTCTTGTTTTTTCTAGTTCCCCCTTGTAACCCTCTGGTGTGTAATGGGGATTCAAGCGGTCAAGTGGGCACCGGAGTTTCCGTCCCATCAACAATTCGGCTGGGCTTCTGCCTGTAGCCGTGCTTGGGGTTCTGTGCTGAACGGCCAGAAAGAAATCTATCTTTGTTTGCCAGTCACCTGGCTTGAGCCTGGACAATGCCTCCTTAGC
The DNA here is from genome assembly GCF_028640845.1 of Ahaetulla prasina. NCBI lineage: Eukaryota > Metazoa > Chordata > Lepidosauria > Squamata > Colubridae > Ahaetulla > Ahaetulla prasina. The sequence goes on along the minus strand of NC_080540.1, from coordinate 273,398,072 downwards.
GCTCCGGACGGAACGCTCTGCAAGGCCATTCGACGCAGGGTGGAAAGGCGCAGAGAGGGCATGTCGGATGCCCTCCTCTGCCAGGTATTCTTCAAACTGGGCTGCCGTGAATTGCGGCCCATTGTCGGACACCAGAGTGTCCGGCAACCCGTGAGTTGCGAATAGGTGGCGCAGGGCTGCGATTACTGCTTCGGCCGTAGTGGATTTCATGAGTATGATCTCCAACCATTTAGAGAATGCATCAACAACCACTAGGAACGTTTGGCCGTGGAAAGGGCCAGCAAAATCAATGTGGATTCTTGACCAGGGCCCTTGGGGCTTTTCCCATTCCTTGACTGGGGCCGTTGGGGGTAGAGGTCTGGACTCTTGGCAAGCCTGGCATTTCCCTACCCTCTCAGCAATCTCTGCGTCCATGAGTGGCCACCACACATAGCTTCTAGCTAACCCCTTCATCCTTACGATCCCTGGGTGACCCTCGTGGAGGAGGTCCAATACCTTTCCCCTTAATTTATCAGGAATTATTACACGATCACCCCATAACAGGCACCCCCCTTGAGCCGAGAGCTCATCGCGTTTTTTAACAAATTCTCTGAACCGTTCGCCCGGCGCAGCGGGCCACCCTCTCTGTACCCAACCGAGTACAGTTCTTAACACAATGTCCCGGTATGATGCCCGAGCCACTTCCTTAGATGTGACTGGGCCAGAGTCCAAAGAGTCAATAAGTAGGACAGGCGTTCCCGGAGTGGGGTCTTCGATTGCCCCTGGTAGTGGGCATCGGCTTAAAGCGTCTGCATGCCCCACTTCTTTTCCTGGTCGATGCTGCAGCTTGTACGAATAAGCGGCTAAGAATATAGTCCATCGGGTCAGGCGTGGCGAAAGTGCCACAGGCGTTGGTGATCGCCAGCCAGTATCCCTAGTAGCGGTCTGTGGTCAGTCACGATTTCAAAATCCCGCCCAAAGACATATTCGTGGAATTTTTTAACCCCTGACACAATGGCTAGTGCTTCTTTATCTAGCTGGCTGTAGTTTCTCTCTGGGGAGGACATCGTTCTAGAGTAAAAAGCTATAGGGGCTTCTGTGCCGTTTGGAAGTCTATGGCTGAGTACAGCCCCCACCCCATAAGGGGAGGCATCGCAAACCAGCACTAGGGGTAATGAGTTGTGATATTGGATGAGCAGGCTATCACTTGAGAGCAGGTTCTTTACTGCTTCAAAAGCCCTATTTTCCGACTTTCCCCAAGACCAAACAGTATTTTTCCTAAGAGCCTATGCAGCGGTTCCATAGCAGTTGCTTTGTTCTTTAAAAGACCGCGTAAAATTCACCAATCCAGGAATGCCTGCAGCTCTGCTTTGTTTTTGGGCGCTGGAGCCTTCCTAATTGCCTTAACCTTGCTCTCAGTAGGGTGAATTCCTTTCTTGTCTATCCGGTAGCCCAAGAAATCGACGGATTCGACCCCTATCTGGCATTTGTTTGCCTTGACTTTTAATCCGGCTGTCCGGAAAATGCCCAAAACCTTTCTTAACCGCTCCCCCAATTCCTCCATGTTTTCCCCTGAAATTAGGACATCATCGAAGTAGGGAACTACCCCTGGGAGCCCCTGCAGTAGTCGTTCCATTAGGTTTTGGAACAGCCCTGGTGCCACACTGACCCCAAATTGCAATCGGGTGCACTTGAAGGCCCCCCTGTGCGTTACAATCGTTTGGGCTTCGGCTGTGCGGGCGTCTTGCGCCCTTGCCCCAAAGAGTGCAATAAGTGTTGCACCACGGGAACCGGGTAAGCGCTTTTCTGTAAGGCTTTGTTAAGCGTCGCCTTGTAGTCAGCGCAAATTCTAATTGACCCGTCCGGCTTTATTGGGGTGACGATTGGCGTCTCCCACTTTGCGTGATCGACTGGCACCAAAATCCCCTGATTAATGAGCTTATCTAGCTCCTTATCGATTTTTGGTTTTAGGGCAAAAGGGACTCTCCTCGCCTTAAGCCTAATGGGGGCTACCTGGGGGTCTAAGTTGAAGGAAATAGGGGTCCCCTTGTACTTGCCCAGGCAGTCCTTGAAGACATCTTCGAACTCGTTAAAGAGAATGTCTTTCAGGTTACAGTCACTTCTGTAGATGCCAGTCACTCCCATGCCCAGGGCACGAAACCAGTCTAGTCCCAACAGACTGGGCAGGGTCCCTTCGACGATCGTGATGGGCAGGGTCTTCTTGTGTGGACCGTACTCGACTCGGACGGTGGTGGTCCCTCGAACAGGGATGCGATTCCCTTGGTAGTCGTGGACTCGTAGCCGTTGTGCTTGCAGGTGGCGCTTCGCGACGGACGGCAGCAACTTCGCCAAAGTGTCCCAGGACATGATGGTGATCGCTGACCCCGTGTCTACTTCGAGCCGGCACCGTACTCCCTCTATTTTTGGTTTGGTGAAGATCTTCTTCTCCACTCGGGTCGAAGCGCGGCCTATGACCACAGTTGTCTGGTTGGAATCCGCGCCTTTTTTGTTTGAGCCAATCGCGGGTCGCCTTGCCGATTCCGCATTCTGATTGGCCGATTTGAATTTTCGGCGGGAAGGTTGGGCCGCTCGACAAACTTGAGCTAGGTGCCCTTTCTTCCCACACCGCCGACATGTCGCGTCCTTAAACTTGCAGCGTTGCCGCTGGTGTTGACCACCGCAGCTTCCGCATTCGTCTCGGTCCCCTTTGTCGCGTTTCTCGGTTCGGCAGACCCCTTCCTCATCTTCACCGTCGGATTCGGTCTGAACCTCCTCCTGGTGCACCGGAGTTGCCTTCGCGCTCGCCTTTGGTGGGACAGGCTTCTGCAGTGTCTCCGCCGCTTGGGTGGACATTTCATGTGCTCTGGCTTCGTCCAGAGCGTTGGCCAGCGTTAGGTTGGTCTTTGCTAGCAACCTTCGCCGCAAACGGATGTCTTTGACCCCTCGGATGAGTTGCTCGAGGAGCACCTCGTCTAGGTCGCGGTATCCGCAGTCCTTGGACGCTTTTCTTAGGGCTGCCATGTAGTCTCCGATGGTTTCGCCCTCCATCTGCCTTCGCTCTCCGAATTCAAACCGCCGCACGTATTTGGACGGCGTTGGTGCGAAGTGGTTTTTTAGTAAAGTCTGTAGAGTTGGCCACGACACCGACTGCAACGGCGTTGGATATCCAACGGCGTTGGATATCAATGACCTCCGGACCACAGTGGCTTAAGAAATAAGCCCTTTTTCGGTTATCTGGAACTCCTTGCAGTTCGTTGGCTTCTAGAAAGCTTTCGAAACGGGTCATATACGTTCCCCATTTCTCCTTAGCCGGGTCAAACGGTGCGGGCGGAGTGTAACTGGCCATCTCCGCTTTTCTGCCCTGAGTTTGCTGGGTTCGGGTCTATCGTGCTTCAGCGCGGTTCTGGTTCTCCTTAGCCTCGAGATCCCACCTTCGTCGCCAATGTTAAGTTCGGGAAGTAACGAGGCTGGAGACCAGGGTAGTGACAACAGCTCTTTAATATAGGGTGAACCCAGCAACAGGCTGGGGTAAAAACCTCTCCTTTTATACAGTTCTGTTGGAGGCTTCGACCAATCAGCAACGTGCTGATTTCCCGCTCAAATATTTAAAGATACAAACATGAATACATAACATGTGCTATGTTTTTATACCCTTACTTTCCAAACATCTTTTTTGTGTGTGTGTGTGTGTGCGTGCGTGTGTGTGTGTGATGTCATAATACAAGTACAAAAGGTTTGTCTTGGTTGATACTTGGTCATATTTGTTTTAGTGTAATTTTTATATGAAAAAATAAATGTACAAGCACGTATAAAGCACAGATACACTGTTAAAATGGGAATAAAAAGAGGTTCTTATAATATTTGAGTATTAATTTTTTCTCCTCTAAGCAATAATGCAACCCATAATTTTGAAAGCATTTTGATGGAAGAAGACAAATACTACAAAATATAAGGAGCTTGCTATTTGGAGAAAAAAATTGTAAATAATAACTCTGTGTAAATGCAAGATCTATCTGGAGAGAAGATCTAATGAATATGTTTGGAACCCATATAATCAATTTATGAAGGGCCACGGTGTGGCTCAGGCTCTAAGATAGCCTATTATTAAACACAGCTGCCTGCAATTACTGCAGGCTCGAGTCCCACCAGGCCCAAGGTTGACTCAGCCTTCCATCCTTTATAAGGTAGGTAAAATGAGGACCCAGAATGTTGGGGGGGCAATAAGTTGACTTTGTATATAAATATACAAATAGGATGAAACTACTGCCTTACACAATGTAAGCCGCCCTGAGTCTTCGGAGAAGGGCGGGATATAGATGTAAATAAATAAAAAAAAGTCAAATTTGGTTAGTAAAGCATTATTATCCAAGTTCATTTTTTCCCTTGCTAAAGTTTCAAAAATATAGTAGTGAGTATTAAAATGTGGTTTGCAAACTATCAGTGAACTATAGAGAAATAAACATTATGCTTAGTATAATTTTCAAAATCAATTGATACAATGATCTTGTATTTTTATGTAACAATGCTTGGCTTAGGAAGTAAATGTATCCTCAATTTGTTAAACATAGAGAATACAAGTAATCCTCGATTTACAACAGTACATTTAGTTACAATGGCACTAAAAAAAGAGATTATAATCATTTTTCACACGTATGAATGTTGCAGCATCTGCATGGTCATGTGATTAAAATTTGGATACCGGTACTTGGCAAGTGACTCATATGACAATTGCAGTATCCCAGAGTCATGTGACAACCTTTTATGACTTCCTTACAAGCAAAGTCAATGGGGAAGCCAGATTCACTTAGCAACCATGTTACTAACTTAACAGCTGCAGTGATTCACTTAACAACTATGGCAAGAAAGGTTGTAAAATGGGGGCAAAATTCCTTTTACAACTGTCTCGCTTAGCAACAGAAATTTTGGGCTCAACTGTGGTTATAAGTCGAGGACTACATGTAGTATTATGCCCATTGTCAATGACAATTTGCAAGGAAAATAATCTACATTTTGAACAGCTAGGGTGACACAGTTAACAAATGTTTTGCTTAACAACATAAATGTTGGACTCAATTGTGATCATAAGTTGAGGACTACCTGTATCCATTCATATATTCTTTGAAACCACACCTGGAGCAAACTATTAACCCTCATTACTTGTACATGACCATCAAACAGTTTCAGATGTTTACAACTTGTTTAAAAGGATGACCTATCATATTTTGATTCGTGCTACTTCGTTGTCTATAAAACAAGCTTAATTCAAGGAAGGCTGACCAAGTTTAAATGGATTAAGTGTGGTTTATTATTCACTTAAGAAATATGTAACAGATATGTCTTATTTATTTCTTGTCTGTCCTGCATGACTATTTACAAGGATTTGAAGTCAACGACCACCTTTGGTACACTGAGACTGTTGAACATCATCCATTTTGATAATAAATAACACCTACTTTAGCTTTGATTAGATATTTCCTCTGTAGGAAATATATATCATGATATAGTTATGTGAATGAATGAATGAATGAATGAATGTGATTGGCAATACCGTGACAAATGATGGGTTCTTTGGGTTATGCTGAGGATTTTTCAGAGTACTAATAGTGCATATGATGGCTAGAATAAAGCCTTTGGAACATTTAATAACTGGTGTCTCATTCAGGAAAAAATGAATTGCACAGAATTGTAATTGAATCAGAAACACAACAATGCTCAGCACAATGAAAAATGAAATGTATCAATTACAAATTGTCATCTTAGACACCAGCAAATTGAAATGATTGGAATTGGACATTTCAGTCAGAATATATTGTTCATTACTCAGTACACACAACCAAAAAAGGACTTTTTGTAGGAAGGTTATAGAAATGATAGTATTTAGCTACAAGGTAATAGATGATCAAATCAAATCAATCTCAGAACAAATGATGGAAATTGCCAAGAAGAGAAGGCAAAGCTTTATGGAAATAACACAATATGAGAGAGATATTAAAATGGAGAAAAAAAGCAGTCTTAAAACAGCATATACATAAAGACCTTGAAGATGCTCATAAATATAGAAAAACAAGAAATGTGTTCCAAAAGATCTTTGGGCTCAGAAGAAGGTTTCAACTTTGAACTGATATGTTAAAGGGCAGCAGTAAGCAGATAGTAACTGATTCAAAGAAGATCAAGCAAAAATGCAAGGAATACACTGAAATACTGTAAAAAAAGTCAATATCTAAGATACTTAGAAGATACTCCTTATTTTCAAGAAGCTCTAGTGTCAGAAAATGAAGTTACTTGAATCAATTCCTGTAGCTCAGAAGGCTACAGGAATTAACGCGTATCTACAGAAATAGTAGGCTAGCAACTGAAAATTTGGTAAAGATTCTAGCCAAGAATTTGGTAAAGATTCCAGCATTTCTTGAGAACCACAAAGTGGCCAAAAGATTGGAAGATAACTGTCTTTTCAGGTACTTCTTGTTTACTGACTGTTCACAGTTACAACAATGATGAAAAAGTAACTTTTTGACATATTCTCGTATTTATGGCTTTTGCAGATCTGTAAAGCAAAGAAAAACTGAAGTAATCTGTATAGTTGTAGTTTCACTTAGCAACCATTTTGCTTAATGACCTAGTTGTCAGTCCCAATTGTGGTTGCTAAATGAGAACTACCAATACTGAAACAAGTATACCAATATTGAAAAAAGGTTACCTAAAAGAGCTGGTGAAGGATTGTATAATATCTTCAATTTTACATGCCGGCAAAATAATGTTTAGGATCATCCTACATAAATTAGACCTTTACATGGTATCAACAGTAAAGTAACCAATAAGTCAAGAAATACCCTGCAGACTACTGGTGTACTTGATAGAATAGCAGTAAAGTAAAAATAACCTGTAAAGTTAAGTTGATAAAGATATATGTTGTGATATTTTTATGCCCACAAAAAAGAATTGGGTAGGCAGTGGTTTTCCCTGCAAGAGTATGGAAATGAAAGTTAGACTTTGAAAAAAAATGAAACCAAGAATATTAATGCTTTGGAATTTTGGTATTGGCGAAGATTCTGGGAAATATCATGGACAGTCAAGAAAATAATCATTAAACAAATCAGCCCAGAGTTTTCAAGGCACAAATGACAAGCTCAAATTATTCTTCTTTGGGCATGTTGTGCAAAAATGCAACTGAGAAATGCACCAGTACTGGGAATGGTGAAAGGAAAAGGAGTTTTCTTATGATTCAGTTGGAGAGACATCATGAAATAACTTATCGTGAACAAAAGAGAAGCTTACCTGACTACTGTATCTTGTTTGCTATAGCTCTTATTCTTAAAGAAAGAACTTAAGAAAAATGCATATGTTTCTATAGATATACCACTTATATCTTTACAAACTCTGAAACAGCAAGCTTGAGAAAAGTTTGGATCTGGAAAAATGTTACCTTGATGTGAAAGAAAGTAGATGTAGTATTGAGAATGGGGAAGAAGTGAGTGGGCCTTTTGCGGGAGAAGAACTTTTAGAAAATCCCAAGAAAGAGGAAATAGAAAGAAACCCTGCCTTGATTTTGTTTGGTATAAGATGTGGCAGTGATAAATTCTGACTTCAAGATTCTGCTATTCTACTACAGAGGTGCTATTCAGCAGGTTCTGACCAGTTCTGGAGAACCCATAGAGGAAATTTTGAGTAATTCGGAGAACTGGTAAATACCATTTGTGTATATTGCTGTTGTTTTTTATCAAGGCTGTAAACCGCTCTGAGTCCTTCGGGAGAAGGGCGGTATAAAAATTTAATAAATAAAATAAAAAATAAATAAAATAAACCATTTCTGACTGGCCCCACCCCCATCTATTCTCTGCCTCCTGAATCCCAGCTGATTGGGAGGAAATGGGGATTTTACAGTATCCTTCCCCTGGAGTGGGGAGAAATGGGGATTTTGCAATAACCTTCCCCTGCCACGCCCACTAAGCCATGCCAAGCCACGCCTTACTGGTAGTAAAAAAATTTGAATCCCACCACTGTTCTAGTATGTAAAATCACAAGCATTCCTAGAATCTCTGCCATGCTTGGGTGGTGGAAAAAATGGCCACTTAAATTAAAAACCAAAACAACTGGAGATAGTTGAAGCAAAGTATCTTTATTGGCATGTACAATTACAGTGATCAGTGGCTTCCTCATCAAAGTATTCGAACAAAGTAAGGAAACTTTGTTACATAGGAAAGATTAAGAAAATGCTGTAAATATGCCTACTGTATATACAGGTAGTCCTCGGCTTACAATGACCACAATTGAGGCCCACATTTTTGTTGCTAAGTGAAATATTTGTTAAATAAACTTTTCCCCTTTTTATAACATTTCTTATCACAGTTTTTAAGTGAATCACAGTAGTTCTCAAGGTAGTGACACAGCTGTTAAGTGAATCTGGCTTCCCCATTGACTTCGCTTGTCAGAAGGTTGCAAAAGGGGATCACATGACTCCCAGGACACTGTAACCATCATAAATATGAGTCGGTTGCCAAGCATCTGAATTTTGATTGCGTGATTTGGATGCCACAAGGGCCATAAGTGTGAAAAACGGCCCTAAGTCACTTTTTCAATGCTGTTGTAACTTTGAACGGTCACTAAATGAACTGTTGTAAGTCAAGGATTACCTGTACTACCTTTTTTCACATCTTTAGGAAAGAGAACAACCTGGTTTGTTGTCTGTCTCCTTTATGGGAGACACTTCTTTATTTGTGAAGTGATTTTATTCACGCCAAAGGCATCTTCAATACCATGCATATTATTATAATTTCTTGATCCCGCCCACCTTGAAGGTTTGGCCGCGGATTAGAACAACAGCTGAATCTACCGGAATCAATCCCTTTGATTTAGGATTTCATTGCATCTGGTAAAGTTTGGTGGAATTGTGTCACCGATGAAACCAACCCATTTGGTACTTTCTGAGATTGCTTCGGATGGCGCTTACCTTTTCACAAAAAGGCTGTCATACTGTACAGCTGCAGAAGAAAACGTATGTGTATGAATAATGATGGAAAAGTACCTGCCCACACAAAGCCCATGAGAGATTGAGCTTCAACAGATAATCAAACAGAGGTTTATATCTAGCCTCAGGTGAAGGAAGGAAAAACTCTTTGATATGGCTCATTCCCTTCCACCACCTCCCTTTCAGTTGCTTTAATTTTTTTCCCCCTCACTACCATAAATGTATGGCAAGAACAATTTTTTCATTTCTTTCTCAGTTACCCAATATATTTCTCTCTGATTCTTCTATTCTCTGCTTGGCTGTTCATCTTGGTTTGAAAATCTACATGGTAAAGAGAGCGGAAGGTTGGAGAATTCCTGAGAGCTTTTGGTGGTCTGTCTCTGCAGATCAGAGGTGGGTTTCAGCAGGTTATGACCAGTTCTGGAAAACCGGTAGCGGAAATTTTGAATAGTTCAGAGAACCGGTAGTAAAAATTCTGACTGGCCCCATCAATTCTCTGCCTGCCAAGTCCCAGCTGATCAGGAGGAAATGGAGATTTTACAGTATCCTTCTCCTGCCACGCCCACCAAGCCATGCCACGCCCATCAAGCCACACCCACAGAACTGATGGTAAAGTAATTTGAAACCCACCACTGCTGCAGAAAAGAGGAAACCCTGCTTTGCAAGTGGAAACTAGCTTGGACACTGTTGGCTAAGATCCATTCCCTGGAAAATGAATTCATAATGTTTTTTGAAAGGTTTTCATTTCTAAAGACAATCCTCTGGTGACACATATTCATCATAACATAACAGTTTATGAATTTGTATGATGGCTTGTTGAATGGAAGCTGGAGATTATCAAGACGCCACAATAGCTCTCTATTGCAGGGTTCTGTCTATTCAAGTCTTCGTCCCATTTCCATTAAACCTGACAATTGTCTGATACCTCTTAAGAGGCCAAGAATTGATAATACTAAATGTTTATTAATTTACTGAAGAAAATGAACATTGTCTAAAATCACTTAAGGCTTAAAGTGAGATTGTATTATTTTCATAAAGAATAAATGGGACAAGTAGCTTATGTGAAAACAATTTTAATAATATAGTGACAGTATGTGTGTTATTGTGTATAATGTGAAGTGTGTTTGTGAATGTTATGATCTAAAGCAGTGGTAGTCAACCTGGTCCCTACCGCCCAATAGTGGGTGTTCCAGCTTTCATGGTGGGCGGTAGGAGTTTTGTCCAATACTGAAGCACTTTCCTTTTTTTTAATTTAATTGACTTTTTAAACAAATTTCATAGCATTATTTAAAAACATTTTCATTAGGTTTTCATAAAATTCCCCGTGACAATTTAAATTTCTGAAAATATACTATTTGTATCACCCGCACAAAAGTTTAGTTCACATTACGTAAGTGAAACTAAATGGTGCTATAGTGCGACCACAAACAAAAGAGCCTCGTCCCAGAATAGCTTGCGCATCTCCCCTCACACCACCCAGCTGTAACAGACAAGCAGAGCTGGTAGCCAGTGCCCCCCTCAAACCCAATCCACAATGCATGAGAGGCATGCACAGACGACAATACATGACGCATTACTGTGGAACCGGTGGGTGGTTAGAAAATTTTACTGCTAACAGAGATACAAAAGTGGGAGGTAGATATAAAAAGGTTGACTATCCCTGATCTAAAGCAATACATTGCCTATAATTTTTTCAAGTAGAATTATTACATATTTAAAAATATACCATTGAAGGTAAATAACTTTGCTTAATTTTAAATAGCATTGTACATGTACATGTACCACACTTTAAATTTATCTTTTTATTGGAATTTTAAAATCATTATTTTGATTGCTTCTTTAAATTGTCTAAATCAATTCATCAAGTCATAAGATGTGACAAAGTATCATGATAAACAATCTGCTGAAATAAACACTCTTTTATTCTATTCTTTTTATCACCTGCACTACTATAACTCTTGTTGTTTTCTCTTCCTATTCTTTAGGGCAAATGAACTTGCAGATATTCTAGACCAGGGCTGTCAAACTCCTGGCCTCCAGGCCAGATGCGTTACACCCGGTTTAGTGAAGGTGAAAAAATTCCCGCTATGTCATATGATGACATCATGATGATGTGAGTTTGACACCCCTGTTCTAGATAATTAGTTCCACAATGACCTATTACTGACTATAGTATTTTAGTCTTATAAGAGTAGGAGACTTTAATTTCTAGAGAACATTAGAGAAAGTTGCCTAGAACTTGGTCCCCAACCTTTTTGGTACCAGGGATCAGTTTCGTGGAAAACAATTTTTCCAAGGACCGGGGAGATTAGGGATGATTTCACTTGTGCTCACTTGCCTGTGGCTCATTTGCTGGCCCAGTTCCTAATAGCTGTTGGGGACCTCTGGTCTAGATCATATCATGACTAGCTGTGAGCTGAGGGCATATACTGGCCTATATCTGATTGTTCCATATGAACGATTCATATGAGTACTTCAATGGTTAGAGCAGCGGTCCCCATTCTTTATGGCTTGGTGGTCCCGCAGGGGGGAGAGGGGAACCAGCTCAAAAGTTGAGCTTTGGAACCAGGCTGCCAGCAGCTTGCGTGGCCCAGTCCCAAATGGGCCATAGCCCAGTAGTGAGCTACGGCCAGGGGTGGGCTTCAAAAATTTTAGCAAGTTCTCTCTCCGGTTGCTGGGTGGGTGTGGCCATGCTGGGTGTGACCTAGTCGGTCTCCTGCACCATGGCAGGGGGGAGTTTTTGCTTTTCCTCAATCCGGAGGCCTTCTGGAGGCTGGAAATGGGTAAGCCCATTTTTCGCCCTCCCCGTGCCTCTGCGCGTGCCCTGCACTTACCTGCATCCAAAACGGGCTGCCTGGCAACTCCTAGGAGGAGTGGGGTGGGATGAGTTGGGCGGAGCCAGCCAAGAGTGGAATTTGGGGTTCTCCAAGCTGCACAGAAACTTAACTAGGGGTTCTCCTGAACCTCTGCGAACCCCCAGCAGCCCACCCGTGCCTACGGCACAAGGATTGAAGATCCCTGCCCTTGAATACGTAGTATTTCTAGGTTGGTGATGCAGAAAACTTCTTTCTTTATGTCCTTACGCTAGAAATAACAATACTTGAAATTGTTTACAGCTACTAACATATTCTTATTTGGGAGTAAAGTGAGCACTCTTGCATTAATTCAGGCACTATAAAGATTTACATTCCTTACTATTCCCCTATGTTTTCCATCTTAATGTAGAACCAAAATTATTAACATTATAAATTAAGATCTATTTTAACAGTGATAGTGAAAAATTATTAATTTAGGGTGATTAACCTGGATATCTGACCACAAATGATTAGATCATAGCATTAAATTAAGCATAAGCAATAATAGACTTTTCCCAGTTTCCCAATTGTTCTCCCATACTATTTGACTGCTTTCAATAAAATATTTTTCCCTTTAAGTTTATATGGAAAAAAGCTTTTCAAAAAGAAAAAGAGAAAAAGGCATTCCTTATTGGGAAAGTAAGGTGTTTCATAACAAGGATATTATCACTGGTAAAGTTTGCTTCCTAACTCTCTCCTTGACCTTTTGTAAAAGAGGAATCTCTTTTGCAAAAGAGGAATCAGCCTAGCTTCTTGCCCTAAGTAGAATGGACACAAAGATTCTAACTGGATCAGATAATTCCAGGATAACAAGATCTTGAGCTAAGAAAGGCTTTATAAACCATAATAGGTAGTAAGAGACCAGAATTGCATCTAGAAACATACTAGTAGCCTATACAGCTTACATCAAAATGGTGGTGTTATGGTTTGTGGAGTAGCTGGATTTTGCACCGGTTGAAGCTTCCAAAGTATCTTCAAGGGCAGCCCCCCATATAGAGAGAATTATAATATTCAATTGTTGAGTGTCAAGAGTGTGAATTGCTATTGCTAGAGCAGGATCTCCTGAACAAGAAAGGACTATTACTAATGTACTAGCTAAAGCAGGAGAAACCTAGTGCCACATAATGGACTAAGCTCCCGTTACTTGTCCCAGCTTCTGCCAACCTAGCAGTTCGAAAGCACATAAAAAATGCAAGTAGAAAAATAAGGACCACCTTTAGTGGAAAGGTAACAGTGTTCTGTGCTCCTTTGGCATTTAGTCATGCCAACCACATGATCATGGAGACATCTTTGGACAGCACTGGCTCTTTGGTTTAGAAACAGAGATGAGCACAGCTCCCTAGAGCTGGAAATGACTGGCACACATGTAAAGGTAAAGGTTATCTTTACCTTTATCTTTAAAGCTGGAGAAACTCATCCTGGCCATCGCTCCATCTACTATGTCAGCAGGAGCTGCAAGTCTAAAAAAAACCCCCCAAATTGATGACCTGCCAATTCAGATTCAGAGAGAAATATGGAAGTGTGCTAGAACCCAAAGACTTCTGTACAAATTACACCTTTGTTTTGCTATAATTCAACTTAGGTTTGTGTCATGGTGTCTAGCCCCCATGCTCTGAATTTTCATTGCCTTTTTCTGCTTAGACTGGAGATGCAAACTGGATGTCAGGATATTGATGATTCCTCATCACAAACAATGGATGACCTCTCCCAGTGGTTTTGTGTAAACATAAACAAAATGGAAGAGTGGATTGAGCCACGAGGCATCCCACACTAAAATGTTGAAGATCTCAAGTCTCCTCTCCTGTCATTATTGATTAAATCCTCTCAAGCAGAGGCTTTCTGCAGAATATACTGAAAAATTATAGTGAAATCTGATGAGCAGTAATTCTCCTTTTTATTTGTAAAAATACTGCTTTGCTAATGTTTGAATATTGGATTTGTAAAAAGCTGAATGAAACATACTAGGTGATTATAATAAAAAAGTAACAAAAATGATCAGTAATGTTTTAGTGACTTTGTATAACCTAGCATAAATTCCTAGAATAAAGAAACACAGTGGGGAATTGTTCTCAGCCAAATGTTAAAATAGATTGTCTCTTTTCCATCTGTTGAGTTATCACCCGTCACTCTGTTCCCGTAAGAACATTTCTTTCACACCAGTCATTATGTTCCCATATGAACATTTCTTTCATTTTTGTTCTTTCCCTCATTCATTAATTCTTATGTGAGTATTATAAAATGTTAAATTATTTTTTTAAAAAAATAAAATTATATTATAATCATTGGTAGGTTTTGAATAATACTTCCTTTGGATTTTGCTATAAGGTAAAGGTTCCCCTTGCACATATGTAATAGTCATTCCCAACTCTAGGGGGCGGTGCTCATCTCTGTTTCAAAGCTGGAGAGCCAAAGCTGGAGAGCCACCTGAAGATGTCTTCATGGTCATTTGGCTGGCATAACTAAACGCCAAAGGTGCATGGAATGCTGTTACCTTCCCACCAAAGGTGGTCCCTAGTTTTCTACTTGCATTTTTTACGTGCTTTCGAACTGCTAGGTTGGCAGAAGCTGGGACAAGTTACGGGAGCTCACCCTGTTATGCGACACTAAGAATTTGAACCGCTGAACTGCCGACCCTTCGACTGATAAGCTCAGCTTCTCAGATATGTGTGTGTGTGTGTATGTGTGTGTATAGGTCTTGGCATATTCGGGTCTTTTCCTGTGTAAGGTTGAGAGTATCTTGGTGAAATTTTGATGAGGTCTCACTCATCATCTTCAGACTGGTGCTTTCGGCTTCGTGCTTGTGCGAGCAAAGCATGGTCAGAGCTTCCGTCTCTCTATAAATACTGGTGGGGAGTGAGGAATGTTGCTGTGAGCAGGTTGATTGGCTGTGTGGTTGCATCTTGATTGGTAGATGGAGTGGCTGTTTGCAGATTGGTTGGCTGTTTCGTAGCATCCTGTGTGGGTGTGGTCCTAGTCTTTTGTGTTGTAACGACCTGGTTAATGGACTGTGTGGAAACACCCTGAGTTCTGGGAATGCGACCTCTTGTAGTGGTAATGGGCTTCCTGGAAATGTCCTGAGTTCTGGGAATGTGACCTCTTGAGTCTTGTGCTGTAACATCCTGGGTAGTAGGTTGTTTTGTAATGTCCTGAGCTTTGGTGTTGTGGCCTCTGGAGTTCTGTGATGTGATGTCTTGAGCAGATGGCTGTGATGCAGCATCCCGGGTTTTGGTTTCAATGTATAATCCAAAGGTTCTTTGTTTCTGGAATTGACAAGTTTGGGTGTTTTGGAGTATAGATTGATGTTAAAGACCATGGATATTTCTATTGCAGGGGTGTCAAACTTGTGGCTTGTGGCCCGGATGCATCACGTGCTTGCCCCACCCCCACCCTTTTTAGCGAAGGGGGGGAAAGTTCCGATACGTCATATGACGATGCCGTGACAATGTGAGTTTGACACCCCTGTTCTATTGGAAAGCCTGAGTGGAATCTAGAATAAACTTTAAATCAAATACTTTGTGATGATTATTTTAAGGATTTTTCTCAAGTTCAAATAGAATTTTGCTTGCCTAATTTACAATAGTGGAGATATATACAGCTCAAGTTGTGTCCTGACAGCTCAGCATGGAAAAGTGTGCTTCAAAGATGTTTTGTTTTCTGATGGATTCTAATTCTGAAACAAAATCTACATCCTATCCTTAAAGAATATTTTTAAAGTTGAAATCACAGGTTTTTGGGATGCCTGGACTAAAGAATTGGAATGTCACTTTTTCAGTTATGCAGAAAAAGGTGAAACATTGAGAACAAAATTATGCCTGAAAGGGCCTTTAGTAGACATATCAGCGGACATACCATGCACCCTTTTTCCTGAACTGTAGGATGAGAGGGAAGGAAGAGGCCTTTAGTAGACATATCAGCGGACATACCATGCACCCTTTTTCCTGAACTGTAGGATGAGATGGAGAGGAAAAAGCTCAGCCACTCTAGATTCAGTGGCAATTAAAAGTCCACAAGAACTGACACCTTGAAGTTTAATGAAATCCAGTAGCTCAAGAAGGGACAATGCTGAGAGAATGATACACCAGTCCAGCTGTTCCCTAGAGCTCAGGTTCAACTAGACGGCCTCACATCAGTGGTGAAATTTAATTTGTTTTACTACCAGTTCTGTGGTGGGCTGGTGGGTTGGTGGGTTGGTGGGCGTGCTGTGGCTTGGTGGCAGAGGAAGGATACTGCAAAATCCCCATTCCTTCTCCACTCTTGGGGGAAGGATATTGCAAAATCTCCATTCCCACCCCACTCTGGGGCCAGCCAGAGGTGGTATTTGCTGGTTCTTTGAACTACTCAAAATTTTCTACCAGTTCTCCAGAACCTGTCAGAACCTGCTGGATTTCATCCCTGCCTCACATGCAGTTATTGTAGGTGCTGTTGCTGTCCTGGCATGTTTTAATGAGACCTGGATGTACATGTAGGATGAGGATGAGGACATATGGGGATGTAATAGGGTATAGGAATAGTCTTGAAAACCAGGAGGAAAAGCTGCAACCAAGAGAAAAGTCAAAAGAATTTGAGTCCAAAGCAATTAGAGAAAATGATTCAACTCGACCCTCCCTAGTTCTCCTGAAGATAGAACGAGGGAAGAAGCATATTCAGACTTGCAAGATTCCTGTTGCTGTAAACAGATAATAAAAGTAGTATTAGCATTCATAACTTTGGTTTTCTAGCCAAAAGGTTGACAAATTTATTGCAGACTAATCTAGCATTTAGCAGCAACTGCCGGAGTCCAGGTCTCTCAAGGAACTGATAACATGGTTCTGAGGAAAGATCTGGGGATTGGAAGATCCCTCTCAACCAGTGAAACAGGAAACAATCAATATCAATATAAATCGTAAGGACACAAGCAACAAAGTTACAGTCACACAGTCATAAGTGGAAGGAGATGGGTGATGGGAATGATGAGAAGATTAATAGTAGTGCAGATTTAGTAAATAGTTTGACAGTGTTGAGGGAATTATTTGTTTAGCAGAATGATGGCTTTCGGGAAGAAACTGTTCTTGTGTCTAGTTGTTCTGGTGTGCAGAGCTCTACAGCATCGTTTTGAGGGTAGGAATTGAAACAGTTTATGTCTAGGATGTGACGGGTCTGTAAATATTTTCACAGCCCTCTTTTTGACTCATGCAGTATACAGGTCCTCAATGGAAGGCTGGTTGTTAGCTATTGTTTTTTTCTGCAGTTCTAATTATCCTCTGAAGTCTGTGTCTTTCTTGTTGGGTTGCAGAACCAAACCTGACAGTTATAGAGGTGCAGATGACAGACTCAATAATTCCTGTATTGCTCCCCGACTCAACTTCAACATACCAAGGCTCTCCACCGTAAGGTGGGGGATAAAGTGAAATCGGTGCTAATGCCTGTGTCCTAAAAGATAAGACACTGGGTCAGTGTTCAACCCCTATGGCACAATGTTCAATCCACTGGGCATAGATCTTCAAGTACCAGAAGCAGCCCACTGTCTGTCCCACACCAAGTCTTTCCAGAACTTTTTTAGGGTACCACTTGAGTTTGCCCATATCAAAAAAAGGGTCAAATAGAATTCTTTTTTTGGGAGGGGGAATGTGTTCATGGGCTGGGGAAGAGGAGAGAGTAACTTGCAGAATTCACAACATTTGAATGAAGACTGGTTAAGGATTGATCCAAGCAATCATCTATGGAGATCCTCAGTCATTCAGATCATGGTTGTCTCAAAGGTGCTTTTTTCAAATGGCAACTGGACTTTCTTTGTTTTTCCTTGAAGATGTTTCTCTTCTCATCCAAGTTGCTTTTTGAAAAAAACCACCTTTGGGATCCAAGCAATCAGTTATCTTCCCTTTCTGCTGACGTGATGATGATGATGATGATGATGTTAGCCATTCAGTTGTGTCAACTCTTGGTGATTCTATAGGCCAGGTCTCCCCGCTCCTTCAGATCTTGCACTGCTTCTTTGAATTTTTCTATGTTGTGGCTGGTCTCAGTTTTGATAATCTCCAGCCACCATTTTCTTTCATGGCCTGATTTCCTTTTACTACTATCACTTTCTCCAGTGATTTCCCCCACATGACATGACCAAAATAAGTGAGATGCAGCTTCTGCTCACCTACTTTTCTTTTCTTGTAATCTTGCAGTCATCATAGATGGTAGAGGAAAGTTGATTGCCATATCACTTTTATTTTGTATTGAGTTTCTCTGAGTTTCTCAGTTCTTTTGCCCCTTTTCAGTTTGCAAAGCTTCTTCTTACTTGGAGTCCTTTTTAATTCTGCTGTTCTATCTCTATCAACCTCCTGGAACTCAATAGCAGTTACTACAGCCTCTATTCCTCATCCTGACAATATACCGTACCTCAAATAAATACCCTGATGTACCTCCTAATCTAATGGTTGTGATTCTTCAGTACAATTATAGATCAGGAATAGCCTTTCTCAGAGATCATTTTAAAGTGCCACTACAGAAAAACCACTTACAACTTTGACACCAAGTTGTAATTTAAAAGCCTTGGCAGATTGTAGGGCTTCCCTGAGTGCTGCAGGCTGATGCAAGGGGTTGGTATAAATGGAGATTTTTAAAGATAGCATATTAAATTAAATATGATTTAATGCTTACACTGCTACTATAATAAGGGATCCCCTAAAGACTTGGAGAAACTTGATTTAAGAGTTAAGCCAGTCTTTCTTTTGCTGCTTGAATCATGAATTAAATGGATTTGAATCAATCCATATCTGTTGTGAGAGTAGGTGAACCAATGGAATAGTTTATTGCAGCATGAATAATGCATAAATTGTCCTAAATTACACTCTCAACTAAGTGGGAATGAACCCTTATAATCTACAGGCTAATTTAAAAATTCTTTCTTCTACATGATTGCTCTGTTTTCCAGCTTTTGATGTTCTCAAAATGAATACAGATTCCTTTATATCAAAGACTTTCCAGAAACATGTAGGTGGATGTACTCACTTATCATCCTTATTGGGTGTATTCATTTAGTTAACTTTTTCAGTTTTCCTAATTCAGATGAAAGTCTTATATTTTCATTGGCTTCTTCTCAGCTTCAACAATTATAAATGTAGCTTTTAGCTTTCTAAGAAATATTTCTCTGATACATAGTCAGATAGTGCTTTGCAGATGGGTTCAATGATACTTTAAGAGATACTCAAAGTTTATATACAGTAGTTACGTGTGCAGTTAATGTAATAGTTGTGCTTCTAATTCTGTAGGAGATACTACGAAATTTCTTACTGTGATTTTATGAAAATATTAAAAGATTATGTGATAAAGTCAAGCATAGCAAGGTCACTGTCTTTATTGTAAGTACAAATAGTCCTTGATCGACCATGGAGATCGTGGTGGCTGTTAAATGAATCACCGCATTGCCTCAAAACCCCCCTCCCCTTCTTGATGAAGTTGTTAAGCAAACTTTAGGGGCTCTGGGGGAGACCATGGGAGTCTCGGCATAGGCCCTGCCCCGAGCATCCTGAAATTTCCCCTCTCCTTGAGGCACTCCATGCTCCACTTTCTGCCCTTGGTGTCCCCACAGGCCTAAGGCCTGCTACTCACCCTGCTGGGTCCTACATGCTTTTTCCCATGCCCTATCACCGATTGCTCACTTGCCTTTGTAGAGCTCCTTCTAAAACCTCCACAGATCGTATTGGGGAAATGTCTGCAATTACGTATCTGCAGTGCTCTGGAGATCCATTCTTGCTTATTTTTGCGAACATTTTTTCATCCATCATGTTCATCAGTGGTGGAATTCAAATTTTTTTTACTACCAGTTCTGTGGGCGTGGCTTGATGGGCATGGCAGGGGAAGGATACTGCAAAATCTCCATTCCCTGCCCACTCCAGGGGAAGGATACGGCAAAATCCCCATTCCCTCCCCACTCTTGGGGGAAGGATATTTCAAAATCTCCATTCCTACCCCACTCTGGGCTCAGCCAGAGGAGGTATTTGCCGGTTCTCCAAACTACTCAAAATTTCCGCTACTGGTTCTCCAGAACCTTTCAGAACCTGCTGAATAACACCACTGATGTTCATGCATTTCTTCATGTTTTTTTCTTTCAAATTTTCTCACCTTTCTCTTTTCAAGGACCTCATAATTATATCTGTGATATTTTAAAAATCTTCCTTCATATGCTGCTGTTAGCACCTTCAGCAACCAATCATCACTTCCATGTTTCTGAAAAACATATCATAACTAAAGTTGATTTAGATGAAGTGTATTATGAAGGAAATGAACAAATAGTCAATAAACTTCAACAAGCATGCAATAAAGCTCAATTTTTTTCCATATGTACCATACATATGTTCCATATGTTCCTCAGTCCAACTGAAGAGCAAAAAACAAAACAAAACACAACACACACACACACACACACAAATGGTGTGTGCATTTCCTGCTTGACATAAATCTGTACTTCCACTTCCCAAATTGTCATCTCTCAATCAAAATTCTGTCAAACTGCTTCCCAAGCGTGCTCCAGAGGTTTTTGCATTCACGCTGGAAGAGAATAACATGATCCAATGCAAGATTGATTATGTCTTCTTGGGGAAAATTGAATCTGTCATGCATGTCCTACTGCATTTTTGGTACGGCTTAGTTCACAGACTTAATAACTCCTTTGCTGCTAAATGATTCTGGTAGGTCAGAAAGGAAATGTCTGGTGGAACTTACTGTGGAGTTGTCTTCAGAAACTTCTAGAAAAGTAGCTCTGTTTTGTTAAATCCATGCTGTTCTGTTGTTACTAGTTTAGATTTTCAGTTGTTAAACATGTACTCACATGCATTGAAATACATACATATTTATGTGTGGAGAGAGAGAGAGCGAGAGCAAGAGAGAGAGAGAGAGAGAGAGAGAGAGAGTAGGATTTAAAGGAAGAGCAAAATATTTTGGCCTTGTTTATTTAGGAATAAAGCAAGTACAACATGCAAGAGTAAGATTAGAAAATTGGATGGTGTTGCATTAGTAGAGATTTTACCATCTTCCATAAAACTGGAATTCAGGATTATTCAGTGAAATGGATAGGTGTTAAATTCAAAATAATAGCTATTCTCTTTCACAATTTGTTTCAATGCAAAAAAAAATTGTAACTGACTGGCATTTTCGTTTGGGAAAAGAAAAAAGAAAACGGCTTCATGGAAAATCATTCTGCTAAGTCCTGTTATGATGGCTAGAATAGAACATATGGCTTCAGAAACAGCTACAAGGAGAGCTGCTGTAATTGTATCTTGCTTGTATAGAAGTTTGTGAACCTTTTTGATTTTTCAATATTTTTTGCATGAATATAACATAAAACATTATCTGTTCTCCACACACTTTCTAAAAGTAGATAAAGAGAACAACATTTAGCAAATGAGTCAAAGACATTATGCTTGTTCATTTATTGAAGAAAATGATCCAAAACCACATATTTGTGTGTGGCAAAAGTGTCTGAATTTTTGCTTTTAATCTCGGTATGTCCTCTTGGGCAACTATAACTGCAGCTAAATATTTCTGATTACTGTTGATCAGTCCTACAGATCAGCTTGGAAGAATTTTAGCCCATTTCTCCTTACAGAAAAGCTTCAATACAGGGATTTGGTGGTCTTTCTTTCCTCTTCAGGTCCTTCCACAACATTTTTATAAGATTAAAGCCAGGGCTTGTACTTGGCCAGTCCAAAACAGTAACTTTCTTCTGCTTTAACTATTCTTTGCTGTACGACTTGTCTATTTTGGTTTGTTGTCTTGCTCTGACCCACTTTCCCTTGAGTTTTGATTCAAAGACAGATCCCCTGACATTTTCATGTAGAATTTGCTGATCGTATTCAGGATTCATAGTTTCACCCATGATGGCAAGCTTTCTTGGTGCAGAGACAGCAAGTCAGGCACAAACCGTGTTATTGTCACTACCATGTTTTACAGATGGGATAAGAGCCTTATGCTGGAATGCAGTCTTTGCCTTTCTCCAAACATAACATTTTTCATTCAAGTACAACTTCTATTTTAGTCTCATCTGTCAACAGAACATTCTTCCAATAGCCTTCTGGTTTATCCACATGGTCTTTTACAAGCTCTAGATGGGCAGCAGCCTTCTTTTGATGAAGGTTGCTTTCTCCTTGCAATCCTGCCATGCATACTATTGTTCAGTGTTCTCCACGTAGTGGTCTCATGAACACTGACATTCACCTTTGTTACAGAGGCTTCTAGCTCTTATGACTTTACTCTGGGTTTTTTTGCTCTTGGTGGGATCTTGGTTAGTCAACCATTCTTGTGGAGGTAATTATTTCTTTATTATAGGAAATTTATATTGCCTCTTATTTATTTTTTTTGTTTACATTTATACCCCGCCCTTCTCCGAAGACTCAGGGCGGCTTACAGTGTATAAGGCAATAGTCTCATTCTATTTGTATATTTTTACAAAGTCAACTTATTCACACATGGTGACTCAAGGTGGTTACAGAAATGTAAAAACTTCATATGTAAAACAATAAAACTAAACAAAAGAGAATAATCATACAGTATAATAAATTAATATTTGCATCCGGAAACAAATCGGCCACCAATGCAGCTCCCGCAGGAGAGATGATACATGTGCACACTGAGGTCTGCACAAAACCATGCGGGCCGCTGCATTTTTCACCAACTGGAATGTCCAGATGCTCTTCGAGGGCAGACCCATGTATAGCATGTTGCAATAGTCAAGACGGGAAGAGACTAGGGCATGAATGACCATGAGTAGGGATAATGGGGTGGAATTGTTTCTGTTTATACACAACCTGCCTGACAATGGACTGGTGGCATCCATATTTGTTGGAAATAGTTTTGTAATCTTTTCCAGGTTACATGAGATTATGTCCTGGGGACATAATCAACTGTTTTTTGGAGGTTTTTGGAAATTTCCTTTCTTCAAGCCATAAAACATCCACATATCTATTTTCTAAAGATCAGGCTTTGATAGTGAATACCCAGAATCCAATTCTTTAAATAAGGCAGGATCTCCCATATTTGTATACTTAGCTTTTGGTTCATTTTCCATAATAAGTGAACAAGTATAGTGTTTTTTTTAAAACTCACTAGTTTAATTGGGTTCTCTTTATAGTTTAGGACTTTTCTGTGGAAAACACATATCTGCATAAATATGATCTAAAATATGATCTGTTTTCTCAAAAGTCCTAAAACTAGGTAAAGAGAACCCTATTAAAAAAAAGAAAATTAAAAAAGGTTCACAAAATTTTAGGCACCACTATGTATTTCTTAAAATGAATGGAAATAATCTGAATGGAAATAGGAAGATAGATTTTTGTTAAATTTAGAAGTCTTCCTCTCCCTTTTATTAGATCTTACTTTTAAGTAGAATGCTTAAAAAGGGTAGATTCTTCTCAGATAGAATTTCTTTAGTAAATTCTTGTTGACACCGTTACACTATCAGTGTAAATAAATCGTTGCTGTTTTGTTTATTATAATATAGTGCCACCTGGTGGATTTTCTACTTTTTCCAACAGTAGTATTAAAATGGAAATCTGGACATGAAATTCCATTTTTATTTTATTTGTTAAATTTAAGCTGCTTGACTATTGAAATCTCTCAATGATTTACAATAAAGAACATAACCAAAACATAAAACCAAGAATAAAATTAAAGTCATACTAGTAGTGTCATCCTTCTGTTAGTTATTCAAACTGCTGTTTAAAAATATTAAATTGGAGTATATCCAGAGCTGGACTGCAGCCAGTTCTGATATGTCCTGAATTTAAGAAATGCTATCTAATGACTAACTTTCAAACTGTCTTCACACTCTCTTTCTCTTTTTTTCCAGCTTGATAGTATATTGTCTCCTCCACCTATGCCATTTCGAAAATCCAGTAATCCTGAAGTTTCTTCTGGCCCTGGAAAATCGCTGAAATTTAAAAGGCAGCTCAGTGAAGATGGACGACCTTTTAGAAGAGGAAGTCTCGGAGGAGCACTAACTGGTAAGAAAAATGACTATAAAAATACTCATGCACATTTCTTTTAGAACAGGGGTCTCCAACCTTGGCAACTTTAAGACTTGTGGACTTCAACTCTCAGAGTTCCTCAGCCAGCTTTGCTTTGCTGGCTGAGGAACTCTGGGAGTTGAAGTCCACAAGTCTTAAAGTTGCCAAGGTTGGAGGTTAGAATACATTTTTCCAGTTTGAGGGATTTCTACCATACTTGCTTGACCACTGCGGGAACATAGTACAGGTAGTCCTCAACACAGCTGAGCCCAAAATTTAAGTTGCTAAGTGAGACATTTGTTAAGCGAGCCCCATTTTACAACCTGTCTTGCCTCAGTTGTTAAGTGAATCACTACAGTTGATAAGATAGAAAATCCGGTCGTTAAGTGAATCTGGCTTTCCCATTGCCAGAAGGTCACAAAAGGTGATCACATGACCTTGGGATGCAGCAACGGACATAAATATGAATCAGCTGCCAAGTGTTTGAAATTTGATCACATGATCACAGAGATCAAGGGGATACTGCTAAGGTCATAAGTGTGACAAATGGTCATAAGTCATTTTTTTCAGTGCCCTTGTAACTTTGAACAGCCACTAAATGAACTGTTATAAGTCGCAGACTACCTGTACCTTTGGACTCATCATGTTCTTACTGACTAATGTTACAGCAAAACAGAAATTAATCCTCTGTCATTGACCTCATTGGGTATGATAACTTCTCTCTCATCATCCTTGTGCTCATTGGTTCTGTTCTAGTATTCTCCTGCCAATCATGTCTATTCTATATACTTATTCCTGTAAACAGAATAATGCTTTACCAAATACTTTTATTTTAAAATGTCTTTGTAGACAACAAGCTGAAATATCAGAACAACTTGTGTAGACAAATATGCTTGAGGTCTTTGGTTAGACCTCAGAAAACAAATATGCTTGAATGTATACATATATATCCAACACACGGAGGTTTTTTTTTAAGGGTAAGCAGCATTGTGCAGAGTGCAGAAAAAGTATAACAAATAGTAAATCAACAAATTAAAGGCATTATAAATATAAATGTATCTAAAAGTAGGTAGCCCTTGACTACGACCACAATTGAGCCCAGAATTTATGTTGCTAAGTGAGAAATTTGTTTTGCCCCATTTTATAACTTTTCTTGCCACATTTGTTAAGTGAATCACTTCAGTTGTTAATTTAATAACGCGGTTGTTAAATGAATCTGGCTTCCCCATTGACTTTGCTTGTCAGAAGGTCGCAAAAGGTGATCACATGACCCCGGGACACTGCAATGGTCATAAATGTGAACCAGCTGTCAAGCATCCAAATGTAAATCATGTGGCCATGGGGATGCTACAATGGACGTAAGTGTGAAAAATGGTCACAAGTCACTTTTTTCAGTGCTGTTGAAACCTTGAGCAGTCACTGAATGAACTGTTGTAAGTAGAGGACTACCTGCAGTGTATATCAAGCCTACTCACTATGTTTTTGTAACATTGCAAAGCTTTCAGGCTTTCGACATGTTTTTTCTTTACATTTCTACCTCTCCTTCAGGTTAATTTCATCCAACCACAACTTCATTAGTTTCTTCTACACTTTTCTCTTTTTTCATATATTTTAGCAGGTTTATCCTCATTGAAAGTTAATCCAAATTATCTCAATGTATTTTTTTTTTCATACTGGTTCCTTCCTTTTGTGTTCAATACACATTTATTCAGTACACATTCATTCTTGACCTACTCTCTTCTTACTTTAGCATATACCATAGTTAAGTATCCAATTCCCTCTACATTTAATCTACTTTTATGTCTTTCCTGACATAGACAAACTTAATCTCCATATAAGTGGGATGCAGCCATGTTTTTTTCTTTTGACAAACACTTGTTCTTTACAATATATACAATACACTTATGGGACCGTCTACTGCCACCGATTGCCTCCCACCGACCCGTATGCTCTCACAGGGAGGGACTCCTCAGGGTGCCGTCAGCCAGGCAGTGCCGGCTGGCGACGCCCAGGGGAAGGGCCTTTTCTGTGGGGGCTCCCACCCTCTGGAACGAACTTCCCCCAGGACTTCGCCAACTTCCTGACCTTCGAACCTTTCGCCGCGAGCTTAAGACACATCTTTTTATCTGCGCAGAACTGGACTAGAATTTTAAATTTTAAATTTGGTTTTAATGGGGTTTTACTATTTTATTGTGGTTTTAATATTCGGCCGTATTTAATAAGTTTTTTAATTGGGGTTTAACTTGTATTTATGTTTATGTTTTACTTGGCTGTAAACCGCCCTGAGTCCCTTGGGAGATAGGGCGGTATAAAAATATGATTAAATAAATAAATAAATAATAAATAGATCACATGATGGTTACTATTTTTCTGCTTGTATTTACACATGTTTAAAGTTTTTCCAGCTGTTTAAGTATCTTTGATGATCATGCTATTGTTTTCTCCAATTTCTTGCTGCTTATGTATATTTTCCAGGTGTTAAGTAACTTTCACCTGTTAAGTATAATTGTGTTGGGTTTTGATGCATCAGTTTTCAAAACCATACTTTGCATTGCATCATACATACACAACATTCTCTGTGGAGTTCTTGGTGCTCTCTGAGGTTGCTTGTTGCTTGCACTAATGATGTTACTTACTTGGCTAATGATCTCCAAGCAAACAGCTTCCAGCATCAAGAACTCCAGAGATTAAACCTGAGTTGCAGATATCATTTTCAATTGGGATAGAATTCTTTGCACATCTTTTGGGTTTGCAGCCAACCATATGGCATCATCTGCATACAAAAACATACCAAGATTACTTCCTCAACCAATAAATTTTTACTAGGATGACATTTATCCATAAATATACTAAACAACCACTAACATATCATATGTTATTTTCTTTCTCAGTGTTGAAACCATTCATATCCATTCCATTTATTCTCATACATGCTTCATTTCCATCATATACCATACTTACTATATTCAGTAACTAACAGCCAATGCCAACCTTAACCAAAATATTTCATAATTTCCATCTAAATCAATAAATGATCTTTTTTACATTTGTACGACCTTTTGAAGAAGAAGAAAAAAATGGCTGTATTTTCCCTGCTCTGCATAAAATTGTGTTGTATTTCAGTTACTGCACATTTATACCTTTTATATCCTTTCAGACAGAATTTTACCAAACACCATCTTATGTTTGGTAAATTACTCACTCTATACTTATCTTTCCTTTTTTAGAGGAATAATATTTGCAATTTTCCAGTCATCAGTCAGAAATTCACTCTTCAGATAATGTTAAACAAGTTACCCAGCAAATATCCATATTTTAATACTTCTCCAGTTATATCATCTATACATCATTTATATTTTTAAATTTTCTTATAGCATTTTTACTTTCTTAATTTTTCCCCTTAGATGTGCAGATTTGTTTCAAGTAATTCTTCAACATTGCATAATCATTCCCATACAAACATATAATATTTATCCTTAAGCACTCCTCATAATTTGGCACACAATGCATCCTTTTAAAAAATATTTTATACGTAGTAAATGGGTAATAAATGTATCTTTACTACATTTTAGCTGATTTTTTTTAAATTTCAGGATGCATAGTTGTCTAATTTCATGTTTGGTTTGTGGACGGGATGGAAGAAGAGAGATTATGTAGTCAATTTTGCCTTTTAAGTGATTTTTCAAAGTTACTTCTACATGCCCCTTCTTCTATCACAAGAAGAAAATTTTTTTCCCGAAAATGCCAACCAGTGAGAATATCTGTAGTAGTGAATTTATGCCATTGTGTTCTAATACTTTCATAAAACCAGTTATTAAAAAAGGATTTTGATTTGTTTTTACATTTTTACAATTCCTTTGATACCAGGTTGAGTGCCAAGACAGGTTAAGTTCAATACTCCTTTTGAGCTTTAGAAAGCAGTGTTGGACTCTGATTTCACTGCAAATCTCAATTTATAGCATACAATGATCACCTACATATTAAAGCATTTGAAAGAGAGGTTTTGACCCTGAGAGATTAGAGAAGAATCCTGTTAAACACCGGTATAGTAGGTCCAGAAAAGTGGAATGCATTCTTCAAAGCTTGACAAAGAATTAATTGGCAGATAGGAAAGGGGTTGTAATATTAGACAAAGCACGCTATAGGTTGCTCATCCTTTTATTCATCTTCTGCAGGAACCTTTCTAAATAAAGTAAGCAGATTTTTAAAATAACCATATAAGTGATAGCAGTGATACTAGGGTACTTAAGAATAGAACAAAGAAGAAAGAACTTGCACAATAAACTTCAAAGTGTAAAATTTGAGCAGTCTTTTTATTAGTAATTATACCAGTTTAAAAAAATGGACGTTAGCTATTTCAGGACCAATACAGTGACATTGCTGAAGCAAAGCTATCTAGGCATAGAATAATAATAGGTGATGTAATAAGTCCCACCTTCATGGAAAATATGTGATTGCTAGGAGCTGACTTCAACTTGATGTCATGTGATCAGTCAATCAATAAATCAGTCAATAATTGCTACATTGAAATTGAGATATTTTTGATGAGAAAAATATTGAGGAAGTATGGGAGGTAATGGATAGTACCATTACCACTCATGCTTCATACAGTACAGAAACATTTTAGATCTGGTGACAGTTGAAATTTTGAGAATATGTAGTGAATGTACTCACAAAATAGAAACTTTCATATTCTCAATATATGCTGAATGCTGGCCAGTCACACAACAAAAGTTCCTCCTTTTTTATTTCATTTCAGTAGAAGTTTTTAAGAAACGTTAGGCATTTATGCAATATAGAATGCTTGTCTAGAAAAACGAGGAACCAAATGATGCCAATGTACAATAATTGATGAGCAGTACATTAATACAGTTGAATTTTTATATAATACATCATTAGGCTGTGAAATTGTCTATATGTTATGATGAAGGCAAATTATGTTGATGGTTTTAAGAAAAAAAAATTGAATAATAATAGACCTATATTACTTAGTGAAAGTTGAAGATAGTCTTCATTTTATCAAACAGATGCAAAGTATCTTATAATGGGAGTAGGCAGGAAGTCTGAGTTCATGCCCTGTTTCTGAACTTCCCAAAGGTATTAATTAACTAGCCTGTGTTAAAAGCAGAAGGATGGCTTAAATAGCTCTTTGGATTGATCAGCAATCTTTCCATGAGCCATCCTTTTGGGCCAGACTAATATTTCCTTGCTATTATGGCTTTTTAACAAAGTAAATTTGGTGAAAGTTAAATATTATTTCACGTCCGCTTGCTTGACAATTTCATAAATTGTATCAGAAAAGAATTAAACAGGTCTAGATGGGGAGAAAGACAGTGAGACTGAAAGTAACAAGATGGTAAAAGGTAAAGGTAAAGGTTCCCCTGGCACATACGTGCTAGTCGTTCCCGACTCTAGGGGGTGGTGCTCATCCGTTTCAAAGCCGAAGAGCCAGCGCTGTCCGAAGACGTCTCCATGGTCATGTGGCCGGTATGACTCAATGCCAAAGGCGCACGGAACGCTGTTACCTTCCCACCAAAGGTGGTCCCTATTTTTGTACTTGCATTTTTTATGTGCTTTCGAACTACTAGGTTGGTAGAAGCTGGGACAAGTAACGGGAGCTCACCCTGTTACGCGGCATTAGGGATTTGAACCACTGAACTGCCGACCTTTTGATCGACAAGCTCAGCGTCTTACCCACTAAGCCACCGTGTTCCCCCCCCCCCAAAAAAAGATGGAGTGTCTATTAATTCAGAACCTGAATTATTCCAAGATAGTGCCAACATTAATTCTGATTTGGGTGGAGCACCCTCAGAAAGTACTGATTCAGAATATGGAGATTTTCCTGGACTCAGAACCCCTGCTAGAAGATATGGAGAGGAGAATCTTTGCCCAGTTCCACCTAGCTGACCACTTAACTTTACTTGAAACAAAATTTACTGGCAGCAGTCACTTACAACTTTATCATTCTCGACTGGATTATTATAATATGCTTATAAGGGCCACCTTGAAGGTCACCTGGGAACTCCAATTGGTATAAAATGTAATAACCTATATATTAATAGAACTGTTCTGATATTGTCATTCATCACCAGTATTACAGGACCTGCATTGGTTGCCATTTTGATTTCATGTGCAATTCAAGGTGCTTTTAATCATCTATAAAGTTCTACATAATTTGACACCTACAAATCTATGAGATCATCTGCTTCAAGTAAAATTTGCCTGCCTAAGAGATATTTACAATGTGTGCAGCCATGTGTTCTCTCTACTTGCAAAGTTTAGCAGGAAAGGACTTAGAGTTGAGTATTCTGTGCTGGAGTTCCTCTCCTGTGTAATTGGTAACCTTCAGAAGATCTGCATCATAATATTCAAATAGTTTGATAAGATTCCAATAATTTGCTAATACCCAGCAGTTTAGTTCTAGGG
Source organism: Ahaetulla prasina (assembly GCF_028640845.1). Classification (NCBI taxonomy): domain Eukaryota; kingdom Metazoa; phylum Chordata; class Lepidosauria; order Squamata; family Colubridae; genus Ahaetulla; species Ahaetulla prasina. The sequence continues at coordinate 273,367,878 of NC_080540.1, read as the reverse complement.
TAAAGAACTTGATGGAATCTGGGATGTATGTTGTTATTTATGTTGAACTGCATGTTATATAGATGGGGTATTAATTGTTTTTATATAGGTCTTTAAACTGCTTTTGATTGTAGTGGCATAAAAGCAACAGAAATAATTAAAGCAATCCATTTATTTCTGAGATATAAAACATCATGTAATAGATATTATAAAGATATACTACAGATACAGATATTATAAAACAATGACTAGACTTCAAAGATCTAAATAGATTAAAATTGAATTTGTGTTTAAAAAAACCTCTTTTTCTTTGTATCCACTCGGTGTTTTTCTCTGATGTAATGAACTGTGATATTGATTAAAGTACATCCTACTCAATCTGAAATGTGGTTTTGCCACTTATTTCTAAAATGTTTCTATTATTTATGGACATTAATTTTAGCTTAAGCGTTGAGCTGGATTCATTTCTTCCTTTATTACAGATCGTACTGAAAAAGTGAAAGTCATTTTTAAAGAGCAAAGAATTAAAATAACACTAATTGTTAAATGTTAACTGGGCAATTATTTAAAACTGCTGCGAATATTTTAGGACCTCAATAATGTTTGCTGGATAGCTTTTATTACTATATGAAAAAGGAAAGGGGCATGAAAGTGCTGAATTTTGTTAATGGGGTTCGTACAAATGTTTCGCTTGCATTAGCCAAGGACAACATAATTAGGACAGCTGTAATTCTAGCTTTGATTGAATTTTATCAGCTTTAATAGACTGGAGGTTCATCATTGTTTTAAATCTGGCGGAGAAAGAAGTGCTGTCCATTAATTTTAACCATATGTACTTGAGTAATACACTTGACAGATGCTAATTTCCTTAAGTTGTAAGCAGCAAATGATGCATGAATTAAGCAGAACCATACAAGAAGTATGCCTGCTTGTATTCCTCCCCTGTTGGATTTAAATAAAGTTTCTTGATGTAGCCATAACAAAATTAAATAATAATAATGAAGGATTTGAAAACATTGGTTTAAAATCAATTCATGATCTATTTTTGATATTAAGATTAATGAGTATTATATTAAATTTACATATATTTATGTTAAACACAAATGCAGGCATGTCTATTTCATCTTTTGTTTTGGTGAGATTATACAATGGGAAAGCATGCGGTAATAAACCAAAACTCCTGGCAGATTCTAAAAATACAAATTTTTTATTTTCAATCCTGAAGTTAAATTATAATTATAAAATTATAATTGATGTCGATTCTTTTCAAGAATAGATATTATAAAAAATCTTTCCGTGTTCTTCTGGGGCATACCATGTGAGAAAGGGTGCAGAGGGGAGAAAAACAAACAAAAAAACCACCCCTGTTTTGGGATTGGATTCTGTGGACCTGATATTGATTGTACCTTAGATAAGGCTCTTTATTTTGGTTAGATAATGTTCAACTTTTTAAAACAATAACTTTATCTTTGAAAGAGCAAATAGATTTCCTTAGGATTCAATTCCAATGATTTATTTCTGTCAGGAGAACTATTGGTTTAGTATTTTGACAATGCAGTACTCTTAGTAACTGGAATAATATATATGTACCAGTTTTTCTTTTAGAAATTTTCTTAAATGACTGGCCACATACACATCTTGAACTGCAGGCATTCACAAACAAAATAATAACACAAACAGCTAAATTATATTGACAGGTATATTACATGCCTCTTATGGTGCAGTGGATAGTTTATAGGAGAGTTGTTATCTAACAGTTTATTAATCTCAAAAAGGCAGCACAAATGAAAGAAAAAAGGAATTGCTATTAACCAGTAACTGAACTATTTCCGTTCATCCATGTCAGTTTGTCATATAAAATTATTACTTTCGGTTGAAAGACTCTGAGTTTAGAAGCATATAAAAGCAGAAATGTGAGAATTACAGGTTGTCTTCAATTCAAGACTGCAGTCGAGCAAAAAATTTCTGTTGCTAAGTGAAGCATTTGTTAAATAAGTTTTGCCCCATTTTACGACTTTTCTGGCCACAGTTGTAAAGTGAATCACTGTCATTGGTAAATTAGTAACAGGATTGTTAAATGAAACTAGTTTCCTCATTGACTTTGCTTGTCAGAAGGTCACAAAAAGAGATCACGTGACCCCCTGGACATGGCAAACATCATAAATATGAGTCAGTTGCCAAGCCTCTGGATTTTGATCATGTGACCATGGGGAGCAATGGTTGTAAGTGTGAAAAATGGTCTTAAGTCACTTTTTTCCAGTGATGTAACTTTGAACGGGCACTAAATGAACTGTTATAAGTCAAAGACTACTTGTACTTTCTGTTAAACTTCTCCAAATGTGTCCAGTTTTTAGCTCTAAGATTTGCTTTTACCTGCCTTAATTTTACAGCAGTTTGTTAACTTTCTAAATCAGGGGTCTCCAACCTTGGTCCCTTTAAGACTTGTGGACTTCAACTCCCATAGTTCCTCAGCCAGCTTTGCTGAGGGACTCTGGGAGTTGAAGTCCACAAGTCTTAAAGGGACCAAGGTTGGAGACCTCTGTTCTAAATTATGTACTGTAAACTTAGTTTTAACTTATTATTTTTGTCCTCTTGGCAGGCAGGTACTTGTTGCCAAATGCTGTTACCCAACATTCATGGCAAACTGGTGAAACTTCCAATCTTGTCCGAATGCGCACCCAAGCACTCGGACAATCTGCTCCTTCTCTGACAGCTAGCTTGGTGAGTTACATTTCCAAATATTTGTTCAGTCAAAAAAGATTAATGTTAATATAATATTATGGCTAGGATTTTGTTTGCACACGAGTCAAATAACCCCAAATTGCTTTTCAAAACCACAATAATTCAGGCCCTTTCACATAACTGGGGTCGATTATTGTATATCATAGTACTAAACATGTTCAATGTATCTGAATTACGTTTGCTGGGAGGCCTCTAATTTTGAATTGTGTTGCTCATTTTATATAAAACGAACTGGCAGAATATTTTATTATAAGTTTTTCCATTTAAGAAAAAGAGGCCATCATATTTTTTAAAAACCCATTGCTTTCAAATATTAGGCTTTTTATAGATTATCTGTTGCTGTATGCATGTAACAGGCATATTCAACAAATATGTTGAGTAATATGATTCTCTTATGTGCATGTTTGAATGTCACCAAATAATGGGTAGAAGCGTAATGTAGCCTGCAGTACTTATTTAGTACTTATTTAGTGCGGAAATAAAAGTTTTATATTGCAAACGAGTCTAAATCTGATATTTGTAGATGGTAGTTTTCATGCTCACTTTTGTGAGAATGTTGATAACATAAACGCTTAAAAATCCAGTTGTGAAATACATGATTGTTTTCCATCTGACTGCTGACTTTAGGCATAATAATTGATAGCTGAAAATGTGAACATATTTTGTATTTTAAGGTATGGTTAGGTGCATGTCACTCAGTATTATTATGGAAGGAGTGTGGTAATCATAATGACCACTAGATGGCATAAAAACCAAGTGTGTATCATATAGCATTATTGCACTATTTTGAGAAAAGGTTCTTACTAATTTTGTTTTTAAGTTCTACTAACTGGGACTTTTTTCCTTGAGAAATACATTTATATTTCTACATGCATTTTATTATTGTGTTTCTTAACTATTTAGTGCATAAAACACTGCAATTATTATAACATCTTCCTGTGTTAGGATTCTAAAAGCAAAATAGAGTTTTCACTTTGAAAAAAATATAGAGCTGACTTCTTTCAACCAAGCTGTTAACTAATGCTTATTAATTATACAGAAGGATTAAAACACATACTGATATATTAAACAAAATAATGAAATATTTACTATTTGCTGTAAATATTTTATGAATATGATTGGAATAGGAATTTGGGATGGAATTCCAAAATTGCACTCATATCTGGAATTCAGAATAGAGTTTTTATTAGAATTGACTAAGTGCAGCTTCAGTATTCTAGAAAATCCACACAACCAATTCATATTTATTGATTTCTGCTGGTTTTTAAAAACTGATTTGTAAAGATTCAAAACTTCCAGCTATTCTCAATTGAGACTCTTCTCTCTTGAACCTTCCCATCTCGTGCTTATTCTGATCTCTCAGTTACAACCTACTGTTTATGCTTAAGGGAGTGAGAGTTCTGGATATTTCTCCATAACACGCTTCTTGGTTTGGTTTTACAAGGCAGTGTCCTTGGAAGCTTTCTAATTAGGTGCAATTCACTAGAGAAAATACGGGTGATTTTCTTCTGTATGAACCAGATAGTAAACTCAATTTCCTCTGCTCCTTTCTTGCTGGTCAGTGGTCTTTTTGATATTTACACTTTCAACTTTCCTTTGATGTGTCTTCTGAATCAGTCTTTGCAGTACTGTTTAATATTCTGGAATTACAAAAGGGTGAGACCATTCATCCATTCATTTGGAAGAGGAAAAAGGTTGAAGATGATAGCATTACTTTGCACTTATGAGCTATTTGATCACTAGGGCTGATACTGAGAAATAAGTAGGGGTGGGCTGGGGACTTCACACCCAATTCTTGCTGTTTCTCAGCTATTCTATTAGTCAAAGGAATCTTTTTGTTTAAGAAAAAGAGAACACACATTCTCTCACTTGAGACTTAATCCCAGCCTCCCTGTAAAGTTGTTAGTTAGAAGAGAGGGATTTTTATCTTCTTGTATCATCTAATAAATGTTATCTTTTACTTCAAATATAATGAATACCTATAAGCATTTGTGGGTACTTGGACTAATTCCATACAGTTAGTCAAACAAAGTGTGTGTGTGTGTGTGTGTGTGTGTGTATGTTGTTGTTAGTTGCAAAGTCGTGTCTGACCCATTGTGACCCCATGGACAATGTTCCTCCAGGCCTTCCTGTCATTCTCTGGAGTCCATTTAAGTGCACACCTACTGCTTCAGTGACTCCATCAAGCCATCTCGTTCTCTGTCGTCCCCTTCTTCTTTTGCCCTCAATCTTTCCCAGCATTAGGCTCTTCTCCAGTGAGTCCTTCTTTCTCATTAGGTGGCCAAAGTATTTGAGTTTCATCTTCAGGATCTGGCCTTCTAAAGAGCAGTCAGGACTGATCTCCTCTAGGACTGATCGGTTTGATCGCCTTGCAGTCCAAGACTCGCAGGAGTCTTCTCCAGTACCATAGTTCAAAGGCCTCAATTCTTTGATGCTCAGCTTTTCTTATGGTCCATCTTTCACAGCCATACATTGCAACTGGGAAAACCATAGCCTTGACTATACGCACTTTTGTTGGCAGGGTGATGTCTCTGCTTTTTAGTACGCTGTCTAGATTTGCCATAGCTTTCCTCCCCAGGAACAAACGTCTTTAATATCTTGGCTGCAGTCCCCATCTGCAGTGATCTGGGAGCCAGGAAAATAAAATCTGTCACTACCTTCATTTCTTCCCCATCTATTTGCCAGGAATTGAGAGGCAGGATGCCATGATCTTAGTTTTCTTAATATTGTGTTTCAGGCCAACTTTTGCACTCTCTTTCTTCACCAACATCAAGAGACTCTTTAGTTCCCCTTCATTTTCTGCCATTAGAGTGGTATCATCTGTATATCTGAGTTTTTTGATCTATCTATCTATCTATCTATCTATCTATCTATCTATCTATCTATCTATCTATCTATCTATCTATCTATCTATCTATCTATCTCAGTACAACACACACACACACACACAACTTTGAAGCTGTTTATCCATAGCTCTAGATACTCATTTAAGCAACCTTACATTAACAATAACATTTCACAACCATAAACTTTTTTCTTTAACTGTAAAAGTTTAAATTAAAGTCTTAAAAGAAATTAAATTAAATTAAAGCTTTAACATATGAACCGGATATTATTAAGAAGAGATTCAACAATCATTTGTCTGAAATTGTCATGGCCCCGGCAGATTCTGGTTCAGAAGAGGGGTAGGAATCGGGATCCTGCTGAATCTGCCTATGTGACCTGGGTCAGAACAGAAATGGTATAGGGTTTTCTGCTTGAGCAGGGGATTGGACTAGAAGATTTTGCTGCTCCCTAGGTGGCTCAGTGGCTAAGATGCTGAGCTTGTCAATCAGAAAGGTCGGCAGTTCGAATCCCTAGTGTAGGTCTCCTGAGTGACCAGGGGGTTGGCCTAGATGACCTCCAAGGTCCCTTCCAACTCTGTTACTGTTACCTCCAAGGTCCAACTCTGTTATTCTGTTAAATTATCTAAATCCTCAATCTTAATAAACTCCAATACTATACAAATGTCGCTGGATCCAAATATAATTTTTGTATTTCATAATGTTATAGAACTGTGATGGCGAACCTATGGCATGCGTGCCAGAGGTGGCACGCAGAACCCTCTCTGTGGGCCCACGTGCTGTCACCAGCTGCTCTTCCAGGTTCCAGAACATGCATGCGCGCTGGCCAGGCCTCTCCGGGGCATATGCATGCACCAGAACCCGGAAGAGAGTAGCTGACCAGTGCGCATGCGTGTGATGGAACCCAGAAGAGCAGCTGTCTGATGTGCTCATGCACGCTGGCCACCTGCTCACTTCTGTGCTCCAGTGCTCCAGCGTGTGTGCATGCACTATTCTCCAAAGCACCTGAGGGTAGAAAAAAAAGCAATTGGTGGAAACTAATCAAGGAGAGAAGCAACTTAGAACTAAGGAGAAATTTCCTGACAGTTAGAACAATTAATCAGTGGAACAACTTGCCTGCAGAAGTTGTAAATGCTCCAACATTGGAAATTTTTAAGAAAATGTTAGATAACCATTTGTCTGGAATGGTGTAGGTGTTCCTGCCTGGGCAGGGGTTTGGACTAGAAGATCTCCAAGGTCCCTTCCAACTCGTTGTTGTTGTTGTTGTTGTTGTTGCTGTTGCTGTTGTTATTATTACACGCATGTTCCAGTTTTGCACTCGGTGCCGAAAAGGTTAGCCATCACTGGTATAGAACAATATTTGAAAAATAAAGTAAATTAACATAAAGACAAAATGTTGGTCTTTAAGTAAAGGCCAGGTTACCTATAGAATTGTCTTCAATCCATTACATCAACCCACCTCACACGGTCAAGCAGGGCAGGTATGTTGCGGACCCCTTCAGCCATAGAATTCCAACTGGTGGGGTCCAGGAAGACAGACTCTTTCCTGCCGCGTGGAACATTCTCTCCCAGATATGAGGTGGGATTCCACTTTCCTGGCTTTCCAGAAAGTTGTGAAAAGATGTGTGGGACACAGAGGAGCCTATAGCTATGGGCCGGTTAGTGCCTCCCCTCCCCCACCATTTAATTAATTTTTAACATTGCTTGCGTGTTTTTAAAATTTTATATACAATTTTGATGTTTTTAGTATTTTATTTGTACACTTCCCAGAGTCCCTCTTTGAGGAGATGGGTGGTTTTAAAATTTTGCTACTGAATTTCTGTTGTTACCAACAGATACATTACAAGTTCTGGAATATCTGGAACTTTTGCTTTGCTTTGTTTTTGTAGCATTTGTTATGAATCACAGTGACAGTTTAACTATAAAACAGTTGTTAAAGGTAGGGTGGAAATGACATTTAAAAAGATAACTTGGCGACTTCCTGTGGCTCCGCTGGTCATTGAGGATGGTCTTTTTAGACCGCCAGCCCTGGATCGCGTAGAGCTGCTAAGACAGCGAAAATCAGCTGTCTAGCGGCTTGGAAACCTTTCCCTTGGGTGAAGAGGGAAAGGTGAGCGATCGGGTGGAGGTAGAGCTCCCCCAAAAGCACCAGGAATGATCCTGGAGGCTTGATGGGGAGAGTTCCCTTGGGAACCCGAGGAGCTCCGGATCCAGGACGCCTCTGTCTTTTTCGGCAGAGCAAAACGCCGCGACAACATCTGCGATCAATATTGAGTTTAAATGGATTTTTGACTTAACCAGACAGAGCAATGTCAGGAGGCAAGGTAAATGTAAGTACCAGACCTCAACCCCGTGTGTGGATTCCGTTTGAGAAGAAAGGAAATGGCGTCTGAGTATAATGGGTGTGAAAGTGAAAGTCAAAGAGGTGTTTATTAACACTGTTACAGTTTATAACTTTGCTTAAACTTGCTGGATTTATGCTTATATGAAGAAACTATAAAGTGAAAGCTGGAAGGATTATACAACTGACCTAATTTATCTTAAATACTGTGTTTATGGAAAGACTTTGACTTTGTTTCAAATTATAAAATTAAAGTAAGATGGCTTCTGTACAAATACAGCCTGCTGTTTTCAAGGAAGTTGGAGTGCTGTTAGTTCAACTATATGAATTACAAGAGGAGCTGAAGGAATTTCTGAAGGCTCAAATTTCATTCGGGATAAAAAAAATTAAGGAAATTGAAGAGAAAATATTGAAAATTAAAGACTTTGTTGCAGCTGAGGATGAAGAGATAAGAGAAGAAGTGCTGGCAGCATTTAAGACTGATTGAATACACAAAACAATTGGGTGAAAAAGTGGAAGAGATGGATCAAGTTAATTCGAACTTAAAAAGCAAAATAGAGGAGTTTCAGACCAAGGCAGAGAATATAAAGCAGTTGGATGATAGGGTTGAAGAAATTAATCAAGTTAATTTGGACTTAAAAAATAAAATAGAGGTGGTCCAGATCAAGGCGGCGAGAGCAGAAGAAGAGCAGGTGTTATTGCAATACAGAGTTATGGAATTTGCATTGAGAGTAAGAGGTTTGAAAGAAAATAAAAGAGGACTTAAAAAAGATTTTTGCAGAGGCTTTTGCACAGCTGATTGGACAGAAACCAGTGGACTTTGAAATACAAATTGAAAGAATCTACCGTGTTAATTCATGGGTTGCAAAGCAGAGACATTTGCCAAGAGATGTAGTAATTTATTTTACATCTAGGAAGATTAGGAATGAAATTTCACAAGTTTCTTATAAAAATAAAATTCAAATATTGGGACAAGAGATATTGGTATTGAAAGTAATTCCTTCTAAAATGTTAAGAAATAGAAAAGAATATGCTTTTTTGGTGGATCAGCTTAGAAATCTCCAGATACAGTATAGATGGAATGTACCAGATGGATTAACAGTAAACTATAAGGGAGGGAGATATTGTCTTTTTTTAAAGCAAGAGATTTTTATACTAAAGTATTGAAGGTTGGAAGTTTGCCATTGTTAGAAGATAAGATGAAAGGAGAGGTGGGAATGCTTAAAAAAGGGGAAAAGGAAGCAAAGCAAATACAACCTAAAATTGGACTGTAAATTTGGGAGAAGAAACACAGAAAGCCATAGGGAAGGATCAAAGTATGATTGTAACTACTAAACGTAAACAGCAAGGAGTAAAGAAGTAATATTTTCAAATGAAAAGACTTTCCTTTCATGGGATAGGGTAAATTATAAGCGATATTTCTGAATATAAAAAGTAGAAAGAAGTTATGGATTGTATGATAAACGGGGTGTAAATTGTTTAGAAAGTTATAGTATGGGGAATATGGGGAAGAATATGAGGTAAATGTTAAATTCATATAAGGAAAGATGATGTTTATTATTATGTATGATGGATATATAAATATGATGGATTATAAAGTATACTGAGGAATAATTTTTGATATTACAACCTTGGAAGATGGGATATTGTTTATTACAGAAGATTGGACTTTAAATTTAATGGACTTAGATGAGAAGGTAGAATTATCACCATATTTGAAAGATTATTTTTGAAATATATATATATATATAATGGAGATTGAAATAACAAAATACTAAATAGCTTTTAAATGAACAGAAGGTAATTGTATTATTATTAATATTTTCCTTTTTCTTCTTTTTTTATGGAAAAGGGGAGTTGAGGTTCAAGAAGAGGGATGGGAGTTTATGTTAATTAGCATATTTTAATTTATGATTGTTAGATACGATACCCTGTATTTGCTCTGGGAAGGAGGGGGTGGGGAGAGAATGGGGGAAGGAGGGGGGAGGTAGGGGAAGGGTTAGGGTTGGGGGGAGGAGGGATGTATGGGGAAAAAAAATCTTGTAAAACTTTTTCAATAAAAAAAAAATAACTTGGCAAAGGCTACGGGGAGGAAAAATGCTAAAACCCTTTATCCAACATAGGAATGCCACGTCCCAAATAAAATAATAACATTTCTAAAGTAATACACTAAATAATTTAAAAAAAATTGGGGAGGAACATTGGGCAGGTTTTTTTCAATAACTAATTATTGTTATTTTAAAAATAACCAACTATTAATCTTATGTTTCTGCCCTTCTTGCCTTTAACCTGCTAATCATTGACATTAAAAATGCCGATAAATACTTAAGTAGATCTAATATTTCAGTTGTATATCTGCGGACTCTATGTAGCCTTACAAGTTTGTTATTACTAATTTACTGATTGAAGATGAAATCTTCCACCAGCCTCTATAGAAATCTGGTCATTCACTGCAGCTGGTGAATTTCAAGCAGGTGCGCCAGTGCCAAAATAATGGATCCAAATGCATCTCAGTGGGGAATGTTTCTGTCACTGACTGAGTGAGTAGTAACTGTCCAATCTTTAAGGCCTCTTGTGTGATATTTTCCCTGACTCACTTAGCATTTGGTAATTAACCATGATGTGTTTGACTAGGACTGTGTCCCAGCAAATACTTCTGTTACAGTCTAGAATTAATTCTTGTTGGATAAATAGAAGAAAGTTCTTCATAATTTACCTCAGCTGGATAATAAAATGCTGTCAGACATGAGAGTTGATACAGAAAATATATAAAGATGTTATTAACAGTACTTCCTTTAAGGGATTATCAGCTGTATCAGAAGCATTGCAGAGTTTATATTTTGTTCTGTCAGAAACATTTGGTTTAACGAGCTTAGACTTATTAGAGGTTGGGAGAATCTTTGTGTGAATGTCATGGTGTTGGCAGAGCACTTGTTTTCTGGTGCATATTGCACCGTAACATATTGTACTGCACAAAAATAATCAAAAGTTGCTTTGCAGCCTGAGTTTACCTTCTGGCAGCAATACTGAAAAGCCCCAAAAGAATATTAACTTATGCCTCAATAGATAGGGACTGGCATACTTTGTAAAAATTACTTTCAGAATGTAATAGAATTTTAGATTTGCTATTTGTATTCGGTGATTTCTACTTTATTTGCAAAATGATGTATGTTTAAATCTAGCATCTGAAAGTCAAGCGAGATATTTCTGAAAAAACAATGAGTTTTGTCATTTAGTTTATTTCTGTATCTGAGAATACCATTTTTTGATTTTTCTGTTGTTTTTCACCTGGTCTAAGCATGTAGAAATAGTTTCATTTTATAATTTTTTGTTATATATTTGTTACTGCACAGATGTACTCTCTCAGAAACTTTTATTTTATCCTATATTGTTCCCTCCAGCATGTAACTATCTATCTATCCATCTATATGTGGGGGATGGCGGTGGAGGTGTGCGTGCACCTGCACATGCCAATGTGTGTGTAATGTGATTGTGGCCATGTGCACGTTGTCTCAAAGTGATGCTTTCTGACAGAAAATCAATATTTTTCATAGTAGATTTGATGGCAAGATTGGCATAATCCTATTGTAAACTTTGCTAATGGCTAAATACAAACCTGTATTTTTATCTTTCTCATTGGCCTTTGGTAAGAAATGTACCTTTCACCTCTACTCCAAAATGTCCTTGTTTCTCTTTCACCCCTCCTGAAATCTTTTTAAAAAGTTGAAAGTGAAGCAAGAATCTTAAATAGTAATGCTTGCTATAGATATTTAAAGTTCCAAGATGGTGTTTTGGCATAACTTGCAAGTGTGATAATAACAGGTCCTATTTTTTTCCATTTTCTCAAATATTGTGTTGTTTGGGAAACCCTCACAAAGATGATACTAAGGGAGACCTATATATTGGTTGTCATCAATATAGATCTATCATTATAGATCTATTTCATTTTAAAAATAAAAAGGTGTGTCTATTTAGAGAACAGAAAAGGTAATAATTTAGTAATTCATCTTTTAGAAATTCTATAAACATTTTTAAATAACTCAGTTAAATGAGGGCTACTCTTGTCTGCTGTCCTGAAAGGAAAATATTTGGACAGACATGTATTAAAATGTGATCAGCATCTTGCAGTAGAAGCTACCACTATGTACTGCTTCATGCATAAACCATGTATATATTATGAAAATGGATTTAATGTGCTGTGATATATCAGATGAAGAATTATCTCTTAATTTAGTTAGAACTGAAGATATTTACAGGCGCTAGAAACACAATAGTGCTATGATATAGCGAAGATTGCAAAAAAATGCCATGGAAATGAAAGGATAAGCTATAAAAGAAGATGGTTGAAGAAAAGATACCGACTTAGAAAAACAAAATGCTATTTTTGGTTTGAGAAAAATAATACTGCTAGGGATCCAAGCAAAAAAGCAGCAAATATGATTTTTTAAAACCTTAAGCTGCTTGTATTTCCTTTAAGTCTAATGTTCCCACAGTTGTGGAAAGACAGGAATTTTACAGAGGCTAGCTGTCTTAAGAGGGGTATTAAGTAGTTAAGCTAAAATGTACTGATATGCTAAACCACAGTCTGATTACACGTTGCACTTAAGCCATGGTTTAGCTATGGTTTGGTGAATAATCCACATTGCATAGATTTTTATAATACATTTAGCTGAAAACAAACAAATTACATTGATGCTGAGACTCTAGAGAGAGTGCAGAGAAGAGCAACAAAGATGATTAGGGGACTGGAGGCTAAAACATATGAAGAACGGTTGCAGGAACTGGGTCTGTCTAGTTTAATAAAAAGAAGGACTAGACATGATAGCTGTGTTCCAATATCTCAGGGTTGCTACAAAGAAAAGGGAGTCGGGCTGTTCTCCAAAGCACCTGAGGGTAGAACAAGAAGCAATGGGTAGAAACTGATCAAGGAAAGAAGCAACTTAAAACTAAGGAGAAATTTCCTGACAGTTAGAACAATTAATAAGTGGAACGACTTGCCTGCAGAAGTTGTAAATGCCCCAACATTGGAAATTTTAAGAAGATGTTGGATAACCATCTGTCTGAGATGGTGTAGGGTTTCCTGCCTGGGTTGGACTAGAAGGCCTCCAAGGCCCCTTCCAATTCTGTTATTATATTACATTATGACTTAATATGTGTAAACTTAGTCAAATCGTTTTAAAAAATGGAGTTGGATAAAAGATTAATTATTTGCAATTGCAGCTAACCATGTAGTGCTTTGCTTAGAAACCCCTTTATAAAAATGTATTTTTATTATATAGCATCTATATCAGGGGTGTCCAAACTTGGCCCTTTGGAGAGTGGTGGACTTCAACTCCCAGAATTCCCCAGCCAGCATGAGCTATAAATTTAAGCAAGTTGCTAGTTGGAGAATTCTGGGAGTTGAAGTCCACCACTCTCCAAAGGGCCAAGTTTGGACACCCCTGATCTATATGAAGTGATGTTTAAGTGTTTGAATTCCTCTTGGATTGATCTCAAGTCTACTGAGAAAATGATTGTGTAATTCTCTAAGGCTCCTTGGATTTTAGTTTTATTTTGTATTATGGTTTCCTGAGATACCTTATGTATTTCAACATGCATTTTCATGTTCTTTTTTAATGCCTAGTAATCAGAAGATAACTCCCTTTTGCAAATGCTACTATTAGTAGACTCATTTTGTATACTTTTTAATTGGGAATATAATCTGATAAAATACCCATTATTTCTTCAGACTCTATCAGCGTTTTGCTAATACCATTAATACTTTGTCAAATAGATATGCCACAATAGGTCATCATGACTTGGATTGGGTGCTCCTTTAGCCTTGGGCAACTCAGGATTTTGATGAAATCCCCCGAGTGGCTTGTTTTTTTTTTCCTAATTGCCAATCTTGGATGCATCTTGGTTTAGGAGATGAAGGGAGTCATAGAAACAATCTTATGGATTACCTGCAAAGAAAGACTGAAACTGGACTTGATCAGGCACAGTTACACTCTCAGGCATAAGCCCATACTTGGACAACAAGGGAGGAAAAGCATCATTATGTCTCCCTTATTGTTGTTGGTAAGCTATTCGCTTCCTTTAGTTCCTTCTTTTAGTGTATTGAAGAAGATAGACAAAATTGTTCAGAAATGCCACAGTCTTGATTCCTCTTGGGCAGACTCTAATATGAAGGCTGGGATATTATCCAGCTGTGTTAACTGGAATTTGGAGGGGGAAAGTAAATTGAGGAAGTGGTTTAGGCATTACCTCTGTGAAGCTGAAATTTTAAGGATATCCAGACCAGCGTATTCACAAACAACTGCAGCGCCGCCAAAGTCAGCTGTGGCCACATGGTTGTGATTTCCAATGTCCCACAAGCAAAGTCAATGGGAAACTTGCAGGAAGTCAGAAGTTTCTCCCACTCCTCCTACTAACTGGGTGGACGTGGCCAGCTTGACACTACTCCCCAAACTGCTGGCATGTTTCCTCTTCACATTGGTAGACTGGGCTGAAGCCACACTGGCCTGATCTTTCCAGTGGTGGGATTCACATTTTTTAACAATTGATTCTGTGGACATGGCTTGGTGGGCATGGCTTGGTGGTTATGTGACTGGGTGGTCATGTGACTGGGTGGGTATGGTTGGGTGGTCATGTGATTGGATGGGTGTGGCCAATTTGACATTCACGTCGAGGGGCACCTTGCCTCATCCTGGTTGCCTGGCCTCCTGAGCTCTTCTCATCTTTGTCTATTACAGTGATGGCTAACTTTTTCAGGACCAAGTGCCCAAAGCGTGCGTCTGAACCCCCAAAATGCAATGTGCATGCCCTGTGCATGCCCCTTGCATGCCCCTGCGCATGCACACCCCTCCATGCAAGCTCCCCACCTGCCCATGCATGCTTCCCACCCACCCATGCATGTGCATGCCCCCACACACTCCCTGCCCCCCACACCCCCCGCACCCCCCACATGCATGCACCCCCCCATCCCTGCACATGTGCGGCAGAGACACAAAGACCAGCTGGCCAGTGAGAAGTACGCGTGTATGCGCAGCAGAACTGAACTGGGGTGATGGTTCGTGTGCCATCAGAGAGAGCGCTGCGTGCCACCTCTGGCACATGCGCCATAGGTTCGCCATCACGGGTCTATTAATTTTTTTACTACTATAGTTTCTGGTTGGTTATCTAATGCCTGCCTGTCCTTCTGGATCCGGAACTCCCACAGATTCTTAGCTCTATTATTCTCCACAATCTTCTGTGGAAACTCCTTGATGTTGGCTGGAGAATTCTGGGAGTTAAAGTCCATACATCTTTCACCTGAGAGACACTGATCTACCCCTTGGGTTCTATCTAGTGTGGTAAATCCCTGCTTCTATGGATCTGGTGCTTAGTGCCTGTTTTTGTGCTGTTATGATCAGTGATCAGTGCTGCCTTTTACACACACACCACTTCAGGAATAATTATAAAAATGATGATTTCTTGCTCATTTCTTTACTAGTAGTAGAAACAGAATAACCAACCATAAATGTCACCTAAAGTTGGAACCCTGTATTTGGATTCTGATACATATTTATTATTGTGAATGCTTTTGCAAAACAGTGGTTGGGAAGACTTGCCACAGATAAGTTTACAAAGCACCTATTTCAAATAAGATTTCTTAATTGTGTATTCTTACTTGCCCTCTTGTACTGTACTATTGCATTTTGGATTCAAATGCAAAAAAAAAATAAAAAAATTGGAGAGCACAGAGAAAGGAATGCTGCATCTGTTTGCAATTCTTTAAAACAGCTGGGATTATACAGCTTCCTGTGATTATGCAGCTGCCCTTTTTCCCGTGAAAAGGCCATATTTTGTTTAAAGAATTGCAGACAAATGCGTTCCTGTCCACCATAGCAAAGCACAGCAGAGATGGTATTCAGCAGGTTCTGTCCAGTTCTGGAGAACTGGTAGTGGAAATTTTGAGTAGTTTGGAGAATCGGTAAATACCACTTCTGTCTGGCCCCGCCCCCATCTAGTCTCTCCCTCCTGAGTCCCAGCTGATTGGGAGGAAATGGGGATTTTGCAGTAACCTTCCCTTGCCACACCCACCAAGCCACACCCACCAAGCCACACCCACAGAGCCGGTAGTAAAAAAAATTGAATCTCACCACTGATGCACAGTCCACTTATAATTTTTCTGTTTTTTCAAGACAGTGGACACACTTCTAAACAAAACACTGTCTGCAGAAAGCTCAGTTTTTCACATTGCAGGAAAGTTTAGAAATGGCTCAGTGAGTCTAACAACTGGCTGATTTTGGGTCAGTCATTCCTTCTCTCAGCCCAGCCTACCTCACAGGACTGTGATGGGGAAAATAGGAGGAGGAAGTATATTTGGAATGTTTGCTGCTTTGAATTACTTATACAAATAATGATGGAATATAAATTAAGAAATAAATGATTTTTCTGGAGGACGGTGTTTTGCTTTTTGGAAAGTCAGCTTCCCAGTTTTTTTAAAAAAGTTTAAATATATTTTGAAGAACATATAAATATAGGTGGAGTAGATAAATTGCTAGGCAACTAGCAAGATATGTACAGGCATACATTGGCCCTCTGGATGGTACAAATGGTGACCCCAAGCCTCAGATAACTGGTAGAGCATATAGATCAGTCATTAAATTACCATTCTCTGTTTTCTTTTTTGATACTGCAAATCCACCCTTTTCAGAGGACCCTTTCTGCAGATTTAGAGAGCCTATCAAAATAGTCAATATGAACATTTGTAGAAAAATGTTATCACATGAGCTTATTTAAATAATTGGAAAATACAGTACAAAGTAATTTTGTGGAAACAGGGTCCAATATTTTTATTTTCATTCTAAATTCTAAGGAGAGATAATGCAAAAAGTGAACAACAATTTCAGCTCCTCCAAATTTCCCACCCCCTACTTATTCCTTTGTTAATAGAATTTGTTTCTACAGAATAATAAAAGAAGTCTTCTTATGTACTTATGCTACTAGTATGCAATTTAAAGATTTCTAATTGTGGGAAATATGGGACATAACATTTGGATACCTTATGATCAAACTGGTTTCTGTATGCTTTTCCTTCTAGACAAAACTTCTGTCCCACAGGGAATCCTCTCTTTTGACACTGGCCAGGCAGCTGAGCAGCCTCTCGGCCAGGAGGGAGAATGTTCTCCCAGCCAGCTCAGCCATGCAGCTTCCCAGCAAGGCAGGTGAGCATCTTGCCAGCCATGTGGCTTCTCAGCCAGGTGGGTAAGCGTTCTTCCGGCCAGGTAGGGCGAGCGCTTTCCCAGCCAGCGCAGCTATGCACCTTCCCGGCCAGGCAGGCAAGCGTCTTCCCAGCCAGCGCAGCCATGTGGCTTCTCAGCCAGGCAGTTTCTCAGTCAGGCAGGCTAGCATCTTCCCGACCAGCGCAGCGAAGCAGCTTCCCAGACAGGCAGGCAAGCATCTTCCCAGACATCCCGGCCACACAGCTTCTCAGCCAGGCGAACAAGCGTCTTCCTAGCCAACGTGGCAATATGGCTTCCTGGTCAGGGGGGCGAGTGTCCTCCTGGCCAGTGCAGCTATGTAGCTTCTTGGCCAGGGGGCAAGGGTCCTCCTGGCCAGTGTGGCCATACATCTTCCTGGCCAGGTGAGCGAGCGTCTTTTCGGCCAGTGCGGCCAGGAGGCTTCCCGGCTAGATGGTCGAGCATCCTCCTGGCCAGTGTGGCCATGCATCTTCCCAGCCAAGTAGGTGAGCATCTTCCCAGCCAGTGCAGCCATGTGGCTTCTCAGCCAGGCAGGTGAGTGTCCTCCTGGCCAGTGTGGCCATACAGCTTCTCGGCCATGTGGGCAACTAGCCTCCCAGCCAGGATGCTGGGAGTGAAGTAGTTTGGAGGGGGGCAATGTCAATGAAGCGATGTAGTGCAGTACCTGAGGCAGTGTTGGTGCCTGGAGGCACTGTCTTGGGCAGCCAGAGAGGCTCCTGAGGATGCGCGAAGCCCTGATTGAGCTGCAAAACTGCCTCAGCCGCCTCTGATTCTCAAGTGAGCCCTGTTATTCGGGGCCAATGGGGCACCACTCCTTCAGCCTCAACCAGCACTGGGAGCCCAGTCAAAGCCATTGTTGGACATATTAGCCTCATCCGAGACAAGTGTTATCAAACAAATGGTCACGGGACTACCTGTAGACAGAGATATTTCATTTTCTTTCTTTTGCTTGATGATGATGTTATCCATTCATTCGTGTCCGACTCTTGGTGATTCTATGGACCAGGTCTTTCCACATTTTCCAATCTTGCATTAATTTTTTGAGTTTTTCTATGCTATGGCCGATGTCAGCTTTGGTGGTGTCTTGTTGCTTATGTATCCTTAAATTTTGTGAATTAATTTAAAGTTGTTTCCAAAAACTAATCTTCATATATTTATTATTCATCTATTTTAAAAGTTCCTGTTTTAGTGGGGTTTCAAATATGTGTTTGCAAGAATTAGTCATGTAAAGAGAATGGCAGGGCCCATTTATGAAGCATGAAATGCAATCGATTTATTTGGTAGGTAGACATTTAAATCCCTAAGCAATTTTTAATGATACAGTCTAATCAGCTGATTTCAAGTTTAATAGCCTGATGACAGCTTCAAGAAAATCAATAATTGGGATAACCTAAGCTTATACTGATAAGTAAAATCAAATAGCTTTTCCCTTTTCTTTTAAAATTTGTCTAGAAATCATGAACTCAAAAAAAAAATATGAGGCTTTGTTTTGTTGTCAAGCTGAGTTTTATTTCCCTTTGACATTCAGTTATTTTTCTCTACTGAAATACAGAAAGCAGAATTTAAAGCTTTAAATATATCTGAATGTTGTGGTACATTAGTTTTGCAATGTGCAGTGATCTAAATCTCAATATTAAGCATCTTTCTGTTTAGGAATGGAATAAAATGAAAATGCTCAGAGTAAACAACTGAGATCAGTGTGTGAAATTATGCATGATGGTAGAAATAATATTTCTGTCTATGGCTTTCTTTTTTGAGGTGAACTTTATAACTGATAATATTTTTTTAATCAGATATTAATCCTGTGTGTACTGATATTTTAAATGGTTTTGTATCCTGAGACAGTTCTAATTTCCTAGGAAGCTAAATAACTGGTACTGTTTTTTAGACTCAGTGAGCTATGTTGTTTGAATATCCAGCTTTGTTTCAGTTTTTCCATGATTACTCTTAATTTCTCTCTTTACTTTAGGTGCCACTGCTAATTAACTCGCATTTTTACCTCACCGCTTCCTCTCAAAAACTTGATCTATAGACTGTGCTTAAAACGGCATGCTAGCACAGGATGGCAGGCGTATTGTTCTGTGCGAATAACAATCCTCTTGCAGGATTTCCTCTGTCAAATAGCTACTCCTGTCTAGATAAATTTGTTAGGTGTCTGGAGCCCACTTGCTGCTTTGTAATACAGCACTGCAAACATGCATGAGCTCAGAAGTTGCTGAGTGAATAACTGGCTAAAGTCAGCTGACTATTCCTTTCCAATCAGATAAACTGTGATGTAAGTGTTTAGCAGCTGCTAGGATCTGAATAAGTGAGCCGAAGTCTGAGATACTAGAGCATGGCTATATTGTTATAGAAGGAATGAGGGAGAGAATGGACGAGTCCAGCATTCTGAGAAGGCGAGGGCTTCAGGTAGGCTATGTAGCTATTTGAGAGCTATTTTCTCAGTGAATAATTTTGTTGTAAAAGTTTCATTTGTATTTGTGTCCTGTGCAAAAATGTAGAGACAATTTTAAACTATTGATTACTATGTTTCAAGTGCAGCATGATAAATGGTTCATCAGTGAAGTATTACTTGTCAGAAAGCTGCCTGCTTTTTTTCTCTTAAGGATGTGAAATCATACATCTTTTACTAACATTCACCTGAACAAAAAAGCTTTTAAAAAACATACAGTCTGACCTTACAGTCTTATCTGCTCTTTCAGATAGAGTAATAGATCATTGATTCCCTTATAAAGAAATTTTCAAAAAGCATCTTAAATGGGAAAGTATTTAGCATTCAGGTAAATATGAACAGCTTTAGAGAATTTGAAATGTTCTGAATATTTAAGCAAAAAATAAAAAGAAGGCAAACAACCCTATACATTTTTAAATGTTTTGAATTTTCAGCATTCACTGTATATTATTTGGCAAATGTGGAAGCTATTAGTAATACTGTTTCAAGCCTCAAACATCAATGATGCTTCAATTTGATTGTTTTTGATTAACATATTGGCAAAGAAAATTATAGAATCTACTTTTCTGGGAATGCGAACAAAGTTTTAGCAGTCTTTGAATTCATTGCCAGAGAAATAATTTCAGAATACTTAGCTTATCGTTCAAGATTTCTGAGATATTATATATGTTCAGACACGTTATGCCTTTTGTTGTCTGGACTTGTGGATGCCTTAGAATTTCAAAACTTTTTGTCTTGACAACTTAGTGAATTAAACTCTCACAAATCAGTGTTCGGTGTTAGACTTGTAAGCAAAGAATAAAACATAATTAACATGATTGAAGACAGATGAAGTACCACTCTTAAACCTCTTTGTTTTCTGTTGTTAAAGAAAAAAATTGCTTAGGTCATTCATCTTTGACTAAACTTCCTTTCCCATGTTTTCTATGCAATTCTATTGTTTCATTGTACTCAAAGAAGCTATGTTACTGCCATTGTAACTTTGCAGATATTTAATTAGTGGAAATTCCTAAACTTTTAAACCTATAAATGAGAATCCTTACTGAAATAACTATTTTGCTGAAATACGTGGCTGTTTTGACAATTATTCTAGTGAGATCAGTATTGATGAACTAAGTCTTTTGAGGTTTTTTGATAAAACATGTAGTCTTAAAAAGAATATATTTTGTTTGCATTAACACTTGTCACAAGAATAGTTGTCATATATTGGTTATATTAAATAACTGTTATGATCTGAAGGTATTAAATAATTGGGATGATTACAATTAAAATAAACAATTTACTATTAGAAGCATTAATGAATGTCTTGAAACTAGGATTAAAAAAGTAAGTTTTACTTGATTTTTAGTAAGTGCTAATACTGCTTAGCAAAAGCATATAATTCTTTATAAAATATATTTATCTATATGAATCAAGTATTTTTTGCTGCATATTGAAAATACAATCTAATTTTACTACTGATTTTTTGAACTATGCTACCAAAATAAATGCAAAAACTGTTTAAGTTCTTAGTTTTTCAACTTTATTGATTTTTTTTTCTTGCTTCTCATTCAGCTGAGAATTTGATTTAGGCAAAGAAATTTTGAGCTTTGGTTCTTTGTTTATTAAACTTAAGAAAAAATTCCCCAGTGTATCTTCAATATTTATTCAAATGTAACATCTATTTGTTTCTTTGTATTTTATTTACAGCAGTAAAGGCCTGCTATATGTGCTTATATCCACTAAAGAAAAATGTGATTCCCTAAGATATCATGACTTTAATTAGTGCTGATAAGACCTTGATCAGATAAATTGACCTTAGTTTTCTTGCATTAAAGGGATGACATTTTATTAAGACTACAGTGGCCAGTACATTGACAGTGAACATCAGTTTGCCTGCTTTTTTGGTACCAGCCAGGCTCTTTGTCCAGCTGGTCTTAAAATATTTTAAAAAATTCTTTCAATTTAGAGAAAAGGGAAGAGATTACCTGCCATATTGCAAACCAAATGCCATTAGTCAATTGGACTGTGCAGTGTTTCAGATTTGATTCAGTTTGATTCAAAATACAATTATTATTTTTTTTGTTTACATTTATACCCCGCCCTTCTCCGAAGACTCAGGGCGGCTTACAGTGTATAAGGCAATAGTCTCATTCTATTTGTATATTTTTACAAAGTCAACTTATTGCCCCCCCAACAATCTGGGTCCTCATTTTACCTACCTTATAAAGGATGGAAGGCTGAGTCAACCTTGGGCCGGGCTCGAACCTGCAGTAATTGCAGGCTACTGTGTTCTTAATAACAGGCTTTACCAGCGTGAGCTAAACCGGCCCCTGGAGCATGGACATAGCATTTGCCTCTAACTTTTAAAATCAGCAGACCTTTTCTTGGAAATTGCACATCTGCCAATTTTTCCAGGAAAAGACATGACTGTGTTAAAAAGAAGTGCTATGGACACATCCTTTCTGTACCTTGAAGCATCTGTTTGGAATAGAATCTAAATCTTCACACAACTCTTAGTATCCATTACCATTTAAATTTATTGGATTGTCTCTGGTACCACATACCTGAGGAGATTATCAGGGTGATGATATTTGTCTATGCACTGTAATAAATGTGCTTTACTTTCTTGGTTTATGTATGTGGTATAATACAGATTCGTTGTATATGTGTGCTTAATGGTACATTTTCCATATAGGTAAATATAGATATATTTCTTAAGTATTATTAATTTCAATTCTGCATGGGTAAATATGTCATTTAACATAAGAGTCTACCTCTCAGTAATAAATTTCCAAAATCTTGCAAGATTTGAGTAATTTCAATTTGATTTAGTTATTTATTAGATTTTTGTATCTCCTTCAAGGAGGTAAATATACATAATGCTCCTTCCTTGTCCTATTTTCCCACAACAACCACCTTGTGAGATGTGTTGGGCTGAGAGAAAGTGACTGGCCCTAGGTCACCCAGCATTCTTACCCAGTGAGAATGAATATTAAATAAATATTAAGCGCTTGAATATTAAACTGAGATTATGATAGAGAAAATTAAGATGTCATGCAAATGTACTGCAATTTCATATTTGGCAGTTTCATAATATATTTTTTTAATTCTAAAAATCAAATGTTTAAAAATTCGGGGGTTTGAATTGATGGACATGTGTTTGAAAGCACTGTGTTATTGACTCCCTGCTATCGTAGGAATAAATTTGTCTTTATATGCAATTATTATACATACAGAAACAATGTGCTAATTTATTAGTGGAAATAATTGTAGGTGTAATGTTGATTTATTGGAAAGGTTACAGATATATGCACGTATCTCTTTCTGTCTAAGTTAGCATGAATTGAGTAGGGAGAAGGAACACGGTACAGTAATCAATAATTTTGGCAATTCAGTGGCATATATTTATTTGAAACTGCTTAGGAGAATGGTGGATTGTTACTTTCCAGGCTGTGATAAAAGAAGAAAATGGATTTTCCCAAGGTATAGTTGATATTTATTAAGCATCAGATGAAAGTATACTTTGGATCTCTATAGTGGTAGGTTATCTTGCATATTCTGACACTATTAGATTAATTGAAAAAGTGCTAGCATTAATTTAATTATTTGTATAGCTTTATCATGTTTATATGGATAAGGTTTACTTGGGCAACGTTTGGCTATGATGAGCATCTTTAATGTAAGGGCTGGAATGAAAGAAGAAACTGTCAGGCTAAGATTCGCCCCTCCCCCCGCCCCATGCCTTTCCTACTTATTTGAAATCCTGGGAACCAAAGTTTGCTACAAACTTTGCTAATTCCAACTGAAGCAAATTCAAAACAAGCAAAACAAAAGTTTTATTTATTGAGGACTTGTATTATTAGCCTTTATTATAACTATGGGGACTGCTTTTTTTAAAATTAAATTTTGAGGATTTATCTTGGGAAATTTAAGACATCACTATGTAATTATTGCTTAGATGATATGTCTCTCCATTTAAATTGCACAAAATTATTCCCCTTTCTTGGTAATGGAAAGGGTGTAGAGAAGGGATGTACAAAACATTCCATGCATAAACTCTGCCTCCTGCCTGAACCAAAACACAAATATTTGGATTGTTTGGTCCGTGCACAGACTGGGAACCCTTATTTTGGGCAGAAGTGCTTTGAAGGAAGGCAGAAGATACCAGTTTTGGCTGACGGGACGCAGAAGAGAGAAGGAAGGAAAGGAGATTGAAAGATGTTTATGAAGGTTAGTCAGGCTCTGAGGTAGTGATGGCTGAGGGAAAGGAAATAGCAAAGAAGGGACGCCAATGAGATATGCTGCTGGGAATTGGTGGCAGTCATAAAATCTGAATGAATGGCTTAGAGTGGGGGCGTGCTATGAAAATGCTGAGGTGAGTATGGTGGTAAGGCATGAAACAATGGGAATTGCTGAGGGCAAGAGGAAAGAAAAGAGGTGATACACACCAGCCCTGCTCTACTCAATCCCTTTGGACTTTGTTTTATTTAAAACCCTAGCACTGATGATGTTACCTAGTTTGGGTAATGAAACATCTACAAAAAAACAAGCAAGTTCAGACAGCACCAAGGATCCCTCATGTCAACCCTGAGCTACAAATATTCTCCTTTATTTGAAATCCATTCCAATGTATTTATTTATTAAATTTATATACCACCCTTTTCGCTATCCAGAGTGACTCTGGGCTGCTTACAATACAATAAAATAATATTTAAAAAATTGTAATATACAGGAATAATTAAATAGTGTTTGGAAACCAAGGCTAATCCAAAACAATTTGGTAGAATTTTTGAAAGCTATGGTTTGTTCTGGATTTGAAGCAACTTTAATTTTAGAGACCGAGAGAAGGGACAGGAAGTAACACGCAATTCTAAGTCACTAAAAAAACCTGAAAATAACATGGAAGCTAAAAAAAAATTAAACACTAAGACTTTAAAAAGACTTGGGTAAGGAGGTAGGTTTAAGTTGATGTTAAATGTATGTATGGTGGGCTTTATAGAAGGTGTTCTATAGATACAGGCAGTCCTCAACTTAGTACAGGCAGTCCTGAACTTAGTTCGTTCAGAGTCACAACAGCATTGAAAAAAGTGACCATTCTTCACACTTTATGACCATTGCAGCATCTCATGGTCACATGATCAAAATTCAGACACTTGGCAACTGACTCACATTTATGATGGTTGTGGTATCCCAGGGTCTTGTGATCACCTTTTGTGACTTTCTGACAAGCAAAGTCATTGGGAAGCCAGGTTCATTTAACAAAGTGTTATTAACTTAGCAACTGCAGTGGTTCACTTAACAACTGTAGCAAGAAAGGTCATAAAATGGAGCAAAACTCACTTAACAAATGTTTCATTTAGCAAAAGAAATTTTGGGCTGAATTGTGGTCATAACAATGAATAACAAGACTACCTGTTCAAAGTTGGCTGAGTAGGAATAGTGTCATGTCCAAGCCCCAGAAACAACAGATAGTGGGAGTCGCTCAAGGACAGATCTTACTGGCTTGCATCTAATAGAATCTTGCCAGACTAAAGCTGTGACATTCTACCCTAACCGATATACCTTGGGGTATTCTGGGTTATAGCTACTCTGAATATTTTCCTCCCCCACCATCTAGTTCAGAACTGTGCATCTCGTCTTTTGTTTTGGGTTCCTCTCTGGAATGTGCTGCTTCCTTCCTGGGAAGCTGTGGTACTACTGCTGATTTCCCCCCCCCCCCAAAAAAAATCTCCTTCAGCAGCACATTACATCTCATATACTGGTCATTTGGGCATAAGCTTATTCTGATTGACACGTTTTAATCTTGAATTTTACACTTCCATAAAAAATTATAGGCTAATGAACTACTGCTTGCTCTTCATTTTAAAACAGGGGAACATGTTCTTAGAGAATAAATATTTTCTTCTTTTCATAGCCAAGCTAGAGATTGCTAAGCAGACAACATGTATTCAGTTCAGTTTTGGATTGACAAGATATGCAGCATAGCATTGATGATGGAGAAATTGATGTTCAGGCTAAGAATGGTTAAAGATTAGCTAAATTTATTTATTTATTTATTTATTTATTTATTAGATTTTTATACCGCCCTTCTCCTGAAGGACTCAGGGCGGTTCACAGCCATAATAAAAGATAGACAATATACAAATAAAACAAAGATTAAAAAACTTATTATATAATTGGCTAAAATTTAAAACAATATACCATTAAAATTAAACTCTCTAAAACTTATAAAATTATAAAATTTAAAATTACGAAGCCAGTCCCGCGCGAATAAACAAATAGGTCTTCAGCTCGCGGTGGAAGGTCCGAAGGTCAGGCAGTTGACGTAATCCAGGGGGAAGTTCGTTCCAGAGGGTAGGAGCCCCCACAGAGAAGGACCTTCCCCTGGGGGCCGCCAGCTGACATTGCTTGGCGGACGGCACCCTGAGAAGCCCCTGTCTGTGTGAGCGTACGGGTTGGTGGGAGGTATTCGGTAGCAGAAGGCGGTCCCGTAAGTACCCTGGCCCTAAGCCATGGAGCGCTTTAAAGGTACTAACCAACACCTTGAAGTGCACCCGAGAGACCACAGGCAGCCAGTGCAGACTGCGCAGGAATGGTGTTACATGGGAGCCACGATAAATGATAAATGATAAATGATATACACAGGGCAGTGATGGCGAACCTTTTAGAGACTGAGTGCCCAAACTGCAATCCAAAACCTACTTATTTATCACAAAATGCCAACATGGCAATTTAACCTGAGTAATGAGGTTTTACTACCTAAAATAATGATAATGCATAGTTCAGCTAATTGTTCCAAGAAAAAGTAGTAAATGCACTTTTATGCCCCTTCATTTTTTTCTGCTTTTGAAATATTACGTTTAGCAACAATAAAAAAGAAAAACTTTTGTAATATTTCTCTTTCCCTCCCTCTCTCTTCCCTCCCTCCCTCCCTCCCTCCCTCTATCTCTGTCTCTCTGTTTCTCTCTCGCTTTCCCTCATGCTCTCTTCTCTCTCTCTTTCCCTCTCTCCCTCTCTTTATCTCTCTCTCTCTCTCTCTGATCCATCCATCCATTATCTATCTATCTATCTATCTATCTATCTATCTATCTATCTATCTATCTATCTATCTATCTATCTATCTATCTATCTATCTAGTTAGCTAGCTGTGCTCTCCTGTCCAGCTTCATGTATCATGTATCCAACCACTTGGGCTGTGGATATGGAGAGGAGGCTGGCAGGCAAAGCCAAGCATTAGTGATCCACACAAAATAAGGCAACTCTAACTTGGATCCTGTTGGGGATGATTCCCCCCTTCCCTCTTCCTCTCTCCCCACGGCGGGGGCCTGGACAGTATGAGCATAGTTCTCTCCTTGGAGATGATCAGCAAGCAAACAAACGTGGCACTCTGGCTGGGAGGTGGCAGCAGGGAGCCCCAGCTCTGGCCAGTGAGAGCGGAGCAGGCAGGGTAGGCACCTTTCCCGCTGCCACCACTGCTGGCCAGGAGAGACGTGAGAGCTGAATGTTTGGAACCACACTCAGTGAAGTTTGCAAGCGGGCTTAGTGGGACCACTTAGCGGGGAAACTCTGGCCTGTTTGGTTTGCTTCAGTGCGGGGTGGGAATGCAAAAGGCCGAGAAAATCCATGCCTCTTGGCTTTCAGCCCTCAAAGACTCCTTTGGGACAACTTTTTCTGCTTTTGAAACATTACATTTAGCAACAATAAAAAAGAAAAACTTTTGTAATATCATCTCTCTTTCCCTCCCTCCCTCCCTCCCTCTCTCCCTCCCTCTCTTTTTCTCTTTCCATCCTCCCTCTCTCTGTTTTTTCTCTCTCTCTGCCTCCCTCTGTTTCTCTCTCTCTCAGCGCTAGTTCAGGGATTCAGGAACCCCTGAGCTGGTGCTGGGTGTTAAGAAGGCTGATGAGTCCAGGAGCAGAGCACCCATGCTCAGCTGGCTGGTGGGGAGGTGGGGCATCCCAATACAGGCTGGAAAAAGCAACTGCTTTTTTTGCCAAGCCAAGCCGATGCAGAGTTGCATTGTGGCTCCATGTCGTAATGGGCTTCAGGAGGAGGACAGGACCCCATCTCCCCCATTATGAAACACACGAGTGAAAAAGTTCATTCAATCAATCATGCACATTCCTTGCTCCTTTTTATTTGTTGGAAAATTTCCTAGTAAAGTTTGCAAACCTCTTTGCATGTTTATTTTGTGGCCAGAAACAGGACAACATCTAAGCTTTCAGATGAGGTATTAACACTGGTTGGATGCCTCTGTGAGAAGCTCAGAAGTAGCAGAAATACAACAGTGGAATCTTCAGTTATGAAATGGTTCTGACTGAGGGAAATTTCTTTGGAAGGAGAAAATGGAGACCACCTACTTGTGCTGTGAAAGAGCTCCTCAAAAGAAGACCACAGGAATGTAGTTTTTTTTGTGGTTGATCGTAGGTACAGCGATTTGGGAGCTGAGGGATTTATTACATGTCATTAACTGCTTCATGGACATATGACTGGCAAAATTCTCATCTTCTTAATCACTTTACAACCTAAAGGAGATACTCCAAATGACAGTGAAGACCAAAACCTCTAAATGAGTTCCTTCTTTTTGAAATTAGGAAAAAATATGCTATTTTATAGGATTTCATTTTAAAAGCAAAAAGCTTAAGGAGATTGTGATCAAAGAAAGTTTTAAACGGACAAAAGGAACATTTTAAAAAGAATATTTTTTTCTTATGAAAGTGCCTTTGAAAATAGTAAAATCAATTAGATTGACTGGAAGTTCATGAAAATGTTGATTGTTTATTTTTAAAGACAGAAGTAATTGTTTTGTTTTGTTTTGTTACAAAACAAAAATATGAGGATATGGGCTAACTTATACTGAGACTGTAACTATGGAGACCTAATTGGGACTAAAGTGTTAAAGATAGAGAGAAGCAAAACAAAACAAAAAGCCTGCCTTTACTTTCATTGTAGCAATTGACACTTCCTCACTTTTTCACCATGGCAACCATAAGAAAAACTGCTAAATTGTGAGAGGGATGCAGGGGTTCACTAGAACAAATTAGAAGTAAAGGTACTTTACCAGAATGAAGAAAGTGTTTGAAGAATTTTGCATAAGTTTACTGCAACAGTTGCAGGGCTTAAAGAAGTTAAGAAAATAGAAGATTCTGTAGGGCAAAAGAAGCAGACTTAAAACAAATCAGATGACAAAATTTTGGAAACTAAGACAAATTGTAACTAGGGCGAAGGAGAAGGTATTCAATATAATATGCTATTATTGTAACCCTAGGATTTCAACTGTGGCATACAACACAGTTTGCAAGAATGGGTTGTTATACAAACTGGGCCATGTTATCTCCTGTAAAAACTCTGTCAACTAATTAATAAAATACTGAGTGATAGTAATGGGGGACAACGTAAGTAAGGTAAGAAAGTTAAACAACAGCCTCCCACAAAGCTCTGTAACAGCACCTACACTGTTCAATTTATACATATTAGATATTCCAGCAACAAGAGGACACAAATTTGGATATGCTGATGATTTGGCCATAGCAGTACAAAAGAAATACATAGACATGGCAAACAGCTTCTTGTCCAAAGATCTTAGGATCTTGGGAAAATTCTTCACTGACTAGAGACTTATTCCTAGCACCAGAAAAACAGTAACTACATACAGCAAACTAGCATATGAAGATCGATTTAAACAACAACAAAGTACCTTGGAGTACTTTGGACTGGAATCTCTCATATAAGATACATCCAGATAAAATGGCCGCAAGTGCTGTCCCGGTGTCTGGAAGCCGTACGGGTCTGGATGGGGAGAAACAGGCTCGAGCTCAATCCCTCCAAGACAGAGTGGCTGTGGATGCCGGCATCCCGGTACAGTCAGCTGCAGCCGCAGCTGACTGTTGGGGGCGAGTCATTGGCCCCAATGGAGAGGGTGTGCAACTTGGGCGTTCTCCTGGATGGACGGCTGTCCTTCGAAGACCATTTGACGGCCGTCTCCAGGAGAGCTTTTTACCAGGTGCGCCTGGTTCGCCAGTTGTGCCCCTTTCTAGACCGGGATGCCCTATGCACGGTCACTCATGCTCTCGTGACATCTCGTCTGGATTACTGCAATGCTCTCTACATGGGGCTCCCCTTGAGGAGCACCCGGAGGCTCCAGTTGGTCCAGAATGCGGCTGCACGGGTGATAGAGGGAGCCCCTCGTGGCTCCCATGTGACACCTCTCCTGCGCAGACTGCACTGGCTACCTGTAGCCTTCCGGGTGCGCTTCAAGGTTTTGGTAACTATCTTCAAAGCGTTCCATGGCATAGGGCCAGGTTACTTATGGGACCGTCTGCTGCCACCGATTGCCTCTCACCAACCCGTGCGCTCTCACAGGGAAGGACTCCTCAGGGTGCCGTCGGCCAGGCAGTGCCTACTGGCGACACCCAGGGGAAGGGCCTTTTCTGTGGGGGCTCCCACCCTCTGGAACGAACTTCCCCCAGGACTTCACCAACTTCCGGACCTTCGAACCTTTCGCCGCGAGCTTAAGACACATCTGTTTATTTGCGCAGGACTGGACTAGAATTTTAAATTTTGAATTTGGTTTTGATTGGGGTTTTATTACTTTTATTGCTATTTTAAATATTCGGCCTTATTTAATAAGTTTTTTAATTGATGTTTTATTCTGTATCTATATGTATGTTTTTTAATCAGGCTGTAAACCGCCCTGAGTCCTTTGGGAGATAGGGCGGTATAAAAATGCGAATAAATAAATAAATAAATAAATAAAAAAATCAATACTAGGAGCAACATATTCCACAAATTATGTGGAACTAAATGGGGAGGTTCAGCTCAGGTCATCAGCACTTCAGAGGATAATTAGAACTGCAGAAAAAACAATTACTACCAACCTGCCTTCCATTGAGGACCTGTGTACTGCACGAGTCAAAAAGAGGGCTGAGAAAACCGAAGAGCCAGCACTGTCTGAAGACGTCTCCGTGGTCATGACTAAATGCCAAAGGCGCATGGAACACTCTTACCTTCCTACCAAAGGTGGTCCCTATTTTTCTACTTGCATTTTTTAAGTGTTTCAAACTGCTAGTTTGGCAGAAGCTGGGACAAGTAACTAGAACTTACTCCGTTACGCGGTGCTAGGGATTCGAACTGCTGAACTGCTGACCTTTCGATCAACAAGCTCAGTGTCTTAGCCACTGAGCCATCGCATCTTCAAATGTATTTTTGAAATCTGAATAACATGAAGCAGCATTTTATCATGCTTAATGAACATAAATTTATAAAGGTGAATATGTATTTATTGAGGAAAATGATCCAAATCTACATATTTGTGGGTGGCAAAAGGATGTGAATCTCTAGGATTCATTTGAAGAGTCAGAAGTTTTAATCAGTGGGATGATAATCAGGTAGGAGGTCCTGCCTTATTTAAAGATCAGAATTTCTGATGTTCACCATCAAAGGTTGTTCTTCACAACATAGGTAGATGCAAATGTCTCATGGTTTGAACAGAGGAGATTTCTGAAGATCTCTGACAGACCATTGTTGATGCTCCCCAAGATAGAAAAGGTTACAAAACTATTTCCAGAGAGTTTGGACTCCAGCAGTCCATTGTCAGGGATATTTTCAAAAAGGTTGACAAACTTTGAAGGACCATTCTAGAAAACTGCCTGATGGGAAACTGAATCTTTAGCTATTGGTACAAATTAGGAACCGTCCTTAATGTTTTAAATGTAAAATCTAATCATTTTATCAGAAGCAGATGTTGGTGAACTAGTCACTTCCTATAGAATCCTGAGAACAATACATCTTGTTGATTCAATGCAGGCTGGTCCCCTCTGGGAGTTCAGTGTGCTATTTACCGGTATTACCTACAAACAAATCCCTACATGATTTGGGAGAAGGATATCTGCATGCTAATTGTGTATCATATGTACATATATATCCTGCTTTATTATTTAATAGAATTATATAATTATGACAGAAAGATAAATTATATTTATAAATATACATTATAATAGTGCAGTGATGCAAAAAAAAATTCAATTAATACTCATCAGAAAGTTTGCAACAACACTTTGAACTCTGCAGTCTTTTAATTATCCTCCTTCATTGCTCAATTCAACTGAACTTGCTTAGGAAGCATGGCTATAGTTCAGTATTATTTTACAGTTGTGAGTCTCTTCAAAAGTAACCTAAGGCATTCTGAAATATTATGTGACCTCTGGCATACAAGGTTTTCAGTGAGCTAACCTGACTCAGACGGCTTTTTAAACCTTTTTTTTAAATAAGAAAAAGATAGGATTGTACTTCTGAAAAGAATTAAATGAAAATTTGGGAGATTATTTTAGATATGACTTTACCTGGCAGTAGAGCACAGAATTAAGAATACTATGCCTAGAAGGTCTTATTCCAAAAGAGATAGTCTAACGATTGTTATTCAAAGTCTGATAACATTCAGTTTAGAGCATGGATATCCAACCGAATGGCTTGCCTGGGCCTTACTGAGTGCAGAGGAATTGTCTTGGGCCATAAATAAAATACCAGTATATAATATAGTTAATGGATATAAGTTACATAATCAAAGGTGGTATTCAGCAGGTTCTGACCAGTTCTGGAAAACTGGTAGCAGAAATTTTGAGTATTTTGAGTAAAACTTTTCAAATATTTATAGTTCTTAAAAGAGTACTTGAAACATTTTCACTAGACAGTCCATCTTAAAAGGAGCTAAGTTGCATGATAAGTGCAGCACTACCTAGTATCTGAGACCAGAAATGTCACTTTATTTTTTGAATATTTGTTTCAGCTGTCACTTTGAAATAGTGACAGCTGAAACGAATAGGAAATGTAACATATAGTCAAGTTCCTGGAATTTTAAGCTAATGCTGGAAAAACCAACAACATAATTATCACCTTTAAAGCGCTCCTTGGCATTGGACTGGGATATTTACGGGACCGCCTGCTGCCGCCAGTTACCTCCCATTGTCTGGTACGTCCAGTGCGCTCTCACAGGGAGGGCCTTCTTAGGGTGCCGTCGGCTAGCCAATGTCGGCTGGCGGCCCCCAGGAGAAGAGCGTTCTCTGTGGGGGCCCCGGCTCTATGGAATGAGCTGCCGGTGGGACTCCATCTCCTCCCTGATCTCCGGATCTTTAAACGCGAGCTCAAGACTTTCTTTTTTCACCAAGCAGGGCTGGCCTGATTGATTTTAATATGGGGGGTTTTAGTGGGTTTTTTAACAAGGTTTTAGCTTTTGAAAAATTTTAGCTAATATTTTAAGTATACAGTGGTTGAATTAGATTTTTAAACTTGTTATGGTATTTTAATTTTTTGGATTTTTGTTGTTTTATTTGCTGTACACCGCCTTGAGTCTTCGGAGAAGGGCGGTATAAAAATATGAATGAATGAATGAATGAATGAATGAATGAATAAATAAATAAATAAAATAATTTTACTCTTCTGAGAGCCCACCGATCCTGGAATAAATAACTTTTAAAAATTGCAGGTGGTAAATTCACTATTATTTTGAGTAGCATCATAGGTCCTGGGATCCCTGCTTTGTTGAGTTTTGAAATTTATTACATTAGACTATTTTTTAAAAATGTAAATATTTTACCTAAATCATTTCAGTTTCAAAGTTATTTTACCCTACAGTGATTCTGGATGATTTACAATTGAACAGTGAAAAAGGAAATGATTTATAGCAAAGAAGAAGAGTACAGCTGAAAGGAAGACAGAACCAAAAACCAATCTACCAATCCATTGCCATCCAAACCAAAGTTTAGGGAAACAACCAGGTATTTAATACCTTGTGGAAAATCAAAAGGGTGGAAAAAGTAGAGATCTCTGATGATAATGATGATATGTTATCAAGTCTTTCTTAGTATTTAGCAACCACATAGTTATATTTTCTCCATGATGATCTGTCTCTTAGTTTGATTCTTCAGCTCCTCCAGTGATGTAGTTATCATTACTGTAACTGACTCATTCATTTTGCTACTGATGATTTTCTTTCCTTCCATCTTCCCCAGCATTAGAATCTTTCCAGAGAGAAAGCTTTTCACATAATGCATCCAAAGTAGGATAATTTGAGCCTGGTCATTTGTGTCTTGAGTGCAAACTCTTGGTTGATTTATATCGTGATCCATTTGTTTGTTTTGTGGCCTGTCCATGTTATTCTCAGGAGTCTTCTCAAATACCAACGTTCAGAAACATTGATGCACTTCCTATCCCGTTTCTTCACACAACAAAACACAACAAAGAATGTTCTTTCTGCGCCAACTCAGAAAGCTCAAACTGCCCAAGGAGCTGCTGATCCAGTTCTACAGAGGAAGGATTGAGTCTGTCATCTGCACCTCTATAACTGTCTGGTTTGGTTCTGCAACCCAACAAGAAAGACACAGACTTCAAAGGATCATTAGAACTGCAGAAAAAACAATGGCTACCAACCTGCCTTCCATTGAGGACCTGTATACTGCATGAGTCAAAAAGAGGGCTGTGAAAATATTTACAGAACCCTCACTTCCTGGACATAAACTGTTTCAACTCCTACCCTCAAAATGACACTATAGACCAGAACAAGTAGACACAAGAAGAGTTTTTTCTTGAACGCCACATCACTCTGCTAAACAAATAATTCTCTCAACACTGTCAAACTATTTACTAAATCTGCACTACTATTAATTTTCTCATTATTCCAATCAGCCATCTCCTTCCACTTATGACTGTATGACTTTAACTTTGTTGCTTGTATCCTTACGATTTATATTGATATTATTTCCTGATTGCTTATTTGTACCCTATGACTATCATTAAGTGTTGTATCTTAGAATTGTTGATGAACGTATCTTTTCTTTTATGTATACTGAGAGCATATGCACCAAGACAAATTCCTTGTGTGTCCAATCACACTTGGCCAATAAAAAATTCTATTCTATTCTATTCTATTCTATTCTATTTTATTCTATTCTATTCTATTCAGTTCAATATGGATTTCTGAATTGATATAATACCACAGGACAGGAGCCATTAGAAAGAAGGCAGATTTCCTGACTTTTGTTGAATCTGTGAGATATGGAGAATGTCCATCAATGTGACCTCATTGAATGGGCAGCAACATATGGACATAGGATGTTCAAGTTGCCAGGCTCTAAGCTATGAAAGATTTTATAACTTATACCTCAGATTCTACCTGGAAACCAATTGTACTTCAGCAGGCAAAGTAGCAGGAACATGTGGATGTTTTGCAATGTTACCTATCACTGCCCATGCCACTGCATTGGGTGAGTGTTCTTGGACGACAGTCCTGTGTAGACTGCAGTTCAGGTGTTCAGTTGAGAGGTGAGAATGGCATGAATGAGTGCCTGATGAAGGGCATTCTGGATCAGCTAGACGAACCTTTGCAAAGACTCTTTTGGCCAAAAGTTGTCATCTGCTCTTTAAGCCTAGGGGACTCCCAGATTGTGCGCTAGTCTTGCATGGAGAAGTGCAAACTGCATTTGTGTGTGTGGGCATTTTAATTGACATTCAAGTGTCCCATGGTATATTATCATTGGGAAGCAAACTGAATATGTTCACAAATATGTTTGTATGATTGTTCAAATATAGGAATATGGTGCTTTTGTAAGTCAAATAGATAAATAGATAAAAAATGTTGCTGAAAACTGGTGGCTTTGTTTTTGGATTTCAGCAATGTGATTTGGGCACATGGATTTCATATGCAACTGATGGGTTGCAAATTGCTTACCTTTATATTGGTAGATGCACCAGGAAAAAGAACAATGAAAGATGTAAGCCTTTGTGCCATTCCTATACAGCTACTCCTTGATTTATAACCATTCGTTTAGTGACTGTTTGAAGTTTTATTTATTTATATAAATGAGCCTTTCATAAAGTGGCTTTTCTGACTTGCTTAGGATTCACAGAGAAACACACAGATCTGGGGCTGGTTAGCACCTTGAAAGGTGTTGAAAGGTATTGTGATAATATTCTCTTAAGTGTGTTTGGAAATCTTAATTGGTCCAGAATGCTGCAATCTATTTGTAAATAGAAGTTGCATATAACATAACATAACATAACATAATAACAGAGTTGGAAGGGACCTTGGAGCCTTCTAGTCCCCCTGCCTAGGCAGGAACCCTACACCATCTCAGTCAGATGGTTATCCAACATTTTCTTAAAAATTTCCAGTGTTGGAGCATTCACAACTTCTGCAGGCAAGTCGTTCCACTTATTAATTGTTCTAACTGTCAGGAAATTTCCCCTTAGTTCTAAGTTGCTTCTTTCTTTGATCAGTTTCCACCCATTGCTTCTTGTTCTACCCTCAGGTGCTTTGGAGAACAGCCCGACTCCCTCTTCTTTGAGGGAGATATTGGAACACAGCTATCATGTCTCCCCTAGTCCTTCTTTTTATTAAACTAGACATACCCAGTTCCTGCAACCGTTCTTCATATGTTTTAGCCTCCAGTCCTCTAATCATCTTTGTTGCTCTTCTCTGCGCTCTTTCTAGAGTCTCAACATCTTTTTTACATCGTGGAGACCAAAACTGGATGCAATATTCCAAGTGTGGCCTTACCAAGGCATTATAAAGTGGCACTAACACTTCACGTGATCTTGATTTTATCCCTCTGTTTATGCAGCCCAGAACTGTGTTGGCTTTTTTAGCAGCTGCTGCACACTGCTGGCTCATATCTAAATGGTTATCCACTAGAACTCCAAGATCCCTCTCACAGGTACTACTATTGAGCAAGGTACCACATATACGGTACCGGTGCATTTTATAGAAATCCTAAACTCTTTAGAATTCACATCCTGTGTAGTTGAGTGATGTTACATTTTTATTAGCATTTAAAAGCTTTACTAGCTTTTAAAAAGGACAGTTAAAACACATCATTTTGTATAGACTCTTAACTGCTGATTTTAGCTGGTAATATTAATAATTTTGTTTATTTTACTTGTTTGTCTTAATTGTTATTTTTACAGTTTTAAAATCTTGATTTTAAATTCGTTTTTGTTGTTAACTGCTGAAAGACTTCAGAGTTTGGAGTGTATAAGTTAAGTACAAATAATTCTAAACCTAAATGCTTTAGAGGCAAAATATTTGAAAGACTACCTTCTATAAAATAATTTGTCTTTTGAGTTATCTTCAGAAGCCTTCTTCTCAAGATCAGTAATTCCCGAGAACCCTGAAAAGTTTTGGTTGGGATTAAAGAGACATTCTGGTCCAAAGTAACAGAGGCTTAGAATTATTTGAGGCCCCAAAGACCCATTTTTTAAACCACTGAAACCCTACAGTTGCCAAAATCAGTGGCACAATGTCATGCATTGTGAGATGTGAAATTCATGAAAATTATACTATAGCTCGAAAGATCGGTTCAACATGGTTTAAAAAGCAGAACTTTCCAACCATGAGAGCATGAAAGAAGATAGATCCTAGACCTACCCACAATCATTCATTACCTTTTGTATCCTGACCCCATTGCATTGGGTTCACAACCCCTAGTGATCACAGAAAAGGAAGTGCAGGACCTATTTCACAGACAAAAACCAGGAAAAGCTCCAGGCCCAGACAAGATAACTCCTTCTTGCTTAAAAGTCTGTGCTGACCAATTGGCCCCCATCTTCACCCATCTAAGCCAGGACTGGCTTAGATTTTAAATTTAGAGGGGTTTTAAATTGATTTTAATATTTATATTTTATATTTATATTTCTATTTTTAATAATTCGGGCGCTAGAATAAGTTTTTTAAGGATTATTTTAATTTGTATATTGATGTTTTATATGCCTGTGAACCGCCCTGAGTCCTTTGGGAGATAGGGCGGTATATAAATTCGAATAATAAATAAAATAAATAATAAATAAATAAAAATAAATATTTTCAATAAATCACTAGAGATGTGTTATGTTCCTTTTTGCTTCAAACGCTCTACCATCATCCCAGTGCCGAAGAAGCCCACCATCAAGGAACTGAATGACTACAGACCAGTTGCTTTAACATCTGTAGTCATGAAAACCTTTGAAAGGCTAGTGCTTTCCTACTTGAAAACCATCACGGATCTACTGTTAGACCCCTTGCAATTTTTTTTTTAAATTTACATTTATATCCCGCCCTTCTCCGAAGACTCAGGGTGGCTTACAGTGTATAAGGCAATAGTCTCATTCTATTTGTATATTTACAAAGTCAACTTATTGCCCCCCCAACAATCTGGGTCCTCATTTTACCTACCTTATAAAGGACGGAAGGCTGAGTCAACCTTGGGCCGGGCTTGAACCTGCAGTAATTGCAGGCTACTGTGTTCTAATAACAGGCTCCTTACAGCCTGAGCTATTACGGCCCTAATTTGCGTACCGAGCAAATAGATCAACAGATGATGCTGTTAATATGGCTCTGCACTACATCCTACAACATCTTGAGTCTCCAAAGACCTATGCAAGGGTCCTTTTTGTAGACTTTAGTTCAGCATTCAATACCATCATTCCAGACATTCTTCTGTTGGAAGAAATATCCATCTGGGTTCAGTTCCAAGTGGGGACAAAGACACTGGAAACATGGAGGCTGCTTGGAAAGATGGTTTAATGGTGGCCAGGATCACATGACTTGAGATCCTGAACAGAAAAGGGCTGTGATCCTGTGTGCTCCCTGGCTTTATGCTTTTTCTGAGCTTTGAACTTTCTGGGGCACAAGAAGAGTACCCTGATTGGCTGTCAGACTCCCAGGGGGTGGGGGTCTTAGCTAGCCTTGCTGGCTGATGTAATCTTCCCAGGTGCCATGTGGTGAGTTTCAGTTGCTAGATGGGTTCTATTATGATGCAGATGATGGTGGCCCATTGACAAAGGTGGGGGGTGGCAGGAAGTTTAACATAACATAACATAACATCAGAGTTGGAAGGGACCTTGGAGGCCTTCTAGTCCAACCCCCTGCCCAGGCAGGAAACCCTACACCATCTCAGTCAGATGGTTATCCAACATTTTCTTAAAAATTTCCAGTGTTGGAGCATTCACAACTTCTGAAGGCAAGTCGTTCCACTTATTAATTGTTCTAACTGTCAGGAAATTTCTCCTTAGTTGTAAGTTGCTTTGAACTAAGGAGAAATTTCCTGACAGGGAGTTGCAGGGAGCTGCTTTGTCTTTAAAACATGTTTCTCCATTTCTCATCCAGGGAAATATATTCTGCCTTTTTAAATATTTTCTAAAATATTTCATTCTTCTAGGAGGGGGGTGGGTGCTAAATTCCTACAATCCCTACTTTTTTTTTTCAAAACGTTGAGTTTTGAAACATGCTCTTGGCAAAAAATTAAAATTGATAAAATCAGGGAGGCTTGATGGGTGCTTTTAATTTTTCTGATGCAAAGGAAGCCATTGATAGAGACAACAGAAAAAAGATTCCTTCAGTGGCTCCCAAAAGCTTTCAACCATGAAGGTCTAGCAGCCAGGGGAAAAGTTCTGGTAAGAATTTTACAGTATCCAATTTTCTATGCCAATTAATTTCAGCTGTTAGATATCACTTTCTGTGAGCTTCCAGTCAGGTTTCAAGCAAGCACACATCCCAAAATTTTCACAGCCATGGTTTTCCTTTAAATTACAGGCTGCCCATTTCCAAGGGTTGGTTACTGAACCTGCCCTAGCTCTTACTTTAGTGCATCCAGATTTTTTTTAGTCCAAATTGAGGTTAATCAGTATGCAATCCAGGCTTTTTCCTTTTTTTTTTTTAAATTACACACAATGAGCCCTGGGACTTCTACTCATGAGACCACCAGTGCAACATATCTTGCTTTACTGGGCAACTGGGCAGCATCATTTGTGAGTCAGTCAGGGCTTGGGTTTTGGATATCACTTTTTCTGCTATCTCTTCAAGAGAGGAATTGCCTGAGGGGGATGCCCCTCCCCCATGGAATTAGCAGGGAGTTCTGGCTCCTTGGGCTTTTAGTGCCACAGAGCAAAATCAACCTAGGGGAAGTCTTGTGTGGAGGTAAGTGAAGGGAATAGTTTCAGTCTAATTCTGAATGGTGTGTCTCTCTCTGTGTGCCTGTGTATGCAGCTACCTTTACAATTCAGGCAATACAAACAATACAAACATGCTGGACAAATTTCCCTACCATTAGACAGAAATCTCAGGTGTTCAGAACTAACTGTGGCAGCCACTTTCAAATACAATCCTTACATGAATACTTTAGACTGATTACAATATAAAGGAGACAAGACAGAAAACCTTACAATGAATTTCCACCCTCCCACCATAGTCTTTCCAGCTGTCTTCTGGGAATTGAAAAGAGTCTTTTAGTCTTTACTTGTACATCTCAGGGTCCTTTCTTTCATGTCTGCTGGGTAGCATGCTTGGTGATAAGGCTGGTTAGTCAGGCTTGGAAGGTCTGCTCCACTCTGGTTGCTGTGATGACTTTCAGTGGGGGCTGGATTCAAACTCAATTCCTGGCTCCAACAAATGGAAGGTCTCCTCTGGGGGCAGCATCTGGAACCATGTGCTCTGCTTCCACAGTTGCAGAGTCATCTTTTCAGGGCTGAAAGACATTAGAACAGGATCTCCTCCCCACTTTTGTGGGTAATCTTCTCAGGAAAGGCATTGTAACAGGATTAAAGGGGTGGGGGTAGATATCTTGCAGGCAGAGTTTGAAAAGAAACAACACATCAATATTGCAGTTACTAAAAGATAATGCAGTTTCAACAAAATGCAGTTTCAACAAAATGGAGACATAACTGATGAGAAAGAAAAAACTGGATTCACCTGCTTCAGGAAGAGGATGAACAGGTAAAATCATTTAAACACACAGTAAATGCAAGACTGAATTTTTTTTTCTCTTGTAAGTGAACTTAAAACATTTCCTCATAAACTTGAGTTGTTACTTTAAGATAAAGAGAGGGAAGGAGAAAAAAAAACAGAAACAGGATGAAAAGTCCTCTTTACTGTTTTGTTGGCCGGACAAAGACAGGAAAAAGGCTCTTTCCTTTTTTCTCTCTCTCTCTTTCCCATTTTCATTGCTTCAACCTTTTGTTTTTCTTTTTCCCTAACAATTTAAAATTCTTGTCTCTAGAGATCAGATACATTTTACAGTTACAATTACCTCAAGGGCCCACAAAGACAGACATACACACATAAAAAACAAGGAGGACAAAGAGAAAAACAAAACTCTGAGATTTACACACACACTGATCATTCCCGCCATAAATCTCAGTTAAATTAGGGAAGGCACAAATCTTAACAGACAGACCACGTGGTTCCATAGAAGACAAAGAAAGAGACAAACAAACAAAACAAACAAAACAAAAACCCAAACATTCCTATTTACATATTTCCCTTTTCTTTTAAGTACCTTTATTTAGCCAAATTTGTTTCCTATTCTCATCTCTTAGCAAAGCCCATTTTTCACATAGTTTCCTCAACTACTTTTTCCGCATACCAGGCAAAACTGGCAGCCGCCTGGCATCCCAGGCCCCAAGCAGGTCTCCTAGGGGATTTCCCGCCACCCTCGAGCTACTGCTTCCCATGTTTCCCTCTCCGATGTGAGGTTTTATTTTTCACTTTGGCTTAGCCGGGTGGACCCTCCTACAGTTTTCAGAAAAAAAAGTTCTGGGAAGGACTTCGACTCCCTTCTGTCGAAGTATGGGCCCCTTCCTGTTAAGGGAGCTTCGTTTTGGATCAAAAAGGTGATCCCAGAGGACCTACTGCCCCTCCAGCAGGTACGAGCACCTCCTCAACACTGCTTCCTGCTTTGCTTTCTCTAAAATACACTAGTAAACTCTACTCTTTTTAATTGTCCCCTTCACGCTCACTTTCCTTTTACTCGGCTCCCGTTCCTGATAAACACAAAGTTCCACGTTTGGCTTCCCCCCCTTGCTTTCTCTAGCTTACCGGTCACAGCTTGGTGGAGCTAGCAGTAGGCAGAGGTGCGGCTAGAGGTTGCTCAAAGAGGTGGAATCAGATTGTTTCCTCAGGTGGAATCCCACACACACACTTCCTCCTTCCCTAACAGAAGGTCCTGTGCTCTGGCAAAACCCCCATGCTCTCCAGACTTTTGGTCTTTCTGCGGTTAGGAAATGCACAGAGGAAGCAAGATCCAGCTGTGATTGGGAGAAGGGCTCTCTTACACACACACATGCAGGCATACACATATTTCCTATACTTTTCCATGCTTTAAAATTAAAATTTAGAGGTACTCACCTTCTTTCCAAGCAGCCTTTGAGCTCAACACTCAAAACCCCTTTAAAACCTAGTTCCAAATGGCCAAGGTCCAGGAAAACTTACCCACAGACTCAATGGGTCTGCTGCTAGCAAGGGAGGCTTACCTGGGCCAGGTCCATTGGTTAGGTTAGCTTGGAATCCCATCTGGGTCGCCAATTGTTGGAAGAAATATCCATCTGGGTTCAGTTCCAAGTGGGGACAAAGACACTGGAAACATGGAGGCTGCTTGGAAAGATGGTTTAATGGTGGCCAGGATCACATGGCTTGAGATCCTGAACAGAAAAGGGCTGTGATCCTGTGTGCTCCCTGGCTTTATGCTTTTTCTGAGCTTTGAACTTTCTGGGGCACAAGAAGAGTACCCTGATTGGCTGTCAGACTCCCAGGGGGTGGGGGTCTTAGCTAGCCTTGCTGGCTGATGTAATCTTCCCAGGTGCCATGTGGTGAGTTTCAGTTGCTAGATGGGTTCTATTATGATGCAGATGATGGTGGACCATTGACAAAGGTGGGGGGTGGCAAGAAGTTGCAGGGAGCTGCTTTGTCTTTAAAACATGTTTCTCCATTTCTCATCCAGGGAAATATATTCTGCCTTTTTAAATATTTTCTAAAATCTTTCATTCTTCTAGGAGGGGGGTGGGTGCTAAATTCCTACTCTTCTAACTAAGCTAAATCAGCTACAGGTACCGGAACAGACTTGTAAGTGGATCACAAGCTTCCTAACAAACAGGAAGCAGCAGGTGAAGCTAAACAAGATCACATCAAATACCTGTACAATTAACACAGCCCTCCCCCCAAGGCTGTGTGCTCTCCCCACTTCTCTCTGTATACCAATGACTGCATCTCCAACGATCCATCTGTTAAGCTACTGAAGTTCGCAGATGACACAACAGTGATTGGTCTCATTCGAGACAATGACGAATCCGCATATAGACGAGAGGTCGAACGACTAGCCTTGTGGTGCAACCAAAACAATCTGGAACTGAACACACTCAAAACCGTAGAAATGGTGGTAGACTTTAGGAGAAACCCTTCCATACTTCCACCTCTCAGAATACTAGACAACACAGTATCAACAGTAGAAACCTTCAAATTTCTAGGTTCTATCACATTGCAAGATCTAAAATGGACAGCTAATGTCAAAAACATCATCAAAAAAGGACAACAAAGAATGTTCTTTCTGCGCCAACTCAGTAAGCTCAAACTGCCCAAGGAGCTGCTGATTCAGTTCTACAGAGGAATTATTGAGTCTGTCATTTGCACCTCTATAACTGTCTGGTTTCGTTCTGCAACCCAACAAGAAAGGCACAGACTTCAGAGGATAATTAGAAATGCAGAAGAAATAATTGTTACCAACCTGCCTTCCATTGACGACCTGTATACTGCACGAATCAAGAAGAGGGCCGTGGAAATATTTACAGATCCTCACATCTGGGACATAAACTGTTTCAACTCCTACCCTCAAAACGACGCTATAGGGCACTGCACAACAGAACAACTAGACACAAGAACAGTTTTTTCCCAAAGGCCATCACTCTGCTAA
This sequence comes from Ahaetulla prasina, assembly GCF_028640845.1. NCBI lineage: Eukaryota > Metazoa > Chordata > Lepidosauria > Squamata > Colubridae > Ahaetulla > Ahaetulla prasina. Next base: position 273,324,610 of record NC_080540.1, on the reverse strand, counting down.
ACAAATAATTCCCTCAACACTGTCAAACTATTTACTAAATCTGCACTACTATTAACCTTCTCATAGTTCCCGTCACCAATCTCTTTCCACTTATGATTGTATAACTGTAAATTTGTTGCTGGCAATCCTTATGATTTATATTGATATATTGACCATCAATTGTGTTGTAAATGTTGTACCTTGATGAACGTATCTTTTCTTTTATGTACACTGAGAGCATATGCACCAAGACAAATTCCTTGTGTGTCCAATCACACTTGGCCAATAAAAATTCTATTCTATTCTATTCTATCCTTGTTTCTTCTATACCAACCTTTATTTTATACTCTTCCTTTTTAAGTCTGACCTCTGGTCAGTTAAAAAAAAATCATACCTGGCTTATTCCGAATAAAACTTATATTCTTATTAGGAGCATTTTAGAAGTTGGTAAATACCTCCTTTATTTTATTTTTTTTAAAAACAATCAATTTATATCAGTTTTTCTTTTTCTACTGCTTTCTCTCCATGTGTTAGAGATTGTACAGTTTGTTATGAGCTTCTAGAGCTCTGTGGAGGATAATTGTGATTGAACTAACCCCACCTACCTTAGCGGTATTCCTATTGGTACATAAGTACATAAACAAATTGCAGTGTTTGTTAATTGGTTTTCATTGAAAAATGGTTTGGAAAAAACGGAACAGTGCACTGCTAAATTTAGCTATCTTTTTTATTTCTTCTTAGTTAAATTGCTTATTAGAAGTTTATACTTCTGAACAAAATATGGCTTTACTTCTCAAATTAGTTGTATCTGGATGTGCTTTTAATTTCCATTGAATTAATTTTTCTTGGCGTACCAGGTAACAGTGTATTTGCTTGCTTTGTCTTATGTTTTTGAAACATTTAGCACATTTGCCAAGTTTTCTCCAGGCTCTTCATTTTTTAATTGTCCATCCTGCTATTATTAAAGCTATTAAGCTTCACAAAAGGGTTAACACAATCCCCATGGCTTCACTATTTCTGTAGTCTTGTAGCCTCATGTAACAGAAGCAAAACCTGTTAAGTTAATAGCTAGAGTATTTGGCATTTGGCCAAACTAAATGTCTGTAGCCTGTATCGTACTTCTCATTAATGACTTTTTGTAATTGCACCAACATTTCTTGATAATGTGTACAATATGTTACCAAACTGACTATTTAGTGTTCTGTTTGAAAGGAAAGCATAAACTTAATGTTCCTTCATGTCAAATCTATTATCAAGCAATATGTCTTGATAAAAGAATCTGAGGATATTTTGAATAGGATTACATTGCATTTTTAGTTCGTCATTGTGGTCTCTGTGATTCACACATATGAGTTTATTATTGCACATAGCCCTGTAATGAAGCCTTCAAACATCATACGTTCAGCATGTTTATCTTAAATTGATCGATTCCTTATTTTTTTAATCATCTCTTTTTTAAAAAAATAGTTTTTTTTTCATATGTCATTTAATCTAATTTTGGAGTTATGCTCTAGGAGGATTTTTTTAAAGGAAGGGATTATTTAGACCAGAGGTGTCAAACTGGCGGCCCTCAGACCAGATGTGCCACACACAGGCCATGTCTATCTCACCTCTGCAAATGGGAAAAAATGTCATGAAATGTCATGTGACAACAACGTGATGCCATGAGTTTGACACCCATGAGTTAGAGAAATCTTTGTGTTGTTCATGAAAGTTTATTATATGGTACAACTGAGCTTGGGTGAAGGCTTAGAATAACACAATTCTTGAATCAGATTTCAGGCCCCAGGCCTGAAGTAGCATTGATTATGCTTGATTCTGTCTTGGTACCTGAAGGCTATAAAGAGAGAAATGTTGCTAGGTTGAGGGTGAGTTAAAACATCCTCTTCCTTGTTTATATTGTTCCTTGCTCAAACCCATAGGCCCCCAATCCATACATGTACAACCTACAGCCTTCTCCAAGAGGATTGCTAAACCCTCTTCCTGTACTCCTAACCAGTCCTCTGAAACTGGATTGGCGGGGCATTCACTCATCTAGCGTTCATTACTCTGCTTTATTTTCATGTTGTTACATATTTGATGGCTATGCTCTTTGAGTTTTTCATTTCCTGCTACTTTTATCTGTCAGCTTTTCATATAGCCTCTCTAGTGGTAGTCATCTCAGGTGCTGAGGTTTCATCCTTCATACTGTACCTGGTTCTGCACATAGATGAAGGACCTCATATTGCTTAAGAATTTCAGCTTGTCAAAAACGTCGTTTTGGTTTTCTTCTTTAATCAAAACCTGAATCTCCTTATATGATATCCACTTCTTTTGGAAGGTGTATAGTGAGGTTACTGATTTATAAGCATCAGACCTTCCTTTTTATTTATTTATTATTTAGATTTTTATACCGCCCTTCTCCCGAAGGACTCAGGGCGGTGTACAGCCAAATTAAAACAATACAATATACAATTTTAAAACAACAAATTAAAAGAACATATTCTATAATGGCCGAAAAATTTAAAAACCGTCAAATTTGACCCAATAAAACAGAATACCCAATTTAAAATTATTAAAATTCAAATAAATTCAAAAAAGTTTTAATAAGAAAAGTCCAGCAGCAGGTAAATAGCTGAGGTACTTCTTGGAGGGGCTAATGTCAAGTCACAAAGCTTATCTATCTACCTTGATTTTTTTTGTATAAATGTTCTACTTGTATATTTATTAGGAACTGAGCAAGGAAGCATTTGTGCTGTAAGACAAGTGATGAAGCATACCAAAACTTCACCATTGATTCATAAAGTTCCTAGTGGTTTGTAGAAAGTATAGAACTGATTCATTTTGTACAAATAACTGGAAGAACTACACTCAATCTGTAAAAGACTAATTTTGCTCTGACTTCTAGACTATGTAAGTGAGGGGAAGGGTGATTCAGGATTTTATACTGAAATTCCTATACATTTGAATGCATTGCAAAAATGATATATAAATTTTCAGTAAAACAACTTTAGAATATAGAGAACAAAACAGAATATTGAAATATATTTTAGAATATATTGGTGCCTATAATACTAAATCTCACTCTTAGGAAAGAGGTTAATGGTTAGAGTAAACTAAACCATGTGCATTTATGGGAATCCCTATGATACTAAAATAAGGTTTATCATTTTACAGAGAGGCAGTAGTGATGCCCCAAATTTGAAACATTTACATTTTTGGAAACTCTGAAAGGGTAATCCAAAAGGCATACAGTATCAGAAATACTGCTTTTATTTTTGTCCACAAGAAATGTTAACAGGTAGATCTAGTGAACAGACATATGTTTTAAAGGCCAAACAGAATGTTTTAAACATTTCTATTTTTTAAGTTGTCATATATTGAAGTTTTCCAAGGAAAATAAAATTAAAAAACAGAAATAAAACTCTTAAAAAAAGAGGAATAAAACCCATAAACACTGCAAAATTGTTAAATTAGTTTAGAAGCATCAAATAAAATATCAGAGACATACTATATGAACTTACAAATATAGTAGATGAAACAAACAGCAGCAGAATAAATAATTAAAAGGACAGTACAAAAAGATACTTAGTAAACACCAAAATGAAGGGATAGTTGCCAGCTGAACTTTTACCAGCCTACATTGGTAAACACAAATTCCCAATTCATTTTTTCACTAAATGAATCAGGTGAAAAGCTAGAGAGGTTTACTTGTAAACATATCACTTTCAAAATTTCTGGTTTACTATTTTAAAGTCGCCAGGTTTTTTCATAAGCTGTCAATCTTGTTTCATGTAAGAAATCATAAACATTGTAGAGATTGTTCCAGTGAAAGTGCTGCTTTTGTGCTCAGCAATATCTCTGCTGATTTTTAAAATGAAAAATAGGAAGCACATGATTATCCATTCCAATCTATTTTCTCCAGATAGAAGTGCCATCCATTAACAAAACCTCCATTTTGCTGGCATGGGCTTTAATTTATTGGTTCCCATCCAGATCATTACCACAGGCAAGCAGTGTTGTAGAATACTCACTTCTAAATATCTCACTAGGTGTTGATAGACGAGGGAAAAAGAGCTGCCTTGTGTATTGTTGTACATTAAATTATTTCAGCAGATTTATTTCTATATTTAGTTTAATATAGTTGTTAAAATAGTATGGAAATGAAAAGGGAATGAATACAAAAGGATGAGAATGCTGTAGTGTCTGGGAGAATCAAGTAGCATTCCCCTGATTTTTATCTGGCAAAGATGTTTCCCCAGAGTGATCAAGTCAGTTCCAATTAGGCCTTTGCAGTGTTTTGCATTTGATGATGAAAAATATATCTGTTATGTATGAGGGGGGGGCGGGTTGTAGCATCTGTATGCAACTTCTTGTATCAGCTGCGTCTTTCCAAGGATTATATGACTTCCCTGTGCAGCAGAATGACATTAAGAAATGTAGCATTAAAGGATAAAGTAGCTTTTTCATTTTTATTGGAAAATTCATAGTAGCTTTACTACTAGGCATTTTAGTATAAAAATGCATAGCCATGGAAATGCCTATTTCACAATATAAGGTGGGGAAAGTTATAAAAATGTTATAACTTTATTTTTATATAAATTTATATATATATATATATAAATACATCATTTTTCTTGCACTTGTGGCATTTTCTTTATATGTAATTCATGTAGTAACTACAGATCATAACATCTTTTCTAGTAATTATTCACTTATTGTCTCACAAAGATAGCCAGGCAGAATATAATGGTGAATATCCTTCATTTGAGGTTATCCACGTGGAAATGGACAAAATAAAGATAAACAGTCATCCTGATTAACTATATTGGCGCAACAAACCTTTAAGAAGTAATAGATGTCAGTATAAATAATGAATGGTATTGGTTTAATTAGAGCTCAAGAGAATATATAATCCATGTAATTTATGAATACCATCATGTCATTATTTAGTCTTAGAAACCACATAGATAGATTTTCTTCATGACAATCTGTCCCTAAGCCGGGTCATCCAATGGTGCACTCATCACCATTGTAACTGTTCATCCATCTTGTTGCTGTTTGTCCTCTTCTTTTTCCTTCCATTTTTCCAAGCATCAGAACCTTCTCTAGAGAGCTAGGTCTTCTCATAATGAGTTCTAAATAGGATAATTTGAGTTTGATTTTTTTGTGTGTTGAGTGAAAATTTTGGGTTGATTTGTGATTCATTTATTGTTTTATGGGCTGTATTTTCAGGGTTTTTTTCCATCTCTAAAGTTCCAAAGTATCTATACTCTTCCTAACCTGCTTCTTCATGGTCATCTTTTGTTTCAATAGAGTATCACAGAGGAATACCATTGGTTGTACAATTCTGCTCTTTTTAGGTATGCAAAGGTTTGCAAATCATGGCCTTTACATCTGCTCAGTGGTGAAATCTGAACCGGTTTACTACCGGTTCACTGGCTGTGCATGCTTGCTGTGTGCGCGCATGCACAGTGCGCACCATGCACCAGATGTGAGGTGTGCACGTGTGCAGTGTATGCCAAAAGGAGGTACGCGGTAAGTAGAACAGCGCGCGTGGGATGGGGGTGATCAGCTGTGGTGCGCAATCTTTTTTTTTTTTAACTTTTAAAGGCATTTTGTTTACAACCTATTCGGCCGCACGGCTCAGCTGTGAGTGTCAGAGCCTTTTTTTTACCTTTTAAAAGCATTTCTAAAAAGAAGTGGCAAGCAGGCAACCAGGTGATTGGGTGGGCATGGGCGGGGGGGGGCAGGGATTTTTGCTACCGTTTCTTTGAACCACCCGCCGCCATCGCTACCAGATGGGCTGATCTGGTCTGAACCGGGAGCATTTCACCCTGCTTCTGCTCTATCAAATGCTAGTCTGTAATGTATTTCTTTATTGCTTGTTCTTTACTATAGATCCATAATGGCAAACCTATGGCACGCATGCCAGAGGTGATACATAGAGTCCTCTCTTCCGGGTTCCAGAGACCACTGAGTGCTGAAACTGGAGTGTGCGCATGCGCCGGAGTGCCGGAACCCGGAAGAGAGCAGCTGCCCAGTGCACATGCTTGTGACGGAACCCGGAAGTGCAGCTGGCCACCGCACACATACGAACTGGCCAGCTGCTCTCTTCCAGGTTCCGGTGCTTCGGCACATTAGTTTAGTTTCAGCACTCGGTGCTGAAAAGGTTAACCATCACTGCTATAGATGGTTGATCTTAAAAGGCACAAGCTATCCACCACTTTGATATCTTTGTTGTCAATTGTAAGGCCGATTGTTATACTTATTATCATTAGTTTGGTTTCCCATTTTTCACTATGCTCCATTTATTCTAAAGATTGCAGACCACTTACAAGTATTGCCAGGATAGCAGGTTATTGATGCTTCTTCCTCCAATTTTAAAATCACATTCACCTTCTTTTAATCCAGGTACTCTTAATATATATTCAGCATGTAAACTGGGAGTATACAGTCTTCTCACACTCCTTTGCCAGCCTGAAATCAGTTTGTTTCACTATGTTCTGTCCATACTGTATATATAAGTTTCACACGAGGCCAGTAAAATGTTCTGGGATTTTTCAAAATTTCTAGATATAAATGATACACCCTTAACTGAAAAGTATGAAGATGTTTGGCTGAAGAGTGCTTGAAATTAGAAAAGTCACATGATTTGGCTGAATTGTGCTAATATCAATTATAATCTTAGTAGTACTTGGTACCTACATTTTTTCAGTATTAATATTGTTAGATTGTCCTATATTCTCCTTTATTGGTATTAAATTCTTAGAAACATAGTTAAATATAATTTAGTTAAATATTCTCCCTTTCCCTTTTCCAATCATTCCCCATTCCTTCCTTCCCATATTTCATCTTTCCCTGTCTTGTATTCCCCACCTTCACCCCCACCACAACACATTCTATTCACTGTCAGGAAGGGACACCCCCGAAGAGCCATTTCAGCTCAATCCGGCATCGCCAGCGGCTAGTGGAACCAGCAGCTACAAAAGTGAGTGGGCTAAAGGGAAATTTAAATGTATCAAACAAGGGAAATATTTCGTGGCTTTCATAAATGTATGCTGGATATTTTACATTAGTACTATTGTTAATCATAGGCAGCTGGTGTCCTTTGGGTACTGTTGGACCAGTGTAAGTTACTGTGAATACAGGAGCCCTTTCAAAAACATTTTACTCCAAAATCACAGGTGTAGTTTTCAGATTACTATCAAAGCTAACTCATACAAGAAATCCATGTTATATTAGGCAAGAAATGACGTTGTATTGGATTTCTTCTTCGTATTATTGTTTGCCTTTGCTAAAAGATTGTTTTATCTTTATAGTCACAACCATATCAAATTTGGGATGAAAGTTATTCCTGATGAATTAATCTGGAAATAATTTAGGATCACAAAAGATTTGTTTAAGAAAATTCTGGCTCCTTTCTATTTCTGGTCAGTTTTGGCTGCTGACATAGAGAAGCATTATTATATGGAAAAGTGTTGTCTCTTATGCCCTTCAGATCTGGTAACAATGAAATTGAACTCAACTATCTTATATTGCACAATTTTTCTTTAAGGTATCATTGATACTATACATTCTTTCTGAATAATATGTCTGGTTTCTAATAATTTATTAAATATCCTTTTATAACCAACAATATATAGAAAAGAAAATGGTAGTAGAAATAATAATTGTTTTAACAGACAGTTATTATTATGCTTTGGAATCTCTATGTTAGGAATTAGCTGTATTTTACTTCGGTTTGAAAGAATTTTTAAGATCAAAAGACCAGTTTGACGGTCTTTTTGTTTATAATTTTGAGTATAGGGTATGACCTATCTTCAGTTCCATAAAACAGAATAGCAATGGAAATCAAGCTTCTAATGACTCTGTAACATTTAGTGCAGTCAGATAACACAAATTCTTAAATGAGGTCATTCTGAACATTTTTGTTAATTGCAAAAATTAACAAAATTTTGTTAATTTGTTGGTGTGTTTTCTTGTGTTTGTGTTTTATGTTCAAATTACAATTGTTTTGTGCTGTTGTCTTGGTTGTCTTTCAGCATTAGTGGTTTCTGATTCCTGAATTGATGAAAGGAGCACCATATATCCCATACAAGCCCATCCACATATAATATGACCTTCAAATTTTTAACCAAAATACCATGAAAAATGGGTTTATTTATTTATTTTGATTTCTATAGCCATCAGTCTCAGCAATTGACTCTGGGTGTCTCACAATTAAGCCTTAAAAATATTTTAAAACAGTAAAACAGTATAAAGTACTGAAACAGTAAGAACATTAAAAGTTTGAAGTATATACAAAGCAAGATGTCTGGCCTGTTAACAATATAGCCAGGAGGCAGGGCCCTTGACTCATATAGTAACCCAGGCTTAGGACCACAGCCATAACCATAGCATTATCAGAATACTAATAGGGTTGGGGCCATTCTAATCTGTGAAAGGAGGATATTCCACTGCAGAAAAGGTTCACTTTCTAATCCCTGTCAGTGTCAGCTGACATTTTTTGGGTTGCGCATAGATAAACCAGCTTTCAAATTTTTCATATTTTTTTTCAATTAATTCTGAAGTATTGTTTATTTTATTTCATAGTTTGTATCAATAAATGTTGTTTTTCAGAACATAATTCTGTTTTAGTTTTTCACAATTGGCTTAGCCGTGGGTGGCTCAGTTTTCTTGGTATTTTGGTTCAGCTAATTTGTGACTATATATGGGTACTTTAAAAAAGTTTTACCATATATGCTTGTGGACAAGCCTATCCATAGGTAACCGAAATTTACTTTGTACTTTGGAGCCTAAAACTCTTGGCTCACCCTTAAGCATATATGGAATATATGGTATTACCCGCAGGTATATAGTATTCTTAGGCAAAACAGATTCTGAAATATATTTCTTTCTTGCAGTAGTATATAGGTAAATTTTATGTAAATTTAAAGAGGTAGGGAAAAAGACATGTAATTAGTACTGTTGTGCATTCCAAAACATTTCAAAAGAGATGTTTTGGAATGTTTAGGAACATGTATAAAGTGTGTCAGATAAATAGTTAAACAGAACTATCTTTCTCCAGACTTATGGTTCTGGCTGTTAGGAGTAGCTTCTGAAGCAGCCATGTGACCCTGAAAAAGGTGCTTTTGCTCTAATGATTTGAAAATAAGATATTAGAGTCTTTGGGTGCTGGACAACAACAGAATGATTACAATGTCTAATACCAGACAAAGTAGAAACGGTGCAATTCTGAGCACAGATATGGGACAACCAAAAGATATTCAGTAAGAATACCACTTGAATAAAGCATGTCGATAAAAATAAAAAACGAAGCTGAAATAAAAAAAAAACTTGTAATAGCAGCAGAAATGGTGGAGAAAAGGGTAAAGAAAATCAAGAATTGGTCAGCACCAGATGAAAATGAACTGCATAGTTTCTGGTTGAAACTTCTGACTGGTTTATACCTAATAGGGCCTCTTGTGGCTCAACAGGCTAATGCAGTCTGTTATTAACACAGCTGCCTGCAATTACATACAATTATTGCAGGTTCGAGTCCCACAAGGCCCAAGGTTGACTCAGCCTTCCATCCTTTATAAGGTAGGTAAAATGAGGAGCCAGATTGTTGAGGGGGGGGGCAATACAAGTTGACTTTGTATATAATATACAAATGGATGGGACTATTGCCTTACACAATGTAAGCCGCCCTGAGTCTTCGGAGAAGGGCGGGATATAAATTCAAATAAAATAAATAAATAAAAAATCACTGTCAAGCAGTTTAACAACATACTGTAATGAAAATTGCTTAACATTTAGCAAAAGCTTTCTGATAATGAAAAATTCTGCAATGAAAAGAGCAGAATCAGGCAATTGCAGGTCAAAGCCATGCTTACCAACATCTTATAAATTGCTGACTGGTGCTGTGGCTGAAACACATCTAGTTGAAAATGATCTCTTTCCATCTGAGCAGAAAGGAAACCACTCAAACAGCGCAGAAACAAAAGATCCATTCCTAAATGACAAGATGATTTTGGAAAACTGCAAGAGAATGTAGACCAACTTGAATGTAGCTTAGATTGATTATAAGAAAAAAATCGACTCCTGATTATTGGATAATCAAGTACCTAGAAATAACAGTAGAAACAGTGGAAGCTTTGTGCAAAGATCAGGAGCACAATGGATGACGTAATTGCTTGTCCATGATGATAGATAGAAGAGGTTAACATCAAGAGAGGAATGTTTCAAGGAGTCTCAGTATCAACACTACTGATTGTCATTGTACAGATTCCTCTGTCAATGATACTGAACAAGTCAGGCCATGGCTATCATACATCAGAATCATCTGTCCGGCTATCCTACCCCCTTTACACAGATGAGCTGAATGAAGCTGAATGAAGAAACTCCATTTAAAATAAAATCGCTGCTGAACACTGTCCATATATACATCCAGAATATTGATGGAGATGGAGTTGTACTAGGAAAAGGTGCTACCCTTTCCATCAACAGGTGAAAAAATAGTGAAAATTGAAGATGGAAGATGTTATGGAAATAACATCTAGAGTCTGGATAAAGAAGATCACTACAAATACCTAGACTTCCTTCTGTTAACATCAAGAATATGGAAATCAAGAAGAAGGTTAGTAGTGAATACACCTAATATACGAGAGTGAAGAAGATCATAAAGTCTAAACTCAGTAGAGGAAATGCCATTCAGGCAATTATTACCTGGAAAATTCCAGTTGATACACAATTAGAACAGTGGACTTGACTCAAACAGAACTGGAATCCTTGTATAAGAAGACCAAAACATACAATTATAATGAATTGTGCCTTTCATCGTAGTAGCAACACTGACAGACTCTATATACCAATAAGTATAGGTGGGTACGAAATGTTGCAAGTACACCAGACAGTTGAAGAGGAAAAAAAAGAAGATGCAATGAAATTAGTATACTGTGTTGGGAAGGCTTACTGAGTTGTGGAGAGACCAAACTGATCTACAAAAAAGACTAAATAAGAAACATGATAAGGCAAAGTGTTACATGGGCAATACATTAAAAAAAAAACCCTAGCAGGCAAAGCAGATAACAAGACCTGGCAATGGCTAACAGAAGGAAAGGCGAAGAAAGAATGGGGTTGCACAAGACCAAGCCTTATGAACAAATGCATAGAAAGCAAGGATTAAGAAGACAGCAATAGTCATCAAATGCTACCTTTAAAAAGAAGCAGAAGAAACAGTGGACTACCTGGTAGCTGTTGCAAGAAATTTGCATAGACTGAACACAAACAATGGCATGATAAAATAGCAACAATAGTGCATTGGAATATCTGCAAAAAATACTGTTTTACTGCCATCAAAACAAGAATTGGTGGGACCACAAAGTAGACAAAGTAATAGAAAATGAAGAAGCTAAAGTGATTTGGTAGTTTAAAACTCAAACAGACAACGTTTGCCATTTAACATCCCAGGCTTAACAGTTGTTATAAGACAGACAAAAAAGTCTGGGTAGTGGATATTGCAATACATGGAAACAGCAGAATAGAACAGAAAGAACTGGAGAAGATAACAAAATACAAAGATGTGAAATGGGATATCTGTGGCAAAAAAAAGTAAAAGTAGTACCATTAGTTATAGGTGACTTGGATGCAATTCCAAAAACAATTGGAGCACCACTTGAACACCATCACCATTGACCATCAGTTAATTGGAAAAGGCAGCTGTTCTGACCCAGCTCCCCGAACATGACAAACCCCCTGTAGTTAAATCAATGATTTTTTTATTAGAAGTGCCAGCAGCCCTGGCAAAAGTTTATCTTTCACCACAGGCTATCAAGTCTGTCCGGCAGAGAGATGAATAGTTGTCTGCCATATCTATTCATCTCTGCCCCCGACTTTTATCCCCAGGGCTAGGATAGGGTTTTTCTAGCAGTGGTCGCCCTTCCTTCCCAAGGATTGGCCCATAGATTTCCATTGCTTTCCTCTCCTCTGCCTTCTGTGCATCCTTGTGTCAGGCACTGGACCCAGCTGTTCTGCCTCTTCCTCATCAGCCACCTCCAGACCTGGGGGCTGTTGTCTCTCCATCTGGGGGCTGACATGTGACCCAGGCTCCGCCTCTGCCTTTCTCTCTCTGCCAGCTCCATTCATTCTTCCCCCACGGAGCTCTCAGGTTGCCTTGATGCTGACCCTGACTCCCACACCTCCTAATCTGATTCAGCTGCTGGAGGGGCCTGTGGCCTACAGGCCACAACAGCAGCTTTTGCTTGGAACAGTTTACTTTCTGCAAGAATACCTTTAACACCATCAAAGAACACCTGCTTATCCCAGATTCTTGTGAAAGACTCAATAAGTTGATAAAATCCCAGTCTAAAAAATTGGCTATATGACCAATAATACTAATAATAACGTGCAAAGTACAGTATTATTATTAGATGTTAGATAACAGATGAGGGCAGAATAATTTGTAACCTGTTGCTTGCCTAGATAATTCTAAAACTTCAGTTCTACATTCATAAATAGAGGGGAAGTTCCTGACTTTGTCGTGAAAGATCTTGAATAATTCAAAATCCAATGAATAAGTATAGGAGGAGATTGTACTGTTTCACGGGTGGTATTTTCAGTCACTTTACTCATCTTTCTTCAGTTGGCAGCTGAGAAACAAAGCTGTGTCTTTCAATAGGTGATGTTCCCAATATGCAATGTGCCATCCTGAATAAAATTCATCCAGACTGAATAAAAAACCTGAAAAGCATTGTAGTTGTATCCTTTTCTTGAGTAACTGAGAAAATTTAGTGTGACTAGGAACAATTTCCGGGGTCCCAGAATCTGAAAGAAGTAGGCAGAGCTATATATACATTATTGGAAGAGTCAAGAAGTTTCATTTCCCCAGCTAATTGTTTTGCATATACCATTTTCTCTCATTCCAGGCAAACATACTAGTATAGCAAAGGATTTTTTTCATTTTACTATTTTTTCTCCAAACTTGTGGTTGTTATCAAAAACTTTTTAAATATCTTAATACTAAACAATGTTAACTTAACGCATATATTTTCTTAACATATGTGCACCATGATTCATAATTCTTAGCCCTACTGCTATTTATTGCTCTTGATCTTATGATATTAATTGACATTTTTACCATGCACTTTTAGGCTGAAAAGTTGACAGAAGACTGGGAGATTTTGTTACTGATAAACATTTAATCAATGCCAGGCTTTAAAATCTTCTAAATGAGACTCGGATGATGCGGTTTCCCTTATTTCCCAGGTTGTGTCCTTAGATGTTTCAATGAGTTTTCTCATCCCAGTATCCATACATTGTAATTAAACTATTCAGTTTATTACAGGTTTAGTTTACGTATTCTGTATTTTGATATTCTTTGTATCCACAATGTTGTCCTTGGCTAAACTGGTTAAAGCTCATTTCCTGAACTGAAGTAAATAATAATAGTAATAATAACCACCAAAATTTTATTATATTTTTGGGAACTCAAAGTAAAATACTCTTTTCCTACTTTTGCAGAAGGAGCTGAGCCTTCCAAGAAGAGGAAGTTTGTAAGTAACCAATGTTTATTTTGATTATGTGTATTCATTATAAAGGGTGTGACAGGTGCTCAAATAGTGAACAAAAAAAGTTTATAGTTCTTGTGCTTTTTTCTGCTTTTTTTCTTTCCAGATATAATTATTGATCAGGACAGATTAGGAAGATTTTTTTAGATTAAGACATTTATTAATTCAATTATTTATTCATTTTTTTAAAAAAAGTTTCATTATAACAATATAGGTTGTCAATATTTTTCTATGAAATTACATCTGTATTACTTTGAAACTATAAAAATTGATAGATGCCACCCAAAATACTAATTCCTACTGGTGCCTATCATATCTTCTAAGAAACTGTGACTACTAAATATGGAATGAGAAATAAAACAGTTGTTGGTAGTTGCTTTAAGAAAGTCTTCCGATGCTGATGAATTGAGTAATGAGATTGTAGCTAAAAACAATCTGCTATCTATTGCCACCTAAATAATTTCATCTTACCCCACTCCCATTTATTGCTGTTTGCTAATTCAATTTGTGACAATCCTGTATCAATTAAACATCAAGCGGAATAGTTCATTGAAAATTTGCAAAATGGATTTTTTACTTATGATATGCAAAAATGTTGGTTGGTTATCCTGCTTTCCATGCATATCTCAGCTCTTTGGAGGTTTTACATAAATAAAACATAATTAATAGTAGATATTGTTTTGGTTTATACCATTGTAGAATGCAATTTTTTAAAAAGCGTAAATGATTTTACTTCAACATCCAAAGTATATACATAAGCTACATGCAACCTTATGGCCATTGTGGTGAGTCCTATTCCATTTTATCATAGTACATGATAAACTTCTCCTAAAATTAAAATCCTATGGCATTTCAGGACCCCTACACAATTGGATATCTGCTTTTCTGTCTAACAGACAACAAGTGGTTAAAATTGGTAATGCTCTATCAAATCCTGTTCCTGTCAAGAGTGGCGTTCCTCAAGGTAGCGTTCTTGGACCAACTCTCTTTATACTATACATAAATGATCTTTGTGACCATATCTCAAGTAACTGTGTTCTCTTTGCTGACGATGTCAAACTGTTTAACACCATCGACAATACATCTACCATTCAAAAAGACCTTGATCATCTAACCGCTTGGTCTAAAATTTGGCAACTACAAATCTCAACCAGCAAACGCTCAGTCTTACATATTGGAAAAAAGAACCCAATCACTAAGTATATGCTTGATGGACATTACCTTACAGATGACCCCCACCCTGTCAAAGACCTTGGAGTTTTCATATCTAATGATCTAAGTGCCAAAGCCCACTGCAACTACATAGCAAAAAAGGCTCTAAGAGTTGTTAACCTAATCTTACGTAGCTTCTTTTCCAAAAACACCACACTACTGACCAGAGCATATAAAACTTTTGCTAGGCCAATTCTTGATTACAGCTCGCCTGTCTGGAACCCATACCTCATTTCTGACATCAATACAGTTGAGCGTGTCCAGAGGTATTTTATGAGAAGAGTTCTCCACTCCTCCATAACCAACAAAATACCTTATGCCACCAGACTTGAAATCCTGGGTTTAGAAAACTTGAAACTCCGTCACCTTCGACAGGACCTGGGTTTAGCTCATAGAATCATCTATTGTAATGTCCTTCCTGTTAAAGACTACTTCAGTTTCAACTGCAATAATACAAGAGCTACCAATAGATTTAAACTTAATGTCAACCGCTCCAATTTGGATTGCCGAAAATATGACTTCTGTAACAGAATTATCTGTGCTTGGAATGCATTACCTGACTCTGTGGTCTCTTCTCATAACCCCAAAAGCTTTAACCAAAATCTATCCACTGTTGACCTCACCCCATTCCTAAGAGGACTTTAAGGGGCGTGCATAAGAACACAAACGTGCCTACTGTTCCTGTCCTACTGTTCTTTTCATATATATATATAATTATTATTTATTAGATTTCTAGACCGCCCTTTTCCCGAAGGACTCAGGGCAGTGTACAGCCAAAATAAAACATAAACCATATACAATTAAAAATGAATTAAGAAACTTATTATACAGATGGCTGAGAAATTAAAATATTTAAAAAATCTAAAAAGCTAAATATGCTTATACTTCCTTGTTTCTCCTCATATATATGTTTATATATTATATAATCTTTTTGTGTGATGCTTGTGTATATTGTTATGACAAAATTAAATAAATAAAAATAAATAAATTTTAAACTTTAGCTAATTGCAGCCCAGATGGGCTTGTTTTTAGTAAGTGACCCTTTCAGAAAATTTTGGCTTTTTAATTTATTTTGGGACTAATAATCCTGAAACTAAGACCATTGTGATATTATACTTGTATACCTGTAAAATAATAATAATAATAATAATAATAATAATAATAATTCTAATAAATGCTACAAATGACAGATTAAACTAAATGATAAACAAAATTCCCATCTATGTCAGGAAAATTCAGTACAGAAAATCAAAATTCTCTTTCTAAAAACGGTCCTAAAACTTGTGAAGGCTAGAATGCACACAAATATAACACTAATTCATTGTTTAAGGTTGATTATTAGGAATAATTTTCATTTTTTTCTTGAGTTCTTCCATAAGGTGGACTGTAATGGCTTGAACAAATTATAGCAAAATGTATAATCTTTAGGTGTCTAAAAATTATTGTTGATTGGTGTATATTGAATCCAAGATCTGTTTTCACTTCCTGGACTAATATTAGAGAAAACTAGTGAATGTAGTACTGTAGTTGCATATCGTATCAGCTGTGTTGCTTGATGGGAATAAACAAATTTTTCTTAGAGAAATAACTATGAAAGTATTCAGAAAATTTGAGCTGAACCTTTCATCTATTTTTCAAAACTAGCAGCAGACTCAAACTGTTGCTATAATGAACTGGTGTTTATGAATATGAGTATTAAATATTTTTTTAAAATTATTACACTGAAAAATCTTTTCCTTGTTATTTATTGAAAAGGTAATTTTGGTCCTTTATTTCTGAGTCTATTTTTAGTCATTTGAGATTCTTATGATTGTTGTAGAAATGTCACATTAAAACATGACAGTAGGCTTATAAGTTTACAGAGAAGATTTTTGGAAAATAATTGAACAACATGTTTGGTTTTAATACTGTTACAGCCTTGTTTATCCTTTTCTACATCTAATTTTAATGAAATATGTCAAACTGTCATCTATGAAAATATTTCATAGAACCTCTTTGTTCTATTATTTAAGCAGTTTTCACAATCAGGCTACTGCAGGTTTCCGATATAGCAATCACAAGTGTCATTCTGCATTGGAGGAAAAAGTGGCTAATAGAGATGCTGAGTACAAATTTCACATATGAAGTTTAATAAGAATTATTAAGATACTTTTTCCTTAAGGTTTATTCTGGCATGTTTCCTAAAAGCTGATAAAGGTTATAATTTCCAACAGTAATTCTTGAGTGTGAATTATTGGATTATTTTAAGGAAGGAAAGATATAATGGTAGAAGATACAATGGAATATTCTTATATTTTTCAAAATAAAATGAAGTATGTTTGTTACCAGTTTAAGTCCAAATTAAGAAAAATGCAGTTGTCTTAACAGATTTACAGATTCGTTTGAAATGTCAATTCTAATGCACCAATGCAGGAGAGGTCCCTATGTCAGGAACCCTAGGAAAACAACCATGAGCCATGCAGTCATTGGCAATGTTATCTGGCCAAAATTTATTTATTGTTGGCTTTTAAAATTTCAATGAGGGGAAAGCAGAGAAGTACTATTGGCTGAATATTCAGCATTTTCAGAATATGTACACAAAATAGGATTTATCTTTTCAAGAAATTTAAGCAGTCACTATTTTCTCTAGGTAATTAAGTATTATTTAAATAATAATAAATAAAGGAAAAATCAGTTATGATTCAAAGCAAATTTACATTAACAACAAATATATCTTTTGGGAAATAAATTACTTGAATAAATTACTCATTTGTCTGTTCTATGTGTAAGACAGAAGCCTATTTTGACTATTTTGAAAGAATGAATAAACAAACGCATATGTGAAAAGATGAAGCACTGGAGTGCTTATCTTGATGTTGTAAACAAAATTAAATTTAAAAAACAGGCTTACACAAAATTAAATGCAGTTAAAGAATTATATTTCTAAACATGAGGGAAATCTCTACAATTTATTTATTTTTTTTTGCTGGGGAAATCAACTGAAATAAACCGGATAACATTCTATAGCACGGGTGTCAAACTTGCCACATCATGTTGCCGTTACCTGATGTTTTGTGATGTTTTTCCCATTTGTGGAGCTGGTGTGGTAACGAATCCAGCCCACAGGCCGTCAGTTTGACACCCCTGTTTGAAAGGTAAAATAGTTGATCTATGCTGAACTCCTATTTTCAAGCAGTGCATACAAAAATACAGACAAATATATTTTACTTATGAAGAATATGTATTCAGGTAGCCCTCGACAATTAGGACTAGATTTTCAGTTGCTAAGCAAGGCTGTTGTTAAGTGAATTGCACCTGATTTCAAGAGGTTTTTTTTTGCCATCATTGTTAAGCAAATCATTGTAGTTTTTAAGTGAATCTTTCAGTCATTAAGCCAGTCCACCTTCTCCCATTGACTTTACTTATTGAAAGTCTGCTTACAAGGATGCAAATGGTGATCACGTGACCCCAGAATGTTGAAACCATCATAAATACATACCAGTTGCCAAGTCAAAACTTCTGATCACATGACCTTGGGGATACTGTACTGGTTGTAGGTTATTTTTTTCAATGCCACTGTAACAAATGGTGTAAGTCAAGGTTTATCTGTATTACAAAGGTTTCTTCAGTCTTAGAATACTTCTTTCTAATCTTGGAGCATTCATCTGGATTGGAGCTTCAGAAATTCATGACTAAAATTTTAGTACCAAACTATTTGTGCAGACAAAATGTAATAATTCACCACAAAGCCTCTCAGTATGTTACCCATATCCTACCTGCTTAATGTAGCTCTTCCATATAAAACCCTACTTAAGGTTAGCTGATTGCACATTTGATCATCTAGCTGCATACTTGATCCTCTATCGCAGGGGTGTCAAACTCGATTTCATTGAGGGCCACATCACGGTTGTGTTTGACCTTGGGGGCCGAATGGGCATGGCCACTTGATATCACTCATGTTGGGGGCACCTGTGGTGGCCCGAGCTCTCTGCCAGTGAAAACGGACATCGGGCGGGCCATGTGTGGTCTTCCCAAGCTCCGTTTTCACTGGCAGAGTCACTACGGGCTGGTTCTTTGCTGTTTCCAGGGTTGCCCTGCAGGCCAGATCCAGCCCACCGGCCTTGAGTTTGACACCCCTGCTCCATCGGCATACTTGCTGTGCTATGCTCCTCTATTTGCTATGGAATATGCCATCTCTCCCAATTATCAGTCTCAAAGAGTAATACTGTTCAGGTAATTTTTACTATAATATTTTTATTTTATGTTTTAAATGTAGTATCTCAACTGATAATGGAAATAAATTAATATTTCTGAAGCAAAAATATTAGCATGAAATTCAGTGTGACAAAAACTATTATTTTCTGTAATCATATTGTCTAGTAATAAATTGCTCCTTATTTTTTGTCTGTAGCAGAATATAATAAAAGTGAATGTGAATCAATATGTCAGAAATTCGTACCAAATTAAAAACTGTAGGTGGGAACTAAAGAAGGAACACAATAGATTATACTATACATTCTGTATTTCTCAAGTCACCCCTTTTTTGTGCAGTAGGCATGTTCTTGAAAAGGTGTCTCATAAAAGAAGAAAGAGAGAGAGAGAGAGAAAGAATACTCCGTAGGTAAAAGGTCTCCAACAATTGTTAAGAAGAATGAATAGATGAAACTCATAAAATTCGGTAGAAAATATCAAGCAGATATAGATAAAAAAAAGAAATAAACCTCCCAATCTTTATGTGGTACTTCAAAGATACTTTCTCAGTATATTTATATGTTTGAAGATTGTGTTTGCTTATAGACTTTTTTCACCTTTTGCATTGAACTGTTGGTCCTTTCATCTTTAAAATGTTCGTTTTTTAATTGTTTACTAGCATGGTGATAAATTGTGGTCAGTGGACAAAAATACTAGGAAGATTAGGTAGAAAAATATATTTTATAAATTGAAAAGTTAGTTTATAGGATATTGGTTGAAAGATTTTAATCTAATATATTATTAATATTGGAATCTCTCTCGTGCTCTCTGTGGTGCAGTTCTGTTTGGTAGAGAAAGGACCCATTATATATTAGAATATGTTTGCTTATATTTTCTAGGAACAATTCTTACTTATCTTAATAAATTCACCAATGCACATATTAAGTTTCATAGCTATCAAAATATTACTTTCAAGTCAGGTGCTAGTTTTTTAGTATGCTTCATTGTCAAATATGATTTGTTATGTAAAGTTCCATTTGCATATAATAATCTTAAATAATTTTCAATTATCCAGTATCAATGGTACTTCAATTTTATTGTGGCAACGGGAGTGTATTCAAGACTTTTATTGTAAATGTTCAACTAGTTTGTTAATTTGCACTCTATTAAAAATACTTGAATTAAAAACTAGCAACATACTTTTAAAATATGGTACTAATATGGTTGTAAGACAACACTTTGTTTCAATTCACATATATTTGTAGATATCAACCATTACTTTTTTTTATGGAAATAAAATGTGGTCCCTATTAAAAAATTGATTCTGAAAATGCACATAGTTTTATTTGGTGAAAATACCAATCATTGAATTGGACCTAGATTTAAAGAAACTTAATGTTATATATATTATAAAACTTGGTATATTTAAAAAGTTACTAAAACCTAATGTTAGCTACTTGTTCTGTGTCTGTGTATTTTAAACTGTTTTTTGAAAATTAGTAAATAATAAAGTGCATTATTATGAGTATATCAGTATATTGTATAACACTAGGGCCTCTGGTGGCTCAGCAGACTAAGTCTGTCTGTTATTAACACAGCTGCTTGCAATTACTGCAAGTTCAAGTCCCACCAGGCCCAAGGTTGACTCAGCCTTCCATCCTTTATAAGGTAGGTAAAATGAGGACCCAGATTGTTGGGGGCAATAAAAGTTGACTTTGTATATAATATACAAATGGATGAAGACTATTGCTTAACACATTGTAAGCCGCCCTGAGTCTTCGGAAAATTTATTTGAATATAAATTCAAATTAAAAAAAAACAACACTCATAGTTGGTAACGTGAACAATCGTGTATTGGCATGCAAAGTAATACCTTGATAAATAATCCTAGTTTAAATTGACATTGTGAATATACTTAGAGAAGAAATGGGCTCTGACTGCAAATGTAGCATACTGGCCAATTGTGCCAAAATCTTAACAGTGTATAGGGAATGTTGCATTTTGTATGGTTATAACTATAGTTTATAATTTAGCACATCTTTTCTTCATTTTACTGAAACGTTTTATGAGTGGCTTGATTGGCTAATGCCCAGACAGAAGGTAGAGATCAATATTCTGGATGATCTATTCATGAACATTTCATATGGAAGGTGTAATGCAACTTGTAATACAACAGTATTCTATGACAAAAGCAGGTATAAAAATAGAAAGAAAAATAGATATGCTGTGTTTCTGAAACTAAAAGAAAAGGTAAGAAGATTTATATGTAAATGGTCTGATCTCGTGGAATGGAGTTAATGAATGCATGCATAGAAATGAAGATGAAATGAATTATTATGAATAAAGAGGGTAAGAAAACATGAATGATGTAATCTAATTTATTGAATGTGCACATAGAATGGAAAGCCATATATTGTTCAATGTGTATTACGCTAGACTGAATAGTGATCATGAAAAATTAGAGATGCTTTCGAAAAAAATAATACAACATTTTGAAGGAATGTGATTTGGGGGAAAATTATTAGCTGACATCAATGGATGCATGAGATGGAAGATAAAGAAAAAGAGTTTGAACCATTTGGAGAGTCAAGAATAAATGAAAATGATGATGTGACCATCTGCCTAGAAAAAAAATGAAGGACCACTATGAATGAAACATTTTATGGAAATTAGATCACCCACAGAGAAAGAATGAGGATTGAATCATCAAAAGAAATCTATGAATGGGGAATGAATGGCTTGAGAGAGATTTAGAAAGTTATGGTTGGATGGAGATTCTGAAAAATGAGATGTTGGAAAATGTTTGATGTTTGAGGAATTATTTTCCTTTTTAATATTATTTGGCGATCTTACCTAATAAAACATCTACGGTACTAATTTATGGCTATGGTAGCTAAAGAAGGATAAAAGGCACTGATTCTTAGCTGACAGATCAGCAAGTTTTTTCTGTACAGAATTTCTGGTTTTTATGTAAGAAAAGCAAGGTCTTTCCCCCAATATTCACAGTACTTTGAGTTATATACCTTTGAAGTTCTTAAGTATTTTCTTCCCTTATTTTCTGTGCCCCTCAACCATATCGAGTTTGACACGCATGTTCTATATCATTCCTGAGAGACGGCTATCCAGTCTCTAATAGTAGAAGAGTTGAAACAAACTCCTGTTGGCCTAGATGGGCTTAGATGGGTTCTGATCCAGCAGAGCACTGCTAATGTTCTTATGTTCTTTGGTGCTTTGCTTTCTCATCTGTTTGTTTAAATATTTTATGTAGTAAATAAGTTAAAATATTTACAATCCATCCGATATCCCTTGATCTTAGAGCAAGCTATAATAATGAACCATTAAAATAGATTTAAAATACTAACAAGAAATATATAAATCACAATTAACACTGAGATTAATAAAATGTGAAAATTTGGAGTTTTAATCTGGCTCTGAAATAAAGTTACAGTATCTAATTAGGCTTGTAAGGGAAATTATCATTTCATCAGTGGCATTAGATCTATTTTTTATTGAGATTAGTTTTTAAGAACAGAATTTTGCAAATGTGAGTGTATTTCAGAGAATCTGCCTAAATCACTTTTGAATTTTTATTCTTAACCACCGATCTCCCTCACAATTATCTCATTGTTCTGGCCTTAAAAATACATTTCCACGACGTTGCCTAAATATTGATATTGCATATCTCCATCAAGATCAGGTTCTACTTTACTTTACTTTACATTATAGTGTCCAGAAGGGTTGAAAGGTGGTCAGGCAGAGAGCAACATAATATCAAAATGCCAGCTTTTAAGGAAAAAGCAGGATGGAAAGAGCCTAGGCCATATACAACACATGGCCAACAGAGTGTACAGAGTCTGGCAGGTGTGCCTTCTCAGAACTGTTAAAACTGTGGCATCAAATTCACCACTTCAAATAGCTGCTGGGAAAAGAACTCTGTGCATTGTCAGCCATTTTAGCTGTCTTTATTGCCCAGCTGCTGTTGTCCAGTATTGAGCAGGTAGCTCCCAGACACATAAAGGGGGATGAAAAACCTATATTTGCATCCAGTTGGGTGCTGTTTCTTGGGGGCAGCCTTGCTAACCGATGTGTCATCAAAAGCTGGTTAACTTCCCCAGGAGGAAAACTTGGGCAACAGCAACCCCTCCCATCAGTTTGTTTCCAGATACAGGGAGGGGGCGACTTCTGATCTCATCATCAGCTAATTAGGAGTGATGTCTTAAGTTTCTACAGGACAGTCTATAAAGTTCTACACAATGATGAATGTGTAATTGTTCTGATGGATACTGATATCCATTTCTCTCTCTCTCTCACTTTCTCTCTCTCTCTCTCTCTCTCTCTCTCTCTCTCTCACACACACACACACACTAATTTGTAGAATATATGAGAACAAAAAATCATGTAGTTTGTTTTTATTTTTTGATTACCAAATCAGAATTTGGATGATGAATTTAGCCAATTGCAACTACATCAACAAACCCTTATTAAACAAGATGTCTGGTGGTAGGTGCGAGTTTTGTTTGTTTTTAATCTTGCATACTTTATAATTTGAATATTTGTTATTAGCTACGTAGGTTTATTTTATATAATATGGGCAGTCCTAGGTTTTTTTTCCTCCAATAAATAAAAGAGTAAGCTTAACAAGATTGGGGGAATCCAGTATATGCAAACAAAAAATTAAATCAGTTGGAGAATCAGAAGTCACTTCCATCCTTTGGAGAATGATTTGCAATATCTCCTCAAGGATTCAGGAGCAGTGCTCATTGGATAAATAAAATTTTTGCAAGTTGCAGAGGATCTTGTAAAAAGCTGAAAATAACCTTGGACCAATGTTATCATATATGATTGTTAAAGTTTATGAAGCATAAAACATACACATTTCTGATTTTTAGCTGCTTTAAAAATCTTTATACAGTATTTATATCTTCATTTTATAATATCCTGTCCTTACTAGAAACCTGGTGAAAGGCATGCCTGTCTTCATTCTTACTCTCTTTTGTTCTGTAATAGGAAAGATAAAGTAGCACTATAACATGCCACTCAAGTTTTCCTCACGGCCACCTTAATGTACATTCCTCTAGTTCTTGACTCATAGTAAACTATGCTGGGGTAATGCAAATTACACCAGTGGCTGAGTTGTAAGTTGTCTTCCCAAATATTCTTAGAGATTTATTATTGCAGGGAAATTTAAGGGAATCAATTATTGTACTGTATTATCCTAGATTTACTTTCCCTCCCTTTTTGTGAGACCAACTGGTATGAAAAACTATCCCCTTAAATTGGTATGGATGGTGATGCTAGTGTTCCACTATGGCACATCCTCCTATCTTGCCTTCTCCCAGATTCTTTTGGTTCCTTCCTTCCTTGTCTCTGCTTTTATCTCATCCTCGCTGTGTCCCAGAGCAACATACACTGTAATGTATTTTGAACTTTGAGAGGGAATTTTGGGCGGGAAAATTGCACGTTGCTGATTGGTTGAAGCCTCAACCAAAAGAGTATTTAAAGAGGGGTTTTTGCCGGTTGTTCTTTGCTGGGTCACAATAAACTAAAGAGCTGTTGTCACTCATTGGTCTCCTGCCTCTTCATTGCCCGAACTTAACATTGGCGACGAAGGTGGGATGTTGAGGCAGTGAAATCGAAAGAAAGAGCTGAAGGAACCAGGAATTCAAAAAACCCAGCCAGTTTTCGAAGGCGGAAAATAGCGATGTCTAGCTACACGTCGCCAGCGCCATTCGACCCAGCCAAGGAGAAATGGGGTCGATATGGCTCGCTCGAGTGTTTCAAGCAAACGAACTACAGGGAGTCTCGGACAATCGGAAGCGAGCATACTTCCTGAGCCACTGCGGTCCAGAGGTCTTCGATACGGCGGAGTCACTCTCAGAGCCAACGCCGGTACAATCGGTACCGTGGCAGACACTACAAACAACACCGAGCGCACTACGCACCGGTACCCTCAAAGTTCGTCCAACGTTTCAAATTGAGGCAACGGGTTCAGCGAGAAGGCGAATCAATAAGTGTGTACATGGCCGCATTGAGGAAAGCCGCAAACCACTGCGAGTACAGAGATTTGGAGGATTCCTTACTCGAACAGCTCATTTGTGGGGTCAGAGACATCAGACTACAAAGGCGGCTGCTGTCTAAAAGCAACCTGACTCTAGCGATAGCCCTGGACGAAGCCAGAGCTCATGAGATGTCCACCAAGGCGGCGGAGACCTTGCAAAAGTCAAACGCGCAGGGTGCCGGGACAAAGACTACACCGGTCCACAGTGAGGAAGTCCAGGCCGAATCAGAAGGTGAGGAAGAGGAAGAGGTGTTCCACACCGGGAGGCTGGAGAGAGGTGACCCGGACGAATGTGTGAGTTGTGGGGGGCAACACCAACGGCAAAACTGCAGATTCAAGGACGCGGTTTGTCAGCGGTGTGAAAAAAAAGGACACATAGCTCGGGCCTGCCGAGCCCCCCAACCTTCCCGCCAAAAATTAAAACCGACCAATCAGAGCGCGGGAGCAGCGAAGCGGCCCGGGATTGGTCCATTTAAAAAGGGCGCGAAGTTAAACCAGACCACTGTGAGAGTGGGCCACGCATCGACACGACTAGAGAAGAAAATATTTACCCAAGTCTACATTGAAGGGGTGCAGTGCCCCATGGAAGTAGACACTGGGTCGTCAATCACAATTATGTCCTGGGACACCATCGTGAGAGACTTGCCAGCGATCGCTAAACGTCAGCTACAAACCCAGAAGCTGAGAGTGCAGGACTACCAGGGGAATCGGATCCCTGTTCGAGGAGCCACATCCGTCCAAGTCAAATATGGACAATTCACAAAGACCCTGCCGATCACCATAGTAAACGGAACTCTACCGAGTTTGCTAGGGTTGGACTGGTTCCGAGCTTTGGGCATGGGAGTGACCGGGGTCCGCAGGAGCGACGTCATCCTCAGAGACGAACTACTGAAGGAGTTCGAGGACGTATTCAAGGATTGCCTGGGCAAGTACGTGGGGACCCCTATTTCTTTCAACCTTGACCCCCAAGTCGCCCCCATCCGGTTAAAGGCTAGGAGGGTTCCATTCTCCCTAAAGCCTAAAATTGACTGAGAATTGGACAAGCTAGTAAGCCAGGGAATATTAGTCCCCGTCGACCATGCAAAATGGGAGACACCCATAGTAACCCCAGTCAAACCGGACGGTTCGGTCCGAATTTGCGCTGACTACAAAGCAACGCTTAACAAAGCATTGCAGAAAAGTGCATACCCCGTTCCAGTGGTGCAACATTTGCTACACTCATTAGGGCAAGGGCAGGTCTTCGCCAAACTCGATTTGGCCCAAGCCTACCAGCAGCTACCTGTAGATAGCAGCACAGCTGAGGCGCAGACAATTGTCACGCACCGTGGGGCTTTCAAATGTACGCGACTCCAGTTCGGAGTTAGCGTGGCCCCAGGGCTCTTCCAGAACCTAATGGAGTGATTATTACAGGGCCTGCCAGGAGTGGTACCATACTTCGACGATGTATTGGTATCAGCTGAAAACTTAGAGGAACTAAGGAAGGTGTTGGGCATTTTTAGGTCTGCGGGGCTTAAAGTTAAGCTCAACAAATGCCACATTGGGGTGAAATCTGTAGAATTCCTAGGATACCGAATAGACAGGGAAGGGATCCACCCCACGGAGAGCAAGGTATGGGCCATTAGAAAGGCCCCAGCCCCCAAAAATAAAACAGAATTACAGGCATTCTTGGGGCTTGTTAATTTTTATGCGGTATTCTTGAAGAATAAAGCAACAGTAGCCGAGCCGCTACATAAGTTGCTAGCAAAGAAAGCTGTGTGGTCCTGGGGCAGAGAAGAGGCTAGGGCATTTGAGGGGGTAAAAAACCTTTTGTCCAGCGATAGCCTCCTCATCCAGTACAATGGCACGTTGCCACTAGTGCTAGTTTGCGATGCTTCACCATATGGGGTGGGGGCGGTGCTCAGCCATAGGTTACCGAATGGAACAGAAGCCCCTATAGCGTATTATTCCCGGACTATGTCCTCTGCGGAAAGGAACTACAGCCAGTTAGATAGGGAAGCAATGGCCATAGTCTCCGGGGTTAAGAAATTTCACGAATACTTGTTCAGGCGAGATTTCGAGATAGTCACGGACCACAGACCCCTTCTAGGGCTTTTAGCGGGTGACCGCCCAACACCCGTGGCACTTTCTCCCAGGCTGACCCGATGGACTATTTTCCTAGCGGCATACTCCTACAAATTGCTCCACCGCCCAGGAAAAGACTTAGGGCATGCGGACGCTCTGAGCAGATGCCCTTTACCAGAGACAATTGAGGACCCCACCCCAGGGACACCCGTCTTACTAATTGACTCTTTGGACTCTGGCCCAGTCACATCCAAGCAGGTGGCTAGGGCATCGTATAGAGACATTACAATTCGGACTGTAATCGGTTGGGTGCAAAGGGGTTGGCCCGCTGCACCGGGCAAGCGTTTCAAAGACTTTGCGAAAAAACAATCAGAACTGTCTGTTCAAGGGGGGTGTCTGTTATGGGGGGATAGGGTAGTTATCCCAGAAAAATTACGCGAAAATGTGTTGGAACTGTTGCATGTGGGCCACCCAGGGATTGTGCGGATGAAGAGTTTAGCGAGGAGTTATGTATGGTGGCCCTTAATGGATAAGGACATCAGCGACAGGGTAGGGAAATGCCAATCCTGCCAAGAGTCGAGGTCGCTACCCCCTACAGCCCCAGTTAGAGAGTGGGAGAAACCCCAGGGGCCTTGGTCCAGGATTCACATAGATTTTGGGGCCGTTCCATGGGCAGACCTTTTAATTGTGGTAGATGCCTACTCAAAATGGTTAGAAATAATCCTCATGAAAAGCACAACGGCCGAAGCAGTAATCACAGTCCTAAGGCATCTATTCGTAACACACGGCCTGCCCGACACCCTAGTCTCTGACAACGGCCCGCAATTCACGGCAAACCAGTTTGAGGGGTATTTAGCGGGAGAGGGCATCAGACATGTCCTCTCGGCGCCTTTCCACCCGGCAACGAACGGACTTGCAGAACGCTTCGCTCGAGCACCAAGGAAGCGCTATCTAGGATAAGTCCAGGCGACTGGCAAACGAAAATAGACACTTTCCTGGCCGTCCAACATAGAACCCTTGTGTAACAACTGGCCGCAGCCCAGCCGAAATCTTAATGGGCAGGAAACTCAGGTGCCCACTAGACCGACTAAACCCAACTTATACCCCAGACGGGTACAAGGGTATTCAAGGAAAAACCAGGGAAATGACAGTGGGTGACCCAGTATGGGCACACAACTATAGCGAGGGCCCAACATGGTTAAAGGGGGAAATTCTGGGCATAACCGGACCCAAATCATATGTAGTAGACATGGAGGACGGCCGGGTATGGAAACGCCACATAGACCAGTTAAGAAAACGTATACCAAACAAACTAGAAACCAAACAACCAGGCCCTGACTACCAATTGTTTGAATCTGCAGCTGACTCAAACCCGAGGCGAGCGGAGGACTTATCTGATTCCGATGAAGTCCAGCGACGCCAACCGGTTCCTCCTGAAGGCAACAGGAACGATTCAGCCAATAATCCAGGGCCGGACGGCCTAGAGGAGGAGCTGGGAGGAACAAACAGTCCCTCCGACCAGCTCGACTCTCTCCCAGAGAATGAACTGCGCAGGTCAGAAAGAGTTAGGAGACGCCCTGTCTACCTGCGTGACTACGTAGAGAAATAGCATGTAAATATTATGTAAATAGAGGTATAAAGCGTTCTGGGAGGGAAGGAGTGTAATGTATTTTGAAATTTGAGAGGGAATTTTGGGCGGGAAAATTGCACGTTGCTGATTGGTTGAAGCCTCAACCAAAAGAGTATTTAAAGAGGGGTTTTTGCTGGTTGTTCTTTGCTGGGTCACAATAAACTAAAGAGCTGTTGTCACTCATTGGTCTCCTGCCTCTTCATTGCCTGAACTTAACATACACTACCAACCTGCCCGCCCCGATTTTTTCAGTATCTTTGCTTTCTCACAACCACATCTACCACCACTGATATTTGCAAACCCAGTCACCAAGAAAACTCTCAACCTTGCTTTTTCCTGCTCTTATTCCTTGTGCCATATTTGGAACAAAGCAAAACAAAATAGCCCTGTTCCATTCCATTAATTACTTTCCTGTTGAATCTTTGCTGAGCACATCTTGTTGTTTGAAATGAGGTTATTTAAGAAAGATGACTTATTTGAATCACAAATAAGGAATTACAGTGTTTCAACATTCCTGCATTGCTCTCTAAAACTTTAATCTGCTGCATGAGAAGAGAAAGAACAGATCTTACCTTCCTATGATTTTCTCAGAGCTAACGCTTATTTGCTAAGATTGTGACGTCTGTTAGCTCTGTTAAAGAGTAATCTTTTTACTGCACTTTAAAAAAAAAAAGAAATCTAATAGTTTTTGTGGCTCTTTGTCCTCTAACGTTTGTGCCAAGCAATGCTTGTTAGAACATTGGAAATGTGTAGCTTGATATTCAAATTGGAAGCTTTCTTGCTGCTAGCTAAATCAGTACACTGCACTTGGTGGTTAATCTAGACGAAAGCAGCTGACATTTTTTCATGACAGCTAGAAGTGGAAGGACCCAAATTTACAGAGCTTCCTCCCCCAAGGGTTTGTTAGACCATTCCTTTATAATGGCTCATTTGGGCTCTCTGTCATCACCAGGATGCTGCCACTGAATGTTTGTCATGGTTACAGTAGAATGTGTTAACCTAACAGCCATGAAAGCCCAACGGGAAAGGCTGCAAATTCCAGGGCTGACCTTGGAGTAAGTATTGTCTGCCTTTTAATATTTTAATGCTTTCTGCATGGCACGAGCTTATTTTACATGTGTTTATGCTGACAGGCTAAAAGCACTGCAGCTTTAGGTTGCAGGAACATTTTCAAAATGTACTGCAGTTGCTTTAGCTTCAAATGTGTTTCTCTAAAGCAGTGATATTGCAGGATATTTTAAACGATACTGCATATCTAAATTTGCTATAGCTGAATGCATGAATCTGGGCATCATAAATGTATTAAGAAAGACCTTCCTTCTGTAGGCCATGGTGATCCTTTTCTGTCTATCATCATCCAACCCCCCAACCCAAATCCATTACTATTTGTTTATCCAAATGCTGCATTTTTTGAAAGGCCTTTTTCCCCTGGTGAATAATAGACAGCTCTGTAAGAAATTAGAGCAGAAGAGGAATGCTATTTGTGAAAAATCATTAAATATGATTTCTTTTTTTTTTAACTGAGCAGCAGAATATTCTTGAACTATATTGTATCATGACGTTTTTGTTTGGTATTAAAGACTTTAAGCTAAATATATTTGGCTCTGGAAAGGCTTTGCTTACTATCTTCTAGAAATGATAAGAGTTATTTGTGTGATTCTAGCTTCCATTTATAAAACAATTACATAAATATATTCATAGTGTATTATAGACCATAATGGCCATCTCTGTCAAAAATATAAGTATATTTCTTCTATTTAAACAGCCAAACTTAAATACAATTAATTTCGAATTTCAAAATATACTGCATGGGTATATAACTATATGCCTGTGTGCATATGTACACAAATAAAATATTCTCTTAAGATTTCATGTTGGTAGTGATTGAATACTGATTTAAATATCAGTTGTGTTATTGTGCAAAAAGAACACGTTATCTGTAGTTTAAGCTATTTAACCATAGGCTATTGAATGAATTTTGGGTATCTAGAGACTGTTTCATATATTTCTTTTGTTACATGCAGTATCAATTTCTTTGAGTTATAACTAATGAAAAGTAATATTGCTTTAAAGAGGATATTCTGCTGGCTTTTATATTTTAGATAACTATATTACAAAACATTGATTTTAAATGTATTTATTTATAATGGCTGTAATTTTATATCAGTTTATTGAAGAGTAAGTCTTCAATACTTCTGTATATGGATTAATAAGATTCTATTAGTTGTAAATAATATTTGGAAAGAACTTATTGCAGCATGGATTATTGCTTATATATTAATTATATGGTTATAATTTTAGACACTTGGTGCTTGGGGCAAACTTTAAATTTCTTGGGAGGAAGTGTTTATTCCCAACTTCATTTTCTGTCCCAATACTTATAAGTAAATCAGTTTAATAATATATGTTTTTAAGCATCTAATCTCAAATTTTAATACAAACGTTTACTTGATAAACTAGAATTTTAAACAAAAAATGGATCTCAATCTCCTTGTACATTTTTCATTATTAATGTTGAAACAATCTTATAAGAATTGATGTTCTCCTTGCAAACTTCCTTTTCCGGTTATTTTAATTCTACTAAATAATACTATTCATTATTTTTATTTTGATGTTAATTAATCTTTTTCTATTGGTAGTTATGTTGATGTGATTTCTGAACCATTGTTATCATGGCTAAGTACAAAACTAATCTTGGAGAAATGCTAAAACGTTAAGAAAATTGTCGCTATAAAACATTTTGTCAAATATAGAAGTTAAAGGAAATGATCAAAGTTTATAATTCAACAATCAGAAATGCTTAAGTTCACCTCAGTGATTTGAACCCAAGCAGTAAATGATTATAGTTACTAACTTTATAAGACACTTTGAAATGCAGATCAATAATGTATTAAAATTAAATGTGCGTGTGTGTGATACTGTAGTTGTTGGAATGTATTTTTCACAAATGGCATTCTCAAAAGCTAAAAAGAGCATTTTTAAAGTTTACTACTTATTTTTAAATTTTTATTTGCAATGTTTTGGTTTTTTCTATTCCTTATTCAATAGATGTAATTATAAATACTTAATTCACAGTTTGTGCAGTGCAGCATGCTACTTAGGGCGATTAAAACTGAGGCATGATATTTCTAACAGAAAACTTTTCTTAAAGTTCTCTTAGATATGGAAATTCAGAACCGGTGGTGCTTGATTGAAAATTACTTTATTTTTAAATTTTTTAATAATAAAAACATATTTGCATGCTTAACACAGTTTTCTCCTCAGTGCAAAAATGGGATTATCAGAGAAATATTAAAAATAGACATTGCAATCTCTATTTTAGCATGTTTTTTTTATCAAAATAGAGAAAACAGATTCCTACTGTTGATTGTCCTGAAGCTCATACTCCTTTAGCATGCTTTATTATTATTATTATTATCCAGAGGAGTCACTAGAACTAATTCTCTGAATTCAGTCAAACTAGAGCTTTTAATGGTTTTCTATCACTAGAGATGACATTATTTTAACTTTCAGTCTCACTCCAAGAAGTCTGAGCCCAACCCCAACCAGTCCCTGCAGTCCATGCAGTCCTCTGTTCGCTTTTCATTTTTGGAGGTAAGCAACTATACTTCCATTGTTGTAGGAAAGGAGAAACTGAATAATTGAAATATTTATATGTGCACATATGCTCTAAAGCGAACTATTCTATATGAAAGCCTAAAGTACAAGGCCAGAATCAGAAATGTTAGCAATGTGCCTGGATTAGGAAAATGAAATAAATACAGATTACCTTTTGAGAACTAGTAATAGTCCAGTTTACCTATCACAATAAAGAAAATTGAACATGTTTAATACTCATTTCAGTAATCTCTATGCCAATGGTTTATTCTGGAACCAGTATATTCAGAATACCATGAAGCATTTTTTGGTCCAAAGAATATGTTTCCAGAAAATTTTGTTCAGAATATTTAAATAGTCTGAAAATTATGTGCATTATATTTATGATAGCCTGAGATATTGATATAAGATACAGCTAGTAATAGCAACATACAATAGCAGAATTATTTTTCTGAAATCACTTTTGAAGTTGTGCATGTATAATGCATGCTGTCATTAGCTATCTTATATCAAAGAATCGCCTCACGTATTATAAAAAGTTTGGAGAAAAGAGCATTTTGATGCAGTTTGCAAAACATATTGTGTTTAGGCACATGTCTTTTTCTGCTTAGATGGAATTCTAAATGACTGAAATGGAGTTCTATCAGTTCGCCTAACCAATATTCCGAGGGCTTACAGTATTATAGATCCAGCAGCCTCTAGAAATGAAGAAAAGAGTTGATGCATCATTGTGAAACTAATTAGGAATGACTGTATGAATGAGTTCATCGGAAAGCACATATGATGTTATATAAATAATAGAGACATTTATATTTTTTAAAAAGAAAACATTTGCTAATGAAAAATCAAGTTCGCCACTCAAATGACTCATCTAATTAGCTGTGTGAAAGATATGATGCATTCATTTTGGAAATAATATGTAATACTTTTGTTCAATCTGAAGCTTGATTCTGGGGGATAAGGAATAGATCCAGTTTAGCCCATCGTGTACTGAATTAAAACTTTCCATGAAACACTAAACCCAAATGTGTTTGTTTTGGTAGTACTCAGAGAGGTGGGAAATCCCCATGAAAGCTATAGAATGGAGAAGAGAAGCCTTTACTTCAGAGTTACACATTACATTTTTTACAAAATCGATCAGACAGTCTCTGTCTGGCCAAACCGTAATCCTGTAGATCAGGGGTGTCAAACTCAAAGCCTGGGGACCGGATCTGGCCCTCAGGGCCACCCTGGAAACAACAAAGGACTGGTGCATAGTGCCTCTGCCAGTGAAAAGGGAGCTCCATTTTTGCTGGCAGAGGGTTGCAGGAGGCCTTCGCAAGTAAAAATGGAGCTCAGGAGCCCTTTTTTGCTGGCAGAATGCTTGGGCCATCACAGGCACTCCCGACACGAATGACATCAAGCTGGCCATGCCAATCCTGGCAATGCCCACCCTGGCCCTATCAAACACAATCCTGATGCGGCCCTCAATAAAATTGAGTTTGACACACCTGCTCTTGAAAGCAGTTTGTTAGTTGCAAAGTCATGTCTGACCCATCGCAACCCCATGGACAATGTTCCTCCAAGCCTTTCTGTCCTCTACCATCCTCTGGAGTTCATTTAAGCTCACGTCTACAGCTTCATTGACTCCATCCAGCCACCTTGTTCTCTGTCATCCCGTTCTTCTTTTGCCCTCAATCTTTCCCAGCATTAGGTTCTTCTCCAGTGAGTCCGTCCTTCTCATTAGGTGGCCAAGTATTTGAGTTCTAGATAGCACTAGTTTGTTGCCAAGAGTTGGAACTGTTGGTGAAGGTCTAATGTGGAAAAGGGAATTACAATTGTCATATAGAATTTCATATGTCCTGTATAAATCTGCTATTTACTTACAATTTAGCGTTCAGAGGCTTTGATTATAGCTTTAAAAAAGGGTTCTGTTTAAATAATTTACTGATACAAAAACTGCTCACCAATTCCAGGAGATTTAAGTGACCCTTATTCCAACAAGTATGTAGAGTAGTGACTTCAATTAAATTAGTTTTACAATTCATATCTATGAATTTGAAGAAAACAGTCATTAGTATAATAGAAGAAATGTAAGGAAAAATGAGCACTTACTATGTAAGAAAATAAAGTAAGGATATTGTATATATTTTTTCCAGGTCTATTTTTTGCAAGCAATCGTTAGCAATATTAGTTTGGAGCAAAATGTTTAGCCATATATGAGATTATCTCATATAGTAGATACTGTATTATATTGGTCCACTTAATTTTTATATTTCCACTTTTTGTCCTTATGATGGGTAGCTATCTCTATTCCATCAATTTTAATTTAAAAGGACAGCTGCCTCTTTGATTAAATGCCCACCATGAAAAGGTGTTTTTGCTCTGAAAAGAGGAACTCTCTTCCTCCAAAAGAGACAAGCAAACACTTAAAAAAGCTATTAAATACAATCTAGTGTGTCCAGAATGTGAGATAAGTGCAAATGCACTTTTTGATAGGCTTCAAGTTGTTGTGCCTTCTTCTCTGGCCAGACCTCTTTTTTTCCTTCTGGCATCAGTCTGTATAGCACTATGAAACCTCAGCAGTGTGTCCAAAGTATGTTCTCAAAGGCTAGAGTGCTTTTAGATGATTTCTAGCCCTTTAAACTATACTGGAAATAAGCTGTCAATCTGTGTTGTTGATGCAGAGTATGTTTTCATAAGTTAACAGTCCACCAGGCAAGTTGCATCCTGCACCAGCTGTAGATTCTGCACAGCATTCAAAAGTGCTTCCGCGTAAAAACACATTGTATGAATAAGCAGAACATTCACCACCTTCTTTTCACATATGATTGAAATTGTTGACATAACAAAAGGTACTTTTGGCAATATTGATACTCCTTAGGCAGTATTAGCAGACCCTTCAGACCTAAAGGCAGTATTTATTAACTGGATACAGGATTTAGAAATGACACAAAGCTAGGATTAGAAAGCTTACCAATTTTATTGGCTTTTTATATATTAAATGTGATTTTAAAACCTCACTTGAAAGTGAGTCACAGAATTTGGAAACACAGAATAAGCTGTTGGTTTTTTTGAAACTACATTACATACCCAGATCAGTGAATGTGAAAGAAGTCTGTGGAACTTGCTACATTATGCTGAAGAAAGAAACCGCCAAACACATATGGCTCTCCCCACAAGCATCAGGGTCAAATGAGGAAATAAGGAGATATGTGGGAATTGTGGGAGAGTATTATCCTAGGATGTCAGGAGTTGTTATAGTGGTTGCTTTTTTCTTTTTCTTTTTTCTCTTTAGCTCTCCAGGGTTGCGGTTTATAATATGGATGGATATAAATTACTATGAAATATAGTACCCTGACATATATTTTCTAAAATATTTCGATTTTGCAACTCCTGATAGATATTGCAAAATTTTTTGGAACAGTTGTACACCACCTGTTCTATAGGTCTATTTTGGTTTTCTTATTAGCAGACTGAAATGTACCCAAAACTTCCATACTGTAGCCTAAATGTGTTTTGCTTTTCTCTGGGTATTTTTTTGTTTTGTTTTCTTTTGTTTTGGTGTCATCAGGTTAGTGTTGACTTCTGTCAACTGCCCAAACTAGTTCCTGCAGTTTTGTTGGCAAGATTTCCACTGCCTCTTTTCTAGGACTGAGAGACAGTGACTTGCTGGCTTTGTGCCTAAGATAGGACTAGAACTCAAAGCCTCCCTATTTGTAGGCAGATGCCTTAACTACTACACAAAACTGGCTCTTCCTCTAATGTTTAGAATTTTATGAATCAAATATGATAAAATATTTGTTCATCAAATATTATACAATTTCTCAGATGTATTCATTTATTAATCAGTTTTAGTGCAACCTGTTTACTGGATTTTACTGGCTTATTTTTACAAAAATGTAACAAATATAATTGCTATAATAGAGTCAATAACAGTTAATTAATCCTCCATTACTGTTGGCTATTCAGAACCTTCCAGTTTAAAGATCTTACAAAAAAGATATCCTAAATTACGGAAAACTGAACTTGTGTGCAGGTATCAATATATTATACAATGAGAAGGCTACTACTTTGAAAGCTATTTTATGAATCTCTTCCTTCTTGATCTTTTGGAGGTAGACACTACAATGCCACTTCATATCCAGTCCATATTAGGTGGACAGATTCTGATTGGAACAGATAAACCTAAAGGCTGTGAGAATGCAACCTATGTAGGATTAGCAACTGAAGTAAGGATGCTTGACCTTTACAGCAGAGTTTCCCAACATTTCTAGCATTGCAGACTGGGGTGGGGGGAGAGGGGATGGCTCTTCGTGAGCAGCCAGCAAGTGTGCACACACAGCTCTGTTTGCATGAGTGGTGTGCATGCACATCTGCCACTCACAGAGATGGAATGCGTGTGCACACGGTCACCCGCTGTGAGGATATGCGTGCACGCATACCTTCTGTTTCCACAGCCCAGTTGCAGTCTCCTCAGCTATAGAAATTGAGTAAATAAATAAAAAATAAAACATATGAAACATTTTTCTTGTTCTTGTTTTATTGTTGCTGTTGAGTTTCTTATATAGAACAGAACAGAACAGAATAGAATTCTTTATTGGCCAATTGTGATTGGACACACAAGGAATTTGTCTTTGGTGCATATGCTCTCAGTGTACATAAAAAGAAAAGATACATTCGTCAAGAATCATAAGGTATAATACCTAAGGATAATCATAGGTACAAATAAGCAATCAAATCATACTAGGAAACAATATAAATCATAAGGATATAGGCAACTAAGTTACAGTCATACAGCCGTAAGTAGGAGGAAATGGGTGATAGGAACAATGAGAAGATTAATAGTAATGCAGACTTAGTAAATAGTTTGACAGTGTTGAGGGAATTATTTGTTTAGCAGAGTGATGGTGTTTCGGGGAAAAACCATTCTTGTATCTAGTTGTTCTGGTGTGCAGTGCTCTATAGCGTCTTTTGAGGATAGGAGTTGAAACAATTTATGTCGAGGATGTGAGGGGTCTGTAAATATTTTCACAGCCCTCTTTTTGATTCATGCAGTATACAGGTCCTCAATGGAAGGCTCCTTGGTGGTAATTGTTTTTTCTGCAGTTCTACTTATCCTCTGAAGTCTGCGTCTGTTTTGTTGGGTTGCAGAAGCAAACCAATAATGTTAGCTATGTTTTTAAAACATTCTGCCATAGATTTTTTCATATTAACTCATTTTGTTTTTCCCCCTGATGTTAACTTTTCACAAATAACTTGGGAACTCACAATTTATCTAATTTTTGTATTTATTTTTTTTAATATTATGTTCTTTATTAATGCACACATACATGCAGATGCCGCTCCCTTATTTTTGAGCCAAAATAAGTTAGTTTGCTTTCCACTCTAGATGGCAGCCTGAATACACTATTATTCTGTTGTGTGGAACATTACAAAGAGGGTATGTAGGCTGAAATATCTGGTCACCTTTAGGTATCTGGCTGCATTTCTGTTTTCATTGAATACATCCGTGTACAATGTCTCTTTTGACTATAGCAAATACAGGGGGTTTTCTTTTCACTATAGCAAATGTGGATTATTATGTGTCTAAATTCTATAAAGCACTGGACATAGAAGTATGTGGTGAATATATGTATGTATAAACGGTCACATGAAATTAAATAGCACAATACCTCTATTGCTCAGACTTGTGATCACAAATTGTTCCTAGATCCTAAATCTGGTTTATTCAAATCAAAATAAATGCTGTTTATAGTATATTGTTTTAGAGGACTGCTTGTTAAAGGTCATATAAAGACAAAGTGCAGAATTACTACTAGAAACAAATCTTGATTCTTAAAATAAGGTATTATGCTTAATTTCAATTGTAAAATTTAACTACTTTGAGCAAATAATCAGGATGATTGCATTGTTTTATGTTGATTTCTAAATCAAGTTTTTTTTAGTAAAATAAGTAGGATTGAAAGATTAGCATAGTTTTAAAACTGAAGCAAACTTCAATAACCTTAACTGGGCTGTTAATGCTACTCTCACAGCCAAAAATGCAAAGGATCTATAAGCTCTAGTAATAAATGTCAAGAAGCACATTGAAAAAAATAGGACTAAAATTAAATAAAAAGAAGATTAAACTAATAATTAGTATTACAACCAGAATTGGAATTGACATAGAAGATATTAAGGTGGTGGATAGCTTTTGCCTTTTAGGTTCAACCATCAATAATAGAAAAACAAGTATTTAATAAATGGTTTGGTCTAATAATTAAGGAATCAGACTAAAACCAGGAGACTGTGAGTTCTAGCTTGGGTTTAGGCATGAAAGCCTGCTGGGTGACCATGATCCAGTCACTGCCTCTCAGCCTAACTTCCTTTATAGAGTAGTTGTTGTGGGGAAAAGAGGAGGACAGAGGAGGACTAGATATCTTCGCTTTCTATTTATAGATATTTATAAAAATAATACAGGTAGAATATAAATAAATAAATGTCACAGATTAACATTTGGTAGAGCAGCCATGAAAGCTTTGGAAAAAATAGTCAGATGCTCTGATGTGTCTGTACCTCCAAAGATAATTCAAACCGTAGTATTTCCTATGGCACTGTATAAAAGTGAAAGTTGGACTTTTGAAGAAGTCAGATAAGAAGAGTGTTGATGTTTTGAACCTTGGTATTTGAGAAAATGCCTGAGATAGTCAAACAAACATACGAATCATTGAACAAATCAACCCAGAATTCTCACTCCAATCAAAAATGAACAGTTTAAATTGTCCTACTTTGGACACATTATGCGAAGACTTAGCTGTCTGGAAAAGGCTCTGGTTGTGGGGAGGAAAGTAAAAAAAGAGGATGACCAGCAGCAAGATGGATGGATTCAGTTACAGTGGTGATGATGCAACATAGAAGACCTGAAAAACCAGTTTAGGAAGAGATTGTCCTATAGAATATTTATCTTTGTGGCCACTCAGAGATAACAGTGAGTTGATGGCACATAATCAATAGCTGAACATATTTCATCGTTTAAATTATTTTACTAGTTGCAATTTTTAGTTACTAGTATGTAACCCACCAAACTGTATTGACAATATGTAAGGATATTATTTTATTCAAAGTTCTGAAAATATTGGGAATGCTGTTTTATTATAAGGAGTCATGTTCTTTCTTAAAAACAACTTTGATATATTGCAACTGCAAGAATAATTTTGGTTGGTCTTAGCAAATCTAAATAACTACAACACCAACACCAACAACTGGTTCTGTTGCAGTAGCCAGAAGCCTTGTGCTTCTCCTAATAATTGATACGTTTTACTTTCAGGCATCTATTGTGAGAATGGGCCTGTTTATTATTTTCACTTATTAAACATCTGTTGAATTTGGCAGTTCCTGTCCACTGACAGTGTACAAATACTAGTTTTGGCTCTAATGATCTTCTACCTAGTCTTTCGTACTGCATCTGTTTATGAATGGGTGTTTCCTTGTCTTTTCAATTATCCCAATCTTTTTACTATACCTTACCTTGTTTTTCCTATGTTTTCTTACTATAAATACATATAGAATCTTGACGCTAGAATTTAAAGGTCTGCAGTTTAACATTAAAAAAAGCTTTTCCCTGTTACCTGCCCAGCTCCTCTCCTGGAATACGCTTATTTCTTTACTAGGGTAAGAGCTTCATTCCATTTCCTTTTTGAGTATTATTCTATCTCATTTGTATGGATTTCAGGATCTGGGTGCTCAATTATGGGATTCTTTTTCTACTTCCTGGCACCATTTGTCTTGGAGTACATTTAGGAATGATTTGAAAACCTTTTTATTTAATAAAGATGACAGATTGGTAGAAGTATTTGTGAGCAGATGCTAAGAATGGCAGAAGGACTGGTTCAGTAAAGATTTAGCTTTGTTTAATTATACAGCATTTTATTTTCATTGTAATTGTAAATATAGTATTTCATATAGATTTTGTGAATGTGCTTGTGTGTGTGATCTTTACTTATTTATTTTTATTTATTAATTTTACCATACTGGGATCCCACTTCCCCAGTTTGTGCGGGAGCATTATACAAATCTTTGTTTATTTTGCTGTCTGCTGTGAAATATTTTACATGATTAGATTAAAACATGTAAAATTACCCTTATTCTTTTGGATAATAGTAGCATTAGTTTGCAAAGCATATTTCTAGTTTCTAGGAGTTTTATATAGAGATAATTCCTTTGCAGGTTTTATAAAATACCTTTATTTCATCATAAGTTTTGTGATGGCAAAGTGACCTGGTGTTCTATTTCTTTTGTTTTAAAAAGAAATCATGGAATACTTTTAATAATTAAGCACTAGTATGCTTTAATGTATTTTTATAACAACAGTACGTTTATAAACTAAAGATATATATGTATGTATGGGAAACAGAAAAGTGAATGTAATATATTAGCTGTATTGAAAAAAAAACACATCAGAAATTTTTAAGGTTATATTTTATATACTTAAGTTGCACATGCTGCTATATAGATAAAAGTACCAATTTATGATCTAATAATAGCAGATCAAAATAAAAAATAGAGGTTCAAGAGCAAAACACTCCTGCTGTTGTCTTATCAGTATAAGCATACATGTACATGTTGATGTTTGAACAAGCAGGAGTGTTTGAATGAATGAATTATCTTTATTAGTGTATAGGTCACAGACTCCAGACAACACTCAATATAATGTATGCTATAAAAAGGTCAGTGATCATGCCCAGTCTATTTGCTATCAACAAATCTTGATTTCTTCAGGCTACTGTTGCAAATTTAGCAATGGCAAGTGTTATTTGAAGAACTTTATTTGCCAAACTTTATATAATTTGTTTTGTCCATCCAGGAAATGGATTAAAAATGATACAGTAAGCCCTCGATTTACAAGCACAACTGAACCCAAAATTTCTATTGCTAAGCGATACATTTGTTAAGTGAGTTCTGTCCCATTTTATGACCTTTCTTGCTGCAGTAGTTAAGTGAATCATTGCAATTGTTAAGTTAGTAGGATGGTCATTAAGTGAATCTAGCTTTCCTATTGACTTTACTTGTCAGAAGGTTGCAAAAGGTGATCACCTATCCCAGGGGCACTGCAACCATCATAAATATGAGCCAGTTGCCAAGGGTCTGAATTTTGATCACGTGAGTATGGGGATGCTGCAATGTTCATAAGTGTGAAAAACGGTCATAGGTCACTTTTTTTTCAGCGCCATTTTAACTTTGAATGGTCACTAAACAAATTGTTGTAAGTTGAGGACTGTAGTTTATTGCAAATACTTTGATAAAAAATACAATAAAACACAGTATGACCCTATGGTTTTTTGGTCCTGTCTTCTGTATTTTTTGGGAATTTTAATTTAAGGGACTTTCTGGAATTTGCCATCGAGCTCTGTTGACAGCAATATATTGAATTGCACTAATATGAAAGCCCAATGAAGTTTTTTTGTAAGTTGTACTCTATGTAACAGCTTATCAAATTCTGTTTGTAATTTTGTATCAACATTTCAGCTGGAAATCCCATTTATCATGTTTGCTATATTTGATATTTTGAAAAACATTAATATTTAGCTGTGAGAGATGTGTCAAGTCTTGAGGTTGAAAATTAGCTTTTGTCCAATATTTAAATACATAAAACCATACCATCATTCCAGTTTTATGAGCTTTGCTTTTTGACAGGGCAACATTAAGCACAATATTTTCACTCTGAATAATTTGCATACAAAACTGATTTGGAATCTTTAATTTATCTTAACTGATGCCTGGGTTTAACTGAGCTCCATATAGGAACTGTAGTAGTATCTTGCTTTGGAAAAAAATAATGCGGCTGGTATGTGCTGGTTACTTTAAGAACTGAATTGTGTGCTTTATACTGAATATTGCAACATAGAACCCAATAATAAAAACAGGAAACTTGCTATACGTTAAATACCTTGAGGCTCATAGTAATTTTTAAAAAGTCCCTTGAAAAAGGCATGACTTTTGCTTTCTCAGGTTTAATTTGTAGCAAGTGTTACAGAAATGGACCAGTGGTTTCACTGTCCTTCTGAAATTTACTAGTGTCTATGATAGGGAAAGAAATAGGATAAGACAGGACAGGACAGGACAG
This sequence comes from Ahaetulla prasina, assembly GCF_028640845.1. Taxonomy (NCBI): domain Eukaryota; kingdom Metazoa; phylum Chordata; class Lepidosauria; order Squamata; family Colubridae; genus Ahaetulla; species Ahaetulla prasina. The sequence goes on along the minus strand of NC_080540.1, from coordinate 273,282,290 downwards.
AATATTCTTTATAGGCCAAATGTGATGGGATACTCAAAGAGTTTGTCTCCAAGATTATTACACCATCATCTTTCAAAACCAGTATCAATAAATATTCTGTAAGTCTGTTTTTGAGGTTGGGAAGTTTGCTTTTACAAAGCACTTATCAGTGCATTGATATAACTGTGTTAAATGGCTGATGGACACTTTGCAATGTGTACTTATAATTATTGTCTTGTTTTGCTTGATAGTCATGGTGTTATAAAGATTGGTTTAACGTTCTTTTGAATTCTTTTCTAAAAACTTGGAACTTGTCATTGTATGAAGTTCCAAGTTTTTAGAAAAGTTTATATATTTATATAGTTTATATAAACTATATATAGTTTATATTTAAACTATTTAAAAATTAGGCTAAATAATTTCCTTTATGCAACATAATTTGTTTTCCTCTGTCTCTCCCTCCCTCCCTCCCTCCCTCCCTCCTTTCCTATCCTAAAAAAAAGTATACGTTTAAAAATATTTTGATCCATGTACAAATACTCTATTGCACAGGTAATTCTCCTAGCCAAAGGCATGTTATATTTCTTTTCTGTGGAGCAATATACATATTAATCTAATGTCTCCTCTGCTTTTTTCATAAAAAACTATTATCTGATATGTAATTCAAGGCATCAGAGCACATCCTAACAAAAATTTACAATGTGTAACAATATTGGATGCTTGTCTAATTTTAACTCAGCATTATATAATTAAAAATTAGTTTTGTGATGGGTAAATTAGAGATGGTAATTAAATATTGTTTGGCTCTCCCAGAACATGTTACTTTTGTTGGCAGTGTTACAGTTTTTCAAAAAACTGGCAGCTAATAGTGACAGTTTGGTGGCATTTAGGATATGTAGATTTTTCTGGTACCAGCTTTTTTTCTCATTACTTATTGCTTCTTCTTTCACAATTGTTTGGATTTTAAATCTAAATCAAATGTTGTGCTGCTTACAATCTTTATCACAATCTTTATCTACTATTGTAGAAATAGTAGTAACAATATAAATTCATTTGCACATTAGAAATAGATCCTTTCATAAAGTATTCATTTGATGAATTCTACCTAATGTATTTTTACCTCCAGTTATAGAAAATGGGAATCATAAGACAAAATTTCAGAATAATATTTGAAGCGGCCTTGAACATAAACAGGTACAAACACTTTCTAAATTAATGCAAAAGTTGCTGTATGTAGTTGTTGAACAGCAATACTTTTCTGCAAGGGATTATTATTTGTATTGGATTTAAAATATTTCAGGACATGTCAAGAAAGGTCTGATGTCAACTGCAAATCAGATAGCCCTTGACTTGCAACTGCAATGGGGCCTGCACATTATAGTTTTAAGTCATGATAGTTGTAAAGCAGATCATCATGTAACCAACCCGATTTTTACAACATTTTTTGTGGCAAGGATCATTTAGTAAATCCAAGGTCATTAAGCAAACCCATTGTTTATCATAAATTGTTTGTTGTAAATTACGTCATGTGACTGTAGGCCCCTGTAAACAGCCATAAATATGAGCCAATTGCTGAATGCCTGAAATGTGGTCACATAAACCATGTTCTCTCCCCCTTTTAATGCAAAAACATTAAAAACACCCAACTAGAATAACACAGTAAAAACTGTTGGCATGCCAGCATAGTATTTTCTGAATGTCAGCACTGTACCTCGCTGAGTTATGCAGAGATCTGGTTTCAGAGGAGGAAAATGGATTTGGAGCATAACTGGCATGCATTATTATTATTATTATTTATTATATTTGTATACTGCCCATCTCCCGAAGGACTCAGGGCGGTTCACAGCCAATAAAACAACAGAAAACATATAATACATATAAAACAGCAAAAAGAATAGACAATTAAATTCAGTTGATGCCTTAAAACTTTTAAATACAAATTTAAAACCCATTTAAACCCCTGATTTAAAAACCCCAATTTAAAACTATGGTCAAGCTAGTCCTGCTCTTCGAAACAGCAATGTCTTCAGCTCGCGGCGGAAGGACCTGAGATCGGGGAGTTGACGAAGCCCCAGAGGGAGCTCGTTCCAGAGGTAGGGCCCCCACAGAGAAGGCCCTCCTGGAGGTCGCCAGCCGACATTGTTTAGCTGACAGTATCCGGAGGAGGCCCTCTCTGTGAGCGCACTGGTTGGTGAGAGGCTAATGGTGGCAGTAGGCGGTCCCGTAAATATCCCGGCCCTAGACCATGGGCGTTTTAAAGGTGATAACAAGTATCTTGAAGTGAACCCGGAAGACCACCGGGAGCCAGTGCAGATTACGAGGAGGGGTGTTACACGGGAGCCACAAGGTGCTCCCTCTATCATATATAATGCATGCACATTGCATTTCTAACATTTTCTTAAATACACTTTTTCCTTTTCCAGAAAATATAATTTGCTTCTTTAAGGAACTACTGACAGGTATGACATGCACAAATGATCTGCATCACCTTTTCTCTCCTTAAATTTAGATTTATGCACATATCCATTGAGTGTACTGAATTCAAAAATGGTAGTCAATATATATATATATTAACTGGAACTGGAATATTGTATTTTTATCATGTAGTGAGTGAGTAATGAGTAAGCATGAAGGTGCTTCTAAGTGAAAGAAACTCTGGGGTGTGTACTTTTAGTCATTAAATAGTTTCTCCTACCCCGCCCAAAATTTTGGATTGTTTGTGAGAATATAACAGAGTTAATCTGTCTGAGAGAGATTATAGTCAGTCTTGGAGTGGGTGGTTAAGTCCAGGTTGTGGAACGTTTGGCAGGAAAATACTGAGGCGGTTTCCTTCTTATATTCTGCTTACTCCATCTGTACTGTAAAATGTTTTCATTTTTCCAATTTCACTTTCAGTCTTGGCAGTCAGAATATGATCAGATATATTAAATTAAAATTTACAAGTGCATAACCATCCCTGTTGTATTTTTCCTTTAAAAGAAACTTATTATTTTTTGGTATTCAAATAGTACTGTACTAAGCACCCTTCCTAAATTGTCTATAATTTGATAAGTAGTTCCATTAAAATAATATTTTTGAGCAAGTAAATACTACTTTAGTAACTTCCTGATTTTGTTTCAAGTTTCATGCTACTTTTAATACTTGGTAGACTGTAAATAATTTGTGGACTTTGACTAATTTAAATACAGGTAATGGGATGAAACTTTTGAATTCAGTAACTTCTGTAAATTTTATTGTTTCAAGTTTCATGCTACTTTTAATACTTGGTAGACTGTAAATAATTTGTGGACTTTGACTAATTTAAATACAGGTAATGGGATGAAACTTTTGAATTCAGTAACTTCTGTAAATTTTATTGTTTCAAGTAGTATAACTTTTGTTATGGAAGTTGAGGCATAAGTTCAAGTTTGATCACATTCTTACCTGTAGAAATAAAAGCTAATGAGCTGCTGCTATATTAATGCTATTATTATTATTATTATATTTGTATACCGCCCATCTCCCGAAGGACTCAGGGCGGTTCACAGCCAATAAAACAACAGAAAACATATAATACATATAAAACAGCAAAAAGAATAGACAATTAAATTCAGTTGATGCCTTAAAACTTTTAAATACAAATTTAAAACCCATTTAAACCCCTGATTTAAAAACCCCAATTTAAAACTATGGTCAAGCTAGTCCTGCTCTTCGAAACAGCAACGTCTTCAGCTCGCGGCGGAAGGACCTGAGATCGGGGAGTTGACGAAGCCCCAGAGGGAGCTCGTTCCAGAGGGTAGGGGCCCCCACAAAGAAGGCCCTCCCCCTGGAGGTCGCCAGCCGACATTGTTTAGCTGACGGTATCCGGAGGAGGCCCTCTCTGTGAGAGCGCACTGGTTGGTGAGAGGCTAATGGTGGCAGTAGGCGGTCCCGTAAATATCCCGGCCCTAGACCATGGAGCGTTTTAAAGGTGATAACAAGTATCTTGAAGTGAACCCGGAAGACCACCGGGAGCCAGTGCAGATTACGCAGGAGGGGTGTTACACGGGAGCCACAAGGTGCTCCCTCTATCATATATAATGCATGCACATTGCATTTCTAACATTTTCTTAAATACACTTTTTCCTTTTCCAGAAAATATAATTTGCTTCTTTAAGGAACTACTGACAGGTATGACATGCACAAATGATCTGCATCACCTTTTCTCTCCTTAAATTTAGATTTATGCACATATCCATTGAGTGTACTGAATTCAAAAATGGTAGTCAATATATATATATATTAACTGGAACTGGAATATTGTATTTTTATCATGTAGTGAGTGAGTAATGAGTAAGCATGAAGGTGCTTCTAAGTGAAAGAAACTCTGGGGTGTGTACTTTTAGTCATTAAATAGTTTCTCCTACCCCGCCCAAAATTTTGGATTGTTTGTGAGAATATAACAGAGTTAATCTGTCTGAGAGAGATTATAGTCAGTCTTGGAGTGGGTGGTTAAGTCCAGGTTGTGGAACGTTTGGCAGGAAAATACTGAGGCGGTTTCCTTCTTATATTCTGCTTACTCCATCTGTACTGTAAAATGTTTTCATTTTTCCAATTTCACTTTCAGTCTTGGCAGTCAGAATATGATCAGATATATTAAATTAAAATTTACAAGTGCATAACCATCCCTGTTGTATTTTTCCTTTAAAAGAAACTTATTATTTTTTGGTATTCAAATAGTACTGTACTAAGCACCCTTCCTAAATTGTCTATAATTTGATAAGTAGTTCCATTAAAATAATATTTTTGAGCAAGTAAATAATGAAAAGTGTTTTGCTTTGAATATAAGTAATTATCACAGGATCAATATACTTCAATAAACAATCTTTCATCTGTAGAAAAATGTTAATATTTATAAGTTCCTCTGATTTGAATGAAATGATTTATTCACATTTCTTTATATACCTCTTACTAAATTCTTCTCTTTTAATAAATAACTCCTAGAATTCTTTAGTAATATCTGCAACAGGCAATTTAAAGAAGTGAGACCTTTTTTTCCTTCCATGGTAAACCACACTGTTTTAATTTTCAATCTTTTATTAATCAGAAATACAAGTTCAATGATGATAGATTGAAGCCCTGGAAAAATCCCTGAGAGATAAGCTCATTTCCAAAAATTGTTTAGGGGAGCGATTGTATGGTCTTTTTAGCTTTTCTGATATTAAAGAATGCTAAAAAAGCAAGAGTGTCCTTTAGGTATTGGGCTTTTTAAAAGTAGAATTATATGTTAAACCTATAATAACCATAAAATTATAAAAGAAAAAATATAGTTCCCCCTCTTGCTGGCTCAGAATGGTATCTTCCAAACATATGACAAAGTACCTTGGCTGAATCACACGTACAGGAACAGAGTTTCAGCAGAACTGGAATCTGAGAACTATTGTAATGCTTAGAAGCACAGAAGGTGTAGCGAGGAAAGGAAAGACTTTTTTGTATTTGCGAGAAAAGGATTTTTAAAAATTACTATTGTTATGATTATTATTATTACTTTAGACATCTAAGGTACCCAGCTGTTTGATCTATATTAATATTTTGAGTGGAGTTATTGTTTACATTTTCAGTAGTGAGAGAGAGACAATCGAACTGGGATTATTATTTTTTCCTATTCTCCACTTTTTCAAATAATTGGTGTGTTAAAGAAAAGAGTATCTGGATATGTCTGATCCAGCGATTTGGAGTGTCCTCTCAAACTTTACATTGCCTCATTTGAGAAGTGGAAACAGGCTCCGTCGAACACAAAGGTAAAACAGAGTCCAGAAAACTCTTGTACTAACTTGTCTATTACCTATGTTGTAAAAGTTTTTGTTTTTGTTAAAAAAATACTGTACACAATTCTTTACCGGTACTGTTGTCAAATAGGTTGAAAAGCAAGTAAATACTACTTTAGTAACTTCCTGATTTTTGTTTCAAGTTTCATGCTACTTTTAATACTTGGTAGACTGTAAATAATTTGTGGACTTTGACTAATTTAAATACAGGTAATGGGATGAAACTTTTGAATTCAGTAACTTCTGTAAATTTTATTGTTTCAAGTAGTATAACTTTTGTTATGGAAGTTGAGGCATAAGTTCAAGTTTGATCACATTCTTACCTGTAGAAATAAAAGCTAATGAGCTGCTGCTATATTAATGCTATTATTATTATTTTCTTAGATGTTAATATGTGGCACACAGTTAAAAATAGTTACAGAATATGTTCTTATTTAGAAGCATGATTAGAACCACCTAAATCTATCTTAGGGTAGTTTGGCGCTGTTGCTTATTTAGGTATGTGATAATAGGATCTGCTGAATAATATTGAGACTATTAAGAACATAATTATTTCAATCTTATTTTCTGATCTGTATGCATTTGTATGTATAGTAATGTATCTATCAAATTAGTTTTCTTATGTCAATTGGAAGCAATATAGTAGATGTATCAAAGTAATAGCAAGGAAGAAAGAAATACATAATTGAAGTAATAGTGAAATAAGAATTGTTTCAAGAACAAAATACTATTCTGAAATGAGCGTGTGTTTTGTCATATTAGTGCTTGATTTAAGTAACATGTTTTTATCCATATTTTTGTATACAGTTTGCATCCACTTATCCTTGAACAAACACACTGAAAAGGTTTAGACGAATGAGGAAGAACTACTGCATATACTGTATTGTAATTTATTACTGCTCACTAAATTCTCTGTCAACTGAGATAGATGTTCTAAAAAAAAATTCAGTTGTTCCTTGTTTCAGACCTCCCGCTTTTGGGGGACAAATTGAATTTAAAACATGAGAAAATTATCACATTTACTAACTGAGATCTCTTTACCAAGACCAATTAAGAGCCATATAGTAGTAGATATGGGAGTGATCCCTTGGGGTTCTTTTTCAGTTCAATTTTCTCTAGAAATATGTTTACGTAATAACTAGTCTAACTTTTGATTTGTATTTAAGAAAATATATCTGAAATAAAGAGACTTGCAAGTATCCTTCCCCACCGCCTTCTTATTGTATGTCCACCTTCACATTCTTATACTGATACAAGACAGTTTGAGTGATATATTCAGCAGTCCAGAATTAAATGCTAGATAGCAGGTATCTGTCTAAAACAGAAGATATAGTCAGAACATGTTTCCAGTCTTCAAAATGCAAGGGTCCTTATGTATAAAATGCTTGGCTTTCAATCCATTTTTCATGAGCCACAGCTGTGATTAAAAATTAATAAACAATTATTTGAAAAATTATTTTAACTTAACAGCTCCAAAGCAAACAACAAAAGTTTGTAGTTATATATAAATTATGGTAAAAGTGGCAGTGGAAGAAAAATACACTCATGACAAGTTAAGTAGAGTATAATCAAACCAGGCGGCAGGTCCAGAATGTGGCGGTTCACTGTAAAATTGGAAGATACTGAAGATAAGTTGCATTTAAAAATTGGAGTGGGTTTTAGTAACTACTTGTAGAATGTTGTGAAGTTCACAAAAGGAGCTGTAGCCACGTGCTACATTGAGACCTAAATTGCATACAGATTTAATCTTTGGTTTCTGGTATGGGAAGAAGCTATAGACATAAAAGGCCAGTTGAGATTGAAATAGACCAGTGGTCTGACTCAGTATGACTGAGTTTCCTAACCTATACCAATACTTTCAGTGATTAACTGCTATCAGTGAGACATTAATTAAAATAAGAACAAATGGTAATGTTCTGAACATTTTGCTGGCATCAAATGCCTTTCTTTTTCTAATGGTTGAAATATTAATTTTATTCTTCTTGGGTTGGTCTCATCAAATTTATTCCTTTTTTATTATTTTAAAGTTAGGTGTTAGGAGAAATGATTTATATTTAAAAATACCCTGTAAACAAAAGACCTGGCAGTTGGCTTAGGACCCCAGTGGAGGAATAGCACACTGGAGATGGTTGATTGACTAATAGCAACTTCCACTTTTCCCTGAACAATCTGTACCTTTTCTCCCCATCTATTATTTTTAGTTATAATTTGTATTTTTATCATGATTTTATTGGGATTTTATACACTTACATGTGTGTGTATAGATATATAGATATGTGTTTTTATTTTGATGTAGTAAGCTGTCCAGAGTTGCCTTGCAGCAACATGAGTGGCAAACAAATTTAATAAATAAAATAAAAACATAAAACTCTTTATTATAGTTATAAGCCAGCATAAGCTCCATACCTTTTGGCTAATAAAAACTTAAATAAAAGTGTCAATATTAAAACAAATCTTTATAAGGATACCTAACCTTAACATGAGAACTCTTGTCCCATTTGCTTTCTGCCTTTCCAAAATTACAGACTTTCTCTTTAAGTACAGATATCAGGGATTCTAAGGAACAGCCAAGGATTTCTGGAAATTGAAGTCCACATATCGCAGGCTCACTCACATTAGGCTATATACCAATGGTACATTTGGTTGTGTTTCTAAGTTAATGATGGGATTGTATTTATGAGACACATATTAGAAAAGAGTCCTTCCTTCCTCCCTCCCTCATAAAATTATAGAATGCAAGTCCAGAGATGATCCAGTGGATCTGATTACAATACAGGTAGTCCTCAATTTACAACCATTTATTTAGTGACCATTTGAAAAAGTGACTTATGACTACTTTTCACACTTATGACCGGATGGTCGCATGATCAAAATTTGGACACCTGGCAACTGAGATACATTTATGATTTTTCCAGGGTCCTGGAGTCATGTGATCACCTTTTGTGACTTTCTAGCAAGCAAAGTCAATGGGAAAGCCAGATTCACTTAACAACCACATTACTAAAGTAACACCTGCAGTGATTCACTTAACAACCATAGCAAGAAAGGTAATAAAATTGGCCAAAACTCACTTAACAACTGTCTTGCTTAGCACTGGAACTTTTGGGCTCAATCGTGGTTGTAAATCAGAGACTACTCATACATATAAAAAACATCTGGATTTTTGCCACTGTTTGAGGCCTTATCAAATATCACTTTATAACAATATATAGCATGTTGAAAGCATTCTGTAGGGCTTCCTTTTTATTAGTCTGCATAAGTTAGCAATCAATTAGGCAAATAGTACTGACCATAAGTATTTTGTAGTTTATTTTTTTCATGATAACAGGTAATGTCAACTCTTTGATTTTAGTATCTCCCTTAATATGAACAACCAGTTTTATTTCCCATAGTCTGGAAAAATAGACTACTATGGCTGAATATACCAAAATTTCATTTTGCAATTAAATGCTTTAGATATAACTATTTTGAGTATGCACCAGACCAAATGGCAAATTTTTTTGTATTAAGGGCACTTCCTTGGAGAAACACTTATTGGCTTCTGTATGTATGCCCTCTACATGTATACTGAAAGATTTTTTTTAATGCTAGACAAACATTCACTATTTGCTCAGAATGGGACTAACTGTACTGCTTTAAAATACAAAGTTAGAACTGTTAAATGGTAACTATGCAAGCTATTAATAACTTGTTTTAATGTCATATCAGACCTTGAAGAGTGCTACCAGCAAGCAATGCTTTTTTTCCCTTTTGTGTTCTCCAATGCAGTAGTACTTGCCTTAGTGAATGGAATATGGCTGTCCATTTTCTATGTTAATAGTTTGTGCTTTTATCTCTTTTGGACAACTCTATGCTCACATCTTCTGCTAAACTACGAATATTAAAATTTACTGAAGTAAGAACAGTTTGTCCTTTGAGGTTACACGCAAAAAGGAATTCTTGCCTTTGGATCTAAGTTCTAGATATGATTACATCTCTATCACTGCTTGACATCAGAAGAAACAGCATCGTATTCAGTCTATATGCATACCCTGTGGTTTTGATGCAATAGATCCTTTTGACCATTAACAGATTTCAGCATTAAAGGAAGTGTGTGCATTGAGTCTCACAGCTATAGGTAGGGTGAGTCTTCACTGTGTCTGTGTTCATTCAGCAGGACTGAATGAGTACTATGTTGAAAGCTTAAGTTAAACATTAATTCTCCTCTGGATTACCATGTCCATTTCTTGCCTACAGCTGAGCCAAAATATAATTCTTGAGCTTCTTTGTTTCCTAGATGAGTTGCAACATAGGATTATTATGCATTTCAGGGTGCTCTCCAGTTGGCCTATGTCTTGACTTGAATAGTAACAATAAAGAAAGAACCCTGACCTCTTTGTTCATTTTGGATTTGGAGGATTTCAAAGAATAACACTTAAAAGGAGAACATTTCGTATTGTAAATGAAATTGAAGGTGGTGTTGAGGTTTGGAATGAAACTCAGCCCCTGGAACATCAACCACAGAAAATGGGTGGCTGTGCTAAGATGAAGGAATTTTTCTCCTAACATTTTTTTTGATTAAATGTTAATGAAAGAATAATTGCTCCATAGGGAACTCATATTTTCATAACAAAATAAATCAATGCACACCATATGCATATATAAGAATCTCATTCGTTGGGAGCATGTGGTCGATGTTTAAAGGCGATCACGTGCTCCGGCCCCCCAGTCCTTACTCGTTCCCTGGATGGTCAAGATCCTCAGAGCTTGGGTCTACGGCTGATGCTCTGCAATGCCCGGTCCGTGGTTAATAAGGCTCCCCTGATTTGTGACCTGATTCAGAGGGAGTCCGCGGACTTTATGGGCATTACGGAGACCTGGCTGGGCACAGAAGGGGGTGTACCCCTGGTTGAACTGTGCCCTCTGGGTTTCCGTGCATTCCATCAGCCGAGGGCCCAGGGTAGGGGTGGGGGGGGTGGCGGTTGTGATTAGGGAAAGTCTGGAGCCGAGGGAGTCCACTGTTCCTCAGATAGCTGGCTGTGAATCCCTCCTTGTGAAGTGGGGCCATCGAAATCAGATGGGGTTGTTGATCACGTACCTGGCTCCTTGCTGCGTGGCTACAGCCCTACCTGAACTACTGGAGGTGCTCGCTGGCGTGGCGGTTGAGATTCCCAGACTTCTGGTCTTTCAACTTGCCATCGGCCGGCTTGTCATCAACAGTGGTTCAGGAGTTCCAGGCCTCCATGACGGCCTTGGACCTGATTCAAGTAACTGATGGCCCTACACACATTGGGGGAGACGCGCTAGACTTGATTTTTATCTCTGGTCAGTGGGTAAATGATCTGGATTTAGGAGATATAGTGAAAGAACCGTTGTCATGGTCAGATCATTTTCTCCTTCGCCTAGACTTTCGAACCGCTGCTCACCACCGCAGGGAGCCGATGCGTTGGTTCCGTCCCAGGCGCCTGATGGACCCGGAGAGGTTCCTGATGGAGCTTGGGCTGTTTCCTGAGGATCTTACCCACGGCACGACTGAAGAACTAGTTGCGGCTTGGGAACGGGCCGCGGCTGGGGCTTTGGACCGTGTCGTGCCTTTGCGGCCTCTGACCCGGCGTAGATCTCAATTGGCTCCCTGGTTCTCCGGGGAGCTGAGAGAGATGAAACGCCGGAGAAGACGCCTAGAGAGTGTTTGGAGGTTTGGAGGTCCAGTCGTTCCGAGGCTGATCGGACACTAGTGAGGTCCTTTACTAGGACCTACCTAGTGGCAATGAGGGAGGCGAAACGTTCCTACGTTTCCACCCTCATTGCATCGGCAGATAACCGCCCGGCCGCCCTGTTTCGAGTGACCCGTTCCCTCCTTCAACAGGAGGGACGGGATGACCCCCTGCAGGGACGAGCCGAGGAGTTTAACGGTTATCTATACGATAAAATCGTTCAGCTTCGTGATGGCTTGGATCATGATTGCGATGATTCAGCCGAGGTGGCAGAGACTCGTCTTGTTGAGGTTATTTGGGATGAGTTTGATTCTGTGGCTCTCGAGGACGTGGACAGGTTGCTGGGGAGGTTGCATGCAACTACGTGTTTACTGGACCCGTGCCCTTCCTGGTTAGTACTGGCTGCTCAGGAAGTGACACGAGGCTGGCTCCAGGGGATTATAAATGCTTCTTTGGCTGAAGGGGCTTTCCCCACCGCCTTGAAGGAGGCGGTGGTGAGACCCCTCCTGAAGAAGCCTTCCCTGGACCCAGCTATTTTGGGTAATTATCGTCCAGTCTCCAACCTTCGCTTTTTAGCGAAGGTTGTAGAGAATGTGGTTGCATGGCAGCTTCCCCGGCACCTGGAGGAAGCTGTCTATCTAGACCCGTTCCAGTCCGGCTTCCGACCCGGTTACAGCATGGAGACGGCTTTGGTCGCGTTGGTGGATGACCTCTGGAGGGCCAGGGACAGGGGTTGTTCCTCTGCCTTGGTCCTATTAGATCTCTCAGCGGCTTTTGATACCATCGACCATGGTATCTTGCTGCGCCGGTTGGAGGGGTTGGGAGTGGGAGGCACCGTTTATCGGTGGTTCTCCTCCTATCTCTCCGACCGGTCGCAGACGGTGTTGACAGGGGGGCAGAGGTCGTCCTCAAGGTGCCTCACTTGTGGGGTACCTCAGGGGTCGATTCTCTCGCCTACCCTGTTCAACATCTACATGAAGCCGCTGGGTGAGGTCATCAGTGGTTTCGGGGTGAGTTATCATCTGTACGCTGATGATACTCAGCTGTATTTTTCCACCCCGGACCACCCCAACGAAGCGGTCGAAGTGCTGTCCCGGTGCCTGGAAGCCGTACGGGTCTGGATGGGGAGAAACAGACTCAAGCTCAATCCCTCCAAGACGGAGTGGCTGTGGATGCCGGCACCCCGGTACAGTCAGCTGCATCCGCAGCTGACTGTTGGGGGCGAGTTAGTGGCCCCAAAGGAGGTGGTTCGCAACTTGGGTGTCCTCCTGGATGGTCGGCTGTCCTTTGATGAACATCTGGCGGCCGTCTCCAGGAGGGCCTTTTACCAAGTTCGCTTGGTTCGCCAGTTGCGTCCCTTCCTTGACCGGGATGCCTTATGCACAGTCACTCACGCTCTGGTTACGTCTCGGCTGGATTATTGCAATGCTCTCTACATGGGGCTGCCCTTGAGGTGCACCCGGAGGCTGCAGTTAGTCCAGAATGCAGCTGCGCGAGTGGTAATGGGAGCCGCTCGTGGCTCCCACGTAACACCACTGCTCCGTAGTCTGCACTGGCTTCCTGTGGTCTTTCGGGTGCGCTTCAAGATCCTGGTTACCACCTTTAAAGCGCTCCATGGCTTAGGACCCGGGTACTTACGAGACCGCCTGCTGTTACCTTATGCTTCCCATTGACCCGTACGATCTCACAGAGAGGGCCTTCTCAGGGTGCCGTCCGCCAAACAATGTCGGCTGGCGGCCCCCAGAGTAGGGCCTTCTCTGTGGGAGCACCAACACTCTGGAACGAACTCCCCCCTGGCTTACGTCAAGTGCCTGATCTTCGGACCTTTCGTCGTGAGCTTAAAACATATTTATTCATTCAAGCAGGACTGGCATAAATAGTTAATTTTAAATTGGGGTTTTAATAATATTTTAAATTTTTAAATGTTTTAATTATCGGCCGTATAGTAATAGTTCATTTTAATTTCTTTTAATTGTATATATTCTGTGTTTTTATTCTGGCTGTACACCGCCCTGAGTCCTTCGGGAGAAGGGCGGTATAGAAATTTAATAAAATAAATAAATAAAATAAATAAAATGGTAAGTTGGAATCCTCATGAACAGTCAGATTGTTATTTAAGTAGAAAGATTCATAGACCACCATTTGACGGTTTGATTGTAAAGGGGAATATAGGCCAAAATATTAGTGCAGAAGCCAGGCGTGTAAGTAGACACAAAGGAAATAAATGAAAAAGGAAGAAATAGTCCATTTTAATTGGACCTAATATTGTTTCTTTTAGTCTACAGAAGAATGTTTTTGTTGATTTTATTTTCGTGAGCTACTTTTTAGCTTAACAAAATATGAAAAGACAGTTTTCTCATTTACCTTTCATGTTTCTGGGCAAATTCTTAGGACTGGAAAATGCCATACAGGTGGTTATTGACATATAGCCACAGCTGTGACTGGAATTTCCATTATAAGTCACCACAGTCAAAAGGAGTCATCACCTGTTTGGACTCAATTTTATAACCATTTTTATCACATTTAAGTGATTACATGATTGTTAAGCAAATCTGGCTTCTTAAGCAAATCTAATTTTGCTTGTTGGAAGCTGACTAGGAAGATTGCAAATCATGATCATGTGACCATAAGACATTGCAGCCATCATAAATGTCAAACACTGGTAATGTGATCATGGGATCATGGGGTTGGTCCAATGGTTATACTGTGGGACAGGCTGTAAGGCACCTTTTCCAAGGCTGTTATAACTTTGAACTGTTATTAAATAAACAGTTGTAAATTGAGGATTTCCTGTATTTGCAAATACTTCAAAATAGTTTCAAGCTTTATAGAAACTGATTTTGCATGTCAATTGAGTCTTCATGTTTTAAACATAGTTTGGGCCATTTGAACATAGCCATACACATTTTGCACATGCGAATATATCTCCTTTGTTTGGAATTGTGTTTTTTTTTAATAGAAGAGTTAGAGAAAAAATTGGAAGAAAAGAAAAGTTGGCTGTTTATTCTAGTGTATAGTCTGTTATCAGAATACATTTTGAATTACTGTAGGCATACAAGGGATATTTAGTCCTTTCCTCCAATATATCAGCTGCTTGTGCTCTGTAAGCTTGGGGACCTTCCCAAATGGTATTCATGATATCGAAGTAGCTGCCACTGGGAGGAGAAGTTGGCAGCTTTCCCATCTGCTTTGGGCCTCTCATGGAAAAGTTGCTTTATGCACAAGTATAGTACTTTATGTATATTTTTATTTATTAAATATTTCTAGCTGACATGTCAGCAAATCTTTCATGGTTGATTAACTCAGTAAAAACAATAAAGGCAATTAAGAACAGTAGAGTACTAAACGTAATTGAATAACAGATAGTCCTTTAATAGCTTCCAGAGATCTTTCTTAGGTCAGAATCGGACAAGTGATCAGAATCTATCCTTAAGTTTTTCATAAGAAAGCCCATAAAGGCCATTTAAATGCATCCTTGAGTAAACCCAAATTTCCTTGCATTATACAAGAATTCACTAGTCTTTCATTTTTTAAAATCTTCCTGGGAGGAGTTTGGGTTGTGTGGGAGGAAAGTTTTAAGCCCACAATATAATACTTTCAAAGATTTCATTTTAATGAAATCTTCAAAGACTTGGAAAGGAATTCAGTGCATTCAGCCTTAAAAACTCCAGGAGCAATCCATATACCATGTCTCAGTTTTGATTGCCAATATCTATGACACATATTTTTATGTGTCTATGACACTATGCATAATAGGAATGCATAGGTGCATTCCTATTCTCCATCTTCTTGGCTTGTTGTTTACAATACGAAGCTTATATTCAGCTATATAATATTTTCATTTTGTACATGTTTTTCTTGTTTTCTTACAGCAGGTGGTGGTAACCATTTGATTATTTCATTGTGTTTTATTTTGTTTTACTACATTTTCCAAGCTTTTGAAATCAAGATCATCATCAGTCAAAATCAACCTACTATAGGATGAAGACCTCTTTACTGAAGATAATGGAGAATAAACTACCATACTGGTCTGGCCGATAGATTGGTAGATAGATGTATTTGTATTTGTATTTCCATGTTCAGGACTGAAAGAGACTGGCTCAAAGTCACCCAGCTGGATTTTGCTCTCTTTTTTTGTTGTTGTTGCTTTTGCAGGGTTTGTGGAGTTAATGCTGAAAAATAGAAGCACTAACTATTGTGGTTTGATAAAATAGAACACAGTGAAAGACCACACTGTATTAAAAACACATTAACAACAGTCAAAATTTCATCTCCATTGGAAGATGTTTAACAGCTGAAATAATTGTTATTCAAAAATCCCTTTATTTACAACATGGTTCATGATAATGACAATAAATCAGAGGCAGGTGCTGGTAAATCCTGTAGATCAGGGGGGTCCAAACTTGTTTGAGTGAGGGCCAAATACAGAAAAATAAGCAAAGGCCCGGGCCACCGGGGGGGGGAATGGGCGTGGCTTATTTTGGGGTGTGGCTTGGTGGTCATGTGACTGGTGGGCGTGGCTAACTGCTCATGTGACTGAGTGGATGTGGCTATGGGCATAGAAACTACTCAGAGGGCTAAAAAAAGTAATTTTTGACCAGTCCTCACACTTATGACCATCCTCACATTTATGCCCATTGCAGCATTTTTAACAACCATATCACTCATTTCACAACTGCTTCTCTTCACCACGGTTACAAGATAGGGTGCAAAATGTAAAGATAGTTGTACGTGTGAGGACCAGTCAAAAGTGTGAGAACCTGTCAGAAATCACTTTTTTCAGCCGTCTGGGTAGTCCCTATGCACAGTTTAGGCTTAAGTATACTATATGTGTGTGAGTTATATATATGTGCATGTGTATCTCTATGTTTGTGTACGTGTGTGTTTGTGTTATGTTGGTTTTAATGTAATATTTTAAATATAATTATTCAGAAAGGCATGCGGCCTGAAAACCTGGGACATTACAATACAGATGGATACAGTCAGTCTACTAAAAAGCAACAATATGTGGATATCATCTTCATTTAAGGGGGGAAAATGTTTCATATTCATTCATCTTGGCCAGGGGTGTCCAAACTTGGTCCCTTAAGACTTGTGGACTTCAACTCCCAGAGTCCCTCAGCCAGCAAAGCTGGCTGAGGAACTCTGGAAACTGAAGTCCACAAGTCTTAAAGAGACCAAGTTTGGACACCTGATCTTGGCTTTGTTTTGTATTTGGTATGAACTTGAAACTCCTTCGTTATTCCCTGCCCAAGGGGTGGAGGAGGAGCCTCACCAGGCGGCCCGAGGAAGGCGAGGATAGAACTGCTGGGCCGGGCACGGCCAGCAGCCTCTTCGCGCTTGCCGCCTCCTCCCTCCTTCGTTATTCCCTGCCCGAGGAAGGCGAGGATAGAACTGCTGGGCCGGGCACGGCCAGCAGCCTCTTCGCGCTTGCCGCCTCCTCCCTCCTTCGTTATTCCCTGCCCGAGGAAGGCGAGATAGAACTGCATAGGTGCATTCCTATTCTCCATCTTCTTGGCTTGTTGTTTACAATACGAAGCTTATATTCAGCTATATAATATTTTCATTTTGTACATGTTTTTCTTGTTTTCTTACAGCAGGTGGTGGTAACCATTTGATTATTTCATTGTGTTTTATTTTGTTTTACTACATTTTCCAAGCTTTTGAAATCAAGATCATCATCTGTCAAAATCAACCTACTATAGGATGAAGACCTCTTTACTGAAGATAATGGAGAATAAACTACCATACTGGTCTGGCAGATAGATTGGTAGATAGATGTATTTGTATTTGTATTTCCATGTTCAGGACTGAAAGAGACTGGCTCAAAGTCACCCAGCTGGATTTTGCTCTCTTTTTTTGTTGTTGTTGCTTTTGCAGGGTTTGTGGAGTTAATGCTGAAAAATAGAAGCACTAACTATTGTGGTTTAATAAAATAGAACACAGTGAAAGACCACACTGTATTAAAAACACATTAACAACAGTCAAAATTTCATCTCCATTGGAAGATGTTTAACAGCTGAAATAATTGTTATTCAAAAATCCCTTTATTTACAACATGGTTCATGATAATGACAATAAATCAGAGGCAGGTGCTGGTAAATCCTGTAGATCAGGGGTGTCCAAACTTTTTTGAGTGAGGGCCAAATACAGAAAAATAAGCAAAGGCCCGGGCCACGGGGGGGGGGGGAATGGGCGTGGCTTATTTTGGGGTGTGGCTTGGTGGTTATGTGACTGGTGGGCATGGCTAACTGCTCATGTGACTGAGTGGATGTGGCTATGGGCATAGAAACTACTCAGAGGGCTAAAAAAAGTAATTTTTGACCAGTCCTCACACTTATGACCATCCTCACATTTATGCCCATTGCAGCATTTTTAACAACCATATCACTCATTTCACAACTGCTTCTCTTCACCACGGTTACAAGATAGGGTGCAAAATGTAAAGATAGTTGTACGTGTGAGGACCAGTCAAAAGTGTGAGAACCTGTCAGAAATCACTTTTTTCAGCCGTCTGGGTAGTCCCTATGCACAGTTTAGGCTTAAGTATACTATATGTGTGTGAGTTATATATATGTGCATGTGTATCTCTATGTTTGTGTACGTGTGTGTTTGTGTTATGTTGATTTTTAATGTAATATTTTTAAATATAATTATTCAGAAAGGCATGCGGCCTGAAAACCTGGGACATTACAATACAGATGGATACAGTCAGTCTACTAAAAAGCAACAATATGTGGATATCATCTTCATTTAAGGGGGGAAAATGTTTCATATTCATTCATCTTGGCCAGGGGTGTCCAAACTTGGTCCCTTAAGACTTGTGGACTTCAACTCCCAGAGTCCCTCAGCCAGCAAAGCTGAAGTCCACAAGTCTTAAAGAGACCAAGTTTGGACACCTGATCTTGGCTTTGTTTTGTATTTGGTATGAACTTGAAACTCCTTCTTTATTCCCTGCCCAGGGGGTGGAGGCGCGAGGAGCCTCCCCAGGCGGCCCGAGGAAGGCGAGGATAGACCTGCTGGCCCGGGCCCGCCCACCACCCTCTTTCGCGCTTGCCGCCGCCTCCTCCCCCCCTCCCTTCGTTATTCCCTGCCCGAGGAAGGCGAGGATAGAACTGCTGGGCCGGGCACGGCCAGCAGCCTCTTTCGCGCTTGCCGCCGCCTCCTCCCCTCCTTCATTATTCCCTGCCCGAGGAAGGCGAGATAGAACTGCTGGGCCGGGCACGCCAGCAGCCTCTTCGCGCTTGCCGCCGCCTCCCTCCTTCGTTATTCCTGCCCGAGGAAGGCGAGATAGAACTGCTGGGCCGGGCACGCCAGCAGCCTCTTCGCGCTTGCCGCCGCCTCCCTCCCTTCGTTATTCCCTGCCCGAGGAAGGCGAGATAGAACTGCTGGGCCGGGCACGGCCAGCAGCCTCTTCGCGCTTGCCGCCGCCTCCCTCCCTTCGTTATTCCCTGCCCGAGGAAGGCGAGGATAGAACTGCTGGGCCGGGCACGGCCAGCAGCCTCTTTCGCGCTTGCCGCCTCCTCACCTGTTTCTCGATGGCTGTCACTGCCGCCACGCGTGTCCGACATGGGGAGGCGCGAGGGGCCTCGCCAGGGGGTCCGAGGAAGGGGAGGATAGAACTGCTGGGGCAGGCACGGCCAGCAGCCTCTTTCCCGCCGCCTCCTCTGCCCCTCCTTCATTATTCCCGCCCATGGGAGGAGCATGAGCCGCAGCTTAAAAGGGCCATATTAAATTATACTTCCAGAATTTGCTGCGGGCCAATAAAAACTGACCCGCGGGCCGCAGTTGGCCCGCGGGCCGTAGTTTGGACACCCCTGCTGTAGATAATGACCTCAAATCATTTAGGAAGTCTCAGGAAATAAAACTGGAAAGTGATTAAACTGTTTCAGGACTGATATAAGGTAATATGTAAAACAGTCTCAGGCAAAAGTCTTTTTTGACTAACCTGCATTCTTCAAGCCTTTTTTAAAGACATCAATTCCGATCCATGGTGCATTACAGTAATAATATAAATGAAGAGTTATTAAAGTTTGGATCAAGGATTCCAAACCTTCCTTCAAAATGAAAGGATGTAGTTAGCACACAAGTGAAGCAGATCAGTGGTGGGTTTCAAAATTTTTTACTACCGGTTCTGTGAGTGTGGCTTGGTGGGCATGGCATGGGAAGGATACTGTAAAACCTCCATTCCCACCCCACTCCAGGGGAATGTTACTGCAAAATCCCCATTTCCTCCCGATCAGCTGGGATTTGGGAGGCAGAGAATAGATGGGGGCGGGGCCAGTCAGAATTTTTACTACCGGTTCTCTGAACTACTCAAAATTCCGGTTCTCCAGAACTGGTCAGAACCTGCTGAAACGCACCTCTGAAGCAAATCCTGTTAATAGGATTACTGCCATCATTTCCCCTTGATCTTTCTGAACAACATAGCATAAACGTACCTGTAATTGTACTGTTCCTTTTTTGGAAGTATTGTTATCACATCAAAAATAGTTAGATTAGGTCGTCTAATAATGAATAGGGCATCTCTTGAGTGAAGTATGCCTCATTTTGTTATCCCTATCATTAACTAAAATGGGATTAGAAAATTAGATAACAAGTTTTATCTGTTTAGATTATGAAAAATAATCTGAACATGTCTGTTCATAATGTCCTAAAAATTCACTCACTAACCTTGATTGTTGGTTTGAAGTCAAAGATAAAAATGTTGAAAAATATCCCACTTCCTATTCCTATACTATGAATTTATAGCTAACCAGCTACATCTGGAAATTATCCTTACTTAAAATGATACAGGAGAATTCTGGAATTTGGTGATCCAGCGCAAAATAAATTTGCTTATGCACACTTCAGTTATTTCAAAATGTATTTTTAATGCAATATACATTTTTGAAGTTATGATTTACTTCATTTGATTCATATACATAGATTATAGCTATCTTAGGGGACATGTGTTTTAGACGCTTCTAGCAATTATTTTGACTAAAGTGAATTGTATAACGTATAAATACAGTATAGGTTAAACTTTTCCATGTGCCAAAAGGCAATGGTGTATTCAAAGGTGAGATGGAATATTTTTTATGCCACTGGAGTTTTCATAAACTTATTCTGAATGAAACAGAAGGAAAAGCAGTTAAACAAGTTCTGCTGCTGTCTGGTTTTCTTTTTATTTAGATGGAGTGTGTGAAATAATATGACTAATGCTGTGCCACTCAAAGATTACTAACAAATAGGTCATGCCTTAATTTACCTAGGAAGCAAGAAGAGACACGTTAGAAAGCCAGGATCAGGGGTTTTTTTTAAGCTTCATTCTCACTTTAGGTGTGATGACTCTTCTCTTCCACTTCCTTATACTAAAAGGAACATAAGGTGATGTAATGTTTTTCTCATAAATCTATACTTTCAGATCTGAGCAAAGACTTGTTTCTATTTACACAGTCCTCTATTTCCTCATTAAAAATCAGTAGAGGACTTAAGAGACTTGGCCAATTGAATGAGTTATCTGCAGCAGACTAGAAAACAGGAAGTGATTTGAATATACCTGTTGCCAATATTTTTTCCCTGACAAACATTCCTGCATGACAAGCAGAAATCTCACATGTGAAGCTTCTCCTGTAGTTGAACAGTTTCATTATTCATCATGACGGGTATTAAAAAGATATATTTACAAATTCAGTGTACTAAACCAAACCAGGGCTTTCTAAACTTGTAGGCTGTGGAACTTGTTAGTTAAAAAAAAAATTCAGAACCTTTTTCTTTCTATCACAAAACAAAACACTAGTGATGGGGGCCGCAGTGCCTCATGTACTAAGACGCTGAGCCTGCATTCTACTGAGGCTGGCAGCTTGGCGGCTCAATTCCTGTGAGCGAATAAATGGCTTAGGAACAGGAAAGGAGCCTCCCCCCAGAGGTGGATTTCAGCAGGTTCTGACCAGTTCTGGAGAACCAGTAGCGGAATTTTTGAGTAGTTCGGAGAACCGGTAGTAAAAATTCTGACTGGCCCCACCCCCATCTATTCTCTGCCTTCCGAGTCCCAGCTGATCAGGAGGAAATGGAGATTTTGCAGTAACCATCCCCTGGAGTGGGGTGGGAATTTTTTTTTTATTTTGCATTTATTCTCCGAAGACTCAGGGCGGCTTACACTATGTCTTCATCCATTTGTATATTATATACAAAGTCAACTTATTGCCCCCAACAATCTGGGTCCTCATTTTACCTACCTTATAAAGGATGGAAGGCTGAGTCAACCTTGGGCCTGGTGGGACTTGAACCTGCAGTAATTGCAAGCAGCTGCTGTTAATAACAGACTGCATTAGTCTGTTGAGCCACCAGAGGAGATGGAGAATGGAGAATGGAATGGAATGGAGAATGGAATGGAGATTTTACAGTATCCTTCCCCTGCCATGCCCACCAAGCCACGCCCACCAAGCCACACCTACAGAACCGGTAGTAAAAATTTTTGAAACCCACCACTGCCTCCCCCGAATGCCTACTGGCATTCAGGTGTCCCACGGGTAAGATAACACCACCTGAAAAAATTCCTTCTGTGATCCCTGGCTAACACGTGCCATATGGTTAAAAAGAAACCCTGTAATGATAGAAAATTGCTATAAATGAGTGAAACTTTCTCCCTCCCCCTCTTAAATCCCATCAAAGATTATACAGAATAAATATAGTTTGAAAAACACTACGAAACCTGATGAAAATGCATTTGTGTATCGAGGCTTTCAGTTTTCCATGTAAGTGTAAATGATAAGTGAACTCAAGGTATTTAACTTATTTATGACATATAATGGAATTTATTTATTTATTTATTTATTTATTTATTTATTTATTTTGGTTGAAGCTGCCCATCTCCCTCAAAGAGGGCTTGTCAGCATGTACGAATAAAATATTAAAACATAAAAACAGATATAAAATTTAAGAAGAGGCAAGCTTAATTAAATATCAGTGTTAAAAGTTAATTAATGGGTGAGCTTTGAGGGCACTCACCAGCACCATGGCCATGCTCCTCTCCGAGCCCAAGGAAGACAGCAGAGCCATGTTTTGAAACCTTTCTAAAAGACAATGGACAATACCGTTGTTATTTCAAAGCTACGTTAGCTGTTTGAAGTAGTCTAGATAAGAAGCACAACCGTGAGTACAAATTCTGTCAGGGGTCTGCAAACTTGGCAATTTTAAGACTTGTAGAATTCAACTCCCAGAATTCCTCAGCCAGCATTATGTGCATTAACAGAATCTTATAAGATTTAATATTTCTATCCTCCTTTTACTGTCTAGAAAACTAGGGATGGCCTCTTCTGAAACACTTCTTGTATTCCCCCCCTCCTGTTTTGTGACCTCAGATATGTTTTACTTGATAGTTGTCTAGTTCTTTCTCCTGCCTCCCGTCTCCCAAAAGCATTCCCACACATGGGGTTGGCCTTAATGGTCATCTAAAACCTACAGTTGGTACTAAGTCAACTGCTTGTATGCCGACCAGTCAGACTGGAATAGCAGATAATGGTGACGTTGTGGGAGTTGTAATGGCTGCAAGTTTACCTCTGAGTCTAATTTAAGGTTTGTTTATATTTGTAAAGTCTTTACAGCTCACATGCTTGTTACTTCCGGTACTATATGATCCAGGGAGAATCTGTCCATCTACTACATCCTGGCTGAGAGGAGAGGATAACAACCTTCCCAGTCCCTATGTTTTAAACCCGAGGTGCCCAAAGGCAAGTCTTCTCAAGTGCAAATCTTCCAACATTGAAAATAGCCTGATCCCTACCAATTGTCACTTGAGATCCTCATTTACAATGAATTATCTTATGTTACATCATTTGCACCTTTTTCAGTAATTGGGAGAAGAAAAGGTATTCTTTTTTTGGGGGGAGACATATAAGTAGGGTTTAAATCGATCTGTGTTTCCATGAAAATAATGAATCTTTAGAAAATGTAATAATATCAGCAGAATCCTTCCCCAACTAAGAATGTCACATTATGCCTAAAAAGAAGACTTAACCAGTTAGATGGCATTTTATGTGATGGAATATGTGTGATGATTACAACATCAAAAGACTGCATCTAAATCTATTTATAGTTTTAAAATTATTATTTGACATACAGTATGAACATATTCTTGCCATGGAGGTTTCTCATTCACAGACTGTATCACATAACATATGACTTTTAGTAAACTCAGACAAGAGTAAACGATGGCCTGAGGTGATGCTGCAAAATAAACAGATCTACATCGACTGTGTCGATGATTTGGAGTTTTATTATTATACACATGGTTTTAGGGATGGAACTAATGTTATTTTATGATTTATACAATAGTTTCATATGTTGCCTTTCTCCAAATTGTGGAAAACTTTTAAATCCCATTAGTTTTTTGCAGTTGCCCTCCAAAATTTGATGGAATGGTTGGTCAGAACAGGAATACATGAAAATTGAACTTGTGCAAAATATCCACTGCTGTCTTAAAAGATGCATTAAATTAATGCAATTAGGATTTTAGATGACATATTCTGTATTGCAAGGAAACATATTTTATATTTCTCTGAAATTCTATGAAATGGATAACATGAAAGAATTAGTTTACCAAATTTTCCAAGGTTAATAATCCAGAAATTAATGAATTATGTGCATTCACAGCCTGGAATTAGTCTGAAAAGAAATGTTTGCAAAAATAAGAAACCTTAACTCGTTTTGGTTGAAAGATAAGAGAAGAAAACAAAAAACAAATTTTTGGGGGATGTCAGTAATTTCCATACAGTATATTAATTCTGCACCATCACCTGGTAGTTATATTTTAGTTGTAAGCTTTTGGCTGGGAATCACTTCCTTCAGAATTTGTGCATTTCAAGATTATAGCTCCTGCATTTTTCTATGCCGTTTCAACTTTACAGTTTATATAGTTTAAACAATTACTCTCCCAATCTGAAATGCTTATGAACTGGGCAGAATGGGTTAGATGCCAGGTTTCATTCCATTGATGGCAGTGTGTAATTCTTCTTGCTAGTAAAAAAACAACAACAACAAAGAAAAGTTATAGGTAGTCTTGTTTAATGACTGTCTTGTACAGCAGCTATTTTCAGTTACAGTGGTGATGAAAAAGTAACCTTGCTGCCAGTCCTCACATTTATGACCTTCATAAATCTATACAGCATAGGAAAGCCGAAGTAAAATCATAAACACAGTCACAGTTTCATTCAGCGACTGCTTTGCTGAGGCTCCCAACTGTGGTCACTAAACAACGGCTATTTATATTACTTTGCCAGTGTTTAACTTTTGCTGTAATCTTTGGTTCTAAAGCCTCTTTTCAAATAATAGCTTTTCAACGTGCAGGTAGTCCTTGACTTACAACAGTTCATTTAATGACTATTTGAAGTTACAACAGTACTGAAAAAAAAATAACTTGTGACCATTTTTATGACAATAGCAGCATCCCCATGGTCATTTTATCAAAATCCAGACGTTGGCAAGTGACCCACAATTATGACAGTTGCAATGCTTTGGGGGTCACTAAATCAACTTTTGTGACCTTCTGACAAAAAAAGTCAATGGAGAAGCTAGATTCACTTAACAAGTGCATATTAGTTTAACAGCTGCAGTGGTTCACTTAACAACGGTGGCAAAATACTTGTAAAATGGGACAAAATTCATTTAACAATTGTCTTTGCTAAGAACAGAAATTTTGGGCTCAATTGTAGTCATAGGTTGAGCACTACCTGTACATTATTAGATGTAGAGGGTGGGAGAAAACAAATTGGTATTTCATCCTCTATTATATCAGACATAGTCTAGGGACATTTTAAACTGGGGCAAGCATTATTTATGATTTATTTATTTATTTATTTATTTATTAATCAAACTTTTATACCGCACCATCTCCTGCAGGACTCAGGGCGGTTAACAGCCATATTAAAAAAAACAATATAATAAATAACAATATAAAACCCAATTAAAACTAAATATTATAATAGCCAAATCACTAACTCGTCAGAGTTAACATGGGGTAAGGAGCTTAGGTGCTACATCTGGCATGCCAATCAGTTGCTTGGCAGCTGGTGGTGTGGCACAACAATGGAACTGTCCTAGAGGCCTTATTGGTATGAAGTGGTTACAGAAGAAGAGACTGCAGCAACAAATCTTGTTATGTGTAGGAGCAAGAATGCATTGATAGTGAAGCAGAGAATCAAACTGGACCCTGTAGTTTTAGCCCAGTTCCAGTCATGGTTTCATATCCAGTTCCAGCCATGTGTGCCTCAGGTACAGAAAGATGAATTTTCAATCTGTGCAAGACTGAGAGTTCACTTATAGGGTGCCTGCTATCAGTTGGAGAAATGCATACAAAGGCACAATTGAGAAAACCTCAACAGGTAGCAAATGGTGTCTCTATAAAGAAGCAATAATGGTGCTTGGAATATCTGCAAATACTATCCTTCTCTATACAGTACTGCTTCCAAAGAAAGTAGAATATTGTTCTGTGCCTTATTTTGAAATACAATGCAGTTTCTTGCTAGGGACAAAACAATATTATGCAGCTATCATTTCCATTACAAAGAATCTCTTATCAAATTTTATTTGTACTCCAAATGGAATGAATCTTGTCCACCAGCAATAAATAGGAAATGGATATCAAGTTTCATATTTACTTCAACCTTTCTTGTGGTTGTAAAATCTCAAGGGGATATCCTCCCAGAATCAGTATCTATACTCTGAATGTATTAACTGCCCTTATCATTTCTGATTCTTCTGCTGATACTACAGGGAAATTAAAAAAAATATGTTTCCTCTTTAAAAGTTTATTTTGGTCACCTTGGAAAAATTAGGTGATAAGCAAGTTCTCTTTGTTTTTTATTTTATTAAATAATTGAAACACACTGAAGGAAAAAAGCAGAAAATAAAGCAGAAAAAATAGAAATTTAAAGGTGACCTGCACACAACTGTTTCTCAAACCATATAAAGCAAAACCATTGCACAGAAAAGAGATGAACGATCTATAACGCTAAAGCAAGTATTTTTTTCCTAGGGCTTTTCTGAGAGCTTTTAAGGCTTATCTCTGCTCTGAGTGGCTATACAAAACTTGTGAAGTTACATTCACAGTCTGGCTAGGAAAGCAGCCAGAAATTTTCTAAATTTGTCTAAATAAAAGAAGACAGTGATAAATTTTTGAATTACAAAAGTGGTAAACTTAAAGAAATGAATAATTAGAATTGTAGGAAAAAGAATCAAAACGGTGTTAACTTCACAATTCTGGAATTCCCTTTAGAATAAGGAGTTCAGTTTTGCTAACCAGCATGATTTATGATTAGATTTAGATTTAAACTTCATCTTGCACACTGAAGTACATGAAGAGCTGAAAGTGAACTTGGGGTACTGGTTAAGTCACCAGGCTAGAAACCAAGAGACCAAAACATCTAGTCCTTTTGGGAACAAAGGAAGTTGGATGACAATCTTGAGCCAATCACTCTTTCTCAGACCAGGAAGGAAGCAACAGCAAACCACTTCTAAAAATTTTGTCAGGTAGCCCCAAGAAGTTCAAACAGACCTCCAAAGCATAAACAATAACAATAATAGCAATAAAAATAGGAGTCAACATTGACTAGATTACCCTCCCCTCCAAAATGAATCACCACTACTTCCAATTTTCCCTACAATAATCCTGTGTAATAGGGTTGGGCTGACAGACCATGAAGTACCAGGGAACTGCCAGAGGATAGTTCCCCGGTGCTTGGAAAAGAGCTGATGAAGTTCCCATCTTTAAAAAAGGGGAAAAAAATAGATCCAGGAAACTACAGACCTATCACCCTGACCTCAATATCAGGGAAGATTCTGGAAAAGACAGTCAAGAACGAGTCAATATTGTTTGACAATTAGTTGCGATATGAGATAACTGAGCTGTATGATGAACAGTAAAGTATTTTTGAAAATGAAATCAAAAGTTTTGCAAATAATTTAATCTGTGCACAGACTAAATGCACGATTGAATGGAAGGGAAAGTGATTAAGGATGGAATTATAAAGCAATGTATGAAGCACCGTATGTACAAAATAGAAGCAAAAATGAAGATATGAAGAGTTTTAGTGAATGTTGATATAAATTATATTTAACTATTTTATATTTTCTTTATATTTTATATTTATCTTTTGCTTCTTTCTTTTTTTCTTTTTCTCTACATTTTGCATAACATTTTTTATCTGAAAGTAAATTGTGTCATGGAATGTATGTATGTATGTATATAGATATTGGAAGGCATGTACTGTCAAAAAGTTAAACGTAGGTTTCACTTCAATTTTGTAAAGGATCCAAATATAGTTGATAATAAACTTGTCACTTCCAACTATATCAATTTAATCATCATCACCAGCATAAGCACAGTATTAACAGGAACTGAGGTTATCTTCATCAAGACCAGGGGTCTGCAACCTTAAACACTCAAAGAGCCATTTGGACGTTTCCCACAGAAAAAAAAACCAAACACTCAGAGCTACAAAACCTGGGTGGGCGTGGCCAATTCCACGTCGCTCACTCCCACTCAGTCACATGACGCCCTAGCCAGACCTACCCAGCAGGTCATCAGGGCGGAGAACCGGTTGTTAAAAAACACCACAACAGGAACCACAAAACCCTTCTCTCCCCCCTCCCCGTATCTCCCCCTCTCTCTCTGTATCACACTATGTCTCTTTCTCCCCCCCTCTATCTCCCCCTCTGTGTATTTCTCTCCCCCTATCCCATTCTTCTCCCCACTCTCCCCCCTGTATTTCTCTCTCTTTTTCTATCTCTCTCTATGTGTGTCCATGTCTTGCTCTCCTGCTCTCTGTATCTCTCTATATCTCTCTCCCTCTATCTCTCTATGTCTCTCTCCCCTTTCTCCTCCCCTCTCTCTGTATCTCTTGTGTGTGTCTGTCTGTCTCCCCCCCTCTCTGTATCTCTCTCTCCCTCCCCTTTCTCTGTATCTTCCCTCTCCTCCCTCTATCTCTGTGTGTGTCTGTCTTTCCCCCTCTTTGTATTTTTCTCTGTCCCTCTCTCTCCATCTGTCTCTCTATCCCTCTCTCTGTATCTTTCCCTCTCCCCCTCCCTCTGTATCTAACTCTCCCCTTCACTATCTTCCACTCTCCATCACTCCCCTGTGTATCTGTCTCCCTCTGTCCCTCTCTCCTCTCTTCCTCTGCCCCCTCTGTATCTCTGTCTGTGACTCTCTCTCTGTCTCTCTACCCACTTCTCCCTCTCCCCGTCTCTCTGTATCTCTCTGTGTGTCTGTCTCCCCCTCCCTCTCTCTTCATCACTCCTCCTCTCCCCCCTCTGTCTCTCCCACTCCTCTTCCCCTCTCTGTATCTCTCCCCCTCTCCCTATCTTCCCCTTTCTCTCCGCCCCTCTCTATCTCTGTGTGTCTCTCTCTCCTTTCCTGTGTGTGTGTGTGTGTGTGTGTATGTCTGTCTCTGCATCTGTGTGTATCTCTCTGTATCTCTCTCTGTGTGTGTGTGTGTGTGTGTGTGTGTATGTGTGCCTCTTCTCACTCTCGGAAAGCTCAGTGAGCTGGGAGCATGTGCACAAGTGGGAATACCCTCCTCAAGTGAGCAGCTGGGTTTGGCCAAAGAGCAGCAAAGGCGTGGTTGGGACGGCTGGCACTTGTGCACATGCTCCCCGGCCCCACCACAGCCAGCCATGGGGTCGCAAGAGGAGAAGGAGGAGGACTTGGGGGGAAGCCTCCATCACAGCTCACACTTGTCCCTCAGCCACCCCAAATTTCCAAAAAGTTGCTAAGAAGAAAGAAAAGGGGTTGTGAAGAGCCCCAAGGAGAGCTCGTGGGCTTTCAGAGAGAGAGAGAGAGAGAGAGAGAGAGAGAGAGAGAGAGAGATGCACGCACACACACACACACACACACACATCACACACACACAGAGAGAGAGAGAGAGAGAGAGAGGCGGGGAGCAGACCAGCTGACGGGTGAGCGTCTTTGGTGGGGGCGCTCTGGCTTTCTCCAGACCTGAACTCCGGGGTGGATGTGCAAGGTTTGGTGGGGCCAGCCCCCTTTTCCTACTTTCCTGAGCTTCTTATAGGCGTGGATGGGTGCTGTGGTCCATCCCCCTTTCCAGCGTCCCTTCCTCCCAGATCCCACTCCACCAGCCGTCCTGTTAGTCGGTGTCGGTTGCAGCTGGGTCAGGCTGGTATCTTGGGACGGAGAGCAGGTTGCGCATCTACCCAAGTGACTGAGGCACGCCCAGCACCAAAAAGGGCTGGAAGAAGCCCCAGCAATCATCCCAGGCTGCTTCTCTATCCCCCTCTGTCACCCTTACCTTCTCAGGCCAGGCAAGGAGTGACTGGGAGGGGAAAGCGAGGGGCAGGACCAGCCAGTGATGGGACAGGGAGCCGCAGCAGAGGGCCAAAAGAGCTGCGGGTTGCCAACACCCAATCAAGACCATGGATGTTTAGAAGGTAAACTGGTCAGCCCTTTAAAATAGACCATATCAGGAAGCAGATTTCACAAGGACTACTAGAACTCTACCACTGTAGGGTATAATAATAGCATCTTGAAAGGCTGCCAGAGTTTTGTTCTGTCTCATTTTATATCATGCACAATCAAGGCAATGTTATTTTGAATCTCTCTCTTACTTTCCCACAGCTGACATTTAATTTATAGTTATTGCATTCCTTTACCAACATTATTTCTGCCTCTGTCAGAGCAACACTCTGCCAGAATCTTATTTCTACTGAAAATTGTACCACATACTTTAGATAGTGCCTACTGTCATAAAGAATATTTTCTCCTTAAAAGCCAATGTATACATGAACGTGAAAGTCATAGGAAGTTTTTTGGGCATTGAAATGGAAGTTGTTTGCTAATAAATCCAATTCCAATTTCTAATCATGCTTTGAAATGATGTATTTAGAAATCAGTGACCCTGTATCCATATTTTGCCTTATTCTACAAAGGCAATTATGGACTAAGATTAATGAGTCTAATTAGCCACCAAAAGTTGTAGTTTTCTCTTTACTCATTTGTATGTATATATTTTCCTTTATTTTTTTCAAACAATTTGCTGTGATTTTATTTATTTATTATTATATTATGCTTCTACGAGCTCTTGGTTCAAGTCTGTTGAAGGAACAGTGTTATTTTGATGGTTGCTATGTTGTAATATTCAAAAGAGATTTGTTGCAAGTAAGGCAATTCTAAGGCACAAAGTGAAAAAGACATGAAATTCACAAGATGCTGACACTGTTTGATTATCCCAAAATTGCTGAACTAGTATCATACTATAGGAATTAACCATTTGCAGTACTATGTATAAAAATATCTGTGGTATTTAAGCTTCAATGCAAGAAACGAGCTAATATCATCTACTAAAAGTTCCATCTGTCATCCAAAGATCTATAGAGATGATAACCTAATTCAACTGCAGAAAAATTCCTGAGAAAAAGTTGGAAGTGACTCAGTTTTATATATACAAAACAATTAAAATTTTCTTGCATTTCTTTTTGCATAGAAATTTTGAAGAACTTTGTGATTTCTACAGATTCCTAATGTGTATTTTATGCATCATGCAGAAGTATCTGCAACATAATTATATAAGACATATTAACATAGCAGCCTGCAAAAACATCTATATTATTTCTATATAAATAAGACCAATGATAATTATGGATTTAGGGAGCAAATAAAACACTGTTCAAATTAAAGGAAATACTTTATGAATAATGTTGGACAAAAGTCAGTTTGATCTTCTGGAAGAGAAAGAGCTACAGTTACTGTACATGTAAAACAGCTCCAGGTTAATTAAAAAGCTACTAGAAATACAAGTCTGGTTCAAAAGAATGGCTATTATATGTATAACTCCATTTTTAATTTTTTTTTTTTTAATTGACTACATGATATAACACCAAACCACAACATGGTTGTTCTGATGGTCTTATCATGATGGCTGAACTATTTTTTTCCCCTTGGGATGAGTTTGTACATCAAACTATGCCAAAATTAAATATTATAGATCAGTGTTATATATAAATAAGACCTGTGATTAACTCTGTTAGTAAATGAGGACCCCGATTGTTGGGGGCTATATGCTGACTCTGTAAACTGCTTAGAGAACACTGTAAAGCACTATGAAGTGGTATATAAGTTTAAGTGCTATTGCTATTGCTATTAATTTAATGCTATTAAATTCAGCATCTCTCTTGTTTAATTTCTGGTTAACAGGAAATTATTTTTATGCATATGCCACCAAGTAGGTAATAGCTATATTTCAAAATGTGGATATCTCTTTAATGTTAACACACAATGCTACAAAGTACCGTACCCAATACTTCATAAGCAAGGACAGGTTTCTTAATACTGCCTTACTGGGTGTATCACAGGTATAAACTTAACAAAACATTCCAAGCCTTGCCATAAACTTCTATACAGCCTAAAAAACCTTAAATCCAATACCTTTGTATTATCTTTAGACTTCAACCATTCATCTTCTATAATAACCCAAGCTGTTTGACAGTTGCTATTATAATTATGGTTGGTCACCCAGTCAGACAGATATTTAGGCTGGATTTGGCATTTTTATCCACCTATTGAGTCCTTCCCCAGGACTTGGGATAAACAGGTGTTGTTTAATGGTGTTAAAGGTATTGTTTCAAGAGGTAAGCTGTTCCAAATAAAGCTGCCTTTTGCAGTTGTCAATGCTAATGTGTTCCAGTTGTGCTGCAGTTGTTTTGGGATTGCACCCAAGACGCTTATTACTACTGGTATTACCTTTGCTTTCTTTTGCCACAGTAATTCTATTTCTATTTGCAAAACTTTGTATTTTGCGATTATCTCCATTTCCTTCTCTTCTACTGTGCTATCTCCAGGTACTGTCATGTCCACTATCCAGACTTTTTTGTCTTTCTTATCAACAATTGTTAAGTCTGGGGTGTTACATGGCAGATGTTGTCTGTTTGAATTCTAAGGTCGCAGAGCATTTTAGCTTCTTCCTTTTCTATTATTTTGTCTACTTTGTGGTCTCACCAATTCTTGCTTGCAGGAAAAAGAGGGGTTTTACTGTCAGGTTTGTTGTGATACATTTTAATAAGGAGAAATTATGTTGGAACTAAGCCAATAACTAGTATCTGTCTAATAGCAACATTAATTACAAATGCGTTCAAGATTGTTTTCTTGATAAAAGCCTTCTTATCCCATATTAATAGCGTTGCTGCAATTTTTAAAAAGTATTTTTAAGTGAAAACATTAACTTTAACTTTTTGAAATAACAGCTTTTTTCAACCATAATTTCTGCTATCCAAATCCTAAGATGTTGCATTCATAGTTAACTTTTTGTACCTGAATTTGCAAAGACAGCAAATAATTGAAATGACAGATCAGCATGTTTCATAATGCATGCCAATAAACAAAGTAGAAATGAAATAATCTTATTTCTTGGAAAGAGATGTTTGGCATAGGTTTTATTACAAAGAAAGATGAATAAAGGAGGGAAAAGAATCTGTGTAACATATCTTTTTTTTCTTTTGCTTACTGCAGCTAAGTTTTATAACAAAAGTTCTTCCTCACATTTTTGTTGGCCAACTGCATTATTTCATTTCACAGTAGCTTTTCAAATACAGTGGTTCATATTCTTTGAAGCTTCATCTCCTGCTTATCCAGATGGCAACTAAATTATGGGCTACATTACAGCAGAGTGCAATAGTCAGCACATGTTCCTAAAGGTGCTGCCATAGTATTTTAAAGCTTGTATCCATCTTCATTACAAGCGCAAATATTAATAATTAAGGATGTTAAAGTGAAATTATTATAAACGATTAAAGCAGACGCCAAATTTCATGTGAAAACCATGATAAGGAGTAATTGCTGTCAGCACATCTTCCATTCATGCTCCTTTTAGCAATTAACCTTTATTGCTAGTAATTTACTCCTGTATACAGACTAAAACAGTGCTCTCTGAAGAAAGAACCTTAATGGATCATATTATTGGGGTATCATTGGTGCTGTTGATTGCTTATCATGAAAACTGCAGTTAGGAGTATCGCTTTGAAATATGTTTGTATGTTAATATTGATTTATGTGTTCT
Source organism: Ahaetulla prasina (assembly GCF_028640845.1). Taxonomy (NCBI): domain Eukaryota; kingdom Metazoa; phylum Chordata; class Lepidosauria; order Squamata; family Colubridae; genus Ahaetulla; species Ahaetulla prasina. The sequence continues at coordinate 273,248,789 of NC_080540.1, read as the reverse complement.
ATTATATATAACTGTTAAATAACTAAGAAGTTATCAAACTTTACGTAATTTATCAGAAAATGCTACATTTAGTAAGTATGGCTATTATAAAGAGGTATTTTTTCCTGAATGCACACAATTTTAAATCAAAAAGTAATCTAGGTATTTGATTCTTGAGCAGTTATTTGATATTCTAATTCTTCTGCAATACTTGGCATAAGACTTCACAGTTAGAAATATATTTATAATTAAGAACCTTTGTATTTAATACTATAGGTTTTGCACCAACAGGCTAGAAACATATACTCATTATATGAAATAACAAAAGGTGGCAGTCTGTTAGATACTTAATACAGAAACAGTGCTAATTGAAGAGTTGGAGTCATTGTTTAGTTAAAGTATTAGAGTGAATGAAGGGGGAAAACGCAGAACAAAAGTATTTAGCAGATTGGTAGTGTTTTTCCTCTGGCGTTCTTGTCAATCTAGAATAAACCTAAAGAAGTAGAGAAAAGAAAGCTGGAAGTGATTTAATTGATTGATTGATTTGATTGATCAAAATGAAATAATAGAAACATTTGAAGCCAAATTAGTCCATGAGACATAGTGAACAACATGTGTTGTGGGAATCTGGCTGAGACCTGTGAGACAAACTCTCATTAAAGAGACACCAGCATTTATATGACAGGATGTTTGTGAATAGTGAATAGCAATAGCATTTACATTTATATACCGCTTCACAGTGCTTTACAGCCCTCTCTAAGTGGTTTACAGAGTCAGCATATTTTCTCCAACAATTTGGGTCCTCATTTTACCTACCTTGGAAGGATGGAGGCTGAGTCAACCTTGAGCCTGTTGAGATTTGAACTGCCAAATTGCAGGCAGCTGAACCATATAATATTGCGTATTGGAAACAATAGCAATATAATTCAATAGAACTGTAAACAAGATTCATGATCTTGGGTCACTGTTAATTGTAAAATGATTTACAGATATAAAACGAATTGAGAATGCAATAAGACAGTAGGACATGTATTCAGGAGTCTTGAATAACCAGTAACTCCTTTGGGGCCTTGAATAAACAGTAACTCCTTAATAATTCATGTCCAACTACACTCATAATTTAAACAGGTAAATCCTTGCTTAAAGGATTATGGACTGGTAAACTGCAGCAAGAGTGAATGGGTGAGTGCTGTGATGTGATTGCAGGCAGAGGTAGGGCTGAGGGTGGTTAGCACGAATGCAGCTGAGGCTTGTACTTGCCCTGCTGGGGGCTTTCCAGAAAAAAAGCAGTGGGAATGATTGTCTGGAGCAACTTGTGACCTCCTGCTGGCTTCCTCATTGACTTTGCTTATGGGAAGGTAGCAGGGAAGGTTGCAAATAGTGATCACGTGACCACCATTGCCTAGAATTTCAACATTTATAAATACTGCTAAAAATCTGCAAAGAATTCTTTCTATTATGAAATATAACTATAATATTCCTGTCAACTCTAATTGAGAAAAATAGTGATTGGCAATATTTGAGATGCAAAGCATATGAACAAAGGAACACATTTATCTTTGCAGTATATGCCACATCTATTTACAACAAGCCCAGATGTGAAATTTGCCTCAATAATTAGATTTTTAATTGGTATATCATAAGACAGATCAATCATTCCTCTGTTTGACATAAAGAAATCTATATAGATACAATTACAATGATTTTTTTCACAATCATTTTTTCTGGCCTTTTCCCCTTACCTTTGCTCCCTTACCTTTTTCCCTTACCTTTGCTCTATATTAAGTAAACCTGCATTTGTAACCTTGAAGAGGAAAGTGGAGGGTGAATATGTTTGCTGGATAATGCTTGTATTAAATGTGGCTTAATTCATCTTAGTATATTTTTCCTGATATATAGGATATACCCTCCTTTGCCATTTCATATATAGGATGTAACAGGTTTGTAACTTAGTGTTGAAATAGGTGACATAGATGCTATGCATTTTGAGTTATTTAAATATTAACTAATGATTATCATTTAATAACCAAGTACTCTCTTCTTATAGTTGCCGGACAAGTAATCGAAAAAGTTTGATCTGTAATGGACAGTCTTCAGCTATGCCTCGGCCCCATTCACCACTTTCTGCTCATGCAGGTAATACCGTTGTTCTTTTAAAATCTGTTATAGTATTTTCCTGTTTAAAATTTTGTCTAAATGTAGAGTATGTGATATGATGTGTTTTAATGTAGAATTTAATAATATGAAATGCAGGTTTAATATTTATTGGAATGAATTTGTCATATCTATTTGAATAATTCTTGCTTATAACCATAGCAAAAGTCATTGATAAGATAGGAGTGAAAAAATTTAAATACTGTAATTAATGCATTATGCAACATTATAAACTGATAATTGTATCACTAGTTGATTTCTCTGTACAATTTGAACAACTGACATCAGTTATTCTTTTTAAAGTGAATTGGTTATTCTCACTGATCAGAAGCAGTACAAGATAAAAACATCTGCAGAATTGACATAAAATAGATTTGGAACTATAACTTCAGGCAAAACAAATGTAGTTGATATTAATTGTAATAGATGGCACAGGTTTACAGATAGAGCTTTGTTACATTCATTTTTGCTAGATCCTAATAAACTAAAACAAAGTACAAATAAATGTTTATGCGAAGGTTGGGTAAACTTGGGCCAATTGCACTCTCTCAGCTGGTGGTGGTAAAAAATAGAAGGAGGAAAGAGAATTAGGGTAATGGAATGTGTTGATGATCCTTGGGGGATGAGGGAAAGGGGTGCTGCTTAAGGAAACAATGAAACAAGAGAGAGAGGAGCCTACAGTCACCACATTATTTTGCTAAAAATAATAAAAGTGGGATTATTTTTTTTAAAAAAATCTAATTAAAAGAGGACTGATAACAATTTTCAGAGGTTTTCTAGAACAGAAGAAAGGTAAATCAATTCTGATGGATTATGTGCTTACTTCTTAAAAAAGGTTTAAACCACCATAGTAGAACCTCTTAGCATAATCTATGAAATATCTTTCAGAACCAGCTCCTTACCTAATTTACGGTCACTAGCCACGGTCATCCCTATCTTCAAAAAAGTAGCCTAGTTGAAAATTACAGACCAATTTCCTTACGTTGCATCACCTGCAGAGTCATGGAATGAATTATAAACCAATCCATTACCCTCTACTTAGAGACAAACAGCCTACTCTCTAACAAGCAGTTTGGCTTCAATCTGCAACTCTTACACTGCAAAAACATATGGACTTCACAACTTGTCCAGGGTAAAGCAATAGACACAATTTATATAGACTTCTGTAAAGCCTTTGATTCAGGGTACACGACAAACTACTTCTAAAACTAAAATCTTATGGCTTTTCCGGATCCCTGCATAAGTGGATAGCTGCATTCCTATCAAACAGGCAACAAGTAGTCAAAATAGGGAACACCTTATCTAAACCTGCACCTATTAAAAGGGTGTCCCCCCAAGGTAGCATTTTAGGACCCACACTCTTTTTCTTTTATATAAATGACCTTTGCGATCATATTATAAGCAACTGCGTTCTCTTCACTGATGATGTAAAACTTATTCAACACCACCGACAATGTGCTACCCTACAAAAAGACCTTGACTATGTGTCAGAATGGTCAAACAATTGGCAACTCCAAATCTCAACCAACAAATGCTCTGTTTTACACATTGGAAAAAACAACAACAACAAAAAACAAAAAAACCACAAAATACAAGCTGGGAGGATACGACCTCGTAGACAGCCCTGACTCTGTCAGGGAACTTGGAGTACTCATCTCAAATGGTCTAAGTGCCAGAGCTCACTGTAACAGCATTGTCAAAAAGGCATTAAGAGTTGTTAACCTAATCTTGCATAGCTTCTTCTCCAGTAATATTGAACTGCAAACTAGGACATACAAAACATTTGCTAGACAAATTCTTGAATACAACTCATCTGTCTGGAACCCGCATTGCATATCGAACATTAATACAATTGAATGAGTCCAGAGATATTTCATGAGAAGAGTCCTCCTTTCCTTTGCTCGCAACAGAATAACTTATGCCACCAGATTTGAAATTTTGGGCTTAGACAATATAGAACTTCGCTGTCTTCAGTCCAACCTAAGCGTAGTACATAAAATTATATGCTACAATGTCCTACCTGTCAATGAATACTTCAGCTTCAACCACAACAATACACGAGCACACAATAGATATAAACTTTTTTAGTGAAAGGTTAGTATTTTCCTCACTTGGAAACAAAAATATGTCTTCATATAAAATGTTAATGTTTTTGCACTTAAATATTTTTTACCTTCTGGAGTAATTAAAAGTATTCCCTAAATATTTTTGAAAGCAAATATTGGGCCTTAAAAAGTTACTTTGCTGTCCAGATGCATCAAACCTTAAGGCATATATTTTGAAAAGTTACAAAAGTTACAAAAAGTTACAAAATTCCTGATTACATCAAATAATACACATGCTGCAATAGCAACTAAGTTTTCAGGATTTAAAAAAAAAACTATTTCAAGAATAATTCTCCATATAATATATCAAGTTCAGATACATTACTATTTTAAATATTCGTGTGTGTCTTTATGTATGTCTGCCTTTGAGTTAGTTTGGACTCCTGGTGGAGCAGCTGACAAGATTTTTGTAAATGGTTTCTTCCTAAGAGTGAGAGAAAGAATGACCCATCAAAGCCACCCATCTGGCTTTGCCCCTAAGATGGGACCGGAACCCAACATTTTTCAGTTTCTAGCCTGGTGCCTTAACTACTATACCAGACTGATTCACTCAGGGATGATTAGCTACACTCATATCAATGTCTCTGTGTGTAATGTATCTTTAAATATTTTGGCGGGAAACAAGCACGTTGCTGATTGGTTGAAGCCGCCGGGTTAAACTGTATATAAGGAGAGGTTTTTCCCCAGCCCGGTTGCTGGGTTCACCATATAGTAAAGAGCTGTTGTCACTACCCTGGTCTCCTGCCTCGTTATTGCCCAAATCTAACATTGGCGACGAAGGTGGGATATCGAGGTTAAGAGCACCAGGAACGAGCTGAACACAACGAAAGAACCGAACCCAGCAAAGCTCAGGGCAGAATCGCAGCGATGGCCAGCTACACTCCGCCCACGCCGTTTGACCCATCCAGGGAGAAATGGGGAACGTACATGACCCGTTTCGAGAGCTTCCTGGAGGCAAATGAGCTGCAAGGAGTTCCAGACAACCGCAAAAGGGCCTATTTCCTGAGCCACTGCGGTCCCGAGGTCATCGACATCGCGGAAGCCCTGGCAGAGCCAACGCCGGTACAATCGGTATCGTGGCAAACTCTGCAAAATCTCCTAAAGAACCATTTCGCCAACACCGTCCAAGTACGTACGGCGGTTTGAATTTGGAGAGCGCAGACAGCAAGAGGGCGAATCCATCAGCGAGTACATGGCCGCCCTGAGGAAAGCCTCCAAAGACTGTGGGTACCGAGATTTGGACGAGGAGTTACTAGAGCAACTCATCCGTGGGGTCAGAGACATGCGTTTGCGGAGGCGGCTGGTATCAAAAAGGAATCTAAGGCTGGCAAACGCCTGGACGGCCAGAGCTCATGAGATGTCCACCCAAGCGGCGGAAACCCTACAAAAGCCACTTACGCCAACGGCGAGTGCAAAAGAAACCCCGGTGCACAACGAAGAAATCCAGACCGAATCAGACGGCGAGGATGAGGAGGGAGTTTGCCTCACCGAGAGAAGGGGCAAAGAAGACCGGGATGAATGCGGAAGTTGCGGAGGGCAACACCAGCGTCAACGATGCAAGTTCAAGGACGCTACATGTCGGCGGTGCGAGAAGAAGGGGCACCTGGCTCAAGTCTGTCGAGCACCCCAACCTTCCCGCCGAAAATTCAAATCGACCAATCAGAGCGCAGGATCGGCAAGGCAACCCGTGATTGGTCTAAACAAAAAGGGCGCGAGTTCAAATCGAACGACCGTTGTAATAGGCCGTGCAGCAACCCGCGTCGAGAAGAAAATCTTCACCAGACCAAAGATAGAAGGAGTGCCGTGCCGACTAGAAGTGGACACAGGGTCAGCGATCACAATCATGTCCTGGGACACTTTTGCAAAAGCTTTGCCGAAAACCGCCAAACGCAAACTGCAAACACAACGGCTACGAGTGCACGACTACCAAGGGAATCGCATCCCTGTTCGAGGGACCACCTCCGTCCGCGTCAAGTACGGACCACACAAGAAGACCCTGCCCATCACGATAGTCGAAGGGACCCTGCCAAGTCTGTTGGGTCTAGACTGGTTCCGTGCATTGGGCATGGGAGTGACTGGCATCTACAGAAGTGACTGTAACCTAAAAGACACACTCATGAACGAGTTCGAAGATGTCTTCAAGGACTGCCTGGGCAAGTACAAGGGGACCCTGCCAAGTCTGTTGGGACTAGACTGGTTCCGCATTGGGCATGGGAGTGACTGGCATCTACAGAAGTGACTGTAACCTAAAAGACACACTCATGAACGAGTTCAAGATGTCTTCAAGGACTGCCTGGGCAAGTACAAGGGGACCCCTATTTCCTTCAACTTAGACCCCAGGTAGCCCCCATTAGGTTAAAGGCAAGGAGAGTCCTTTGCCCTTAAACCCAAGATTGACAAGGAGATAGACAAGCTCATCAGTCAGGGATTCTGGTGCCAGTCGATCACGCAAAGTGGGAGACGCCAATCGTCACCCCAGTGAAACCAGATGGGTCAGTTAGAATCTGCGCTGACTACAAGGCGACGTTAAACAAAGCCTTACAGAAAAGCGCTTACCGGTTCCCGTGGTGCAACACTTGCTGCACTCGCTGGGGCAAGGGCAAGTCTTTGCAAAGTTAGACTTGGCTCAAGCCTATCAACAACTGCCCGTAGACGCCAACACAGCCAAGCCCAAACGATTGTAACTCACAGAGGTGCTTTCAAGTGTACCCGTTACAGTTTGGGGTGAGTGTGGCACCTGGTCTATTCCAAAATTTAATGGAGCGACTTCTGCAAGGGCTCCCAGGGTAGTCCCTATTTCGATGATGTATTGATATCAGCGAAAATTTAGAGGAATTGGGGAGCGTTGAGAAAAGTTCTGGGCATTTTCCGTCAGCCGGTCTAAAGGTTAAAGTGAACAAATGCCAGATAGGGGTAGAATCCGTAGAGTTCTTGGGCTACAGAATAGACAAGAAGGAATTCACCCCACTGAGAGCAAGGTCAAGGCAATAAGAAAGGCTCCAGCGCCCAAAAACAAAACAGAGCTACAGGCATTCCTGGGGCTAGTGAATTTTACGCGGTCTTTTAAAAAACAAGGCAACCGTTGCTGAGCCGCTGCATAAGCTTCTGGGAAAGAATACTGTTTGGTCTTGGGGAAAGTCGGAAGCTAGGGCTTTCGAAGCAGTAAAAAACCTACTCACGAGCGATAGCTTACTGATCCAGTATCATAGCTCATTGCCATTATTATTGGTTTGCGATGCCTCCCTTACGGGTGGGGCTGTGCTCAGCCACAGACTTCCAAATGGCACAGAAGCCCCAATAGCCTTCTACTCCAGAACGATGTCCTCGACAGAGAGGAACTATAGCCAGTTGGATAAGGAAGCGCTAGCCATTGTGTCAGGGGTAAAAAAGTTTCACGAATACGTTTTCGGCAGAGACTTTGAAATTGTTACAGACCATAGACCACTGTTAGGATACTGGCTGGCGATCGCCCAACGCCTGTGGCACTTTCGCCACGATTGACCCGATGGACTATCTTCTTAGCCGCTATTCCTACAAGCTGCAGCATCGACCGGAAAAGAGTTGGGGCATGCGGACGCCTTAAGCAGATGCCCACTACCAGGGGCGATCAAGACCCCACTCCGGGACGCCCATCCTGCTAATTGACTCTCTGGACTCTGGCCCAGTCACATCTAAGGAGGTGGCTCGGCATCATACCGGGACATTATTTTGAGGACTGTACTGGTTGGGTACAAGAGGGTGGCCGCCGGGCGAGCGCTTTAAAGAATTTGTAAAAACGTGGGGAACTTTCGGCTCAAGGGGTGCCTGCTATGGGGGATAGAGTGGTGATCCCAGAGAAATTAAGAAAAAGGGTGTTGGATCTCCTCCACGAGGGTCACCCAGGGATTGTTAGGATGAAGGGTCTAGCGAGAAGCTATTTGTGGTGGCCCTTAATGGACTCAGAAATTGCTGAAAGGGTAGGGAAATGCCAGGCCTGCCAGGAGTCCAGACCTCTACCCCCAACGGCCCCGGTTCGGGAATGGGAAAGACCCCAAGGGCCCTGGTCGAGAATCCACATTGATTTTGCCGGCCCCTTCCACGGCCAAACCTTTCTGGTAGTAGTCGATGCCTACTCCAAATGGCTGGAAATCATTCTCATGAGATCCATGACAGCCGAGGCCGTGATCTCAGTCCTACGGCACCTATTTGCAACACATGGGTTGCCCGACACATTGGTTTCCGATAACGGCCCGCAATTCACGGCAACACAGTTTGAGGAATACTTGGCAGAAGAGGGCATCCGCCATGCCCTCTGGGCGCCCTTCCACCCTGCGACGAATGGCCTTGCAGAGCGCCGTCCGAGCGCAAAGAGGCATTGTCCAGACTCAAGCCAGGCGACTGGCAATCAAAATAGATATTTTCCTGGCCGTCCAACACAGAACCCCTGTGCCACCACCGCAGAAGCCCTGCCGAATTACTAATGGGCCGAAAACTCAGGTGCCCACTAGACCGCTTAAATCCAACTATACACCGGAGGGTTACAAGGGGACTCGAAAAACAAGAGGAATGGATATAGGCGACCGGTATGGGCACACAACTATGGTGAGGCCCGACCGGGGTAGCAGGAAAAATTCTAAACATAACAGGTCCCAAATCATACTTGGTAGAGTTAACGGATGGCCGAGTATGGAGGCGACATATAGACCAATTGAGGAAACGGTTAGCCGGACAACCCGAGTCAGACGAAACAGGCCCTGACTATTCCATGTTTGAACCAACAGCTGACTCAAACCCGGGAAAATCGCAGGACTTAACTGAATTCCCGGAGGTCCAGCGACGCCCACAGGTTCCTGTAGAAAACAGCAGGGACGACTCTGCAATAATCCAGGGCCGGATGGCCTAGAGGAGGAGCCGAGAGGAGCAAACAGCCCTCCGGTCAGCTCAACCCACTCCCAGAGACTGTACTGCGAGGTCCGAAAGAATCAGGAGACGCCCAGTCTATTTACGTGATTACGTAGAAAAGTAATATGTAAATATAATGTAAATATATAGGTAAAGTGTTTTCTGGGAGGGAAGGAGTGTAATGTATCTTTAAATATTTTGGCGGGAAACAAGCACGTTGCTGATTGGTTGAAGCCGCCGGGTTAAACTGTATATAAGGAGAGGTTTTTCCCCAGCCCGGTTGCTGGGTTCACCATATAGTAAAGAGCTGTTGTCACTACCCTGGTCTCCTGCCTCGTTATTGCCCGAATCTAACACTGTGAATAACCTGTGTTGATACCTTATATAATGTCTGATCCCATTGATTAGATTTAAATAGTAGTCAACAGTCATTGCAAACTACCTGTCAATGAATACTTCAGCTTCAACCACAACAATACACGAGCACACAATAGATATAAACTTTTTTAGTGAAAGGTTAGTATTTTCCTCACTTGGAAACAAAAATATGTCTTCATATAAAATGTTAATGCTTTTGCACTTAAATATTCTTTACCTTCTGGGGTAATTAAAAGTATTCCCTAAATATTTTTGAAAGCAAATATTGGGCCTTAAAAAGTTACTTTGCTGTCCAGATGCATCAAACCTTAAGGCATATATTTTGAAAAGTTACAAAAGTTACAAAAAGTTATAAAATTCCTGATTACATCAAATAATACACATGCTGCAATAGCAACTAAGTTTTCAGGATTTAAAAAAAAAAACTATTTCAAGAATAGTTCTCCATATAATATATCAAGTTCAGATACATTACTATTTTAAATATTCGTGTGTATCTTTATGTATGTCTGCCTTGGAGTTAGTTTGGACTCCTGGTGGAGCAGCTGACAAGATTTTTGTAAATGGTTTCTTCCTAAGAGTGAGAGAAAGAATGACCCATCCAAGCCACCCATCTGGCTTTGCGCCTAAGATGGGACCGGAACCCAACATTTTTCAGTTTCTAGCCTGGTGCCTTAACTACTATACCAGACTGATTCACTCAGGGATGATTAGCTACACTCATATCAATGTCTCTGTGAATAACCTGTGTTGATACCTTATATAATGTCTGATCCCATTGATTAGATTTAAATAGTAGTCAACAGTCATTGCAAACTACATGACATTTTTGAAGTCTTTGAAAGCATCAGGCTCTGGAACAATAGGATTTAGAGTAGACTAATACTCACAGAAAATATGTGAGTTATGAAGGTTATAGCCAGGCCTCTAAAATTAATATTTTTTCCTCAATTGCTACACAATTAAATATTTCATAGCATACTTTTTTTAAATCTTGTATAAAAGTTTGTCCAACAAGAAGATTTTTTGCAGCCAGAATAAACTGAGTCCTTAAAAAGGGCCAGGTAGGTATGGGGCAATGAAAAAGAAAAGAAATAATTAACTAAGATACATAATAGCAATAGCACTTAGACTTATATACCACTTCACAGCGCTTTACAGTCCACTCTTAAGTGGTTTACAGAGTCAGCACATTGCCCCCAACAATCTGGGTTCTCATTTTACCTCAGAAGGATGGAAGGCCAAGTCAACCTTGAGCCTGCTGAGATTCAAACTGCCAAATTGCAGACAGCTGGCAGTCAGCAGAATTAGCCTGCAATACTGGATTCTAATCACTGTGCCACCACGGATAAGAAAAGTACTATTAAAAATATATTACTTTGAAATGGTTGGATCAAAAGCAGTTCTATCATCCCCTTTCCTTTTGTTTCTTACATTCCCCATGTTGAAATTGTGGCCCTGCTGGTCAGCACCCCATTTTTCCCAAATAACTCTTCATCGAACAAGTAAGACATTGACTCCAATAAAAAGTGGCAAACATGCTTAATTTTCACCTCACTGTTAACTTCTTTTTTGCTTTTAAAAGAAAGAAAGAAAAAAGAAATAGGATTTGAAACTCAGGAATGAAGTATTGCTGCTCATCTCATCTCCCAAGTATGCATGGATACAAATAGGGCTGTGTGGGTACATTAATTTCCCTTGACAATTCCGTCTCTTCCCTGCCTGATTAGTTTGTTTACATAATTCATGTTGTAAAACAGTTTCAGTGCTTCCTCGTTGTTTTCATTTAGATCAGAATTTCCTCAAGAACAGAGGAGTTTTATAAGGAAAAAAAACACACCTCAGCAACACAATAGATTTCCTTAATAAAATATGAACTGCAATAGAGCGGTTGTAATCAAGACTACTGGTTTATTTTGGAAGGAAACAAACCATTGGGTGGGAATTAAAGAGTTAAGAACCAGCTAAAGAGCTAGCAGGGTAAACTGTTTTAAATGACAGAAAATATTTTCAATAATAAAAAAAATAAAGCAGCCAAAAACAACAGAAGGTTAAAAATATGACATGGGTCTAACAATATTTTAAAGATATGGCTACTTATAAATGATTCTGAAACCAGAAGGCCCATTAAGAAATAACAAATTTCACTATTCAATATTCTTTTGTATCTTTAAATCTGACTTTCATAAGGCAACCTTTTAAGTAAGGGACTATGATGTAAATGATGTAGCTATTTTATTTAAATTGGGAGAAGCTAATAGGACTGAAACCATGCAGAATCATAAATACCCAGTCTTTCATTTTAGCAGATTTATATTCTAGATTAGAAGAAGCAGTTTAAATATATAAAACAGAAATATTTTAATTTGGCCAGTAAGCCTAAAAAATTATCTTCTCTTATACCAAGGTACAGATTAAACTATTATACAAAAGAGGTACAGTGGTTCAGTGGCTTAAAGATGCTGGAATTGGCAGCATGAAAAGGTCAGCTCTCCATACTCCAGCAGTTCGAGCCCTAGTACTGCATGATGGAGTGAGCTCCCATCACTTGCCTTAGCATCTGCCAACCTAGCAATTTGAAAGCATGTAAAAATGCAAGTAAATGGATAAGTACCACTTCGGTGTGAAGCTAATGGCATTTTGTGGGGTAGCAAGGAACCAACTGGCACTGGTGCTGCCTGAATGCGAGGCAAAATTGGTGTAGAAAGTCTTGGATAACGCTGATACTTGGAAAGTGTTGTTAGCTACCCTCTCTGTGGAGCTAGTTTGCCCCCTGCAGTGGACCCTGGATAGCATGCGAGTGTGAACTAAACAAACTAGCAATCCTAGGCAGCGAAACTACTTATAATAACATTGTAGACTCCCTGGCTCTCAGTGTACAAACACCATATGTTAAATAAATAATAACATGTTATATACACTATAATTCATTTTCATTTGTAGGATATTTTATGTTATACAATCATAATTAAATTGGTAGAACATTTTATGGTAAGTAGTTAATCAATGAAGATCTGATATGTCTTCATATTTTAACTGATACACTTCATTAATAATTTACTAAGTTAAAAAAACAAATACCGAAACGAAGGTTGAAAAATGCAAGTCCTATATGCAGTAACTCAACTGTATTCACTAAAGTGACATGATATATTTTTGTGAAACACAATAAAGGCTTATCAAAGAATTTTATAAAGATACTAATTCATTTTCTGACAGGCATCTTTGCTTATAAAAAGTTCAATTTTGTTTTGTATCACCTATATATTTTGCCTATAGAAAATCCTCATGTTCCAGTTATACATGTTGAGGGTAGAGGAAGAAGGAGATATCAGCCACTGTGTGCCAAGCATTCCCAGTGTTTAGCAGCAAGTTGAATGGTTTCATGTAGAGCTGTGGTGGTGCAGTGGTTAGAATCCAGTATTGCAGGCTGACTCTACCTACTGCCAGGATTTTGATCCTGACCACTTCAAGGTTGAGTCAGCCTTCCATCCTTCTGAGGGGGTAGTAAAATGAGGATCCAGAGTTTGTTGGGGCCCTTAGAGTGTGCTGTAAGGCACTATAAGGAAGTATATAAACCTAAGAGCTATCGCTATTGCTATGTAAGAATAGTAACAAAGCCAAAGGAAATGCCCTCTTCACAATGAGGAATCACATCTTTATATCTTTCCAAATCATCTCTACATGGCCTGATTTTTCTAGCAGTAATATTCCATCTGATTTTAATAATGTGTTTATACCGTGTTTCCCTGAAAATAAGACAGGGTCTTATTTTCTTTTGACACCCCCCCACCCCAAATAAGGGCTTGGCCTTATTATTGGGGGTCTTATTATTTTGGGGGTGCAGGAGGTGGCGAGTGTGGGACTGGATGTCCTTTCACTGCCATCATCTCCCCTCCCTGTTCTTTGCGCCGGCCGAGCAGCACAACACGTCCTACCCCACTCCAATGGCAACAGCTGCTTTCCTTCCCCGCTGTCTCTTTATTGAGAGGGGTGGCAGGTGGGGCGGGTGAGAATCGGGACACAGGTCTTACCTTTCACGCTCCATTGCTTTTCACGCCGTTGTGTCCAGGGAAACCCGCTGTAAAAGAAAATCTTCTCGCGAGTTCAATCAAACTTCTCGAAGGGAGGGGAACCTTGACCTTTATCGAAATAAAATAAAGCACCACAGATGATGTAATTTGTGTTATATGTTTAATGTTTTAATAACACAAATGACACAAATTGGTATACATGACCTAGTTTGGGTCATTGGTTTAAAAAGAGAAGTAATATATTACATATTACTGTAATAGGTTGTATTTTAATACTTTGTTTTGGTCTACATACATACTTAAATATATTTTTAGTATATAGAAAATATGGGTTTTATATACTAAAATACAGAAATTATATTTTCTGCTGAAGAAAAAAAAGAGTATTTGAAGAAAATAATTTGGGCTTCCATCCATTTAGTTTGGCTCCATTAACTTGTTTCTTCAGTCCACCAAGCATGGTTCCTAAAGAAATAAGGTCCTGGGAAAGAAAAAAAAATGGTTATTCATCACTGTCTTAGCTGCTTTTTCATTTGCATTTATTTAATATCAGTCCAAATACAAAAAATATTATGTTTGTTTGGGTGAAAAGTGGGAGACTTTGCACCAAATTATTAATACAGGTAGTCCTCAACTTACAAACACAATTGAGCCCAAAATGTATGTTGTCAAGTGAGAAATTTGTTAAGTGAGTTTTGCCTCCTGTTACGACTTTTCTTTTCACATTTGTTAAGTGAATCACTGCAGTTGTTAAATTAGTAACATGGTTGTTAAGTGAATCTGGCTTCCCCGTTGACTGCTTGTCAGAAGGTTGCAAAAGATGAACACATAATCCCTGGACACTGCAACCACCATAAATGTGAGTCACTTGTCAAGTATCCAAATGTAAATCATAGTACCATAGTAACTTTGAATGGCCACTAAGTGAACTGTTATAAGTCAAGGACTACCTTTACTCACATTCCTTGAGTTAGTACATAAGATATCCTGCCAGGTACCTTAAATAGAGCACAACTCAGTTTCATATAAGTATATATGGAAGATAAGGCAAAAAGGGGCATCTAAATGAGAAATAATAATTGGAATTTATTACAGATTCTTGTTGAACCTCATGATTTATGGAACTTTCTCTTAAGATATTTTATATTTATCTTGTTCATAACAGGCAGCAGTCCTCAAGACAGCCCTAGAAATTTTTCTCCTAGTGCCTCAGCCCACTTCTCTTTTGCACGAAGGTAAGAAAATATATGCTTATAACATTAGAATTATCAGAAAAATATTTTTGATACGTATCTTTAATGATAATGCTGATGGTTAGGGTGTTAGCTCATTTAGTAGTTTCTTGATTGGATATTGTTTACATCTTGATTTTGGATCTGATATCAATCTTGATGTTAATCTGTGCTGATCTGGGTATTGATTGCTAGTGGAAAGGTGTTTTGTTTTTTTTGTTCCAACCAAAGACGGTCCACAACCATTCCTACCAACACTGACATCCCTTCTAGCACTGATAATGTTACCTAGTTCGGTAATGAAACGTTTGTAAAGAAGCAACCAAACTCAGAGAGCACCAAGGACCCTTCATTTCAACCCTAAGCTATAAATATTCTCCTTTCTCAATGAGATACATAATCATTTGCAACAAGCTCTATCGCAAATTATGTTATAGTAACCCACCACTGTCTCTCTATAAGAGGTTGAATTTGTCCCATCTTTATTATCTGAGAAAAACAAAACTAGATCACCTCCATAGCATTATCAAAAACTTCATTTGCAGGATGCTTGAATAAATTTTATAAATGATCAAGGAAGCCAGGAAGAATTAAAAATTTGTATAATTCACTTGAGCATCTTTTTGTGCATCAAAAATTGTTAATATGGGTAGTCAGTTTTTCTTTACTAGAGAAACTAACTGTAGAAATTAATCCCACTTGTTTAAGTTATTTGAAGATTCTGTGTAATTTACTCATACTTAAAAAATTGTCCTTTTGTGTTTCTTTCTAAATATATTTGGTACAATTACATTTGCAGTCATGGGCATCGAAATGAAAGGTAAACTATCTCTTACCTGTACAAGCTGTGCTCACTGTTGCAGCCATGTCTGTGCAAGGCTGAATAGGTCATTACAGCAAGTCCAGATACAATCTGCAGCTATTCTGTTTTCTGCCTGCTTCTTTTGCCTCATAGAGAGAAAACAAGGAGTGCTTGTGTGGTGTGTGGTGTGTTTCCCCCCCATGTATGTGTATTTAAAGTGTTCAGTCTGATACGATTAGGCACCTATCTGTGTGGTAGATAAAGTGTTACATTCACATGTGGGACTAAATATAGCTGTGTTTCTGCATGCTGAATTCTGAACAATGTCGAGCAGACATTTCTTATATGATAGTTAAATCATTCATATTATGCATGTAACTTGCTGTACAAACTATAGCTTGGTTGAGTTTCCTGATTTATGCTTTGTGAGATGTTTGTCTGAGAATAGTATTGCTTGGTAATAGTGAAATTTAAAGCATAGGCAACAGCTATGCATGTGTTAGATAAATATTTAGGCTGTGACTGGGAATGAAACTAGGTCGGTAGTTCTATGTCTCAAATTTCATTACATGTATTAAAGATAAAAAATGTTCCATATGATCAATATTTTGCCAAAAATATAATCATCTCTGTTTCATTTTGCAAATAAAACAATTATCATTCTTTATTCACTTTAACTGTCAATCTACATGTGTTATATTTAGTACGTAGATTGTTTTCTCTACTTTCTTCCTAGTTGGCATTTTGAATTGGCTAATCAGAATGATGAAATCTTCCATTTGTTTCCAAACATTTGCACATGCTTTAAAAAAAATGCACTGAATAAGACTTGCTTATAGTGCTGTATTTTCCTTTTGGTCATATTATTGCATAAACTCTATTTGAATATTTTGGCATAGTAAAATTGCAGTTGTATTTTGTGACTAAACTCAAATACACTTTAGGACTGATGGACGGCGTTGGTCACTGGCATCTCTCCCTTCTTCTGGATATGGTACAAATACTCCCAGTTCAACAGTTTCAGTAAGTGATTTCATACTGGCTTCTTTCTGTAACATATTTTCAGATTCAGCTCTCTCTGAAAACTGTGGTGTTTTGGGTAGTATTGACAAGTAAAGAATGAACTCTGTATCACAGTACACACACACACACACACACACACACACACACACACACACACACACACACACACACACACGAATATATACTGTGAAGTTTAAACTTAATAATCTGTTGAGAAGTTTGATTGTAGAGACTGGTTGTGTCATATTTTCTACTAGATAGATAGAAACTGAGTGATGATGCTAGAACATCCAATAACTGGGCGTGTAAATTTTTATATTAGAATGTCAGAAATGTGCAGCACATTCCAAGGTCAAACCATTTTTACCCACACATTTTGAATAAGATCAGAATAGCACCGGAATAGCTATATTTCAAGGTCAAAGCAGGGCTTTTTGCTTTCCAAACAATTTGAAAATATTTTTATATTTTGCCCATTTTTACAACTTATTTCTGTGACCGCCACAAAACTAGGCAGCATCTTTATTCTTCATTTTCTTTTATAAGAGTTCTAGCAAACATTATTAAATAAAATGTAATTTGTCTGATTTAAATTAAATACTTATCATGACTTTAGTACTGAGTAGCTCAGCCACCTATAACTGCTTCTTATCTTTCTATCCATTAGAATGGAAGTGCTGAAGAAGTCTGTGGTTTCTATGTTGATAGTATAGGTTAGCGGCTAGCCTCAACAAATCTATCCAAAAAGGTTTATAATTGAACAATATGAACCTGAAAACTTGTAATAAATTAATCAATATTGATCAATACAGGAAGGAATATTTATTGTTATATGGTCACAATCTGGCTATGATAGTGAGAATTTCAGTCACCTTAAATAGAATTTGTGAACACATTGGTAAATGAGACAGAGATTTAAATGACCTAAATATACAGCTGATAGTTTAATCCACCCATTAGACTTTGAATAATTTACTCTAAAAAGTCTTGTGTTTGAATTATGGAAGGTAAGATCTGCCTGTAGTGATGAGAATTCAATGACATTTTCTCTAATCTTTCATTATTATCTATGCAAGATTTAACGCTGCATTAACCGTTATGTAAAAATTTTTGCATTGACAAATTTGAATTACCAGTACTTCCCCTGAAATAAACCCATCTTTTAATAAAGCGTCATATTCATTGGAAAATATGCTTGGTTCCTAGGTATTCTGGAATATTATTTTAGGTACTCAACTTTATTAATATTTATTTTTATGATGAATGGTATTCAAAAGAAACAGAAGGAATTATGATTAATTGCATTCCTCCATTCTTAGGTTACTTATTTTATCAAATTCTGCTATTTTAAAACTTTTAGAAAAATCTTATAATGAAATACTTTAGTAAGAGGTTTCCAGAGAGATTTTGTATTCATGTGACATTGAAGAGATTGTTCTGCACTAAATACTCATCAATTTGAAATTGAGCAAAGTTTATTTCACTAGAATATGTATGAGATAGTAAACATGTAATTAAGAGAAAGCCTGTTTTTCATTAACAGCTTTTTTTCACAGTTAATTTTTTTAATGTTATATTTTAAACAAAATCATAAATATGAGTAATTTTTCAGGAAGCAAACATTCTAATTTGTGAATTTAAATTCCAAGTGCTCTGATTTAGCACATGTTTTGGTTGGTATGGAAAATTATATTAGAAATGCAATATTGTACATTTACATGTAAAAAGAAACTTCTTTGTATACTGTAACCTTGTTGATAAGAAGTGAGAAGAGCTGATTTTTATTTTGACTATTGGTACATATTTCATACGTTTATTGCAGTCATCCTGTTCTTCCCAAGAGAAGTTACACCAGTTACCATATCAGCCAACACCAGACGAACTTCATTTTTTATCTAAACACTTCTGTGCTACTGAAAGTATCGCTAGTGATAATAGATGTAGGACCACTCAAATGAGGCCACGATCCAGAAGCCTCAGGTAGGTTTATTATTTTTTTCCAGAAGTATGACATCAGAGGTGGGTTTCAGCAGGTTCTGACCAGTTCTGGAGAACCGGTAATGGAAATTTTGAGTAGTTAGGAGAACCGGTAGTAAAAATTCTGACTGGCCCCGCCCCCATCTATTCTCTGCCTCCCAAATCCCAGCTGATTGGGAGGAAATGGGGAGTTTATAGTATCCTTCCCTTGGAGTGGGGTAGGAATGGAGATTTTACAGTATCCGTCCCATGCCACACCCACCAAGCCGTGCCACGCCCACCAAGCCACACTCTCAAAATCCGTGGTAAAAAAATTTGAAACCCACCACTGTATGACATGTATCTTGGTATCAGAACTTGTGAAAAATGATCTGAATACACACACACAAACAATATTATTATGCTTATACTGGTATTTGAGATGCCAAAAAATTTAATCTATCATGTTTTATATTGTTGTTTAAAAAGGAAAATCGATTCTGAAAGGTGCTTTCAATGTATAATTCTGCAGTATTTGTATGAAGTCTAGACTTTTATTGTAAAATTTGTAATTTTTATTCTGGTTAATTTCTAGTCTAATATTCTTTAGAAACATGATTATCAATGGACATTAGAAAAATTGATTAAATATATCTTTATCATAAACATACATTGAATGGCAATGTAAATTATTTGAAATCTCCAAATTTAAAGAAAAATGTGTAAATATATTTTGTTGTTAAAATGTATGGGTACTTTATAACTTTTAATAAAACACTGTATTCATGACTAGTAGAATGCAATGTATGGAATAGAGGTTTAGCAGGCAAAAGCTATTCTTCTCATGTTTGTGGTTCACAGCTTTGATTTTATTGAATAGCAGCACAATATAATTGAACAGGGGACTGTAATTTGTCTGTCAGTATAACCAAGTCAATCTAATGCAAGCATGCAATGAACCCTGATCAGATTTCTCTGGTATCATCTATTACTTTAATCAGAATTTAATGGAAGTATATAGATTTTGGATGAATGAGAAAAAGAAATATTGTTTGACAAGACAGGGCTAGATTGATAAAGGTAAGCTGATGTTTTATAATCAGGTCTTGCCACAATACATTCTGTTTGATGGAGAGAAATTTTAATCTAAGTGAGAAGAGGTAAACATTGATGGTCTCATTTTTGCAATGGATATTTTCTTTTGATGGATTTATCATTTGCTTATTAAGTATTTTGATTAAATTTTAAATTTGGAATAAAGTCCACCTCCTACAAACTTTGTAATTGTGTTTGTGTGTGTGTCTTATACATGCAAATATTTTCTTTTACTAAAATAATTTTCTTGATAAAACTGCAGTATACCTACAAAATTCTATAGTCTTGGCCTCCAGGTATGCCAGATTATGGCAAAATCACAAAAAAAGTAATCAATTTCATGATATTTTTTATTTAATTTATTTATTTTTCACATTTCTGAACCCAGAGGGATATACTTTTAGTCCTATTTTCTGGACTCACATACATACAACATTGTTATATCAAATATTTAATGGTGATAATTTTTAAAAAAACCACTAGGAACACTTGTTTTACTGCTCTTTTAATCATACTTGGAATAAGAGCTAATTCGTTGAGTTGAGCGGCTATAGAAATTGAAAAAATAAAATAAACCCATATTGTAGCATTTTAATATCAGGAATAATATTAGGCAATGTCTCAAAGTTGGCAACTTTAAGATGGGTGGATCTTGCCGGCCAAGGAATTCTGGGAGCTGAAATCCATCCATCTATTTTAAAGGGTCACAAGAGACTTCATCTTGAATATTAAGAGGTAACTCAACTTGACTAAAAGTTTTTCTCTTAAAGTATTACTCTGAACATGGCATAAAATAAATCATGAGTCTTGTTAAGAATTTGCGGCAGTCTTTCTTCCTTGTTTTCTTAGTACAATATTTATTAGCTATGTTCTCTAATATAAGAAACAACATATCAGAGCTGGCTTCAGCATATCTCTGTCCCACTAGTTCCTAAATTAATAATTGTTTAATATCTTTATCAATATATAAATGGATTAATATATATTAATCCATTTATATATTGATTTATTAATAATATGAGTATTGAATGGTTCATGAAGTAACTGCTTAATAATAGTCTAAAACTTTTCAATGTATTGAAATACTGTTAGAAGATATTCTGTTTTACCTAATGTGTAGACAGTTTGTCACCATTAATAGAAAATTAAAACATATTAACAGGTTTCAGAAAACTGCAAAACTTGCAGGAGACAAAAAGGGGAAAAGTACATTAAAAAAGGGATAATGCTGTAAATTAATGGAATATGTGAGATAGGCCCAAAGTGCTAATAAAACACAGACAAAAATTGGCAATCAAACAGAAACCAAGTAAAATAAGATACTGTTGGCAGATTGGAACAGTAAACAGAACCTGGTCCCACTATTTGGGCAGATTGTGACTTGTAATAAACTGGCTGTCAATGGAAAATATGGATTATAAATTTTAAATTAATTTAGAATGAAACTGAAGGGTTAATTTCTTTCTTGCAGTCCCGGACGTCCTCCTGCCTGCTGTGACCATGAAATTATTATGATGAACCATGTGTATAAAGAAAGGTTTCCTAAGGTAATAAAGAATATAAATTGTATCTAGTGTTAATTTCACAAAAAAACCATATGGAAAAACAGTGTTTTGTGTTTCAGATTAAAATAATCCCAAATAGCTTTTTTTCTTTTACGTTCCAGAAAATTTAAAGCAGCAATTTTTGACTTTTATGTTAATATTTAATTGTAAAAATGTCCTTATTGACATAGCAGAAAAATGTATCTGGAATCAATAAGTCCATATATAGTGTACATATGTACAATTTATAGGGTTATACTTTAAATATGGTTTTAATTTTTTGATTTACCTTTATAGCTTTGTTAATAATATCTGATTAAGTTCAAAGTTTCATTTATAATTTAAAAGTAATTTTTTGGTTTTTGCATTTGCTTTTGTGCAAATTTTGATTTAGAAGCTTAAGTTCATTAATACCTTGATTAAGTCTATAAAACATATATTATACAGGCTACTGCTCAGATGGAAGAAAGGCTTAAAGAGATTATCACCAACCATTCTCCTGAGAACATCCTTCCCTTGGCAGATGGAGTGCTCAGCTTCACCCACCATCAGATCATTGAACTGGGTCGTGATTGCTTGGATAAATCTCATCAGGGTCTTATTACCTCACGATATTTTTTTGAATTACAGCACAAATTAGATAAGCTCCTACAAGAGGTATAATCAATTAAGGTTTCATAAATTGCTAAGCAAAGTTTATTTATTTATTTTGTACCTTCAAGTCACTGTTTACTTCTGATGACAGCCTGCTGCTTTTTAGACAAGTTTTTTTCCAGAAGTAAACAGAAATTCTTTGGACATTTTGGACAGTAGATATTGATTCCATTACTATTTTCCAAGATCTTTCTTTGGCATGGAATCATTGTCAATTAGTCAACTACCGTATTTTTTGGAGTGTAAGACACTCCAGACTATAAGATGCACCTACCATTTTTGGTGGGGAAAACAAGAAAAAGAAATCTGACACTGACTCTGTGTCCCAGCAATTTTGCCTTGTTGCAGCAAACAGCAAATAGCCTGCTTTACTTTCATTTTCGTTTTCAGCATAGCTTGATTAGCACAAGAAAAACAAATCTGCTCCCAGCAATTTACCTCTTTGCAGCAAGCAGCAGAGGCCCGCGCAGCAATAGGCAATGGGAAGCCCTGCACCCTGAAACAGCTGAGCGTCAGGAGGCTGATCCAATGGACAATCAACTTGTGCTAGTTAGGTTGTGCTGAAGCTGAAATGGGCTGTTTCTTCTTGCTGCTTGCTGCAAGGAGGCAAATTGCTGGGAGGCAGAGGCCAAATTGTAGGGGCCAGTGGGTGGGCGGGGCTACATTCGGTGTATAAGACGCACCTAAATTTTCACCCCCTTTTAGGAGGGAAAAAGGTGCATCTTGTACTCCGAAAAATACGGTACTTAATAGTCTTTAGAAGTTTAAAATGTATTAGTAAAATGCATGAAGGTTTCATAATTTTGGAAGTACTTTGCATGTCAGTGTATTTGACAGATTGGGATAATTGTTTCTGTGTTTTATAGACAAATGAGTCTATGTTACTCATTCCAGTACAATGTAAACAACTATTTGTGAAAAAATACGGTTTTATGTGGTAAATCAGTATGGAGAAATAGATATTTAACCTAATGTTTTAATTCAGTGGAATGATTTTGATATTCTTAATTTATGAGTTTACCATTGATTCCCAAGCACGTTTATAAACAGTATCTTTAGAATCAAATGGCACTTTTATGGTTTTCATTTATGTATCCTCTATTTTCTGTCTGATTTACTGTGTTTCTCAACCATGTAGTCTTGCAGGAAAGCCTGCTGTTTTTGGAACTACACTGTGGGAATACAGTTTAGTATTTTGGTGATGCATTTCAGTCAGTCCCCAGCTGTGACATTCAGTAGATGGCTGTGTCCCCTGCTGCTTGGCACATTGTGATTGCAATGCATGGCCTAGGGAAGTCACAAGGCATCTGAACAGTTTTGTTTAGCTGACGTTTCAGGAGTTCTCAGGTCAAGGTTAACTGAGTTTTATTGCTGGAATTTTTTTCACTTTACAAAAGCTTTGTTTATAGTTTCACCTAGTGTTTCATTTAAGCCTTTGATACCAATAGTAATATATTAGGTATGTAGCATTTAGTAGACAGATATCTCTGAAATTTTGACAAAATGATTTATCCATTTCTTCTATTATTATAATTAATTAATGCTTGGAAAAGCTGAATTAAAAACAAATTAAATCTATTCAAAATCTGTTATTATTTTTATCTTAATTATAAATATTTACAAACTTTTTATGCATGAACTATACAAATGTTTTAAAACCAAATATCTAGGAGTGAGTTGTAATCTGTTTAATTCAATTCCATATACAAATAATTGTCCACCGTTGTAGACTGTAAAGTAGTATATGGGATTTGAACTTTATCCTACAACTGCTTTGAAATGAAGCAGAAAAGTGTCTTCTTGAGATATGAACAAAGGCATGTAAGAATATTTCCCCTAGGAAAGAAAATATGGTTGGGGTTGGTTTTTTTTGCATTTATTAGACTTCTGGAAGTCTACTCTTACAAGTCAGTTTTGATTACAAGTCAGTCCAGAATATATAATTTATTTCCCCATTTATCTCACTTAGATCATTCATTTATTGTTACTTCTCTAAATTTAAAAGTGTTTTGGGGGCCACATACAAACTTTCTGGGGTCACACATTGTGGTAAAATTGCCATAATTGATCAAATCAGTAGGGCTCCTTTCATATTATGTCTGTTTCTGTAATTTCTTCTCTAGCTTTCATTGTTAATTTGGACTAAGATGTTTGTCTTTCTACATAGTAATTTCCTATACCATAGAAATCAAACAAATGATAAATGGTAAATATCAGTTAGTAATTTATGCTAAAGAGTAATTGCTCACTTACAAATATATTGGTTTTCTTGAATGTTTAAGATTGTTGAGATGATTATGTTGAAATAATATAGTTCATTTAATTCATTATATTTACTCTATCATATTTGTGTTTCTTTGTGTCATGTTTAATATCAAGACTATTTTGATGCCTATTTAACAGGGCCAAGAACGATCAGAAAGTGGAGAACTGGCATTTATTAAGCAGCTTGTCCGAAAAATACTTATTGTCATTGCACGTCCTGCTCGTTTACTTGAATGTTTGGTAAGATTATGTTTGCTTTACATAACTTTGATAGCTAGTGAAGTATAGCATATAAATCATAAACATAAATGTTCATATATTGATTAAACTTAAATAGCATTAAATATATACCTGTCCAAAGAAGTGAGCAATTTCCTGTATTAATAACGATGACAGGACTATCCTTGGGTCTCACTGAAAATAGGGCAACTTTATTACATCTGATTTAATAGATATCTAATAAATGTTGAAAACAAATACTGGATCTGCAGGCTCTTTAGGGTCTGCCAATTGTCTGGTAATATCAGTGAGGAAGTGATGAATCTGCCAATGTCCTGATACATTGCTTAAAAACATGACAATACCTTGAAGAACACTTGAGGCTTTGATACTAATACTGCCAGATACTGTCAGAAGCAGATATTATCTGGCTAATATTAGAGACAAATGATATTTCTTATGTCCTGTAATGCATCAGGATATAGCTGTGTACATGCTTATGATAGCATTGAAGTCTGTTACACAAACAATATCTACGTTTAAAAATGTGTTTAAAATTTGGCAAAGAAATATGTTTAAAATTTGGCAAAGAAAAAATACACAATAATTTTAGAGAATGAATACAGTGTGCAATTTAACTTAAAATTACATATCTTTTTAAAACAAACAAACAATTGGATTGAATAAATCTAAGGAACAAAGAAATTTAATCATCAGATAACCTGGTAAATGTTAAAATAACATTTAATCAAATTTCATATAATTCACTGTTATATTTTACACTTTAGAGTTTACAGGTAATTTTGTATAGGTAAATAGCCTTGTAACAGATGCTTTATAGTCCATAAACATTTCATTACCAAACTAAGTAACATCATCCATGCACATCTGCAAGAAAACAACCATATCAGAGAGCTTCAAGTAGTGGTGGGTTGCTCCTGGTTCTGTCCGATTCTTTAGAAGAGGTAGTAAAAGCGGCGGGAGGCTCTGCCCACCCAGCCAGATGTCATAATTGATGATCTGCACATGCACAGACGCTTATGCACATGCTCCCGTTGCGAACCAGTAGTAAAGGTAAGTAGAACCCACCCCTGGCTCCAAGGACCCCACAGTTACTGTAGGCTGCATTAATGCAGTATGCACAGGATAGATTCCCTTACTAAGTTACTTTTCCATGCTGTCTGCAGCATGGTAGTCTCCATATTACTTTGTGCTATTCAATTTTATCCAGTAGTCTTTTGATGTTCCCATGCATGGATCTTGTGCAGGTGTGGGATTCAGAAATTTTAGCAACCAGTTCTCTGCCTGGTTGTTGGGTGTGTGTGGCCATTGTGGGCATGGCCTACTTGGTCTCCTGCACCACAGGGGGGAGGCATTTTCACCCTCCCCAGACTCCAGAGGCTTTTTTTGAGCCTCCAGGAGGGCAAAAATGGCTTCCCCGGGCTCTGGGGGAAATGGGCCTGTTTCCAGACTTCCAGAACTTCCGGTAGGCCCATTTTTCGCCCTCCCAGAGCCTCTACGAGGGTGCTGCACTTACCTGGCATCCAAAATGGGCTGCGTGGAGACTCCTGGGAGGGGAGGGGAGATGGCTGGGGTCAGCCAGTCCTTGCAACTATCGGTTCGGCGAATCAGATTAAAATTAACATCCTGTTCGTCCGAACTGGTCTGAACCCACTGAATCCCACCCCTGGTCCTATGTATCCAGATATTTAGAAATTCCTTTTTAAATAAATTAAGGACTTTTTTTTTTTGAGAAGTTAAGTTTAATTTCAATTTTTCCTCCTCGCTCTCCATTGCAAAACAAACAAAGACACAGAAATTGAAAGTGTCTTGCCAAGACACTTCCAAAAACCTCAGAAAATATATATATATATATATATATATATATAAAATTGAAAGTGTCTTGGCGACGTTTCGACACTTCTGGGAGCAATGTGTGATCGCAGAATGTGTGCAATGGGAGCAATGTGTGATCCCAGAAGCACGAAGCTGAAGCCTGAAGATGACGAATGAGACTTAAAATTGAAAGTGTCTTGCCAAGACACTTCCAATTTTACACGGAGAAAACCAACAACCAAAGACCTATATACAAACACCCGTGAAAACCTCAGAAAACATATATATATATATATATATATATATATATATATGTATGTATGTATGTATGTATGTATGTATGTATGTATGTATGTATATAGATACAGATATAGATACACACACACACACATACATATACATATATAT
Source organism: Ahaetulla prasina (assembly GCF_028640845.1). NCBI lineage: Eukaryota > Metazoa > Chordata > Lepidosauria > Squamata > Colubridae > Ahaetulla > Ahaetulla prasina. The sequence goes on along the minus strand of NC_080540.1, from coordinate 273,222,224 downwards.
ATATGTGTGTGTGTTTTCGTAGGTTTTCACGGGTATATGTATGCAGGTTTTGGTATGTTCGGGTCTTTTTCCGTGTAAGATTGGAAGTATTTAGGCAACGTTTCAATGATATATATATTATATCTGCATTGCTGTTCACCAGCTCAAATCCCCCTGCAATTCAGACTAATCTGAGCACAACCAAGCCTCCACCCAAACAGGACACAACCCCATCCAATCAGAGCACAAAAAAAACCCCATCCAATCAGAGCACAGCCAAGTTCCCACCCAATCATTTCAAACCCCCACTAGCAGTTAAAAGGAAGAAACAGCTGCGATCACACATTGCTCCCAGAAGCACGAAGCTGAAGCCTGAAGATGACGAATGAGACTTCGTCGAAACGTTGCCAAGACACTTCCAATTTTACACGGGAGAAATCCCGAACAACCAAAGACATACACACACACACACACACACACACACACACACACACACACACACACACACATATGGCTAGCAATGATCATATTTATAGCATGTGGAATTGCTATACATAAAGTTGTTTTTATAAAGAATTAATAAAAACTAATAGCAACCATAAAGCAAAATTGGTTCTTTTCCTGCAGGAAGAAGTAAGTTAATGTCTACTGGGGTAAGGGTGAAATCTCCAATTCATGTTTTCTTCCTTTTCCATTAGGAGTTTGATCCTGAAGAATTTTACTATCTTTTGGAAGCTGCAGAAGGCCATGCAAAAGAGGGGCAAGGCATTAAAACTGACATCCCTAGATATATCATAAGTCAACTGGGTTTGAATAAGGATCCTTTGGAAGGTATGATAATTTAATAATCACAACTGATTTTTTTTATTCTGCCCATTTTTTGGTATTACCATTTTTATTCATTTTGTATATTTCAAATATGTATCTAATGCATCATGGGATTTTAATTCCAAACTGCTATAAAATAATAAAAGACCTTTGTTAGACAAAATAAATTAGAAGATTAAGCTCATTCTTTGTTCATCTCAGAAAATAATTGATGAGTTAGTTGGGGATTAATATCAAATTTTTCAAAGAAGGAATATTGGGGCAAGATGTTTGACAATGTTGTCAAAGCTGGAATGAATGAAAATTTAGTCAGATTGTAGGCTATGATGATGAAGCTTGATGTAAATCCAGTATTATAGTAGAACACATCAAAGCATTAACATAAAATAATTGGGGTATTTTTTAATTATCTTCACGTAGAAACCTGAAATAATTTATTAGACAATTAATGAAGTAGAAGTACAAACTGAAAAACAAACAAAAACATCTGTCTCATAAAAATAAACTAGTTTCATAATAAAATTGAATGTAGCACAAATGCATTTGACTTTGTGCATAATCCCTTAACTCAGAATCATGAATATTTCTCAAATTGAATGTTTATATTTTGATCTAATGATTTATATTATTTGCTATTATGGAAATAGGTATCCATAACAATATAGTTTTATTTGTATGTAATGTTCAATTAGTATTAGCAATAGTTTGTTGAACAAGCAATAGTGGCTTTATGGGTTTATAAATTATACTAGGGCAAAACAAATTGCATTATCCAGGTTTATCTATCATACCTGAACCATAATATCTTTATTTTCTTTCTTCTTGCATCCTAAATGTTTAAAATCAATCACAGCTTCATGTTGTTTTGAAATTAGAGAAGGTGCAAATTTGTTTTGATTGTTTTTACATTCCCAGAATTTCAACCACAATGTCTTTATTTGTGCATTCTTAAAAGAAAATGTGTTATGTAAGTCTGAATGTCATGCAGCCTATTTATCCCACATTGTAGCATCACATTCTAATAAAGAATGTAAATTAAATATGGTAATCTACATGTTTTAAAATAAAGATTTGAATAACACTTATTCCGAAATTAGTATATTGACTATTTCACCTTTTATATTCAAGAAGGTATCGTTGATCAATCATTTTTACATGCTTTAGAATGAGCCAAACAAATATATGTCTAGGTAAATACAATTTTTCAGGGCAAAATGAAATTAGGTTTAACTGAATTATGGTCCTTAGTTATTATAAATTGGCTATATACATATATGATAATTGAAACAACAATTAAAATACTAACAAGGGAGTATTCAGTTTTTCTCTAGGATCAATATAAATTAAGTACTGCTTTATTTGTTGTGCTATATTATGGGAACTTCATAGTATCCAAGCCTACAGCTGCTGATTTATGTTATGAAAGCACATTTTAAAGAAGGACATTGATTTTTTCCCGCCCCAGTTATAATACATTTCTTTGCTTCCAATGGAATTTTCCAGTAATTGGACTTAAAATTGCATCCTTTACTTTTTTGTCCATTAGGTATAGTTTCTCTTCAAATAAATTGATGCATGCAGTTTTAACAGATAATGCTAGATAAAACTATTTTGTACCCAAAGCAATAAATAGCAGATTCATCATTTATTGGAGTGTGGTCATTGTATTTCAGAAATGCTCCCCAGGTTGAAATTTTTTCCTGTGGCTTTTAGATTAAATTTTTACCTTTTTGAATTATGACTCTTTAGAAATGGTTTAAGTCAATAAAGTAAAAAAGCAGATGTTTAATGGTATTTAGATGAATTTTAAAAAATGTCTTCAGGCGTTGCAAAATGTTTCCTTAGCTTTCAGCTTCAAAAGCTGACTTGGTTTTATTCTATTACTACCTACTGTTTACAAATAATACGTACTTCTCAGATAATTTTTTAATTCAAAACTAGGATACATAACTGAATCACTTTGATTTTCTATTTATGAATATAAATATGGGATTGACAAAACTGTCAAAGTACATTACAATGGTTTGGTTTAAACAAAATGAAAAACAAACCAAAAGCTGTTTCTCACAGCAGTTCTTTAATAAAATTTCACTTTTATATTGATAGTAAAGCTAATCTCAAGTTTTATGTTTTTGTTCTAAGTGTCCTTCATCTTACATAAAAACATGCTGGGTTTGATTTGAAAGAATACCCCGCAGGCATGTTTGACTTAGGTTGTTATAAATTTGTAAGAAACTACATTTTGGATTATGAATGTTATATTTGCTATGATAAGATCTTTCCCTTTGTACTTTCAGCTTCAAAGTCAAATAGATGTTTGCCAGTGTTTATAATTGCGCGTACAGGTAGAACTCTGTTAATGATGGTCACTGGTATCAGAGTTTCCATCGCTAAATAATGTCATAAAGGGCATCAGATGATTGCATTGCTTAATGATGGCATTCCCCTATTGCCATTGTTCAGAAAAAATCAGAGATCATTAAGGGAGACTCAGGCAGCTTACATACAGGCCAGCAGAGAACTAAAATATGGTGTAGGGCATGCATAAACCGGGGCCAGGAGTGACTGCTGCTGGGTGGGGAGGGTGTGCAAGTTTCCTACAAGGTACAAGGACTAGCTGCTGCCAGGCAGTGAAGAGTGTGAGTGACTTACCACAGTGACTTGTGACCTTCTGTGCCAGATTCCCAATTGATTTCGCTTGTGGAAAGCTGGCAGGGAAATTCACAAATGACAATCATGTAACAATGGAATATTGATCCTGAGGATTCCAGTGATGGTTACACATTTTCTCTTTTTAGTGCCGTTGTAACTTTTGACTGGCTGCTGAACACACAAGTTGAGGAATACCTGTACACATCCACAAAATAAAATTATTTATTTTTTAAAATTTCTGCTTCTGCATTTATTTCTGTGACTAAAAGATTTAAGATTTATATTGACTGTTTCCCTATGACTATCATTGTGTTGCACCTTATGACTCTTGATGAATATATATTTTCTTTTATGTACACCAAGAGCGTACGCACCAAGACAAATTCCTTGTGTGTCCAATCACACTTGGCCAATAAAGAATTCTATTCTATTCTATTCTGTTCTATTCTGTTCTGTTCTGTTCTGTTCTGTTCTGTTCTGTTCTGTTCTATTCATTGTAAGGAAATCTGTAATGCAATAACAAAGTTTGAAACACAGACATAATCTACATAGAGATTTTCATATACATTCTTTTTCTAGTCATGTGAATTATTGGATAAATATGAGGAGATTAGAATGAGGCACAGATCACTTCTGCTGGTAGATGACTTCTGATGATCCCCAAGGTCTGTTGACAGAAATGTGTCCTCACTGCTTTCCTGTCCAAAATACACTCTTGAGGAAGTGATAAAGGGATAGAATTGGTGTAGCAAAAAGGGGCCCATTTATGCAACATCCAGGAACACCCTTCATTGCTGACAGTTAGATCTTGCTGATATCCAAACAAAAGAAGTCTAAAAAACCAAGTCTTTATTTCCTTTCTGAGCTGCACCCATTCTAAAATAATTCATTTAAGATGATGATGATGATGATTGTTCAGTTGTGACCGACTCTTGGCGATTCTATAGGCCCTGCCTCTCCACATCTTCTGATCTTGAAGATATAGATTGGTTATTTCTAATCATTTCTCTTTCTGCTAACTTGCCATGATTGCATGTTGTATCAGCATCTGGTAAACCAGCATAGGATTAAGATTGATAGGTAGCTTTTATTGAAGAGACATGGGAACATTTTTAAAAGTTTCAAATCTTTATAATTACTGTAATCATGTTAATTACTTATATCATAAATAAAAGAAAAAATAGTTCATACTTAAGATTGTATCTGCTGTTTCCACCAATAGCTTCTGCAGAACAGAAACTACTGGTGGAAACATTCTGAGATTACAATGGAAAGTATGGGAAAGATAAACAAGAATATATCTTGTGTGACTATAATCTTGGGATTTCTGCATTTGGCAAGCATGAAAGTCAAATCTATTATTTTCTTTAAAAGGAATATAAATATTTAGACATATCTTAAATTTTTAAAACATTTCATTCATTACATGTTTGCTGCAAGTGAATTAGTAGAAATGTTCAGAAGGTAACAAATCAACTACTCAAATATAAAGTAGCCATATAATTTGCTAAATTTCCTGTTAAGCTGTATAATTCATTTATACATTTTATTCTAAATATGTAAGATGAAATCCTTGCAAACCAGCTAGTTATCGTTAATACTAAACCTTAAAATCTAATGATTTTTTACTTTTAAAAAAAGGCTATCAGTAATTTATGGAGCATCCTATAAATCTGTACGTTGTTTTAAGATTCCAGTGCATCAGAATTCAAAAGCCAGGGAGCAGAAATTAAACGGATTAAACTATAAATGGTAGTGATTTTTGATTCTCAATGACACAACAGTTCATTCAAGGGCTAATTTGCTCGTTTTTATATTGGTGCATTTTAATATTATGGAACCTAGTTTAACATTGATCTTAATTTAGTGGATATTGATGTGAAAAGTTGATACTACTTAAGAAGATCCTGAGTTAAGAATTTTCTTTCCATCTTAGAGACCAGGATACGGTGCATTATATAACATAACATAAAACAATACTAATAAAGCTTAACATACATAAAATGTTTTCTAAAAATCATATTCTTTTTTCTGATAGAAATAGCTCAGCTAACTAACTATGACAGTGGAGCAGCAGCCACTCCAGAAACGGATGAACCGGTCAGTATATATCTCTTGCTTTCTTGTACTTTTACTATTAAATAAATAGTTTCTGCTTTGGCTGAATTCACCCAAAATGCAAATGATATTTTTAAGATATGGGAACAATCATAATGAATTAGCTTACCCTTAATGATAAGCAACATATGTCATTGCTAAGTCAAAAACAAGCTATATTTTAGCTTAGTGTTATTTGGGAAATAGCTGATTTTTATATTCAGGTGTCATACAAAAGTAAATAAGGCAAGAGTACGGATCTGAATCAGCATATGTGTGTTCCTTAAACAACTGAAAAATTCTTGTCGTCCTACCCATGCTGCCACTTTAACATGCACTGCAGAGTACTGACATAAAAACTCTAATGCTGTAAGACAAAAAATAAGTTTAGAGTAAGCATTAAGTATTAGATGTTAATATTGATACTGTATCTCTCATCTAAAACTGATGAATGATTTTGTTATGGTTACTCTTGATGATGTTTTCTAAGTAATATCTAAAATAAAGTATGCAAATTATTAAAATCTAATGGAAATCTGATAAAATAATGGCTTCTAATATATTGCTGGGCGTTACCGAAAAGACAGTATTTATTTGATGAATGGCACTACATCTGAAAATCTGCTAACTATAATGGATTGGTTAATTGTACAGAGGATCTGTGGTGGTGCTTTTGATCACAAGGGAAAAAGATGCTTCACAATATATAGGGTTTTCACATAGACCTGCCAATAGTTAGAGAAGCTAATTGTTTTTTTTTTAATTCCAAGATGATTCCTTCATCAATTACAGCATAATTTCAAGACAAGGCAACATTTGATTTAAGGAGTTGCCAACAAGTGTTCATGCACATGTGTGCATGTTTTGAAGTTTATCTGAAACTCTGTACAACCCTAGTGTTACTGTCTGGTGTAACTAATTTTCTTCCCCTTTATTTTGAAGAATTCTAATGCATCAGTTAAACTTAAGAGGAAGCCTCGTGAAAATGATTTTGAAACTATTAAGCTGATTAGCAATGGAGCATATGGGTGAGTAAAAATAAATAAAATTCTCTGGGTTTTGTTTGTCACAATTTTATGTACCTTGGTATATTTTTCTTACTGCGCACAAAAATTGTGTTTCTTTTGGAGGAGTGCTAAAATATTGCTGCAGAAAAATGTCAGAAGAAATGTACTGAAGCCTACATACTGTTTAAAATGAAATGCGTTTGTCATTTCTTTCTCATGAAAATTGATGACCCGAGGGAGAGGGAGAGGGAAAGAGGGAATAGGTGGCCACAGTGGCTTTATAGCATTCTTCAGTGATCCTGATGAAAAAATCCCAGGTTGACAGAATGAAGTAATTGAGAGGTGAGCTAGTGGCTGTGTGAAGCACTGAATAGTGTGTGGCTGACATATAGTCATAAATCTGAAAGGGGTACTCTGCTTCATACTTCAGCTGTCAGGAAAGTATAGGAGAAATGAGAAAGAAGCTTGGTGGAATAGAGAATGGAAAAGAGAGGAATTTGCTGGTAGAGCTCAGAAGTCAGAGAGTAGGAATTGGGAGAAATGAAGAGAGACATTGTTTTAAGGGATTGGTTGAGAATGAAAACATTTCTGGAATAGGAACTGACAGCAAAAATGTCAGTTGTTTGATTGTGGTGGCAAAGAAATACGTTTTATGTGTCAATCATTAAAAATAAGTACATCCTGAGAGCTTCTGATTAAGTTATATTCTTCCCATGCCTTTCCATCAGGTCCTAGTTGTATAGAAATATTACAAAAACAACAGCCAATGTTAGCACCTAGGCTACAACATTTGTCAGGCACCAAGAACTAAGAAAGATGTGGACTTACCATATTTTTCAGAGTATAAGATGCTCCGGAGTATAAGATACACATTAGTTTTGGGGGAGAAAAACAAAAAAAAAAAATTCTGCCTCTGCCTACCAGCATCCATCAATATTCATCTGGCTAGCATCCTTGTAGCAAGCAGCCTGGTCAGCTTCAGCACATTATCGCAGTCTGATTCAGCATGCACAGCAGATTGGTGGTTGATTCAGCCTCCTGGAATACCACCAATCAGCTGTTCCAGGCTGCGGAGATCGCCACAGCCCATCGCCGCCTCCATGCGTCACGTTTTTTACCGCGGCGTGTTGCATTTTGGCCAGTTCCAGGCAGCAAGGATTACTGAAAATGAGGCGGTGATCGGAGGCGATGTGCTGTGGTGATCCTTGCAGCCTGTAACAGGTTTAAATGGAGCATGTGGAGGGCAAAAACGTGACGCGCGGAGGCTGAAAATGGCCGGCAGGTGGGTGGTGGTTTGGCAAAATTCGGTGTATAAGACTTGCCGCAATTTTCACCCACTATTAGGCTGTGTGTGCATCTTATACTTCAAAAAGTATGGTATTTCTGAGTAATTGTCATTATTGTTGCTCACCTATAAACAGAAATTTTGTTAAACTAAAGCAACTATTTACAATCACTGAGATATACTCTGGGAATTGCTGGCGAGTTGTCTTCTTAACTCTCTTTCTCCTGACCAAAACCTTCCATGCTTTTCTGCCTCTTTGCTCTCTGCTTCTTTGCTCTCTGCTTCTTTGCTCTTTGCAGCCTATTCCTCCTGGGAGGAATCCAAACTACCCTTCACTACAGATTTGCAGAATGACACTCTTCTATAACTTCCAGCAGATATCAAAATTTCAACCCCTAAGAAACATTTTGATTATGACACTGAAATTTGTACTTTATAGCTTTCAATGTTGCCAGCAACTGCAAGGCTTTGCTCAGTCACATAGAAACACAGTCTGATATTCACCTGGTGATTATATCCTCCCCCTGTAACATTGATTTGGTACTTTCTGTTCCTTCAGCTTGACAAACTGATCCTTCTCCCCTAGCATAGACCTTGTTTTTGCTTTAACAGGATTTGATTAACATTGGATTACAAGCAGTTTATTGCTGCCTTTGCTATAGAACTCCATGTTCCAAGCACCAGAGCATGAAAATGTATGGACAGGATTCTGTGGGTGTGACTTGCAGTGTTTTTGTCATGTATGTTACTTGCATGAAAACAGCCTGGAATTATCTTTACTGCAAATGAACTGTTTTTAGCACCATTGATGAAAAAGTTAACTGGTGGAAATAAGTAATAACTATTGTCCCTCCTGTGACAAAGAATACGGGTTTATCAGATCAAATAAAAGAGACTTTAAGAATTGAGACAGCAAGCAACCCTTTGTAAGGAAGGGAGTCAAAGGGACAAGCAGTCAAGAGATTTGCAATTAGAAACAAGCTACATAGAAACTATTTTGCACTGCTGGAACTTAGAAACAGCTATCAAGACTTCACAGAAGAATCAAGCTGGGCATTTTCAGAGGAAAGAATGAAGACAGCAGAACAGAAGAAAAGATCTCAGAAGGACAGAGGAGATGCAGCTGTATCCTGACAGAAGATGAAACAGTCATGGTGGTAAATAACACTACAAGGGATGAAAATAAATGTTTGTTAGCTTGACAATTGGCTTATAAAGTGTTCTGCCTGCCCAAAGCAAAGATTAGGGACTGAATAAACTTTGAGTCATACTAAAAACATAATAATAAGTTATCCCTTCTAATCCACACAGGGAAGGACTACTGCAGAGGACTGTGAATATTTATGAAGGAAGCATAAAATTCTGGGGATTTAGGTGGTGGTGTCATCCATCCTCCTTCCTTTTGGAAGAGAAGTCTTAAATGATATCATCCCACTCTGCATTAGTCAGAACCCATTTAGAATACTGTATCCAGTTTTGGGCATCACAGTTTAAAGAGAACCTTGAAAAACTAAAATGGGTTCAGTGATAGGCTACCAAGATGGTAAAGAGATATACACAGTGAAAGGAACTTAGTAAAGAGACCCCTAGATTTATAACTCCACGTGGAACCAGAACTTCCATCACTAAGCAATGTGATTGTTAAGTGAGTCATCATGTGACCATGCCCAATTTATGACCTTTTTGATGTAGTCATTAAGTGACTCACATGGTCTTTAAGTGACTTCAGCTTCTCGCTTGAGTTTCCTTGTTGGAAGCCTGCTGGGAAGGTAACAAATAGTGATCACATGACCCTGGAACACTGCTACATCATACAGATATGCTTTGATTTCAATGATTGTATGAAACAAGATACAATTTGAATTCTTGATGTACTAATGTAATTATAATTTGATTGATATAATGGAGATTAATGGGACTTAATATCTTGACTGAAGTATAGGATATAATTTGTTCAAAAAGACTAAAATCACTTAGAAAAACCACTTAATACTGTATATTAAAATGCTCAGAAATTCAAATGAATAAACCTGGTGATACTACATATCATATCTAAGTTAAAATAGATGGAAAAACAAATAAAATGAGGACAATAGCTTTTATTGCATGGCCAATCTAACAAGAAGAAATAGATAATGATTTCCAAAAGTAAACTGGAGATTTTTCAAACAGGAATTAAATAATAATGATGAAGAACTTGCATTACCCCCACATCTTTTGGGAGAGGAACTCCCAAATCATCCAATCATCATTGTTTACGGAATGTCTATCTTGCCTTACAGAGGATGGGGAAAGGTACAATACATCAGATATTCCTGACAGAATATAACTGATAGAGAAATTTAATTTAGGAAGTTGAAGTAGCATTAAAATTAGATGGAAGTGACAATGTAAATGCTGGATTGAGAATACTCAAATGTGCATTTTGTAGTTCAGAAACTATGGATTTTAATAAACTCAGAGCAATGATAATATGGTTGCCTGATAGGAAAGCCCTAATAGAAGAATGGATTTGAAATGTATGATTATTTTCCATCAACAAAGAAAATGGTATTGAATAGTATAAGTTGTAGTCCTGGACCCTTTATTTGTCTTTTTTTTAAAAAAAAAATAGCTTAGATTAATAATTGGAGATTCTTTTTATAAAACTTGCAAAAGACACAAAATTGGATTGGATAGCAAATATCCTGGAAGAATGAAACACAAATCAAAAGTTAGGAGTACAAATCAAAAGAAGCAGAATCATTCATTTTGAAAACTAAATGCACATTTACAAGTATGGGATAAAGATACTTGGGAAAAGGTTGGAATAGTAGTTGATTACTAATTTCCTGAGTAGTGTTATATAACAGTGGTCTCCAACCTTTTTGGCTTGGTGGCCCGGGGAGTGGAAGAGGTGATAGTTCTGTGCGAGCAGTAGGCACGTGCATGAGCACGCTCAGCTCTATTTGAGTAAGTGGCAGGCTTGTGTGCTTATCACTCACATAAATGGAACTTTGAGTACAAGGGCCTTCTGCTCACAAAAAAGGAGCTACATGCGTCCTCACCCACCATTTGCCCTATTCTGAATGGGCCACATCCTGATAGTGGGCTGAGGCTTAGGTTTGGGGAAGACCATGAGTGGGTTATTCATTTTTCCAAGGGTCCACATGAGAACCTGGGGCTATTGTGAAAAGCTGCTGATGCATCTCTACTACCCCTTGACCACCCCGACTGCCACCCCCAACCATTGTTGCCACCATTGCCAGCCGGACAGGGATTGTCAGAGGGCCAGATGTGACTCATAGGCCATAAAATGCTCGAGTTGTATAAGACAGACAGCTATGTAAGTTTCTTAAATAAATAAATGAATATGAGGCAGCAGTGTGACGTGGTTGCAAAAACTATATTTTCAATTTTATGGTATAGTAAGAAATATAGTTCCCAAGACATAAGGTGTAAATGTACCAAATAACACTAACTGCAAATACATTAAAATGAAAAAAACAAATAATCAGAAATCTTCTCTCTAAATAGCTAATAGCATGGGAGGCAGATTGACTTTCTAGTGAGATGCTGTTCCAAAGTGTAGTTACACCAATAGAAGAAAAGTGGCTTTGGGTCTCTGAAATGAGCAGTAGGAATAATCCTGAAGAAGAGGAGGAAGATCCACAACCACGGCAATAACCAGAAAAATAAAAACTGAGCCCAGAGTAGAATTGTAATGTAAGAAAGTGTCTCATACATGATCATCCCTTGTTTTCATGACGGTAAAGAAGAGGGTGGGGGAAGTTTATTCAGAATTGCAAGTATCTATTATTGTAATCTTATAATAAAAGTAGTATACACAACTCATGCTGTCCTAGTCTGATTTGCTTTGAAAGGCTGACACATTCATATCAGTGGTGGTGGCTCCCGGTTCTCTCTGGTTCTAGTGAACTGGTAGTAAAAGTGGCGGGAGGCTTCACCCACCCACCCTGATGTCATATTTGGCGATCTGTGCATGCGCAGAAGCTTCTGCGCATGCGTGTGTGCTCCCATTGCAAACCGGTAGGAAAGGTAAGTAGAACTCATCCCTGATTCATATGTATCAATTTGTTCAACTATTCTGTGGTGAAGAATTGCGGAATTCCAGAAAAGCATAAAGACAAATGGTTTTCTCTTATGGAGCTTTTAAATACTGCTAAGTGTTTAGAGGAAAGGCTGTTGATTCCCCATCCCCTCATATTTCTACTACTTAATGTATTTGAAATATTTCCTGAAGGCACTTCATAAAAATATATATCTTGAAACTTAAACTATAAATATTTACACAAACATCAAATTTTGAAGAGGCAAATGTGGCTTTATGGCAATGAGAACATGGTGTTCCCTAAAATAAATTATGAGGAAATACAAACAGTGGATATGTGATTTGAACTTTTGATTAAGTTAGTGTTGTTGTAATTTGAATTTTAATCGATTGTAATAATATTGGCTTGCCAGCACTGAATTATGGTATGTTCAAAGGCATGTCAGCTTCAGTTTTTTGAGTTTTCATTTGTTTGCTTTCTTTTTTCCCCCTGTATACTTTCTCTAGTCTGAAAATTAAGAAATTAAAGTAACATTAGTGTATTAATTGTGATACTACATATAGCATGAGTAAGGAGGAATCTGTTTTTTTAAACTTCTTATGCTAAATCCTGACTATAATAACAGTGTTTCCTATCTAATTGATGCCATTTTCAAGTTTATAATCAATGTGTTAATTTTAATTTATTATTTAATTATTACCTAAATTTTAAATTAATTTATTCTTAATCTATTAATGCAGAACTGGCCCAGGGGTGGTTTTGAGTGTTATAATGCTTATCTCAGCTATGAATTTTAAGATGGTTTTAATATGTTTTTATATTGTTTTACTATTTTATTGTTCGGTTGTTTTATATTGTTTTATTTATTTATAAGACATATATATATGACATAGACAGCTGTATAAATTAGAATAATAAATAAGCAATTTTTTTCTTATGTTTACAATCTTTCAACTTTCCTTTGAAACTAAACATGTATATTATTACAATTGCAATATTGTGCCATATCTTTTTTTACAAAAAATTTAATGAAATGAAACTTACGGATAATTATCAAAACATTATGGATGCTTCTTTTCTGTAGTTGAGTAGATAAATGATAAATTGGGATAGCAAGCTGCATTAAAAAATAAATTCTATTACTTCTCAAATGTTAAAATTCTCCTACCAGATTACACATCCATTTAGTATTACAGATTTTAAAATTGTAATTGATTTACTAATTCCCCATTACTTTTCTTTCCAAGTGCTGTTTACCTAGTGCGTCATAAAGAAACAAGACAGAGATTTGCAATGAAAAAGATTAACAAACAGAATCTCATTCTTCGAAACCAGATTCAGCAGGCGTTTGTTGAGCGTGATATCCTGACATTTGCAGAAAACCCATTTGTAGTCAGCATGTATTGTTCCTTTGAAACTAAACGCCATTTATGCATGGTCATGGAATATGTGGAAGGTACAGTCTTTGTTTTTGTCAAGTGCAATGTATTATAATATTGAGAAACCATAAATAAATATTGAAAATTAGAAATGTCTAATGTTTTGTCTCTTGATTTAAAAGATGACTCTCCTCCATATGTCATAGTATTTGTGTAGCAATAACAGGGCTGGAAAAGGGAGTCATAGCATCAAGTCTCTGTATGATCACAAGATTATCTAATGTCATTTTGTCTGTCATAATCTCTATTTAATTTATCTCATGGGTTATTGAGAAAAGAAATGAGAGTGGGAAGCCAAGACTAGTCCTGGTTGGTACAAAATTACCCCCAAGTCATGATGCCCATTTGTAAAGCAAAATGCTTTCTTCGCTATAGTATAATCAGCAAATTAGTGTACAATATTTTAAAATTTTAATCTGAACTAAAAAAAAAAAGAATTTCTATATAACCACATGTAAGTTTATTTTGTTTTTTGTTTGCTAACGAGGAAGTTTTGTTTTTAATACTGCCATTAGTTTGCTAGTAAGAATGCTGTGGTTGATTTTTCTGTGTGGAATAAAATATAGCAATATGCATTATGTTCTAGGTGGAGATTGTGCTACTTTGATGAAAAATATGGGCCCTTTGCCTGTCGATATGGCCAGGATGTATTTTGCTGAGACTGTTTTAGCACTGGAATATCTCCACAACTATGGAATAGTACACAGAGATTTGAAACCTGATAAGTATGTATGTAGCATGTAATTAACAGAAAATATTTACAGAAAAACTAGGAGTGTATAATATGAAGCAAAAAGCAAATGTTTGTCTTATTCTTTTTATGTAAATTCAAAATTCACAATGTGATTGCAATATTTGTTAATTATATAAAGAATGATTTATGAAATAAATTCATAATTATGATGAATATTAGTACGTATCTCAAGATATTTATGTTTATAATGTGTTCATTGATTGATATTTTATAACTTTCATTTTCAAAATTTGAATTGAGTACACCAATGCATTATAAATTTGGTGTTATGAAGTTTGATATTTAATAGTGAATAATTTAAATTGACTTTGTTTTAAAAATCTGACACAGTTTACAGATTGATAACTTTAGTTTTTTAAGGTGTCAAGTATCCTTCCATTATCCCTTAAGACTATCTTGTGATTTGATGGATCTCATTAAGCTAGTAGCACTTTGTTTTCAAAATTAAATGTACACTATGAAAAATCACATTTCAAGTGTCATAGTCATTTCAACATTCTTGCAGATAGGATGTGATTATAATAAAGGCTTAATATTAAGTGGTGATTTGAAAATACTTTTCCGTTACAACAGTAACAAAGTTGCTAATAGTTACTTATTGTTATTCTCTTTCGCAGTTTACTAGTAACATCCATGGGACATATAAAGTTAACAGATTTTGGGTTGTCTAAGGTTGGCCTCATGAGTATGACTACCAATCTTTATGAGGGTCATATTGAGAAGGATGCTAGAGAATTTCTGGATAAACAGGTAAGCAATGTTTTTCTTTCCAAAAGTTTAGCAAATTAGTTTTAATTTCTATAATAGTATTGCAAATTCCTATACAAGAGTTATCTTTATTTTTGCACTGCAGATTGTTTCAGATTTGGTTTTTCACCATTAGGGTCTATTAGTAAGATGAATGGTCTAATTGAAAGCAAGTGAGGTTGTGAAAGAGACAAATTGAACGTTGTTTTTATAAAGAATTCAGAGTCTCAGCAGAGTACTTGTGGAACTCATGATGCATTGTACAATCAAGGATGCTAAAAATCCTAGCTATGGCCCATTTCCCTTTAAGCATGCCTCATTACCATTTACCCACAATCTGTTCATTCTTAAGACTTACTTAAGGTAAAACTGCTCAAGTTTTCAATTTAAAATAAGAATAATCCAAACATAATCTATATAAATATATGTATAATATATTTTTATTTCAAGTTAGCAGATAGTATCTGTGAAATATTCTTTTACTCACAAGTTAAGTTGGAAACTTTTATTAGAAAAATATGAAATCTTAACATGTTTTCTTAAAATTAAAAAAGGAAAAGAAAATTTGAAATTATTTAATACGATAGACATTAAAGTTTACAGTTTTCTTTTTTACTGTTTCCTTATTTAGGTTTGTGGTACACCAGAATATATCGCTCCAGAAGTGATTCTGAGGCAAGGTTATGGCAAGCCAGTGGACTGGTGGTCCATGGGAATTATCCTTTATGAGTTTCTTGTTGGGTGTGTGCCATTCTTTGGAGATACACCAGAGGAGCTATTTGGACAAGTTATCAGTGGTAATTATCACAAGATAGAAGTGATTTTCCTTATATCATTACACACTTTTCCTTAGGGATGGCTACCTGTGATGGGAAGTGCTGCTGGAGCAAGGGGTAAGGGAATTGTGGCACTTTGGTTTCAGGGAGGACGCAGCACATTCCAGTTAGGGGCCCAAAACAGAAGGCCTGCAGGCCTGCACAACCTTGAACTGGATGGAGAAGTAGGAAAAAGTTCAGGGTAGCCACACTTTAAAATCTCCCAGACTGTCTCTATTAAGTTAGAAGGTTATGCCTTTAGTCTGGCAAGATTCTACTAGGCACAGGCAAATAAAAAACTGAAATTGATTAGATTTCAACATGGAATGTTTTGGGCTTGACTGTGACTGTGACACTCCCTGACCAGTTTTAATTCCTCAATCAGGGTTTTATTATTTATGAAAGCCTATAATACTATATTAGTTATCTATAACTAATCTCCATCTCGTCCATCAGGCAAGAATGATAAGTCTGCAAATTTAAACTTCAGAAAAAATAGAATAAATTTGCTAAGAAATATTATATATTATTTTCAGCGTGCTTATTTTTTTTAGAATAGAATAGAATAGAATAGAATAGAATAGAATAGAATAGAATAGAATAGAATAGAATAGAATAGAGCCAAGTGTGATTTTCCTGGCCAAGTGTGATTTGACAGAATTTGTCTTGGTGCATATGCTCTCAATGTACATAAAAGAAAAGATACATTCATCAAGAATTCTAAGGTACAACATTTAATGATAGTCATAGGGTAAAAATAAGCAATCAGGAAACAATATCAATATAAATCGTAAGAATACAAGCAACAAAGTTACAGTCATACAGTCATAAGTGGAAGGAGATGGGTGATGGGAACGATGAGAAGATTAATAATAGTGCAGATATAGTAAATAGTTTGACAGTGTAGAGGGAATTATTTGTTTAGCAGAGTGAAGGTGTTCGGGGAAAAACTGTTCTTGTGTCTAGTTGTTCTGGTGTGCAGTGCTCTATAGCATCGTTTTGAGGGTAGGAGTTGAAACAGTTTATGTCCAGAATGTGAATATTATAAATAAATGTAATTTTATATAATATAACTGTAAATATAGTTTGAATCATTTCCATGCTTTCCCATTCTGTAAAGTGCTAAAGTTTTCACTGTTGGAAGAACCTTTTCTCTTGACACACATTCCAGCTTTAAAGTCATTTGAGTAAATGTGCTTGCTTTTCAGTAATTACAATAACAGCAATCACAATTACATTAACTAATACTAGTAAAGTTGTGACTTTGCATTAAATACACATTTAGAACAATTTCTGTCTCCATGTTCCCAGTATAGAGCAATTGTGATTAAAGAACCAGGGAAAGGAATGGAAAAGGAAGAATAATTTGTTACAGAGCTGCCAGAGAAGAATAAGATCATAAAGAAATTAAAAGTTAAGATATCATTAGTCATATACAGAGCAATTACATTATAGAAATGAGTGACTATATATATTTTAAAAGGAGAGGGAAAAGCAATAAAATCAACGACAGTCGGTTTAAGCAGGAAGAAACTATTTAGATTAATGATTCAAAGTACCATAGTTTAGTCAAACCTTAAATATTAGCCATACTTTAAAAAGTTCACAATGACTTAATTTGCATAAAATGGAAAATGCCTAATAGCATAATGCAATAAATTAGAAGAGGTGTAATAAAAAGCTAAAACAATTGTTTCCCAAATAATAAATAATGAGGAAATGAAGAATTCAAATGCAGTTCACAGATTGTTAATGATTTCACTGGTGGCTGTTACAGTATAATGTTATTTCTGTAGCAGCTGTTCTTCTTTCATTTAAAATTCTATAACCTTTTAGATTGTAACCTGCAGGCTGAACCAAAGTATTGTTTTGCAGCTTGTGGCAAAACTAAATGCTAATTGAACCACATCTATCACAATTCTAGTTGGTGTTCTTTCATGTTTTCCAGATGCATAGAAATAGATACTTGTTGTTTATGTCAAACAATCTATGTTTACTCATTTCCCAATATATTTTACAAAATATGCTGTTAAGGTCTATTAATAAAAGGAGGTAGTAATGGTAAAGAAAAAAATTGCAATTGTGTTTTTAAAAAGGCTTTTAAAAAAAATAATCTGGCATATTTTTAATAAAAGTGAAGAAAATATATGGTGTGCCTACTGTTAATGAGCTTTTTATACAATATACTAGCTGTTCATAATACAAGTAATAAATACTGTTTCTGGTATGGTGCAAAGCTATATGAAATGTTTAATTAGTACATGTAACAAATGTTTTAGCTTGATCCCTTAGGGTATCAACACATATTCATATTTTTCAAATCAAATTTAAATGGCATTTTAAAAACTGAAAACCAGCAAACTTCAAAATAAGCTTTTTATTTATTTATGTGCTCGAATTCTTGGGTGTATGCATAGTATATTATATACTACAATAGTAGTACAATTAACTAGTAACATTAGACAATACAAAAATGTTTCGAACATTTTGGGGGCTTAAAATCTATAAAGAAATAACAACCATGAACTGAAAATTAAACTGCCTTGATTTGTCCATATAGCATGCCTACAACATTAAAAAAAACAAATGGTATTTTTTTTTCTCCTAGATGAGATCAACTGGCCTGAAAAGGATGAAGCACCCCCTCCAGATGCCCAAGATCTGATTGCTTTGCTTCTGAGACAAAACCCCTTGGAGAGATTAGGAACAGGTTAGAAAACTTTGCTTTTGTTTTACTGCATGCTGGAAGTGTTATCTCTTCCTCTGCTGTGTGGTTGGTCTTTTTGTTTCTACTTGATAAATACCTGTCTCTGACTGTAGTTTAAAAACATATTTCCTGGTTCTCTTTGTTTTGCTAATTTAAACAATAACTAAGCTGGCATTCAATCAAACCACACCTTCTAAATTCTTATCATTTTCTAATCTATTCTTACTATTTATGTATTTGTTTGTTTATTTATTTATTTGTATCTTGGCTTTATTATTTTTACAGACAGCTGAAGGCCACAAACTTATCTAAGACCCCTTCTTCCTCCTATTTTCCCCCACAATAGTTCAATAAATGCTGGTCCTCGCTAGCTAAACAATTTGCCATCATGGTAAAGACTGCAGAGCAGGGGTGTCAAACTTGCGTTGTCACGGCGTCCTCACATGACGTATCGTGACTTTTTCACATTCGCTAAACCGGGCGTGGCCAGCGTATGATGCATCTGGCCCATGGGCTGCAAGTTTGACAGCCTTGTTGTAGAGGATTGAGAATTTATTAATGCCTGAGACACTTGCAGAGAACCTGGAATGGTTTATCTAGATAATAGTACTTCACAACTACACTTTTAAAAAACTATCATGTTTGCCATGATGATTAGAACCCCAAAATTTTGATGGGATCTCTTCAATCATAAAATCGGTCACACATGTTTTGAAGCAGTACACCAATTATTTTTCCCTCCCCCTCCTAATACTTAAAATTTTCACTACAGTTGGGGACTCAGGTTGTAGACTATTAAAAGTCTCATTATGTTTGTCTGTGTGTCTATTTGTCCTTTCAAATTAGCCCAAACAGTGCATTATATTGCAGCAATTTTGAATCAAAGTACCTACAATCCACTAACTTTAAATATATGTAAAAAAAAATCCAGAACCCATTATACCTGTGGAATTGAAATTCCCACTATGTTTAGACCAGCTTTATTTGCAAAAGGTTGTGGCTGTTGCACCATCTCCATGATCATATGATTTCCCAATGCTCCCTGCCATTTCCCACAAGCAAAATCAATGACAGAAATCAGAAGTCACTTCAGCTCTCACTGCTTTTTTCCTCACTTGTGGTAATTCTATTTATTTGTTTAGGTAAGTACATATTGAGTTATTTTTGAAGTTCTTTTTTCACTACAATTATGTTTTATTTATGATATATGTACTCAGATGATTTTTAACCATCCAACTGGGTTAAAAATAGAAATATATTTATCCTATAATTAAATGTTTATTTTGCTCATCTCAGACCATGCTAGCTTTTGTCAAAGTATGACCCACAGGGAATTCTGCTAAAGATATAAAGTTGTCCTTAAAACCTAGCCTATATTTACTAAGCATCTTTCTTTGCCTATACTGTGTTCCTTTTTGTTGCCTTGTTATAAAATTAATAAAATACAATGCAACACAGACTATGTTAAAGAAGTATAAAAGAAAGATTTGCTTCTTTGTCTTCTTTTTATTGGAGGGGAGAGAGAAATTGTAGAAATTCTTTAAATTTAAATTAAATTAATGTAAATTAATAGGTCTTAATTTTAAAAAGTTACTGTATCACAAATTAACTTGTTCTTATAGTAAAAGTTGGATAATTTTGAGTAAAAGAGCCTAAAATCAGAGTTGGAATTTTTACGCAAATATGATTCCTACTGGGAAAAAAGTGTAACTTGGTTTGATTGGAATGAACTCAGAAACTTAAAGGACTTTCTCATAGGTAATCAGTGTAAAGCATGACACTAAAATTGTAGTTTGTTGAAGCTGGAAGTAATGGAAGAGGAAGGAGGTGTCATTTGTTTTCAGTAGAAGGTGGAATTTCTTATGCTTCAAACTCTGTTTCATTAACCATGATTGTAGAATTGTTTGCAAATGATCATATATCAATGAAAAAATATTTATTTTCTATAAATATTTAGTCTACTCTGAGAAATTACTGTATACCTGAACATCACAAATAAATAAAATGAATGTTATATACAATCCAATAGTACACTGCCAAATGTTTTACATGCCGACAAGAATTGTTTACCTATCAAATTTGAGTATTATGGGAAAACAAAATTTACGCAAAAAATGCAAGTAGACCCTTGAAAAATAGTTTTAAAAAATCTACAAGGAGTCCAGTGTTTTAATAAGTAATTGCTTCCAGCTGATTTATAAATAAGCTTTCTTCCTTTAATATTATGTCTTGAGTTTTGGATCTAATATAAAATTATTGAATACTGCTTAATAACTTAAAAATGCACTGATAGTTAATGGGCATATTGTACTTTCTTTAGTGTCCTTTTTCCAAATGTAAATATTTCTTATTAATTATGAAAATTAGTGGCATGATAAACCTCCAGCCCTTCTAATCATTATGTGTACATTTGGAAGGTAATTCACTTTTCAAACATATAAACAATTTATTTGTATATATAATCTGCAACAGTTTTCTCTTGCTCCCCCAGGTGGTACTTATGAAGTGAAACAGCACCAGTTCTTTCAAAACTTAGATTGGAATAGTTTGCTGAGACAGAAAGCAGAATTCATTCCTCAGCTGGAATCTGAAGATGACACAAGCTACTTTGACAGTATGTCTACTTCGATAGAGATATACCAAATATCCATATATTAAGTTTTATGGCTAAAGTAGTTGATTTTGAAATGCATTTTTGTTGACATCTAAAGATTTTTGAGTAAAACTCATTTAATTAATTTCTGAGTCATGGTAATTTTTATTATTTTGTGTGTGTGTGTGTGTGTGTGTGTGTGTGTGTGTATTTCGAAAATAAGCCCTAGGATGATTTTATGTGTGCGCCTAATGTAAGCCCTACACCCAAAATAAGCCCTACTTAAGAGCCTGCACAGTTGGCCAGCCATTCCATGTAGTTGCTTGTGCAGTGGCGAGGCAAGGTGGTGGTGGAGCTGCCCCATGCATCCCGCACTGGCTTACCTGAGGGCCTCCGCAGCCAAGCCATCCACCCCCCAACACCTACCTCACAGAGGCAGCACCAGTAGCCATGTGCAACAGCAACCCATGTGGATCCCGGCTCACTTATTCTGCTTGTGGCCGCAACGGAGCAGGAGGTCAAGCAGTGTGTGGGTACCGCAGCTGCAAGGCGAAGCAGGTATTGGGGCGTGGGTAGACTGGCTGCGGGGGGCCCTTAGGTAAGCCAGTGCAGGGCACATGGGGCAGCTCCACCGCCTTCCACTGCCTTGTGGCGGCAGCAGTGGTATGCCATGGAGCCTCCTGCCTTGCCATGAACAAGCAGAAGTGGTAGACCTCCTGTACAAAAAATAAGATACCCTGTAAAAATAAGCCCTGGTCTTTTCCCGTGTAAGGTTGAGAGTATCTGGGCAACGTTTCGATGAGGTCTCACTCATCATCTTCAGGCTGGTGCTTTTGGCTTCGAGCTTCTGTGGGCAAAGCATGGTCGGAGCTGCCGTCTCTCTATAAATACTGGTGGGGAGGTGGGGAGTGTTGCTGTGAGCGGGTTGGTTGGCTGTGTGGTGGCATCTTGATTGGTAGATGGAGTGGGTGTTTGCAGATTGGTCGGCTGCCTCACAGCATCCTGTGTGGGTTTGGTCTTTTGTTCCTGAGCTTTGGTGGTGTGGCCTCTGGAGTTCTGTAATGTGATGTCTTGAGCAGATGGCTGTGATGCAGCATCCTGGGCCCTGGCCTGGCTCCAAGGTCCTGTCATGTGTTCCTGACATGTGTTAGCTTGCTTTGCGTGGGGATCGGAGGGGGGCGCAGCAACCAATGGTGCCAGCATGGTCTGGCTTCTGGATGGTGGTTGTGTTTCGTCTGTGGGATGGGTTTGGGTTTGAATCTGGTGAGGATGATCGGTGGTGGTGTTGTGTGTTATCCTGGGTCTGGTGTCAATTTTTGTGGCTGGGACTCATTTGTTGACTAAGGACCTCGGACTCAGAGATAGACAGCCTTCTGCACAGACCAAAAAAATAGCCAACATCTTAAGAAACCCCAAAGACAAGATCCATCTAGAAAACCAAGGAGTCTATGAAATACCATGCAAAGTCTGCCCAGCCACATACATTGGACAAACTAATAGGAGAATAAATGCATGCATCGCAGAACACAAGAACGCAGTCAGAAAAGAAGAAAAAACCTCCTCCATTTTCCAGCATCTTAAAACCACAGGACATGAAATTGATTTTGAAGGAACCGAATTAATCTCCAAAACTGAACACTATAACAAGAGAATAATTATGGAAGTCATCGAAATAGAGAAACACCCCCACAACATGAACAAACAGGATGACACCTCCCACCTACCAGACATCTGGAAACTGGCCTTAGTCAGCAAATGAGTCCCAACGAAAATTGACACCAGACCCAGGATAACACACAACGCCACCACCGATCATTCTCACCAGATTCAAACCCAAACCCATCCCACAGACGAAACACAATCACCATCCAGAAGCCAGACCATGCTGGCACCACTGGCTGCTGCGCCCCCCTTCGATCCCCACGCAAAGCAAGCTGACACATGCCAGGAACACATGACAGGACCTCAGACTCGGAGCCAGGCCAGGGCCCGGGATGCTGCATCATAGCCATCTGCTCAAGACATCACATCACAGAACTCCAGAGGCCACAACACAAAGCTCAGGAACAAAAGACTAGGACCACACCCACACAGGATGCTGCGAGGCAGCCGACCAATCTGCAAATACCCACTCCATCTACTAATCAAGATGCAACCACATAGCCAACCAACCCTCTCACAGCAGCATTCCCCACCTTCCCACCAGTATTTATAGAGAGACGGCAGCTCTGACCACGCTTTGCTCACAGAAGCATGAAGCCAAAAGTACCAGCCTGAAGATGATGAGACCTCGTTGAACATCGCCAAGATACTCTCAACCTTACACGGGAAAACACCCGAATATGCCAAGACCTACATATATCTATAGCTATCCATCCATCCATCTATCTATCTATCTATCTATCTATCTATCTATCTATCTATCTATATTAATATATGTCTCTGTCTGTCCGTCTCTCATCTCTCTCTCTCTCTCATCCATCCATCCATGTTGTTTTATAGCTCGTTCTGAGAAGTACCATCATATGGAGACAGAAGAAGAAGAAGAAGATACAAACGATGAAGACTTTAATTTGGAGATAAGGCAGTTTTCTTCATGTTCACATCGATTTTCAAAAGTTAGTATTTAAATGTTGTGCATAATACAAAAATGTAATTATAAATGATTACAAAATAATGTTGCATATAAATTTAAGGGTTCAGTATGTTAATATGGGTGAGCAACTCATGGCACACATACCATTTGTCATCCTTAATAGCTACCTGTGCATATCCTCACAGGACAATAAAATTCTGTTTCCAGCAGCTCAAGGAATCAGTAGGATGCCAATATGATTACTATGAAGTGCATTTTTCTTATACTGAATGAACCTGTTGAGGAGGAACAGTAAAAGTAAAGTAAAGTAAAGTTTACAGTAAGTTTGCAATTGATATGGAATTGCAATAAACTTGATATCCTACTATAGTACTCTCTTGGATTATTGTGAGTAAATTCATTCAGAGGGACTGCCCTGTTTCCAAATTCTTTTTGCCAACAACATTCGATTATTCTATTTAAAAAATATAAATGTGTGTTTCTTTAATCCAAACATTATTGTATGTTTTTTACTTTTCCTCCAAAAGATTTCCATTTGTTTTTCAATTGAATTGTTAGCTTATATGTTAAAGGTGCAAAAATTCTAAAGTGATTTATCTTGATCTGATTTTTTAATACCTCAAAAACCTGGCATTTTAATAGGGGTATGTAGACTTTTTATATATATTGTATGCGCTGCTTGTATTCAAGGTGGTTGCAATTGGGGGAGGAAAGGGAAAGGGAAAGTCATGAGAAAATCAGCAGGCAAGTTGGTACACAGGCATGCAAAAAGGAGAGGAAGGATGAAGGAGCAGGAGCTTTGCACTACTCACCTATTTTGGGTTTTTTCTTTGCCAAAACCAGAAACAACTAAAATAATCTGGATTTCACTTTGATTGTACTGTGAGCTACTTAGAATGACCCAGACAAACCCCATGATATATTTCTTCCTTGTATGAAAGTAAAAATAGATTGTACACACTTTCATTTGAAGCATATTGCATACTTTTCTGAAGTTCTGTTTGATACAAGTAATCGTTAACTTTTCATTATTTTGTCCGTATTCCCAATCCCTGCACACAGGTTTTTACTAGTATAGATCGAGTGACTATTCAAACTGAAGAAAAGGAGAACACAATAGAAGGAACAGCAAATGTGA
This sequence comes from Ahaetulla prasina, assembly GCF_028640845.1. NCBI lineage: Eukaryota > Metazoa > Chordata > Lepidosauria > Squamata > Colubridae > Ahaetulla > Ahaetulla prasina. The sequence goes on along the minus strand of NC_080540.1, from coordinate 273,197,535 downwards.
CACTAACATCTTCAGAATCTTCATGCTGGAGCTCAGAATATTCTGATATGTAAGTAATATTAATAACATTTAATTATTGAGCAACATTTGTGAACTTATGTATATTTAGTGTGTGTTGACATTATGTGATATCATTTTAAATATAGGCAACAGATATCTACATCAGTTTCTTCAGATACTGAAAGTGTTAAGCAACGCCACAGTTCAGGGTTACTTCCAAAATTAGCTATATCAGCTGAAGGAGATTCAGAGGAATTACTGTGTTCTGTTGGATCTCATAAACTTCAAGAAAAGACTGTGTTTGTAAACGAAGAAACTGTTCAAGATGAAGTAGAGGTAACAACTCCAGCAAGCACAATTAGTAATTCCACGCTCTCAGGTATGATGCATAATATATAGAAATGGCTTTTCTTAGGTCTACCTTTTGAGCAGGCTATAATAACAAGTTACCTTGAATTTTTGAACTCCTCAGTGGAGTGAAATGGGTCACTCCGATGAGAACATTAGATCATTTTCTTTATATCACAACATATGGGGAATGAACACAAATTTATTTTATTTCTTGCCCCTTTTGTTGCAAAAAAAATAGCCCTTGGTTTAGATATAAGAAGATAGTTCTGTCAGTGCTTATATCAACTTTTTAAAAGCATATTTGTAACAGTAGGAAAATCTATGAGCTGAGGTGGCACAGTGGTTAGATTGCAGCACTGCAGGCTACTTCAGCTGACTGCTAGATGTAGTTCAGCAGTTCAAATATCACCAGCTCAAAGTTGATTCAGCCTTCCATCCTTTCAAGGTGGGTAAAATGAGGACCCAGACAATATGCTGACTCTGTAAACCGCTTAGTTGTTGTTGTTGTTAGTTGCGAAGTCGTGTCCGACCCATCGCGACCCCATGGACAACATTCCTCCAGGGCTTCCTGTCCTCTACCATCCTCTGGAGTCCATTTAAACTCATGCCTACTGCTTCAGTGACTCCATTGAGCCACCTCATTCTCTGTCGTCCCCTTCTTCTTTTGCCCTCAATCTTTCCCAGCATTAGGCTCTTCTCCAATGAGTCCTTCTTTCTCATTAGGTGGCCAAAGTATTTCAGTTTCATCTTCAGGATCTGGCCTTCTAAAGAGCAGTCAGGGTTGATCTTCTCTAGAACTGACTTGTTTGTTCTCCTTGCAGGAGTCTTCTCCAGCCCCAGGTTCAAAGGCCTCAATTCTTTGGCGCTCAGCCTTTCTTATGGTCCAACCTTCACAGCCATACATTGCAACTGGGAAAACCATAGCTTTAACTATACGCACTTTTGTTGGCAGGGTGATGTCTCTGCTTTTTAGTACACTGTCTAGATTTGCCATAGCTTTCCTCCCCAGGAGCAAGCGTCTTTTAATTTCTTGGCTGCAGTCCCCATCTGCGGTGATCTTGGAGCTCAGGAAAATAAAATCTGTCACTACCTCCATTTCTTCACCATCTATCTGCCAGGAATTGAAAGGGACGGATGCCATGATTTTAGTTTTCTTAATGTTGAGTTTCAAGCCAACTTTTGCACTCTCCTCCTTCACCCGCATCAAGAGACTCTTTAGTTCCTCTTCGCTTTCTGCCATTAGAGTGGTATCATCTGCATATCTGAGGTTGTTGATATTTCTTCCGGCAATCTTAATTCCAATTTTTGATTCATCTAGCCCTGCCTTTCTCATGATGTGTTCTGCATATAAGTTAAATAGGCAGGGTGATAGTATACAGCCTTGCCGGACTCCTTTCCCAATTTTGAACCAATCAGTGGTTCCGTGTTCAGTTCTCACTGGCTTCTTGACCCGCATACAGGTTTCTCAAGAGACAAATAATATGGTCTGGTACTCCCATCTCTTTAAGAACTTGCCACAATTTGATCCATACAATCAAAGGCTTTAGCATAGTCAATGAAGCAGAAGTAGATGTTTTTCTGGAACTCCCTAGCTTTCTCCATGATCCAGCGTATGTTGGCAATTTGATCTCTAGTTCCTCTGCCTCTACGAAATCCTGCTTGTACTTCTGGTAGTTCTTGATCCACATACTGCTGGAGCCTAGCTTGTAGGATTTTAAGCATAACCTTACTAGCATGTGAAATGAGTGCAATGGTGCGATAGTTTGAACATTCTTCGGCATTGCCTTTCTTTGGAATTGGAATGTAAACTGACCTTTTCCAATCCCCTGTGGCCATTGTTGAGTTTTCCAAATTTGCTGGCAAATTGAGTGTAGCACTTTTACTGTGTCGTCTTTTAAGATTTTGAATAGCTCAGCTGGAATACTGTCTCCTCCACTAGCTTTGTTGTTGCTCAGATTTCCTAAGGTCCATTTGACTTCACATTCTAGGATGTCTGGCTCAAGGTTAGTGACCACCCCATCGTGGTTATCAGGGATGTTAAGCTCATTCTTGTATAGTTCTTCTGTGTAATTTTGCCACCTCTTCTTAATCTCTTCTGCCTCTGTTAGGTCCCTGCCATTTTGGTCCTTTATCATGCCCATCTTTGCATGAAATGTTCCCTTCATATCTCCAATTTTTTTGAATAGATCTCTGGTCCTCCCTATTCTATTGTTTTCTTCTATTTCTTTGCACTGTTCATTTAAGAATGCATTCTTATCTCTTCTAGCTATTCTCTGGAATTCTGCATTCAACTGGGTGTATCTTTCTCTTTCTCCCTTGCTTTTTGCTTCCATTCTTTCCTCAGCTATTTGCAGAGCTTCCTCAGACAGCCATTTTGCTTTCTTGCATTTCTTTTTCTTTGGAATGGTTTTAGTTGCTACCTCTTGTACAATGTTGCGAACCTCCGTCCATAGTTCTTCAGGCACTCTGTCTATCAGATCTAATGCTTTAAATCTATTTGTCACCTCTACTGTATATTCATCAGGGATATGATTTAGTTCATACCTGAGTGGCCTGGTGCTTTTCCCTACTTTCTTTAGTTTAAGCCTAAATTTTGCAAGAAGAAGCTCATGATCTGAGCCACAGTCAGCTCCTGGTCTTGTTTTTACTGACTGTCTAGATTTGCCATAGCTTTCCTCCCCAGGAGCAAGCGTCTTTTAATTTCTTGGCTGCAGTCCCCATCTGCGATGATCTTGGAGCTCAAGAAAATAAAATATGTCACTACCTCCATTCTTCAATTCTGCCAGGAATTGAAAGGGACGGATGCCATGATTTTAGTTTTCTTAATGTTGAGTTTCAAGCCAACTTTTGCACTCTCCTCCTTCACCCGCATCAAGAGACTCTTTAGTTCCTCTTCACTTTCTGCCATTAGAGTGGTATCATCTGCATATCTGAGGTTGTTGATATTTCTCCCGGCAATCTTAATTCCAATTTTTGATTCATCTAGCCCTGCCTTTCTCATGATGTGTTCTGCATATAAGTTAGATAGTATACAGCCTTGCCGGACTCCTTTCCCAATTTTGAACCAATCAGTGGTTCCGTGTTCAGTTCTCACTGGCTTCTTGACCCGCATACAGGTTTCTCAAGAGACAAATAATATGGTCTGGTACTCCCATCTCTTTAAGAACTTGCCACAATTTGTTGTGATCCACACAATCAAAGGCTTTAGCATAGTCAATGAAGCAGAAGTAGATGTTTTTCTGGAACTCCCTAGCTTTCTCCATGATCCAGCGTATGTTGGCAATTTGATCTCTAATTCCTCTGCCTCTACGAAATCCTGCCTGTACTTCTGGTAGTTCTCGATCCACATACTGCTGGAGCCTAGCTTGTAGGATTTTAAGCATAACCTTACTAGCATGTGAAATGAGTGCAATGGTGCGATAGTTTGAACATTCTTTGGCATTGCCTTTCTTTGGAATTGGAATGTAAACTGACCTTTTCCAATCCTGTGGCCATTGTTGAGTTTTCCAAATTTGCTGGCAAATTGAGTGTAGCACTTTATTGCGTCGTCTTTTAAGATTTTGAATAGCTCAGCTGGAATACTGTCTCCTCCACTGGCTTTGTTGTTGCTCAGATTTCCTAAGGCCCATTTGACTTCACATTCTAGGATGTCTGGCTCAAGGTTAGTGACCACCCCATCGTGGTTATCAGGGATGTTAAGCTCATTCTTGTATAGTACTTCTGTGTAATTTTGCCACCTCTTCTTAATCTCTTCTGCCTCTGTTAGGTCCCTGCCATTTTGGTCCTTTATCATGCCCATCTTTGCATGAAACGTTCCCTTCATATCTCCAATTTTCTTGAATAGATCTCTGGTCCTCCCTATTCTATTGTTTTCTTCTATTTCTTTGCACTGTTCATTTAAGAATGCATTCTTATCTCTTCTAGCTGTTCTCTGGAATTCTGCATTCAACTGGGTGTATCTTTCTTTCTCCCTTGCTTTTTGCTTCCATTCTTTCCTCAGCTATTTGCAGAGCTTCCTCAGACAGCCATTTTGCTTTCTTGCATTTCTTTTTCTTTGGAATGGTTTTAGTTGCTACCTCTTGTACAATGTTGCGAACCTCCGTCCATAGTTCATCAGGCACTCTGTCTATCAGATCTAATTCTTTAAATCTATTTGTCACCTCTACTGTATATTCACCAGGGATATGATTTAGTTCATACCTGAGTGGCCTGGTGCTTTTCCCTACTTTCTTTAGTTTAAGCCTAAATTTTGCAAGAAGAAGCTCATGATCTGAGCCACAGTCAGCTCCTGGTCTTGTTTTTACTGACTGTATAGAGCTTCTCCATCTTTGGCTGCAGAGCACATAGTCAATCTGATTTCTGTGTTGACCATCTGGTGATGTCCATGTGTAGAGTCGTCTCTTAGGTTGTTGGAAAAGAGTGTTTGCTATGACCATCGTGTTGTCTTGACAGAATTCTATCAGCCTGTGCCCTGCTTGCTTTATTTTGTACTCCAAGGCCATACTTGCCTGTTATTCCGGTTATCTTTTGGCTTCCTACTTTAGCATTCTAATCTCCCATGATGATAAGGACATCATTTTTTGGTGTTAATTCTATCAGGTGCTGTAGGGCTTCATAGAACTGGTCAATTTCATCTTCTTCAGCACCAGTGGTTGGGGCATAGACTTGAACTACTGTGATATTGAATGGTTTGCCTTGGAGGGCTGTAAAAAGCACTATGAAGCAGTATATAAGTCTTAAGTGCTATTGCTATTAAAACAACAAAGAACTAACATTTTCTATATTCTGCTGTTCATTGTATTCTTAACATCTACTTTTAATGAAGAATAAAAAAAATCTAATGTGATTCATAGTGGCATGGTCATGGTCTCATCCTCAGAGATATAAGGATTTATAACACTCTTGCAAGCATCAATAGACCAAGATACAATCCTTTGATACTAATAGAAAAAAAATTTAACCCATGGTTGAACTGTGGGGTCCTTGGTGCTCTCTGAGCTTGATTGTTTGCAGATGTGTAATTACCCTGTAACCCGAAGCCCTGATCTAGCACTGAAGATCTTACTTAGACTGGTAATAAAACGTCTACAGCAAACAGCCAGAGCTTGGAGACATGAAGGACTCCACAATCTTTTGATTAGATATGTATATATAATTTAATAAGTACAGCTATATATCTACTTCTTACATTAGCTAATCCATATTTGTCTAGCTTGCTGAGTAAAATATCATGGAAGGTACTAGCATAAATGTTTTGCTGAAATGATATACAGTAGCATTCCTATATCTGTTAATAAAGTTATCTAATAAAAATTATATATGAGTAATCTGATAAGACCTATTCCTGAAAAATTCATATTCCCTTTTTTAAAGTCAAAGGCGCATGTTTGACCATATTCAGCTTAGTTTAATTTAAAGTCAGAAGCTCCAGCATTATACGATCACTTTTCTCCAATGTTTCTACTACTGCTACTTTCTCACCTCAGTTTTCTATATTGTTTAATAACAAGCAATACTCTTTGCCTAAAATGTATTTTATGAGCATACAGAAATAATCATCTTAGATCTGATAATCTTTCCTCTTTCATATGAGCTCTAACTTTCATATGAGGTCTTTTGGTTTTATGCTATAAATGCTTACGGAGATTCTCAATCATTCAGGTCATGGATGTCCCAACGGTGCTTTTTCCAAAAGGCAACTGAACTTCCTTGTGTTTTTTTTTTCTCTGAAAATGTTTCACTTCAGAACTGAAGAAGATAAATATTTTCAAAGAAAAAAAGTCCATCTGTCTTTTAGAAAAAGCACTTTTGATATGTTTTATGTTGTATTTTAAAAATTGTAGCTGACAGCAAGCTAATCCCTGCAACTTTAAGCAGGGTTGTGAAAATTACATCAATTATTAAAATAAGGAAAACATGGGATGTTTAGTGCAAGGAAGGATAAAGAAAGTAATATTAATGCTTGGTCCTCATCCCAAAATGATGATTAATAACTGTGCAGGTGCTTGTTCTAGAATTTTATTGCATGAGATTGTACCAGAAAAATAAATCCTCATGTTATTGCTTGACTTCCTCCCAAATCTTGATTTAATGTGTTGATTCTTTTATTTTGTGCAGCCGGTAGCTTTTCAGAGCACTTGGATCAAATAAATGGAAGAAATGAAAGTGTGGACAGCACAGATAATTTTTCAAAGCCATCTACTGAACAAGCATCTCACATGGCTCGTCAGCGATTAGAAACTACAGAAAAAAAGAAAATATCTGGAAAGGTTACAAAGTCTCTCTCGGCCAGTGCTCTGTCCCTTATGATTCCAGGAGGTAGATACTGTTTATAATGATGAAATTGATCCTTTTTTTCTCTTTAAGCAATACATCTTGTGTTAGAACGAATCACGCTTTTTAAAGGTTTTGCATGGTGTGTACACTGAATCTGATCCAGAAGAGAGATGCAGATAGAAGGTGGCTTGCAATACTAAGAATTGGTCCATTCGAAGCCACCTGCGTTTTATCTTCAAATCACCGCATCTGCTGCCTTTCCCAATGCAGATACACACTTGAATCAGAAAAATGGAAGAAATGAAAGTACAGATAGCCCAGATATTTTCTGAAAGCTATCTAGTGAACATATGCAACACAAGAAGAAAGAAAAAAGAAAACATGCTCATCACATTACATTGTTGCACAGAAAGAAATACAGAACTGTATTTCTATGGACTACATTAGTCCTATAAGACTTGGCTGGTGAGGAGTTAGAATGAAACTATCCATCCCATGTTTTCCCTTCTTTGTTTTAACCATAAAATAATATTCTGCAAAACATGGGTCTATTATATAGTTTGTAAGAGTAGGAACATATTCTGCCTTCAGTTTTTAACCCAAAAGATCATAACTATAAACATTGTATAAAATACATAAACCTGTAGGTTAATTTTTTCCACCAGAAAAAAAGAGAAATATTTTGGAATGTTTTGAATAGTGGCAGATACTTCTTAAACAGCAAAGCTGTGCATTTGATAACATAGTGACATGATGGCGAACCTATACATGTGCCGTCACCCTAGCTCAGCCAGCTGGTCATTGGGTTTCCGAGGCGCGCATGTGTGGTGGCCAGCTGGTCGTTGGGTTTCCGTACTCTGGTGTGTGCACGTCATCACTGACATAGTGTATTAACATATATATGAAACGGAAGATACTAAACAGAGGACCATTTTTTCCAGATATATTTGGGGTGTCGCCTTTGGGAAGTCCAATGTCCCCCCATTCCATATCTTCAGATCCTTCATCTTCCAGAGATTCTTCTCCAAGCCGTGACTCATCAACTGCTCCTGCAAGTCCCCACCAACCTGTCATAATTCATACTTCAGGCAAAAAGTATGGGTTCACTATCCGAGCAATACGAGTATATGTGGGTGATAGCGACATCTACACAGTTCATCACATTATTTGGGTAAAATTTACAATCTCTTGTACCTGATTAATTTATTTGTAGGTTATGCTTAAATGAGACACATAATTTAGTGTGGTTTAATAAATGGAAAATATTATAACTTAGTATAATAGGTAATCCAGCTGTGCTCAATCATTTCAGGTCCTCTTTACAGTCTTAAAAATGATTGAGGACTCCAAATATCTGTCAATAGTTACTATATTAGAAATTAAAACAGAGAAACTTCAAAATATTTAAAATATTCATAAATCCCATGGAAAGCTGTTGTGAAACCCCAAAATTCTCCAGACGAGACTTTGAGAGCCACTGATTTAGTCTAAATTGGAAATATAACTAAAGTGCCTGTAAGACAAAGTAGTCCTAACCATTTAAAATAGAATATTTGAACTTAAAGGAGGAAAATGTATGAGATTCTTACCTTGTTTAGGCTTATTGAAATTAAAAATAGTTTCAGAAGAACATATCTTAATGTATTCTATAGACCTTGGCAGTGTTTATTCTTTACTAAACTTCAATCTGATCGCATTTGTTATTGAGGTACCATAATTTCTGTGGACCAGTTCCAAGTTTGGTTTCTCTAATCTTTCAGCCAATGTCCCCTTTTCAGTTTGTCTGCATCAATATGAAATTCAAAAGAAAAATCTTCAGGAAAAAAGTTTAGTTTTCTTGTAACTCGACTTACCAATTCAGCCAAAAATGTAAATGGCATTAAAATTAGCATTTGTTCTAGAAGAACAATGTCTTTCAATTTCTTGCTATGGCAGTAGTTAATTAATAAAAAAAGTTGAATCATTCCCCTTATTTGAATCCAATACTAATGGGGGGAGGGGATCTGAAGTCCAAGGCCTTGTGCTGCTGAATCCCCCTTTTCTGATCAATTCAGCTATGACTTTTTTTCCCTTTTTCCCTCAACGTTTGCACTTTTTCTTCACATATTGGTTCAATTGATTCCAGTTTTCATTCATATTTTCTATATGAGCAAACTACCTCAGCATTCTTCCTTAATACAGGTAATCCTCATTTAGTGATTGTGTCATTTAGCAACTGTTACAACAGTGATGAAAAAGTCATTTTTTTAAATGATCCTTTCATTTATAACCTTCACAGATTTGCAAAGGAAGTAAGATCATAATGACTATTGCAGTTTCACTTAGCAACCACTTCACTTAATGAAAAAAATTGCCAGTCTCAATTATGATCACTAAAAGAGGACTATCTGTAATGGCTGCTCATTTTTGTATTCAATCCACATTAATTCTTCACCTATCTGTTCTTCACCAGATCTTTTCTTGTTTTATTCCACACATTTCTTTTTAAACCCATTTCCTTATATTTTACATTTCTTTCAAATTTCACTTGTATATAACAAAGCAGGAAGACACATCCAGTTATGCATAGCCACTGTTCTTTCCTCATAACACACCATACACTGTTGTATCAGAATGTGTGTGTCATAAAATTTCTTAATCCATTTTTCCATCTTTAGTAACTATTCTATCAAAGAACACAAATTCATCTATTTGCTATAAATTTTCATCATTTATATATAATTTGCAGTTGTTCACTCCATTTTCCCTACCAAACATAATTTCCTGGGTCTCTGATACATTAATTTTAGATGCATACTCTTCCATCATGCAGTATATCTAACATTTGCTGCAAATCTTTCAGGTTCTCAGCCAACAACATGGTATCATCTCCATCAAAAGGTACTCATGCATATCTCTCCAATCAACATTCCTCTAATTTCTGCACAAACATTCCTTTATCTGTAAATATATTAAATAACCAAGATGTAATGAGACATCGTTGTCTTGAAAAATGCAACAGTAATTTTAAATGAAAAAACAACTCCCCACCACCAGTAGGGAAATCTTGGATTTGCATATACTTGTAAAATGACTTTGTCTACTTTATAACATTTAATTGTGCTGTCAGCAACCCAGACTGGTTAGTGTTTCCCTTGGTTTTCCCAAATTTCCCTTTCATGATAGATCCAAATGTGATGGTTTCGAATGTAGAAATTTTAAAATGAAAAGTGTGGCACATAACAGGCAGAAAATTTAACATTCACAATTAATCTTTAATATTCAGTGATATTAAAGAGCAGACTTGTTTATATTATGAAGGTGATGGACTCTGTGCCATTGGCATGTGGAAGAACAACAAAGTAATGCCTTTTTTTTCTTGATAAATCCAAAAGCTTCTGTATTATACTTTTAGGACAAATATACTTAAGTTTATACATTTTCTTTTACTTTCTAGAACATTGAAGAGGGAAGTCCAGCCTATCATGCTGGGTTGAAGGCTGGTGATCTCATTACACATATTAATGGAGAGCCAGTGCATGGCCTTGTTCACACTGAAGTCATAGAACTGTTATTAAAGGTACAGTAATCTGACAAAAATCTGTCCCTCTGCTTCATTGGCCCTTTCACCCATTTCAATTCCTTTCATTTTGGTTTTTGTTTAAATTGGATATGTTCATTTATATTTATCTCTTTTTAAGAGGTCTATAAATAATTAAAAGCCTTCCTTTATTTGTCCAGAGTGCCTGGTAGTGATTCTGAACCATATGCATTTGGTTAATCAAGTGAAAAATGGTTAATAAAATCATTTACATGTCATAAAAACAGAGGCCTTGGATGTTCCTGTCAGAGCTAGAGGAGGCATCCAGGGAGGCAACCTGGCAGGATGGGTGGAGATGCACTCCCAAGTTAATGAAGAGAAAAGTGGCAGAAATGTAATGATATAAAATAAAGCACTCCTTGCAATTAGCTATCCTCTGAACTGTGTAATTATATTTCATTTTTTCTGCTAACACCTGATAATGATATACTAAAGGAAGCCTCCAGCAGCTGGTCTTTTCAAGTGAACTCAGGTCTCCTTCATATTGCTCTCAAGCATGCAATAGGCACACTGTTGCTTTTATATTTTAGAGAGACTGAAATTATAAAACAAAACCTTTTTTTATTTTTTAAAAAAGATAATTAGCTTTATCTGAAAAACTGTCTTCCACAATTCTATCACCATGTATAATTTGTCAGCTTCAATCCGGCAACTGATGGAACAAAATGGGCCCTCAGAGTATATCATTAAGACCATGTTTTTTCTCACAAGGATTAGATACCACTTTTAATTGTTTTTCTCACAACTGAGGAAAATGTCATATCTTGTTATTACTGTATATTCCGTATTGCCAAAAGTGTGTGAATTCAAATCATTTGAGGAGGGTTTTAAAAAATGTAGTTTTCTTTTTTGTAAATTTATTTATTTATTTATTTATTTATTATTTAGATTTTTTATACCGCCCTTCTCCCGAAGGACTCAGGGCGGTGTACAGCCAGATTAAAACAGAACAATATACAAATTAAAACCACAGTTAAAATAACGTATTCTATAAATGGCCGAAAATTAAAACCGTCAAATTTGACTCATAAATAAAATACACCAATTGAAATTGAAATGAAAGGCACAATGAAAGAGTTTTAGGAAATGGATTTTTATAAAGTCATTTTAAAAATATTTTGCTGTAAAAAACATCAGAATTTTTTTTACTATGATTTAATTTATAGAAGGATTAAAGTGTATGACAAAAGTACATAGATAACTGCACACAATTGTGCTAATGCACTACAGGCTATATACATACATTTATACAGATTGTGTGGTGTGTGATGTTTATCTATTGCCCTGCATAAACTGTCTATATATTCTGGCATTAACTGTTTGTTGACAGGATAATATGGCTTATTTCAGTCTTTCTCAACCTGGATGAGGTTGTAATAAACTTTCAGAATTTTCAGTAATACCATTTGGGCTGCAGAATTCTCGTGGTTGTGATGTTACTTTTGGAGAATACCCAGATTAATATTACCTAATTTGCTGTTCCTTTCACTCAATTTATCCCAAATTGGCTTAATGTTTATACACCCCAAGACACTGGTTAATGCCCTGGGGACAAAAAAACAGTTTGTTGCAGGCAGCTAATTCTTAAAGATCTGCAGAAAATGCTTTAAACAACAACAACAACTAGAGGATATTTGCCATCTATAGCCAGATATTTAGGCATGCCTAGGGGGCTTAGATGTCATTTGACAAAATGACAAAATTAATAGACCAGAGGAATGCTGTCGATATAATTTACTTGGACTTCAGTAAAGCATTTGATAAAGTAGACCATAACCTACTACTAGATAAAGTAGAAAAATGTGGGTTAGACAGCACCACCACCAGATGGATTCGTAACTGGCTGACCAACCGCACTCAACGTGTAGTCCTCAACGGAACTACATCCACATGGAGGGAAGTATGCAGTGGAGTACCCCAAGGCTCTGTTTTAGGCCCAGTACTCTTCAACATCTTCATCAATGACTTGGACGAGGGGATAGATGGGGAACTCATCAAATTTGCAGATGACACCAAGCTGGCAGGAATAGCCAACACTCCAGAAGATAGGCTCAAATTACAGAAAGATCTTGACAAACTTGAACATTGGGCGCTATCTAACAAAATGAAATTCAACAGTGAAAAAAGTAAGATTCTACATTTAGGCAAAAATGCACCAGTACCGTATATGTGGTACCTTGCTCAATAGTAGTACCTGTGAGAGGGATCTTGGAGTCCTAGTGGATAACCATTTAGATATGAGCCAGCAGTGTGCAGCAGCTGCTAAAAAAGCCAACACAGTTCTGGGCTGCATAAACAGAGGGATAAAATCAAGATCACGTGAAGTGTTAATGCCACTTTATAATGCCTTGGTAAGGCCACACTTGGAATATTGCATCCAGTTTTGGTCGCCACGATGTAAAAAAGATGTTGAGACTCTAGAAAGAGTGCAGAGAAGAGCAACAAAGATGATTAGAGGACTGGAGGCTAAAACATATGAAGAACGGTTGCAGGAACTGGGTATGTCTAGTTTAATAAAAAGAAGGACTAGGGGAGACATGATAGCTGTGTTCCAATATCTCAGGGTTGCCACAAAGAAGAGGGAGTCGGGCTGTTCTCCAAAGCACCTGAGGGTAGAACAAGAAGCAATGGGTGGAAACTGATCAAAGAAAGAAGCAACTTAGAACTAAGGAGAAATTTCCTGACAGTTAGAACAATTAATAAGTGGAACGACTTGCCTTCAGAAGTTGTGAATGCTCCAACACTGGAAATTTTTAAGAAAATGTTGGATAACCATCTGACTGAGATGGTGTAGGGTTCCTGCCTAGGCAGGGGGTTGGACTAGAAGGCCTCCAAGGTCCCTTCCAACTCTGTTGTTATGTTATGTTATGTTATGTATCTATTTAAAATGGCAGTTGTTTATTTTACTTTTGGTTTAAATAGCAGATTCAATGCTCAATAACAATTTGTACCTGAAAATCGTGTTAGTTTGAAAAATATTTGTAATACAAGTAGTCCTTGGAGTATGATGGCAATTGGGACCAGGATTACCGCCGTTAAGTGATGCAGTTGTAAATCCGCAATACCACTTGACCTATTGTTAGCAACAACAATTCCAATCCTGGTTGGCATCATAATCCAAGATGCACAAGTTGTTAAGCAGGAAGCATGGAAGTTCCAGGTAAGGTATCTGGGGGTGCCACAGGGAAGGGGAATGGCCCTGGGAGTAGTGGTGCAGGCCAGATGCAAATACAGGAAGTCTGAGGCATGAGGATATGATGGACCATAAATACAGGCAGCCAGGAAATAATCATGCAGTGGGGTATGAGCCAAGAAGCGCTGGGGAATGGACAGGGTGGAGGGGCTGGGGGACTTACCAGAGCGTCTTGCAACCTTCCCTCATTGGCTTCCCCATCGACTGTGCTGTAGGAAACTTGCAGGAAAGGCCATAAATAGCGATCACGTTGCAACCATTATAAGTGCAAGCCAGTTGCCAAACACCTAATCATTGTCATGTGGCTACGGGGGCATTCTAAATTAACATCACTTGTAATATGAAACATAAGGAATGCTAAAAGCAAGAAAAATACTGCTCATGGTAAAAATCTTATTTATAATGGTTTGCTTAACAAAAACAAAGATTTGGTAATGAGAGTGATACAGAAAATCCTATAACTATATAGATATAGAAAACAGGATTTCTCAAACTTTTTCAGGCTATAGATATTAAGGAAAAATCCAGGAATACCTGGTCAAGACACAAAAGAGTAGTGATGATAAAAATCAGCCAAATTCAAGTGAACATCTCTCCCCCCCATCTTAGTATTTCAATAGTATACCAACCTCTAGGGTTTTGTGATGGAACACACCAACCTAATGGGTGTTTTTTTTCTTCTGGTTCACATATTAGACCCATATTCTGATTATTTTGTTCCTTTTTTAATAAAGACTTTATAGTGATACCATATTGTCTGATCCTGTTTTCTTATTTGACAGAGTGGCAATAAAGTGTCAATTACTACTACCCCATTTGAAAATACCTCAATAAAAACAGGACCAGCTAGAAAGAATAGCTATAGAGGCCGAATGGTTAGACGGAGTAAGAAAACAAAAAAGAAGGAGAGTTTGGAAAGGTGAGTTGTGATTCCTTAATGAAGAGTAAATTTGTAATATTTGTGCAATATAGACTTCTTTATGTTAGATGTATCTTTTTCAATTGTATTTTCATTCAAGATTTCCAATTTTTCTTAATCTTACAAGCATTAAATATTGCCTCAAAGGCTGTTGATTCATTACTCATGTTTTACAAGATCTCTTAAAATCCCTAAAGTTTAATCATCATTAGAATATTAAAATCACAGCGTTTCATTAGAGTAATTTAAGATTGTGCTTTTTATAATGATTAACCTGCTAGAAAGCTGGTTGGGTTGTGAGCCTTAATTTCTGTATTTACATGTAAATAATATGAGGGGCAGTGGGATTTTTCTTTTTTCTTTTTGTTTTATCGCAGATCTTTCTTTCAAGAGTTTTTCAGAATTAAGGTTTTGGTTAGTTAAGATTTCTTTAAAAAGTGTTTAGCGTATGGCTTTTAAGTGCTATTATTATTGCTATTTGTAAACTGCACAGAGTCACTCAGTTGAGATGGGCAATGGATGGAGGGAGGGATAGATGGATAGATAGACAGACAGACAGACAGACAGATGCCTAGCACTTGTTATCAGAGCATTATCCCAGACTTCCAGAATAGAATATTGGAAATGATCTCTCATAGTTTGTAGATTTTAACAAATATTTCTGATTTACAACTTAAGTGCCTAAACATCTAGTTGCAATATCAAGTAAAACATTGTAAGTTTTTAACTACTAAAGGAAATGTTGTTATAACTTTTGGATTATTGCTTTAGATATTGGGATTTTACTGAAAAAAATTCGTTTTCGTGTTAGGAAGAGATCTCTCTTCAAAAAGCTGACTAAGCAACCATCACCTCTTCTTCATACAAGTCGGAGTTTCTCCTGTCTGAATCGATCGTTATCATCAGGAGAGAGCTTACCTGGTTCTCCAACTCATAGCTTGTCTCCCCGATCACCAACACCAAGCCTTCGTTCCACCCCTGATTTCCCCTCAGGTAAGGAATTGGTGATTAAAGATTCTCAATGAAAAAAATTAAAAGTTCCTCAGATAGTAATCCCAGAGTTAGTGTGAAGGTGGGATTATTTTCATGAAGTTTCTTGTGTGGCTGTATGAGTGGCAAACATAAAACTTCTATGGCTGGAGAAATATGATCTCTGATAATATTTAGTCTGTATCGGCCTTGACAATAGTTTTTTCATGATCTGTAGATTCTATGAAAATAATGTATCCTATAATAGTTTCTAAATATTGAAATGAAGAACTTACAGTTTTATGTGTTATTTTTTTTTCTAGGAACAAACTCTTCCCAAAGTAGTTCTCCAAGTTCAAGTGCACCCAATTCTCCAGCTGGCTCAGGACATATTAGACCCAGCACACTCCATGGTTTAGGACCCAAGCTTGGAGGATCAAGATACAGATCTGGAAGGCGCAAATCAGCTGGCAGTATTCCCCTTTCACCATTGGCAAGGACTCCGTCTCCAACACCTCAGCCAACCTCTCCTCAGCGATCTCCATCACCCTTACTGGGTCATTCAATAGGCAATGCAAAAATAGCTCAGGCTTTCCCCAGTAAAATGCATTCTCCTCCCACTATAGTAAGACATATTGTCAGACCTAAGAGTGCAGAACCACCAAGATCCCCACTGCTCAAAAGAGTTCAGTCAGAAGAAAAACTTGCTCCTTCTTATGGCACTGATAAGAAACATTTATGTTCACGCAAACACAGCTTGGAAGTAACTCAGGAAGAGGTTAATAGAGAAGCATTCCAGCGTGATATAACTCTTCAGAGTCTAGAGGAGAATGCGTTGGAATCTCCTTCGGTCACACGAGTGAGACCTGCAGAGCAAGGCTGTTTAAAACGCCCCCTTTGCAGGAAACTGGGTAGACAAGAATCTGTCGATGAACTGGATAGAGAAAAATTGAAGTTCAAGATAGTTGTAAAAAAACAAGATCTGGCAGAAAAACAAGAATATTTGCAGAAAACAAGCACCGTACATGAACTTTTTAGTGAATCAGAAAACCCTATTATCTCAGGCCTGGAAGACAAGGATAGCAAAAAAGTGTTTCAAAAAGCTTTGGAAAGATCAAATCATGAAATTAAAATTACTGCTTTGGAGACACAGTCACCAGGTGGCATACTGAAAGAGACCCTTCAGAAGAATGCAAATTTGAAGTCCAATGAATACAGTGCTTCAGATGTGTGTATGTCATATCATAGCCCTGCACTTAATGAACTTAGTCATTTGTCTTATGATTTCAAAAGACTTTCCCCTCCGTGCACATTGCTAGATGTTCTGCCTCACTCATCTGAGAAGTTGGCAAATGGAAAAGAAGGGAATATAGATAAAAATGCATCAACAAAAGAATTTGTCAAATTTGAAAGATTAGATAGTAAACTTGCAAATATAGATTATTTTCGAAAGAAAATATCTTCCGAAGAAAGTGATGACAATTCCAGTCCAGTGCTAAAGCCCAAATTGGCAACAAACATACTTGAATGCCAACAGCTTAACTCAGCTAAGCCTATAAATATTATGCAGAATTCCAATTCGCCTGCTGAAAGTCCACCATTTCTCAGCAGTGCTCATGCTGCTCAGATTAGTTCTGTTCCTTTTGTTCCCCTCAAAACCTTGAACAGCAGAGCAGAACCTAGCATGGACAAATCCACCCTGATCTCCACAGAATCATTGGCCTGGAAGAGTTCATCAGATTACAAGCTAGAAGGAAGATCTGTTTCTTGCTTGAAACCAATTGAAGGTACATTAGATATTGCTCTACTTTCAGGGCCACAAGGTTCAAAAGCAGAAACGTCTTCATGTGCATTCCAAGGTGACCAGAGTGCTAAAAATGACCAACTCCCCCAGTGTGACAACAGCCTGAAAGTTGAGCCCTTATCTCAGAAGGTGCTACCAACTATCCAGCAATCCAGATCCTATAAATCTGATCTTTTGGAGTTGCAGAGCTCAAAGCCTAATAAAAATACCCAGCATTCAACTGCAGCATCTGTGATGATTGAACAACAGCCAAATAAATCATTCTCTAGTCTCAGTGCTAATGATGACTCCTCAGTAAGGGAGACCTGTCAAAAAGAAGAGACAAACCAGGTTGGTACAAACAATATGAAATCTAATGGCTTCCAAAATCAGAATCCTACTTTGATAACTTGCAGAGCTATTCAAGGCCAAGGAAATACCGAAAAAGGCAAACGAAAAGAGAAGAAGCACATTAAAGAAGTTTTGGAGAGCCACATGAAAAATGAACAGACTGATGATGAGAGAATTGCAGATTCCTCAGTGAAGAGCTTCGTTGCAGATTTGGTTTCGAACCAAGACTCTAAGCACAGTCAAAGGTATACTTTGGATTCAACTGCTCATTTACAAGCATGTGGTACAGCAAAAGTACAAGCATCTAATTCCAAGATGAAGCCCAAAGATGTCAAAGATATGCTTAAACAGCCTGCAAAGGAAGATGAAAACATCAGTGGAGAATTTTCAGGAAATGAGTTTGGCATGCCTAAACCGAAAATGAATGCTTTGCTTTCCCCAAAGTATTTCAGTTCCGCTAAAATAGAAAAAACAATGGTTGCTGCAACTGTGCAAAAGGATAAGACTCGAGACCTGGGATCAAAAGAGCAGAGGCAATCCAAAAACACACAGCATCTGACTGCTGATAAGGAGCCTAATTTTGCTTCTAAGCCACAAAGTAGCAATTCTGATGTTCCTGCAGTAAAAGAACCATTCAACAGACCATCTGCAGCAGATGTTCCTGTGCGTTATAGCAATCAAGAAAGTCTCCGGCCTGCTATGGAGAATAGCGCTGTTAAATCAAAGCCGGTTCTTGATGCTTGTTCCTCTAAATTAAAACATTCTGAAAAATTTGCGCAGAAACCATTAGCTACACAGGTGAAAGAAAAAGAAAATGGTGCGCTGGGAATGGCTGGTTCTCGAAAGGAGGGGAAAAACATATTTAAGATCACTTTGGATTCTTTCTCACATTCTTCAAGCTCTCAGAGAAAGCTAAATAATGCACAGATACAGGCAGAACAGAACGTGGTTGTAGCATGTAGATCAGAACCACCGGTCCAACTCAATAGAACCGTTGCTGAAAATCAGCTTAAATCTTTTAGTAAAAGCCAGGGGACAGAGAATACCAAGCTTTTTCAGAAGGAAGAGACAGCAAGCTTAGGAGATCCAGTTGATCAAAAGCCATTCCATCTACGGAATAAACCAAAGGTATCCACTGCAAAAGAGTGTCCCTTGGCGAACAAAGAGGGAGATAAGGATTCAAGTAACCCAACAGTGTCTCCAGAAAAACAACCAGAAGGAAGGAAATGTACTGACGCACTTTATTTTCAAAGTGACAGCAAGAAATTGGATTCCAGCCTTTCTGTTTCTGCTTACGATGCCAGAGTAAAAGGTGTGGAAAAGTCAGCCACCGGTAACAAAAACTTTCAGGACTGTAAAGGAAAAGGACACGCAAATCCAAAGCAATTTGCAGAAGGGAGTAAATCAAATCCAACAAAACATTCCTCCTCGGCCGCATTGCAGAATCCGTGTCGCACGGTTGGAAACACTACAAAGCAGCTGGATGGCCCATTCAGCTGCCCAGAACCTAGACAGAAAGCCCCTGTTTTGCCTTCCTCAAAGGCAAAAGTGCTATCGGCAGCGCTGCCCTTTGAAGCTGGCTGCAAGGAAGTCAAAAAGCAAAGCAGCTTTCCTTCCTCAGCAGATGGCAGAACAGAAACTGTGTCACTATTGAACTTTCGCTGTACTTCACCCCCTAAAGAAGAGCAAATTCTTACTCCCGATTTAGGGGGAAAGCCCAGAGGTCAGGAGAGGTCTCACTCTTCTAGCACTATGGACATAAAAGGAAGAGACCCCAGTCTGCCTCAATCCTCTGCTATAAGAAAACAGAATGTAGGTAAAGATTTGCCAAAGTCAGGGACTACAAACGACTCTCTCAGTGCACTTTCATTGGACAAAGATTCTTCCCGGCAAAAACGAGGAAAAGACCCCTCAAGACACAGCCCTCACAAAAAGAGCTCTTAGTAGTTGCTTGCAAATAGGACATCTAGGATGAAAATCTAGTTCCTTGTCTGTCTTCCCCCCGCCCTCAAAAATCAGCACTGTGTAGTGTTTTTTTTTTCTTTTCAGAAAAAAAGTGTGCCACTTAAGCAGCAAGGTCTGTAAAGAAAGACTCGAGTTTTTTTCCCCTTTCATAAATGTCTTCCCAAATGTTACCGGTTAAAACTGTTAGCCTATGGTATTTGTATAGAAATACTTTTACAAGTTGAGGTAAAGTGGGCCTGGGGTTGCGGCTGGTCATGGCAAGTTCATGTAAATACTTGGTGTGTTTGTTTTGATTTACAGTATCCAACTGCTGCTGATTGTATTTTTTACTCTTTTTTAGAGTTGTTGCTGCTTTTCCACCAATTTGCCATAATCAAAGAAGAAACAGAATAGCTAAAGCTTAGGCCTAAGCTGAACCCACATATTGCATTGCTCTAATGGGAGAATGAAAGTAGATCATTTTTTTTCTTGTTCAGATTTCTATACCTAGCATAAAAGTCTAAGAATATCGAAATCTACTGCTTTCTAATGAGTTTAGCTGCATAGTTTTAAGACCTACAGATTCATACTTTTGTGGGTGAGCTAGACTTACTCATTTAAACCAGTGCTTCTTAAACTGGGAACTTTTAAGATGTGTGGACTTCAACTCCCAGAATTCCCTGGACACCCATGCTTGCTGGGAAATTCTGGGAGTTGAAGTCCACACATCTTAAAGTTCCCAAGTTTGAGAAACACTGACTTAAATGAACAAACTGCAGTTCTGTAATGCACAGTGATTGTATTTATTCAGTGTTGGTGTTAGGAATCAGAAAGAACTTCCATTGTCTTCTCATATAATACTTCCTTGTTAGAAGACAGTTTTTGGAATAACAGGAAATGTTCCTTTTTCTTCATGGCATGCTAAGCATACTTATCTTTATTCAGGTCATATTAACTATGGTTTGGCCTTTCTGATATGATACTTATGTAGAAGCAAATGTGGTCTTAGGACTACATTTCATCTTTTCTATCATGACAGGTAAATTTGGTCATTTAGTGGTTCAGTTTTCTTTGCTGTTTTATGACAAAAATGGTGAAGGGGTGCATTTTCCATCATTTTATCTAGATAATATATTCAGTACCTGATAACATTTAAATACTTAGCTGGGGCCTTACATTGTAGATTAAACTTGCTGTTTATTTGCAAGTGATGCTAGGATTCACATTCTGGTTGAAGTATATTAAGTATCTGTAAACATTTCATGGCATGATATTTATTTGTATAGAAAAGAAGTTAATTTTTTAAAATAAGAAAAACATTTTTAGATTAAAAGGGGAGAACATGTTGGAGCTATTTGGGACTAGAATGTGAGCATGTTTTGTTTTGTTTTTTAGTTTTCCTAAGCCTTACATTAATTTCATGATTCATGAAATAAGTTTAAATGGATGACATTTGAAGGAAACTTGATTCGGTTGGAAACAGATAAAAACATCAATGATAGACAAGAATGTTAAAATGAGAAGAAAATTCATTAATTTTTCTTCCTTTTTATATAAACTTATGGAAGTCCATTTAAAGTTGAGTATTCCTCCAGGGTATTTTTCCTGTTTCCTAACTACAACCAACCAAGCATAACCTAATTATGAACTGACTGTTTATAAGATCTTTACAAGTGTGCTAAATGCATTTCCCTGGGGAAGAAATAAACCAGGTGGGATTTGTTCATATTTATAAGCCTCAGAAAATGATAGCAGCAGCCAGTTTCTAAATGTCCATTGAGTGGTATTGTATTCATTTGCCACTCATGAATTATTTAAAACAGGCAGAGAAGGAAAAATACTCTTCAGGTATTCCTGTCATTTATAGTCTGAAACTGTGCTTTGGGAATAAAACTGAATGCAAATGCACCCCAAAATCAAAATGTCATTCTCTGGGAAGTATTTTATAGTTTACAGTTACTTGTACTGGGGGAGAAAACCTTTTCACTTTTTTTCTTTAAAGCACATTTAGCTATCTTGTTTACAAATGTATCTTTTAATGTATATTTTGTATATAGTGCTTTATCACTTTTGCCAAATATTTCCCCTCATTTTGAAAACATGGTAGCACTCATGTAATTCCTTGTTCGTTAATGTTTACCTTAAAGTGAACTGTTAGAGGTCCTCTGAATTGTGTATTACTTGTCAGTCTTTGTGTGGCTCTATATTATAATGTCCATTTGTAGTATCCCCTACTGTTAATTATCAAATTATATTAAAAAAAGTGGTTAGGATTTCTGCAATAAAGTATTTGCAGTCTCTTTTTTTTTCTTTAAGAGATCCCCATGATTGTCATAAAAATTGCCTATTAAATGCAAATATTTATACTTGGAAGTTGGAGAACATTGAAATAAAAAAAGGGCATGAAAGAAATCTTAGTTTGTTTCTTGACCTGGCTTTCTTGCATTCTAAAATACTACATTTTAAATATTCAGGATTTAATAGAACAAGAATGTGTGTGAAGTATTTTTTGTTACCTTGATAAGTACACCAGAGCTCCATGTGAATTATGTCAAGGAGGCTGTATGAAAAGGGAAAAAAATTGGTAAACATTCTGTCATTTGGAAACACAATATGATTTATTCTTCAGTGAAATATAAAAGAGTGACAGAAGAAAGAATATTGATCATAGATTTAGTGGGTTGTAAATTGAGAATAAAATGAAAAGAGTAAATTTTTATAAAGATATAAGAAAAAGGAACAGCAACATTTCCAATAAACTTGAAATCACATATATATGAGAACTTCAACAACCAAATTAGAGTGTTTTTCAGTACACAAAATCTTTAATTACTTTATTTATGACCATATATGTTATATGCTGACTTTGTCCAATGGCCTGTGTAGAGATGTAGAAGTATCAGCACATCCATTCTGACTCATGACATTTTCTGTAAGTGAGAAATAATACAGGTATGTGAAGAAAATTGAGAATTTTAAAAATTCCATCATTATGACCATGGAATAAATAATAACACAGCACAATATTGTTGGAAAGAATACCTGGCATTTAGGTTACAGATTTGTACAACATTGTAGACTTTAGGCATAAAGTAAATTTCCAGGAGAAAAGTTTTACATATAGAAGAAAAGAAAGGCATATTCCATTGGCATCTAATTATACAGAAAAAAATTGAAGAAATTATTCCCAGGTAACTGGATGCTAACTCTGGAAGTATCAATAGCGTTTTATGGGAGATTTATTTTAGGCCTCTGTGTTACTGGGCTATAAAGATATTTTCCACCACTGAGCTGAAAGATGAGATCAATTAATAAACCAATATCATATCATATATGCTCATTGATCAAATGTTTTTTCTGTAAAGTATTTTGAGTGGGTGGAAACATGGAGTGATCTGATGGCATGTTTGCCATATCCCAAGATGTGTAGGTACAATGAGCACTGTCAAAATTGTGGCTGAATAGGTAGGAAATGTACTGACACTTGAGATATCTAAAGAAAAATGACTATTCATTTGAACTTGCTGATAAACTGCACTAATAAAGAAGTATTTATGGTTTATTAAATACAACTCTGTTCTACAGCCCCACATGATATTCCAAACAGTATTTTTATTATTTTAAAATGTTTCCACTAAAGGGAATACAATTGGTCAGTTAATAACAAATGTTTCTGTCATTAACACAATATCTGGATTTTTTTAAAATTTAAAACCAAGTAGTTTTATTTTAAATTAGGACATTTTGATGAAAATATCACACAGCTTAATGAAACAATTTATAGACTTCAATATTTTATTAATTTTAGTTAAATTTTATTACCTTAAAAAATTTAAATCAATTGTAGGCCTCACTATTCTTTGTTGTACAGAATATTTGTGTTAATATGTTTCAGAAAAATAACAATTATAAATAAATGAATTTTTTGTTTCTTTGTTACATTTCAGAGTAAGGGTTTTTGTTATTTTCCAGTAAGGCATTTCCCATGAAATTTATTTTAGCTTTTGAAGATATAATTGTTGTACACTATGAAATTCTGTGTCAATTCAAATTTGAATTGCAGAAATAATCACAGATACATAAAAATAACCCAAATTTTCCCCACTGGTTGATAATTTCCTAGCCAAAAATAAATCAGTTCTAACTTTGACTACAAGCAGTGGTGAAATGTAAAATTTGTTACTACCGGTTCTGTGGGCGTGGCTTGGTGGGGGAGGGAATAATGTGAATGGGTGGGCATAGCCAACTTTTTTTTTTTACTTTTAAAAGCATTTTTTCTACAACCTCTTTGGCCGAAGAGGTTGTAGAAAAAATGCTTTTAAAAGGCTCTGACGATCCCAGCTGAGCCGCCCAATCATAAGAGGCTTTTTTTTTTACTTTTAAAAGCATTTTTTTGGCCAAAGGAACAAGTTCCACTCTTAAGTCTGTCTACCTCTACTTTTTACAAGGTCAGAATTTGTAGTTACAAAGTGACTGCCTATTACTAAAAATTGTGGATGGCATTCTCCTGCCTCAAATGGATTAAAAACTGAAACTGCGCAATGTCTTCATGAACCTGAAAATAGGCTGCATATTAAAGAAAGGGCTTCAGCAGTTTATTGGCTTGAAGAAGGAGAATACGGTCCACTATTTTTAGAAATAGCCCATTATAAGTATTAAGTTGTAAGTCAGACATTATTATCCTGTAGTCTTCCTGTACAGAAAGCCTATATATTGGCTCAAATAGGCATTTTCTTATAAATATCTATGCTTAATGCAGAGAAAATGAATGCATACATGGTTGAGAATGCATATAACTTTAGGAAAGGATAGAATAGCATGGTGTGCCCAAGAACATAATGTCCTTCTAAAGAGAGATCATACAAAAAAACCCGACAGAAAATAGACAATAAAAAAGCTATGCATAGTTAACATTAGCACATATTTACATTAGCACATATTTAATCATGAATCAGTTTTTATATATTGATTTCTGCTTTTAAACCTTAAAAAGAAACAAGTGCATATTTGTTCTTTTTTAAATAAAGCTAGTCGCAATAGCGATAGCACTTAGAGTTATATACCGCTTCATGGTGCTTTTATAGTCGTCTCTAAGTGGTTTACAGAGTCAGCATATTGCCCCTAACAATCTGGGTCCTCATTTTACAGACCTCAGAAGGCTGGAAGAATGAGCCAACCTTGAGCTGGTGAGAACTGAACTCCTGACAGCGAGAAGTGAGTTAGCCTGCAATACTGCATTCTAACCACTGCATCACCATGGATCATCAGTAGGCCTGCATATATTAGTCAAACATTTTTGAGCTATGTCCATGAATTTTGATAATAAAACATTTTGATTTTCAGTTATAGTCTCTCATTTTTTATCAGCAAAAAAATGTTATTATAATCTACAGAAATGAGCCAAGATCAGGACCTCTTAACTATATGCTTCTCTAATGTTTAAATTCACACAGATTAGCAAATCATAATAAAAGGAAAAGAAAAACCATCATGATCAATATCCTTAGAGTTATTCTAGAACAGGGGTCCCCATTTCCAGGGCTGTGGTCTGTTGGGAACTGGGCTGCGCAAGCGGCTGACGAGTGTGTGAAGCTCCATCTGTGTAAACCGTGGGCACACATGCAAAACCATCCGCCCCCACCATCACTGCCAATCCCAGTGGTTGGGAACCACTGTTCTAAAAGATAGAGTGCAAAAAAGGACAGAGCTGTAGGCTTAGTTATTGAAGCTAAACTATGCTTTAGCATTACAGGTAAAACATTATGTTTACATTTTGTGAAATGTAATAGAAGGTATAAGGTATACTTCATATTCACTTAGAAGAAGAAACAAATCTTATAAAACCACCAATGGGGAAAAAAGTGTATATTCTGGTATTTAGCATATTGGTATTAAAACCTTTACAGATTTGGGGAAAAAGAATAATTTTTCTATATTCTAATACAGTGAAGGCAAATCATTGGGGCTTGGCATGTCAAAAATATGGAAAAATAATTAACCTGACACTGCTGGCATGTCACCGCCATCCCCATCCCCGAACAAAAGAGAAATGATTCTTTACATATTTGTTTTTAAAAATACAGTCCAATCATGTATGGTGCTGTGTATTTTATATTAAAAAATGTCAAACAATTACAAAAAGGAACTATGAGTAAAACAAACTAATTTTGGGAGGGTCCAGGGTCTGTGCAAGAGCATAGCCTCCATAGCCTCAAAAAATTGTGTGAAGACCGAGTGTGCTAGAATAGTTTTTGTTGGGTGATGGTGCACATTGGTATGTCACCAAAAATGTCATAGTGTGTCACCTCTTACATGCATGTCATAGGTTTGATTTCACTGTTCTAATGTGTAAAAAAAAAGGTTTCAGAAACAACTTCTTGTTAGTTGCGAAATTGTGTCTGACCCCCATGGACAATGTTCCTCCAGGCCTTCCTGTCCTCTACCATCCTCTGGAGTCCATTTAAGCTCACGCCTACTGCTTCAGTGACTCCATTCAGCCACCTCATTCATGTCCCTTTCTTCTTTTGCCCTCAGAGACAACTAAGGGCATGCAATCTTCATATTTTTACATAATTAAACCAATTAGAAAGTTGAGTTCTCTCCTGTTTTCAAGAACATTACATTAATATGTTCTTCACCTATCTGCCACAACAATGAGGGCCTGGGGTATTCTGTTATCCCTAACACATTGAGAGAATGAAATTAGAAATACAACAGCTGGAAAATACAATACTAAACAACATACACTGATTTCCCTCCTTTGCAATCAGTTTCTCCTAAGATCTATGTTGTCAGAATTAATTGATGCAATATTGATATAAAAAGAAAAGGAAACACCCACTGAAGTTAAAAAAATACCTTTCTATTAAGAAATATACATTTTTTAAAATTCCTGCATACTTACTTTCTCTCATAAGCTTCTACCTGCAAACATTTTTACTTTAAAGCATACATGATCAAAATGAAGGTCACTACAATTATTATTATCACAACAAGAGTAATCAATGCTATTTGTGCAGCGCTATATCCACAGGACAGATTTATAGAGAAAAGCTTAGTCCCTGCTAGTGATTTGGGCTCAGCGCATAAGGTCTGTTCAGAATCTTCAATTTTATCTATGTTCTGCTTGTACCAAGTTAATAATCCAATATTAGAACAGGTGCATTCCAGTGGATTATAACTTAAATTGATTATACTCTGGCCAGATAGTCCAGTCAACAAATCATGTGGGATAATATGGATCCTATTATTGGCAAAATTGAGATAAATGTTCCTGAGGTTGGAAAATACATCTGAACAGAATGCAGTAAGATTGTTATGGTTCAGATCCACATATTTTAACTTGCTGAGGGCAGAAAATGCTTTAGCTTCTATAACCATCAATTGGCAAGAAGCTAAAGTTAACACCTCTAGATTGGGTGCTTTCTGAAGAAAGTTGTCATTGAAAATGGTGCCAGATTTAAAGGTATTTCCATTCATATTTAAGGCAATAAGGCTGCTTAGACCCTGCAAAATATTCTGCTTGCTTGTATCAATATGAGAGAAAGAAAGGTTCAGGATCTGCAAAGAATGTAGATTGTGGAATGGGCTTTGAGAATTATTGATGATAATACATGTAAAAGAGAGATCAAGAACTTTCAAGTTAGAACATTCATTAAAGGCTGCATTGTGGAATGAAAGTTTGCAATTGTGGCTTAAATTGAGGTGTTGCAAGCCAATGAGACCATGTAGTTGGTTGTTACAGCAGTCTAGGCTTTCTATGTGACTCCCACTCAAATCAAGGTGTTGAAGCTTTGACAAGGATTCCAAACATCCAAAACTCAAGTTCATGGGGTAATAATTCTGCTGGATATAGAGATGGGTAAGAGAAGGGAAAGCAGAAAAGTCGATGTCGCAGAGATTCAAAAACTCATTCCAATTGAGATTTAATTCTTTCAGCAAATTCATCTGAGGAAGGCTCCGTAGTTCAGAAAGAGAGGTGTGGGTCAAATCCAAACTTTTCAGTTTGGACAAACATTGGAAAGTGTCGTCAGAAGGTTCTAGGAAAGAATGATACTGTAGAGTGAGATAGTCTACAGAGATGTTGCATATGCCTTGCAATGTGCTCTCTTGAATGGGAAGGCTGTCTACACCCAAAAAAGTGCCGAGCCAGAGGATAGCAGTGCTGACACCTTGCAATCCATCCAAGATCACTGAAATATTATTACAACTGCCAAAGTCCAACCTGTAGAAAGAAAATGAACCAAAAGCCTTGGGCTCTATGTGCATAATCTTGTTGTCCCTAAGATTGAGAGTTAGATTGTTAGCTTGTTTTAATGCCTCTATGTCTCTAGTTGATATTGTTTGTATATTGTTCATCTGTAAATCCAAGTGTTTGAGCTTTCTAGTTGGAAAATCCGATAGCAGCTCCAATGTTTGGATATGGTTGCTTCCTAGTAACAGTGTTTCTATGTTGTGTAGGTCCTGCATTGGAATAAATGCTAATTTAGTGATCCCTGTTTGGGTTAGATCAAGATGCTTCAGACACTGAGGACCCGTAAATGCTGTTGAGGCCAGAAAGAGAAGATTATTTCCAGTAAAGATAATGATCTCCAGGAAAATATTGCTTTCGAAAGTGCCTTCATATACCCAGTTAATCTGACACCTTTTAAAACAAAACAAAATCTGGTATTAAAACAAAGCACAACTGTGGATAGAATTGAAATAGATGCCCTAATTTTGTTTCAGCAGGTCATTAGGTAACTAGGTAGTAAAATGAAGCATATCATTTTAAAAATCAATTTAGAGACCCAATCAACACTGACAGATTTTAGACGGTTATCAAAGCACATCATGATATGTCTGTTTAAACAAGGCAAATACCTATCAATTACAGGTTCAGAAAGAGTGTTACAAACTTGCAAACTCTGATTAAAATTTATTGAAATTTATTTTCTTGAAAAACACTGTAGAAAATAAAATTTCTATATGAAAGTACAGGACAATCTCTGGTAACATTTTAAAGCTAATATCAAATATTACAAGAAATAAAAGCTGCCATGTTGACAAGTGTACATAAATGTACACATACAGAGCCAATGCCTTTATTATCAAACAGCTGCAGGTTTTCATGTTTTCTAGAAATCTAATTGTTGAAGATTATTGCAGCTCTTACTGAGACATTTAGAACTTCATCCACAGCAGGAATATATGAGAAAACCTGAGAGCATAAAAAAAGACGTTCACATGCCCTCCGCTTTGTCCGCTCTCAGAAAATCCTTTAAAACCAGTTTTTCTAGGTTTTGGTTGAGCTTTTAAATGAATGCCTTTAAATGGGGGGTGCTGTAGAACAGGGGTCTCCAACCGTGGCAACTTTAAGCCTGGTGGACTTGAACTCCCAGAATTCCCCAGCCAGCACAGCTACCAACCTGCCTTCCATTGTGGACCTGTATACTGCACGAATCAAGAGGAGGACCGTGAAAATGTTTACAGATCCCTTTAATCCTGGACATAAACTTTTTCAACTCCTACCCTCAAAACGATGCTATAGAGCACTGCACACCAGAACAATTAGACACAAGAACAGTTTTTTCCCGAACGCCATCACTCTGCTAAACAATTAATTCCCTCAACACTGTCAAACTATTTACTAAATCTGTACTATTAATCTTCTTATTGTTCCCATCACCCATCTGGTTCCACTTATGACTGTATGACTGTAACTTTGTTGCTGGTATCCTTATGATTTATATTTATATTGATTGTTTCCTGATTGCTTATTTGTACCCTATGACTACCATTAAGTGTTGAATCATTAAGTGTTAAATTTGTACCCTATGACTATCATTAAGTGTTGTAAGTGTTGTACCTTGATGAAGGTATCTTTTCCTTTATGTACACTGTGAGCATATGCACCAAGACAAATTCCTTGTGTTTCCAATCACACTTGGCCAATTAAAAAATTCTATTCTATTCTATTGAAGTCCACCAGGCTTAAAGTTGCCAAGGTTGGAGACCCCTGCTGTAGAAGGACATCATGTTGTTCTTTTTATGCAGTGTTGTTTGTTTTAACTTTGTGAAACTTCCCAGATCATTCTGCAACTGGGCAATATAAAAATTCAACGACATACCTACCTTGTTAAGTCTAAGTGCACCAGGGCCTTCAGCCTGCTGAATGTTGATTGCTGAAGGAGGTGTAGGAAGTTGAAGCTGAAATCAAGAACTTCAGTCGTGAAAGGCAGTTCTTCTGGAAGCTCTGTCAGTCCTAAACCTTCACAACTGTAGCTTCTATTACTAAGAAACTGTAAAAATTATATATCAGGTTAGATACCAGTATATCAATACAAGTAGTCCTTGAGCTCAGATTTTCAGTTGCTAAGCAAGACAGTTGTTAACTGAGTCATACGCCGTTTTATGACCTTTTTGCCATGGTTGTAAGCAAATCACTACAGTTATTAAGTGAATCATGCAGTTGTTCAATGAAACTGGCTTTCCTCATTGATTTTGCCTGTCAGAAGCTTCCTATGAAAGTTGCAAATGACAATCTCAGGACCCTGAATGTTGCAACCATCATAAATACAAGCTGGTTGCCAAGCACCTATAGCTTGATAACATGACTTTGGAGAGGCTGCAATAGTCTTCAGAGTGAAAAACCTTTTTTTCAGTGTCACTGTAAGTTTGAAAGTCATTTAATGAATGGTTGTAAATCGAGGACTATCAATATATCTGAATGTATTATATGTTATCCAGTTTTATGTTTTTAATAAAACCATTGTATTTTAAGTAAATATGCCAACATGTAGCTAAACATGCCACCAGAACAAATCTGAAACCTAACCCTAACTCTTTTTTTAACTATTTCAGGGACGAACCAGAGCTATCATTAGAAATGACGCTGCCAGGAATCTGACGTAAACTTTCATTACCTATATGAATTAAACACAAATTAAACACCTTTTGGAGTGAATGAAAAGGGTCACAGAACGACATTTTGTTCCTCTGTTTAACATTTCTTTTAAGAACTAATGCTAACGGTCTTTTTCTCTGTTATTGACAGTTTATTAAATTTATATTAATGCTATTTGTCTGTTGCTGCTGCCATATAATGGATCAATTTTTTAAAAAGACAAAAAAAGATCATCAGTATTATAGGACAACAGTCAGATGAATGATATTGAAAGTTCATGATATTATATGCTGTTATGACATGTGGCTTACAGGGTTTTTTAATAGTGTCTCGTGTACAATGAAGAGCTCAATGTGAAATAGTAATTGCACATAAAGGCCTTCTACTCACTTTTAATGCAGAAGGTTCACAATAAGTTGACAGTTCAACAAATGATAAATGATTGAAAAATTATGGTTATAGTTATACAATGTGCGCATGACCTTGAAAATATTTCTCAAAATATTATAACTGCCACGTTGCACAATAAATATGTAAGTAAAATATGCTGCATTCAATTCTACTGTGAATTTCTCAAAATCTTGGAGAAAATGTTGCTAAATACAATAATTACAGAACACAATTTTCTTCAGCTAGGATGTAATTTTCCTGTCAGGAAGAGAACAATTAGAAATATCATCAGAAAGTGAACAGAAAGCGCATAACTAAAGATCTTTATTTCTACAAAGCAGTTTTAATTTCTTTCCGTTCAAAATACCTTATCTAAGATACTAAGATACTATAGAACTGTGATGGTGAACTTTTTCAGCACTGAGTGCCAAAAAGGTTGTGTGGAAATGTTGCATGTGCACCTCTCGTCAGCGCTCCGGGAAAAGTCAAACTTCCGGGTTCTAGTGTGGATGCGTTCCCAACAACCAGCTGGCTGGTGTGCATACACAGGCCGATTTTCGGCATTGCTGCACATGCGAAGGGATCATGCTCCAGGAAAGCTGAATCTATGGTTCTGGCACGCATGAGCACCTGACAAACAGCTAGCTGGCGCACATGCGCACACTGGTTTTCTGTACTGCTGCATGTGCAAAGGATAGCTGATTATTGTGCATGCATGCATGCCAGAAACCCAGAAGACAAACAGGCAAGGCCATGCGTGTCGGGCAACCTGGCTTCGTGTGCCACTTTGGGCACGCGTGCCATGGGTTTGCCATCCTGGCTATAGAACAACTACAAGCAAATACTGCTGCACTGTTTTAGATGGCACCTGGAAAAAGCATCCTATGGCAAATGACAATGTAAGGCAGAGGTCTTCAAACTTGGCAGTTTGAAGCATAGCCAGCATAGCTGGCTGGAGAATTCTGGGAGTTGAAGTCCACAAGTCTTAAAGCTGCCAGGTTTGGGGATCCGTGATGTAAGGAATCACAAATTCTCCAGCAAATACATTTGTTGGGACCAGACCAGCCCCAAAGAATCTGCTCTTACTGAAAGTTGCAGATTCACTAACCCATGGGCTATAAATATGAGCAATATTAAATAAATATTAGCTGGGCCAGGATAGCTCAGGCTGTTAGAAGCCTGTTATTAGAACACAGCAGCCTGCAATTACTGCAGGTTCAAGCCCGGCCCGAGGTTGACTCAGCCTTCCATCCTTTATAAGGTAGGTAAAATGAGGACCCAGATTGTTGGGGGGGGGCAATAAGTTGACTTTGTAAATATACAAATAGAATGAGACTATTGCCTTATACACTGTAAGCCGCCCTGAGTCTTCGGAGAAGGGCGGGATATAAATGTAAATAAATAAAAAAAAAAGTTGCTGGCTGGGGAATTCTGAGAGTTGAAATCCACTACTCTTCAAGGGGCCAAGTTTGGACATCTCTGTTCTAAGCTATTATTTTGAGTTGTTGAGGAAATGTAATATTCATTACATCTGGAGAAATGTAATATCATATTCATTCATTCACATAGGTAAGAAAAAAAAACCCTAGAAAATAAATATGATAAAACCGACTCTAAACATTTCCTATCTGGATGTCAATGTAGTTTTTCACCTGCTTTGCTTGGTTGGTTGAGGTTTTTTTTAAAATTTATTTTTTTATTTTTTTATATATATCTGAGAACAACGTAGAAAAATATTTGTATTACTATATTACTGAGGCTATTAATTTGGGAGTAGATTAAACTGATTTGCTGGAATATTAAAGTCAATACAGATATGGATTATTATAAATTGATGTGCCATAACATTTTTTTTTATAAAGAGGAGTTTATATAGGGGACAGAGAGAGATCTTCTCATCTAATACTTCATTTAGATATTTCTGCTGTAAAACCCACATCAACCAAACTCTTGTTGTGACTAACTTTTCAGAAAGGAAAACTCCCCAAATAAAACCCTAAGAATACTTTGCTTTTGTACAGGAAAACTATTGCACTCAAGGTATTAAAAAGAAGTTTCAGGGTACTTTAAAGATGGGAAAAGCTGGAGAATGAATCCTTGTGACCTATGGGAACAATTGGTACTTTTTGAATATTCCCCTATTGTAGTTTAGCATAAACTGAGTATACCCAGGAGTTTAGTAACGTGTTCTGGAATTACTGAAGAAGGAGCAGTAGGATTGTCAATCTACAATTTCTTCTGGGGTTTTGACTTGAAGTTTTCTTCGTGGGTGAGCGCCAATCTGATGAAAGTCGATGGGAAATTGCATTAAGTGACTAGTTGCCTGGTTTGGTTAGTGAGGAACTGCAAAAAAAGAAAAAGGCTTTGAGCGCCTTGTGCATGGTGTCAGTTGCCTGTCTTCAGAGCAAAATATCAGTGCAAGTTAAAATAGAAAAAGAAAAATGCAATATACCTGCTGGGAAGCTAAAGGAATAAAACCTCCTCAAAAACAGGTTCTTTGTATGATCATATAATCTATATTCAAAGTTTCATTTGTAATCTTTTTGGGTTATTTTCAGATACTCAACTACTACGGGAAATATTTTCTGCTCTAGTAAAAAGAAAATATTAAAATATGGTAAGGGAAATAGGACTCTCTAGTAGACTAATAGAATAGAATAGAATAGAATTTTTTATTGGCCAAGTGTGATTGGACACACAAGGAATTTGTCTTGGTGCATATGCTCTCAGTGTACATAAAAGAAAAGATACGTTCATCAAGGTACGTTCATCAATGTGAGAGTAAATTCAGCCTTGTTGTAGGAAATGGTAATATCATTTAAACAAATAAATTATTCTTTTTATTTAATGTCTAACATGTATAAATCTGTTACCAATCTCTGTATATCAATATTTTCTTAAAATACAGAGAGACAAAGAGTGCTTGGCTGATGATCTAATTCTTGTAATAGATTCGGTGCTGATCAAACATACATGTCATTGTCCTTCAAATGTTACTCTTTACTCCTGCAGCCAAAATTATTCTTAGACCCCCACTTTTGAGGAAGTAAAAGGAGGTTAGAGGTTAGCCTGGCTCTTTTCCAAAGTACATTCAGGAAGATATTGAAGACAAAGCTCTTCCAAATACCATTCTGGATAGACCTGATCTTCCCTGTATTATATGGTTAATTAAAGTTTGGGGTTTTGAGTTTGTTTTAATTATTTTGACTGTTTATATTAATTTTATCATAAAATGTTGTTTTAGGTCTGCCTGCTTAAGTTATGCAAATGAAAGAGGGTGACCCTTTGATCACCTATTTGAAGCCAGTGACCTTCACCTCACATGGCCCCAGAATTATAATCTAGTTTGATCCTCTACCAAAGATCCTTCCTGGGGCTGCTACTTGATTGTATGTTGCAACTGGTTCCTTAACGTCCATCAATTGTCAGTGTTTTAAAGTCTGTACATTCAGATTGGAGGTTTATAACATAGTAGAATTCTTTTATGACAAAGAAGTAGCCATTATAAAAGATCAAACTGTGAGAGGACTAAAGCATGTACAACTTTCTGAAAGATACTTCATTACTACCATTCATACATGTGCCAAGTCTTTTTCTTTTTTTCCATCCTAGGTTGGTGGTGGTTTTTTTTTTTTTTGGCACATACCAAGATAGCAATCACTTGATCAACTCAAAAAGCCAGAGGGAATCTGAGGCCGCTAGCCTTTTCCGTAACAGCTGTAAAAAAATGCCTGTGTTACTGAGCGTAAGTGTGCCATGAGAAGCATCACACCCCAAGGTCTAGTTGTACAGAAATGAGGTGCATATAAACTGCTTATAAAGCCAAGCACCTGTTCAAGAGCCCCTGATGCACGTAAATAAAAAGTGCCAATGGTCTGTTTCGTCCTAGCCCTTCTTAGTCCAGCAGCATTTGGCAAATGTTCCCTGCACATGCCAATTCCAAACAGTGCCTGAAAACTCCACATGGTGTCTTAAACACAGATCTTCTCTCATCTCCAATCTCCATCGGTCCTATTTGTTTTCAGGTTCTTGGCCAGAAATAAAGAAGAGATAGACCACCTCAACCTGCTTGCTTGCTTGCTTGTTTATTGCCTCGAATTGCCTATGTGGGAATTTCAAAATGGTATCTGCTTCTAAGTAGGCACATAATTCTATGTTCAGAGCTAACAAGTATCACTCTGAATATGAAACTAATAAAATAGAATCACAACTAACTGTAACAATGGGTGCAAAGTCAGTCTGATTTGGGGTGGGGGAAGCAAATTTGCTTTCTGTACAGCAAATGTGCTCCTAAAGGACTGCATTTATCTGTGTATTTTTTTTTTGTTTCACCCACCAGAGGACTTTCAGCCCTTCAATGACCCAGTGTTAGCATGCAAGTATTCACTGCTCCCAAATTAATTATTGATTCTTTCTTGAAGCTACTTTTCTCCCAATAGAAAGACAAATAAGTGATCACTCACCTCAGTGCACATCTGATTGAGGGGTTTGGAGACTTCATAGCTAAGACCTAAAAGCCCCATCAGAAGCCAGCAATATGTGCAGCAAACCATTAAGGGTTTGATTAGATTCTCCACACGCCTGTAATGGAAGACGGATGAAAAATAATTTTCTAGCGTGGGGTTCAGAAAAGGCATTTTGAATCTAATGCTTCAAGAGAGGCCAAAGAGCGCCTGAAAAAGATGTTGTTTCCTCTTAACACCCAAAGGATTTTTGTGAAGCATGCTTTTTTTTCAGTTCCTCCTCTTGCTCTTTTTTTCATTTTTGGTTTCTCGCCTTAAATACTTGTATTATTTTTTTGCCATAAATTATTGGAAACTTTCATGACCTTGTGAGAAACTTGCTATATTTTGCAGCCAATCTTCTATGTAGAATGACATTTCAAGTATAAAGTGGGTGCCCTTAAATAACTCAGTTCTCTGAGCATGTTATTTTTTGAAACTATCACTCCTTTTGTATCTAGGAACTGGGTAGGGATACAATTGTTTAGGTGGTTTTGGAGATCCCCCCCAATAACTTATTAGAGGGATCCAAATAAGTGATTGAGGACTAAGTCTGATCAGTGAACAAAAGACTGGGAAACATGAGTGAATAGAATGGAATACCATGGAATAAAATATGATTTGCTGGCAGACAAAGGCATAGGTTCCTGTTATAAATCCCTTAATAATTTATTCTAAAACTTCTCCCCCCCCCTTTAAATCTTTCATATTTGTCCAAATTATCTAGTCCAGAGACATATCAAGCAGTATTTGGGAACAAAGGATATAATGATTATTGTGCCAGAGAATAAAAGCGACAAATTCACTAACTATTACTATTACCGTAGTTAAGGGAAATACTTTCACCATTATTAGAATGTTTGGGGTATAAAAATGAAGTCCCAGACTACATCTGGTTTGTAAAGGGCTGTGTTATTTGTGTGCATAGGGTGTCTGTTAAAGAAGTTGAAATCTATACAATTCTACTTTCTTCCCTAAAAGAAAGAAGAACCATCCAGCAGGCAGTTGTAATTTTAATCTTTCATTTTTAGATTTTGAGTCAGAGATTCAATTTAAGAGTAGCAACAAGTAAGGAAAACTTTACAATCTTCAGATTATATACTGAGTAATTAGGCAGGGAGGGAAGATACTTTTAGCTTGCAAGAGAGTCAAACCAGCGGCCCACAGGCCAGATGCATCATGCACAGGCCATGCCCACCCCCGGCTCTGCAAAAGAAAAAAAAGTCATGATGTGTCGTATGATGTCAAATGATGGGATCGAGTTTGACACCTGTAGTTTAAAGCAGAGGTCTCCAATCTTGGAAACTTTAAGACTTGTGGACTTCAACTCCCAGAGTTCCTCAGCCAGCAAATCTGGCTGAGGAACACTGGGAGTTGAAGTCCACAAGACTTAAAGTTGTTAAGGCTGGAGACCTCTGGTTCAAAGCAACTCTGTATAGCACAGCTTTATTTAGTGCATTTCCATGTGTTTAGTCTTTCTGCCACGGGAAGAGGTTGAATTGCAAATGTCCTATTGCCCTTCTTTGGGTACCTATAACACATTTGTTTGAGGATATGGTTCTGGTGCCATTTTGGTGCCAGACATTTTAATAGATGAGATGGGAGTGTGAATTCTTGAGCAAATAGTAATTTCTGAGTTCATCTCATGTCTACTTGAATATTTAAACAATCTCCAGAATTCACCCTACATAGTGTGATGCTGCAGACGAGCTGGATTATACTTATTGCATGAAATAAATAGTTTGACTTCCATAAGATTCTAAGCCATTTCAGACAAACATATTGGGGGTTACCATGTTCTGAAAACCCAGTTATAGGCTCGGGACATGAATGTCTGATAGAAGGAAACCATTTTCCTTCTCAATCTGCCATTAGGATCCTCCGCTTATCACAAAAGAAAAATTAATCATTAGTGTGGATATTAGTATTTGGATACATGGAAAGTTTATATTGGATTCATCAAACCATATAGAAATGAGGGAATTTCTGCTTACTTGTTACTGTTTTTAACTTACAGACAGAATGAATCCCTGTCTCCTTTTTCTTGTATAGTTTTGTTTCTACCTGAACTGTCTCCAGTTTAAAGACTGCATGTTTACATATTTCTTAATCTATTTTCTTCTATGGACAAAAAAACATGGTATCTTTGCATAAATATGGTATCTCAGGTTCTTTGCCTTCCACAGATTATTTGATGAGATTTAAGCTTCATAATTCAGGGTTTGTTGTTTTTAATTCTCTCTTGTAGCGACATATTTCATCTATCTATCTATCTATCTATCTATCTATCTATCTATCTATCTATCTATCTATCTATCTATCTATCTATCTATCTATCTATCTATCTATCTTAGATGACTCTATCTCACCAAAGCAGACTCTAGGCTTACAATCATTCAATTAAAATGCCAGATAAACCATTAAAACAATAAATAGAAATGTTAACTTTAAAACTCAGTTAAAATCAAATGGCTAGGACGGTAGCAATGGGCTCACGGTGATTGCTATCTAATCCATTAGCCACTTCCAGAATGTCACACCCCCTTTGGGGCCTCTGGCCAGTTGGCACAGAAGGTCAAAAGGCTGAAAGTTCATCTTGGGCGTCATGATGTTTCAGATGGTGGGAGCCATGCAGAAAAGGCTCTTCTTCTGGATCTTGCTAACCAAAATCCTTTGACCAATAGGGTCTGCAGCATGCCCCTTATGGCAGCACAGGTGAGGCAGGTTAACTCTCTCTCT
This sequence comes from Ahaetulla prasina, assembly GCF_028640845.1. Lineage (NCBI taxonomy): Eukaryota > Metazoa > Chordata > Lepidosauria > Squamata > Colubridae > Ahaetulla > Ahaetulla prasina. The sequence goes on along the minus strand of NC_080540.1, from coordinate 273,159,653 downwards.
CTTTCAGTAATTGTTTTGGAGAAGGGAGAGAAAGACAAAGACAGTTTGATGTAGTGGTTAAGATGCTGGCGTAAAGCATGTGACTCTGAATTCTAAGCCTCTCTCAAACACGAAAGCCAGCAACATGGCTTTAGACTAGTGATTCGCTCTCTGGCAATCAAATTTGCAAATAAGGAGGAATTTCCTGACAGTGAGAATAATTAATCAGTGGAACAGCTTGACTCCCAGAGTTGAGGTGCTCCATCATTGGAGGTTTTCAAGAAATGATTGGACAGCCATTTGTCTGGGATGGTTTAAGGACTCCTATCTTGGCAAGGGGTTGGACTAGAAGACTTTCAAGATCATATCTAGCCCTATGATTCTATGATAAGAACTGAAATTAGAGATGAAATGTGCCAGTACTCTCCACAGAGCACTCATACGATAAATAATAAGTATATACTATAATAGTTTAGGTGTATATTATTATAATGCATATGTATATACATATACATATGCATTATAATAGTATACATCTACACTGTATTATTATGCCTACACTATAATAATATGCTAGGCCAAGAATACAATGTGCTGTATGACTTATGGTAGCTTTCAGTACAACTACAAAAGCTTTAGAGTTTGAACGTTCTTGATTTGATCCCTGGCACAGTGGCCTGATAGCAGGTGCTTGCAAGGCCTTGTGGGTTTTGGGTAGAGGATGTGGTTAAATGAGGCTGAAATGCAAAGCAGACAGCAAAAGCCTTCCGTTGCAAGAGCAGCCAATGCATCTGCCCAGCCACATCAAGGTCAACGGAAAAGCATATGAATGTGTTCTCCAGGACAGCACCGGGCTGTTAAATACACACACTTAGAAATGCTATAGAGTTGTTAGTTATTGATCTGCCCTCCCACTAGGCATTTGGCAACAAACTCTAGGACGTTGACAACGAATGGGAGTCCCGAGCTTTAAAACTGCTGAACAAATAACAGCTCTACTAATTCAATCAACTGAGTTTCAAGCAATCAGGATGCCATCTGGACCTAATCTAACTCATTGCCTAAGAAGATAAAGACATCTGGACTTCCTGCATGCCAAGGACATGCACACTTAATCCCTAAGGCTGTAGGCTGTGGCCAGACTCATGCTGACAAGTTTTCTTAATTATGCTGAAATAATCCTGCTTGGCAAGGGCTGGACACTTCTTTCTTCAGAAGATTAGGAGGATCTCATTTCGTGTAGGGCAGGGCTGTCAAACTCGCAGCCCACAGCCCGGATGTGTCACGAACTGGCCACGCCCATGCCCGGTTTAGCGAAGGGGGAAAACCTCATGATACGTCATGTGATGATGCCTTGACAATGCAAGTTTGACACCTCTGATGTAGGAGAATAGAAAGAAGAGTCATCTTCCATTTTGGTGGGAAAGAATCAAATTAATCTCTTTAGGAAAGATAAAACAGAATTACATGTTCACTTGTGTTCAGCTTTTATCTCAACATTTTAGCTTTTGAGGGGTCCCTGGTGCTCTCTCTTACCTTGCTTGTTTTCTTGCAGAAATTTCATTACCCTAACTAGGTAACATCATCAGTGCAAGGAAGGAATGCTGTTTGTTGTTAGTTTATATTCTGGTGTCTTGCCTGTCTTCAGGGATGGGGGCAGTCTTAGGGATTCTTTGCTTGGGCTGTTTACTGATGGCTCTTTGGCAGTTTCTTAATTGGGGTATTGCTTATTTGATTGTTGGTCTGAAGCAGTGGTGGGTTTCTACAGGTTCACCTGGTTCGGGCGAACTGGTAGTGGCAGTGGCAGGAAGCTCCACCCACCTGCCCGGACGTCATCATGGATGCTCTGGACATATGCAGAAGGTTCTGCGCATGTGCAGAACCACCACATATGTGCAAAGCAAGGGCATGTTTGCCCGTTCACAGTTCCAAACTGTTAGTGAAGATAAGTGAAACCCACTACTGGTCTGAAGTTAACCTTGAAGTTAATCTATGCTGATCTAAGTGCTGATTACTGATGGAGCAGTATAAACTGACAGCAAACAGCGCTCCTTACTACCTTAGCATTGATGATATTACATAGTTAGAGTAATGAAACATCTGCAAGAAAACAAGCAAGCTCAGAGAGGACCAAGGACCCCCCCTTTCCAAAATAAAATATTGAGATAAAAAATCAATTGAGCACAACTGAATATGTAATTCTGTCTTCTCTTTCCCACAGAGATTAATTTGATTCCATCCCACCAAAATGAAAAATTATTCTTCTTTTTGTTCTCCTACATGAAATACCAATATTCTCCTTTATTGGTATATTAGTTTTTAAAATGTATTTTCTACTGAAACCAATGCAAATATGTTGCCTTTTATATTGGCACATTATTATGAGTAGGAAGTAGTATTGTACCATTTTCTGTGCTGACCGCTAATGCAGTGTTTCGCAACCTCAGCAACTTTAAGCTGTGTGGACATCAATTCCCAGAATTCCCCAGCCAGTATGCTCTAATTTACTTAAGAATTATAGGCTGGGTTGATTTTTCTCTCTGATTCTTTTTCACAGTGGACAAGAAACACGAGAGTCAGAGCAATGTCATATGCTGATCTTTCAAAAGCATGTCTCCATGACTGAAGATGGATTTCCCCATATTGGAAGGTTCTAAGGAAGCAAAGGTCAAAAAGAAGCTGCAATAGGAGCACATTAGGAATCTAGCAAAAGCAGCAAGGAAGCAGGTGAAGGAATGAATAGATGGAGGATACTATCCCATCTTCAGTAACTCTGGATTAACCATTAACCATTAAGAAAAATGACCAATCGCTTAGGGAAGGGTCTCCAACCTTGGCAACTTTAACATGCCTGTCCTATTGTTTCCTTTCGTTATATCCAATTAATATAGTCATTACATACTCATACTCATATATATGTTATATATTGTACAATTATTTCATGCTTATGCTTATATATACTGTGTGACAAAATAAATAAATAAAAATAAATAAACTCTCAGAATTCCCCAGCCAGATTTCCTGGCTGGAGGGTTCTGGGAATTGAAGTCCGCCAGGCTTAAAGTTGCCAAGGTTGGAGACCTCTGGCTTAGGGCATCAAGAGAAGAGCATAGTTAATGTTAGTCCTTAGTTTAGTCCTTAGTAACTAAAAACATTATTTTTAACGTAAAGGAATTTAACATTTTTGTTTGAATAAAAAATATCTCTATCAACTGCAAACAATTTTTCAGTGAGTGACTTATTGATTTGGTCTGTGTACAATACATTTTCTAGGTAGCAATTGTATAACTAGGTATTTATCTTGGCAGATTTATTTATCTTTTTGTTCAAGTGTAATTCTTCTGCTTCCTCAGTAATGCAAACATTGATTTAAAAATGTTTAGGCTAGATATACTGTATATGATTGAACTATTGTTTGCCAACTGATTTGGTATGCAGTCGTGTTTAAGGCAATGGGCTAGAAATTGTAAGACAATAAGCTTTTTTTCAGTAGTTTTATTAAGAATAAGCAGATAAAACCAATAAAGAAACCTAATTCAAACATATTAAAAAAAGAAAAAAACCATGGAAAAAAATAAGAAGTCCTCCTCAAAGACAGTAATAAAAAGAAACTTCCCTTTTCATCCCACGAATATTCGACACTAACAATCTATTTTCAATTACACCAGGTACATGTTTATTCCATACCTCACCGCATTTACTATAAACTCATCTCTAGTTTTTATAGATCACAAAGGTCCAGTAAAAATTAATACCTAACAACATATGTATATAGTCCCCTTTTTAATTTAGTCTAAATCTTCCACATCTTTTAACAAATATTGCAAATATAATAATAAAATTGAAATTATTAATTATCAGAAATAATATCAACTTATTTCATATCCAAAAAAATAAGGTAAATATTACAGACTAATCCATTACGCTATTGAACCACTTTAAAAAGAGAAACTATGCAAACTAGGTAACTATTCATTATTTAACCCAGAGTCAGATAAACCAAATTTGTGCTTTTTTCCCCTCTAGCTATCCTTAAACCCCATAGATAAAAACTGAGCTCTTTTCTTCAAATCTCTTTGCCTCTTTTCTTGAAGTTCATATGCAATTTCCATTAAGTAACTGTTTATCTTATATTTCAATTTAAAAAGATAATCTACATCACTCTTTGGGTGTATTATTTATATGTCCTTTTTAAATTTTGTGATTATCAAATTCCACTTGTAAATCCAATATCTATTACATTGGAGTAAGCCCTAAGCCAGAAATGGGCAACATTGTCCACTTTGTGTCTCATCAAGCTTCATGTAGTATGTTGAGGGTCTTTCTCCAAATATATGCAAGGCTTAAACCAATTATTGCAAAAGTTGGTTTTTTTAAATATAGAAATTACTTCAAGGCATCTATTTTATACCTCACCCTCCAACCTTCATAATGTAAAATCAGACCAACAATTTTGACTGCATCCAGTATAAGAGGACCATAGAAGAGATCCTGATAGGCCTGCATTGTTCATGGATGACTGCTTTCCCCCACTTCTCCAAGCCCACAATAAAAAGGTAAAGGTTTCCCTCGCACAAACATGCTAGTCATTCCCGACTCTAGGGGGCGGTGTTCATCTCTGTTTCAAAGCCGAAGAGCCAGCACTGTCCAAAGATGTCTCCGTGGTCATGTGGCCGGCATGACTCAATGGCATGACTCAGTGCCAAAGGCACACGGAACCTTCCCGCCAAAGGTGGTCCTTATTTTTCTACTTGCATTTTTTACCTGCTTTCGAACTAGGTTGGCTGAAACTGGGACAAGTAACGGGAGCTCACCCTGATACGTGGACTAGGGATTCAAACTGCTGAATTGCTGACCTTTCAATTGACAAGCTCAGTGTCTTACCTACTAAGCCACTGCGTCCACCAAAAAGCCCACAATAGACAGGTCAAATTAAGTCAAACCACATTATGGTTTCACTTCATGCACGAACCCAAACTCTAGGACTGATGCAATTTGGGCTTCCTCATTTGCTTCTTTGATGCACAGCAATCCATTTATCTTTTCAAGAGTTCTTGGATGCTTGGGTGCCTGCTTAACTAATTCCAATGCAGTCTTCTGGAAAGAAATCTAAAATGTTTAATTTGGCCATTCAATCTATCCCAAAAGGAACACTTTCGATTGTGATTCAGTCCCAGACTTTGATGTTAGCTCGACACTTAAAACTTTGTGTCCTTATAGAGAAGTGATCTATGCATATGGCTGGATCTGGGTTATTAGAATAAAAAGGTCTTGCATGAATCTTTGTACACTAATTGAAATGTCAAGGCCCGGACAAAAAATCAGATAATACAGTATTGAATTTCATGCAGCAGAGACACCTAGTGGTCATTTGTAATAATTTTTATTTGTAGTTTTTGTGCCTTTCAGTCAGTGTTGACTTTTGGCGATTTTCTGGACAAGTTCCTGTGATTTTCTTGCAAGATTTTAGAAGTGGGTTGCCATTGCCTCCTTCCCAGGACTAAGAGACGTGATTGACCCAAGATCACCCAGCTGGTTTTGTATCTAAGGTGGGACTACCACTCACAGTCTCCTGGTTTCTACCCTGGGGTCTCACCCACTACACCAAACTGGTTCTCTTAAGTGTTGCATGGGCTGGTTAAAAAAAAAATCCATTGTCTGTGAGCTATCTTTTAATATAGAAGCTATTAATTAACAAATTAAAATACATATATGACATGATCAGATTATGTAGTCTTGATGTGACAGAATTCAGGTATATGAATAGGACAAAGGGCTCTTGAATGCTTTGAGGCAATTTTGTCGTTCTCTGACAGTGTTGGAGACAAAAGATGAATTAGGAAAGGACTTGTGTGTCTCGCACAGCTGGAGCAAGTGTGAAAGTAGGTTTGAAGAGATTTTTGAAAATCCTGGTGGAGGAAATTCTGAAAATGAAGAAAGATGTTGGTTTCAAAGTTTAAAACTTTTTGAATGAATAAGGCCCTTTGCTTTTCCTGGTCAGAAAACATTGTACTAGATGGGAGTAGTATAGGGAGTAAAGTCCTGCCATATTCAGCACATTAATATATCCAATTTCTGCAAGGCAAAGCAGATCAATTCACTGGACACAACTGCAGGATACATTCTATCCATCTACAACTCAAATCTCATAATAACAGAGTTGGAAGGGACCTTGGAGGTCTTCTAGTCCAACCCCCTGCCCAGGCAGGAAACCCTACACCATTTCAGACAAATGGCTATCCAGCGTTTTCTTAAAAATTTCCAGTGTTGGAGCATTCACAACTTCTGCAGGCAAGTTGTTCCACTGATTAATTGGTCTAACTGCCAGGAAATTTTGCCTTAGTTCTAAGTTGCTTCTCTCCTTGATCAGTTTCCACCCATTGCTTCTTGTTCTACCCTCAGGTGCTTTGGAGAATAGTTTGACTCCCTCTTCTTTGTGGCAACCCCTGAGATATTGGAACACTGCTATAATGTCTCCCCTAGTCCTTCTTTTCATTAAACTAGACATACCCAGTTCCTGCAACCGTTCTTCATATGTTTTAGTCTCCAATCCCCTAATCATCTTTGTTGCTCTTCTCTGCACTCTTTCTAGAGTCTCAACATCTTTTTTACATCGTGGTGACCAAAACTGAATGCAATATTCCAAGTGTGGCCTTACCAAGGCATTATAAAGTGGTATTAACACTTCATGTGATCTTGATTCTATCCCTCTGTTTATGCAGCCCAGAACTGTGTTGACATGACTGGCTCATATCTAAATGGTTGTCCACTAGGACTCCAAGATCTCTCTCACAGTTACTACTATTGAGCAAGGTACCACATATAGGGTACCTGTGCATTTTTGTTTTTTTGCCTAAATGTAGAACCTTACTTTTTTCACTGTTGAATTTCATTTTGTTAGTTAGCGCCCAATGTCCAAGTCTGTCAAGATCCTTCTGTATCTTGAGCCTATCTTCTGGAGTGTTGGCTATTCCTGCCAGCTTGGTGTCATCTGCAAATTTGATAAGTTCCCCATCTATCCCCTTGTCCAAGTCACTGATGATGTTGAAGAGTACTGGGCCTAAAACAGAGCCTTGGGGTACTCCACTGCATACTTCCCTCCATGTGGATGAAGTTCCATTGAGGACTACATCTTGATTAAATGTTTCCCTGGATGTCACCCCATCTTGAAACCTTGTTGTTGTTAATTGCAAAGTTGTGTCCGGCCCATCACGACCCCATGGACAACGTTCCTCCTATCCTTCCTGTCCTCTACTATCTTCTGTAGTCGATTTAAGCTCACGCCTACTGCTTCAGTGACTCCATCTCGTTCTCTGTTGTCCCTTTCTTCTGTTGCCCTCAATCGTTCCCAGCATTAGGCTCTTCTCCAGTGAGTCTTTCCTTCTCATCTTGAACCTATTATTCTTCAAGTATGTTATATTCCCAGCCAATACTGTATGTCCAACATATGTAGAGGCAAAAGCTGGATTAATTCTCCCCTGATCATGAATCGAGAATGGGCGATGGATGCTTATATTACAGACAATGTAAATGAGCTAAAAACTATAGCTAAATGAAGCATCAGAGCTTCCTGACTTCCTGACTTAAGACGTGATCAACTTTGGAAGAATGCTACTCATGCACTGAACCGGCCTCCTTGTAAGATTGTGAACAGATCAAGGTTACAGTGGAATGTTTTTCACATTGTACCAGACCATAATATTATTTTGTGTGCGTTCATATTGTGTGAATCCAACTATTAATGATCTTATAAGCAAATCTTGTGTCCATTTCAATTTTGTGAACTATCAATTCTTCCCTCTTCTCTAATCTCAAAGTGAAACCAACTTACTGGGTGGAACTCAGCACTTTTTGGAAATATTTGGTAAAACTCTGATGTTGTGTTAGGACCTTTCCTAACACTTGGTTCTTGCTTGAATATATCCCAACCACTTCTTCATTTGCCTGCCCTGCAGTACATTTCTGCTTGGGACACAGGGAGAAGAAGACAGTAGGGGTAGGAAGAAAAGAGGAAAATGCACTTCAGAAAAAGGGCATTTTTTTCCCACATAAAATCATCCCAAGGGTGCTTTTTCAAGAGGCAAATGGACTCTCTTGTTTGTTTGTTTTTTTATTTGAATTTATATCCCGCCCTTCTCCGAAGACTCAGGGCGGCTTACAATGTGTTAAGCAATAGTCTTCATTCATTTGTATATTATATACAAAGTCAACTTAATTGCCCCCAACAATCTGGGTCCTCATTTTACCTACCTTATAAAGGATGGAAGGCTGAGTCAACCTTGGGCCTGGTGGGACTTGAACTTGCAGTAATTGCAAGCAGCTGTGTTAATAACAGACAGACTTAGTCCATTGAGCCACCAGAGCCGCCATCAGTTCTGAAGAAGAGAGCTGAAGAAGGTTCTTGGATGAGAAGTGAAATGTCTTCAAAGAAAAACAGGAAAGTCCAGTTGCCTCTTGAAAAAGCACCTTTAGCATAACCATGAGATACAATCCACCTCCGATGATTGGTACTGGTGAGGCTATGTCTGCTTCATCTGCTTTCTAGAAATAGCAATAGTACTTAGCACATAGCCTTATATACCACTTCATAGTGCTTTACAGCCCATTTAAAGAGGTTTACAGAATCAGCATATTGTGCCCAATAGTCCGGGTCCTCATTTTACTGATCTCAATAGGATGGAAGACTGAGTCAAGGTTCGAACTTCTGGCAGTTGGCAGTCAGCAGTATTAGCTTGCAATACTGCATTCTAACCACTGCTCCATCATGGCTCTTCTCGTTGCAACTTCAAAAAAATATTCTTTGTGAAGTAAGTCATGGAGTCACTACGCCACGACTTTTAAGGTTCATGCTCATGCATCCCTATGACAGCCATAGAAAAGATGTGTAGTTCATAGGTAGCATGGAGATGAAGGTGATTTGTCCTGCCATATTCTTGGTTAATCTTCATAACCAAGAGGAGGATGAAATGCTTAATGAAAATCAGAAGCACAGAACAAGAGTTTCTCACACAAATATGGGTGGGAGAATGTTGTTGTTCTGTAGCTCTTTGCTGGATAGGACCCAGTGGTGGGATTCAGCCAGTTTGCACCACTTCGGGAGAACCAGTTGTTAACTTTCTGAGCAGTTTGGTGAACCGGTTGTTCGAAGAAATCATTAGGGCAAAGAACCGGTTATTAGATTATTTGAATCCCACTACTGATCGGACCCATTTTCAACTTTTTTGCCACAGTTATTACTATTGAGCAAGGTACCACATATAGGGTACCTGTGCATTTTTGTTTTTTTGCCTAAATGTAGAACCTTACTTTTTTCACTGTTGAATTTCATTTTGTTAGTTAGCGCCCAATGTCCAAGTCTGTCAAGATCCTTCTGTATCTTGAGCCTATCTTCTGGAGTGTTGGCTATTCCTGCCAGCTTGGTGTCATCTGCAAATTTGATAAGTTCCCCATCTATCCCCTTGTCCAAGTCACTGATGATGTTGAAGAGTACTGGGCCTAAAACAGAGCCTTGGGGTACTCCACTGCATACTTCCCTCCATGTGGATGAAGTTCCATTGAGGACTACATCTTGATTAAATGTTTCCCTGGATGTCACCCCATCTTGAAACCTTGTTGTTGTTAATTGCAAAGTTGTGTCCGGCCCATCACGACCCCATGGACAACGTTCCTCCTATCCTTCCTGTCCTCTACTATCTTCTGTAGTCGATTTAAGCTCACGCCTACTGCTTCAGTGACTCCATCTCGTTCTCTGTTGTCCCTTTCTTCTGTTGCCCTCAATCGTTCCCAGCATTAGGCTCTTCTCCAGTGAGTCTTTCCTTCTCATCTTGAACCTATTATTCTTCAAGTATGTTATATTCCCAGCCAATACTGTATGTCCAACATATGTAGAGGCAAAAGCTGGATTAATTCTCCCCTGATCATGAATCGAGAATGGGCGATGGATGCTTATATTACAGACAATGTAAATGAGCTAAAAACTATAGCTAAATGAAGCATCAGAGCTTCCTGACTTAAGACGTGATCAACTTTGGAAGAATGCTACTCATGCACTGAACCGGCCTCCTTGTAAGATTGTGAACAGATCAAGGTTACAGTGGAATGTTTTTCACATTGTACCAGACCATAATATTATTTTGTGTGCGTTCATATTGTGTGAATCCAACTATTAATGATCTTATAAGCAAATCTTGTGTCCATTTCAATTTTGTGAACTATCAATTCTTCCCTCTTCTCTAATCTCAAAGTGAAACCAACTTACTGGGTGGAACTCAGCACTTTTTGGAAATATTTGGTAAAACTCTGATGTTGTGTTAGGACCTTTCCTAACACTTGGTTCTTGCTTGAATATATCCCAGCCACTTCTTCCTTTGCCTGCCCTGCAGTACATTTCTGCTTGGGACACAGGGAGAAGAAGACAGTAGGGGTTGGAAGAAAAGAGGAAAATGCACTTCAGAAAAAGGGCATTTTTTTCCCACATAAAATCATCCCAAGGGTGCTTTTTCAAGAGGCAAATGGACTCTCTTGTTTGTTTGTTTTTTTATTTGAATTTATATCCCGCCCTTCTCCGAAGACTCAGGGCGGCTTACAATGTGTTAAGCAATAGTCTTCATTCATTTGTATATTATATACAAAGTCAACTTAATTGCCCCCAACAATCTGGGTCCTCATTTTACCTACCTTATAAAGGATGGAAGGCTGAGTCAACCTTGGGCCTGGTGGGACTTGAACTTGCAGTAATTGCAAGCAGCTGTGTTAATAACAGACAGACTTAGTCCATTGAGCCACCAGAGCCGCCATCAGTTCTGAAGAAGAGAGCTGAAGAAGGTTCTTGGATGAGAAGTGAAATGTCTTCAAAGAAAAACAGGAAAGTCCAGTTGCCTCTTGAAAAGCACCTTTACCATAGAACCTGACATTTCATTTCAAGCATAAGTGACTTGATAGTTGAGTGAGTTGCCAATAAGATTGTCAAGTTGTTTATAATTTGAAGCACCTTTTTTTTCCTGGCAGTATCTCCTATGATAGAGATTTAAGTAATTGTATGTGAAAATTAAAAATGCAATATTCTTTGAAAAGCCAGCATCTATCCTACAGTGGGATTATTGTAATACTACTGTAGAAATAATTCAAAGATGTTTTAGTTTAGCCAGTTCTATAGTTCTATAAGAGGGATGAAGACACTTTGGCTTCATAGGTAATTGATTTGAAGGCCACACGGCAAATGTGTTTTGCATTGTTGGAAACTGCAATGTGGCACTGAGTCAGTGGTGGAATTCATTTTTTTTACTACTGGTTCTGTGGGCGTGGCTTGGTGGGCATGGCAGGGGAAGGATACAGCCAAATCTCCATTTCTATCTCACTCCAGCGGAAGGATATTGCAAAATCTCTATTCCCACCCCACTCTGGGGCCAGCCAGAGGTGGTATTTGCCAGTTTTCCAAACTACTCAAAATTTCCACTACCGGTTCTCCAGTACCTATCAGAACCTGCTAAACCTTGCACTGAGTGGTGCAACTGTCTTGCAAAATGTCCATCAGCCAGCCATAAAACACACAGAGGGAAGTTTATTTATTTATTTATTTATTATTTACATTTCTATACCGCCCTTCTCCGAAGACTCAGGACGGTTTACAGCCAAGTTAAAAAGACATATACAAAAATTAAAACACAATATTTGAAATTTAAAAATCTGAAACCGAATATTAAAATAACAAGAAATAAAACCACTCAATTAAAAATTACTCTTAGGCCAACCCTGCTCGTTGAAACAAAAAAGTCTTGAGCTCGCGCTTAAAGGCCCGGAGGTCGGGAAGAAGGCGTAGCCCCAGAGGCAGTTCGTTCCATAGGGTAGGTGCCCCAACAGAGAAGGCTCTTCCCCTGGGGGCCGCCAGCCGACATTGTTTAGCTGACGGCACCCCGAGGAGACCCTCCCTGTGGGAGCGCACAGGTCGATGGGAGGCTATTGGCGGCAGTAGGCGGTCCCATAAGTAACCTGGTCCTATGCCATGGAGTGCTTTAAAGGTGATCACCAACACCTTGAATTGCACGCGGAAGACCACCGGCAACCAGTGCACCTTGCGTAGGAGAGGTGTTATATGGAAGCTCCGAGACGCTCCCTCTATCCCCCGCGCATTCTGTACCAGTTGAAGTCTCCCGGTGCTCTTCAAGGGGAGCCCCATGTAGAGAGCATTGCAGTAATCCAGGCGGGAGGTAACAAGGGCATGAGTGACCGTGCATAACGAATCCCGGTCCAGGAAGGGACGCAGTTGGCGGATCAGGCGAACCTGATAAAAAGCTCCCCTGGCAACGGCCGTCAAGTGTTCTTCCAACGACGGCCGTGCATCCAGGAGAATGCCTAAGCTGCAAACCAACTCCCTGGGGGCCAGTGACTCGCCCCCCACAGTCAGCGATGGAACTAGCTGACTGTACCGGGACGCCGGCATCCACAGCCACTCCGTCTTGGATGGGTTGAGTCGAAGTCTGTTCGTCCCCAACCAGACCCGAACTGCTTCAAGGCACTGGGACATCACATTGACGGCTTCGTTGGGGTGATCTGGGGTGGAAATGTACAGTTGAGTGTCATCAGAGTACAGCTGGCAACTCACCCCAAAACCACGGATGATCTCGCCCAACGGTTTGATGGAATACAGTCCAGAATCCCAGGACGGAGGGAGGGTTGAATTCCAGAAAAGCAAAAATGAAGTTTAGATCTTAAGTTTGTATGGGAGAAAGAGGATTAAGACAGTTCATTCCTAGCAGTTCCCAGAGTGTATGTTTAATAATGCAAGTACAGGAAATTGTTGTGGCTCCAGCCCCCACCCCCAGCATGACCCCCTGCCAGAGAGTGACTCAGAGAGTGAGGGGGAAGGGCCGTCAGGGCTCCCTTCTGCAGGGCTGGCTTCCCTGGCTCAGCTCCAGGAGCCAGAGGCAGGCCAGGTAGAAGAGGTGACGAGGCCTCTGTCTCCAGTATCTCCCCTCACCCAGGAAACACTTCCAGACCCAATTTGGAATCTGAGGACAATCAGTCCTGGTTAGATCCCAAGTTTCGTAGACAAGAGAGGCGGAACAACAGAAGCAGGGGTGAGGCAGGCCTAGAAAGTGCTGAGTCACAGAGCCACACCCCACAGGGTATAAAAGCAGGAAGGGCTGCTATACTGCTTCGTGATGAACAAATTAAACTGCCTAGAGAGAACTTGAGCTGAAGTACTGTTTATTCCTGACTTCCTGGTTGACATGCCGGCATCAAGAAAGATAACAGAAAAACCTTGGCAGACGCTCGCTGGGTTGCTGCCAGAGCTGATAGCTGCCGTGGACTCAATTGCCGGCTAATTGAGTCATTTTCTCGTGCCTCCCGGACTGAGGTGGGAGGACAGAACAGAAATCCTTGTCTTACTACCACAACTGATCCCAAAATTTCCATTGCTGAGTAAGACAGTTGTGAAGTTAATTTTGCTTCACTTTACGACCTTTTTTGCTGAAGTTGTTAAGTGAATCACTGCAGCTGCTAAATTAATTGTTAGGTAAATTAATTGTTAGGTAAATCTGGCTTCCTAATTGACACTGCTTGTCACAAAAGGTAATCACATGAGCTTGGGACACTGTAATTGTCATAAATATTCAGTTGCCAAGTGTCTGAATTTTGATCATATGATATTGGGGATACTGCAGTGGTCGTAAGTGTGCAAAACAGTTTTCCATTGTAACTTTGATCAGTCATTAAATGAGCTGTTTTAAGTTGAGGACTTCTGTAGTCTGTTTTAATTTGGCAAGATTTCTTCTATAGGTGAGGAAATATAAGGGAAACTGCTTGGAAGAATCTCAGTGTCCTTGATTTTTTTTCCTCTTGATTTTCTTGATTTTTGGAGCTTGACAGGAAGAGAGTAAAGAGATGGTGCTGACAGCCGTTCTTTTTATTGCCCCAACAAGAGGAAGGAGAGTTTGCTGGTACATATTACATATTAGACTAGGGCTAAAAGTAGATGGAACAATTCGTGATTCATCTTATTATACAAGCCTGCCTTTTTGTTATGTGAACCAAGTCCATATGATTAGCCATAATATATAGATGCAGTCTATTGTATGAACATGTCCATTGTGCTTTGTTAACTGGCTTTAGGATATTAAGTGAATAATCTGGATAAAGAGAGAGGGAGGGAGGGAGGGAGGGAGGGAGGGAGAGGGAGAGATAGAGAGAGATGTAGGAAAACACAAGGATGTTTAAAGGGGCTCTGTTATAAGGACTAAAAATTATATATAGGATAGGTGTGAGGATTCAGTTCAAGGCAAAATTAAACTTTCCAAGACTTTAGAATACGTAAATCAGATCTTTGGACTTTCTTCCTTTCAAGCCACAGAGAAGGCAACATGCTAACCAGTTCTCCAAATGGTAGCCAATTTCCAACATCCTTAAGAGTAGTGAAGATTAGAAAGCAACTTTTAATTACTTAAATCATTACTAATTACTAATCATAGTGTGGCATGTCACTATTTTCTACTGTAAACACTTGTCATCTGCCTTGAGAGGTATTGGCTTTCAATTGCAGAATTCTTAGCTGTTACCTGCTGGTATTCATTTACCTTCGCTACTGGTTCGCAAATGTGAGAGCCTTCTGCGCATGCGCACAGGGTCAAAAATGGGACGTGATGACATCCGGGTGGGTGGGCAGAGCCTCCAGCCGCCGCCACTACTGGTTCGCCTGAACCGGATAGAACTGGCTGAATACCACCACTGCCTAGAGGGCACCAGGTTAAGGAAAAGTTATGTGGTTGTGAAGAAGGCTGCATGATCAGCCTGCTTTACTCTGATTGGTTCTTAGATCTTACTAGGCGCTCACCTTTGGGATGGCTGCAGTGCGATTTCTTAGCATCTCCTTATTCAGTTTATTGTGGGAAACTAAACTGCTTAAACTGACCAGTAAATTTTAGCAATAGCACTTAGACATATATACTGCTCCATAGCGCTTTACAGCATTCTCTGAGCAGTTTACAAATGTCAGTATATTGCCCCAACAATCCCAGTCCTCATTTTACTGACTTGAAAGGAGGGAAGACTGATTTGACCTTGAGCCAATCAAACTCCTGGTTGTGGGCAGAGGTAGCCTGCAAAACTGAATTCTAACCACTGTACCACCATTGTTTTTAGCTTCTAGATCCTCTTGCTTTCTTTTGAAAACTTTCTTTTCAGCATTTGTTTAAGAAACTTTCCCCACATCAAGACCCTTCAACTCACAGAATCCAAATTGGCTGCCTGCAATTTGGCAGTTCAAATCTCACCAGGCTCAAGGTTGACTCAGTCTTCCATCCTTCCGAGATGGGTAAAATGAGGACCCAAATTGTTGGGGGAAATATGCTGACTCTGTAAACTGCTTAGAGAGGGCTGGAAAGCACTGTAAAGCAGTATATAAGTCTAAGTGCTATTGCTATCCTAGAGATGGTAGCAATCCTTAGAGGACATCAAGTCTGATGTCTGATGTTCAGGGCAGAAATCTAAATAGCCTGACTAGGTGGCTCAGTGTCTAAGACACCAAGTTTGTCAATCAGAAAGGTTGGCAGTTTGGCGGTTCGAATCCATAGTACAGGTCTCCTGCGTGAGCAGGATGTTGGACTAGATGACCTCCAAGGTCCCTTCCAACTCTGTTACTATTAAACTGTTAAAATACACCACAGAAAGGTGGATATCTAATCTCTGAACAAATCTATGCAATAAAGCATGCATGTTGCTTTCTTAAGTAACTGATTTCATTATTGAATGGCTCTTACTGCCACTTTTTTCCTTATGTTCAGTCAGAATCTGCCTTCTTAGAAGTTGACTTCACTGTGTTGTATTTGATGTTTTAGAATGATGGACAGCAGGTTTTAATCGTCTCCTGTGTGACAATCTTTCCAGCTATCTTCCCTTTTAGTTTTCTCTGTTCAGGATTAAACATATAAATCTCTTTTCATAGCACTTTTTAAAATCTTCTAAACATTTTCCATGCCCTTCTCAAAACTCATACCAGTTCATCTGGTTCTTTGTTAGAAGGAGAGGTGCTCAGAACTGAGTCCAACCCGCAAGGTGGTGGAGGTATGATTTGGAAATTATGTTTCTGAACATATTGTCTAAAATAGGGGTCTCCAACCTTGGTCCCTTTAAGACTTGTGGACTTCAACTTCAGCTTTGCTGGCTGAGGGACTCTGGGAATTGAAATCCACAAGTCTTAAAGGGACCAAGGTTGGAGACCCTGGTCTAAAATTGCATTATAACATTACTATCACATATTTAGTCTGCAGTCAATTATTTTCACAACTTCTCCAATTCATTGTCTTCTGTTCTACTATTGCCTGGTATTGCCACATCAATTATCCGCACTGTCTTCTTTTCAGACACAATTAAAGTTGGTGTGCTATGAATCAAGAATTTTATCAGTTTGTATTCAGAAATGCTGCAGTATTTTAACCTGCTCATTTTTGACCACTTTTTCAACTCTATATTCACACCAATATTTCATTGCTGACACATGATAATTTTTTACATTATCATGTAAATTTTACATGATTCCAGTGAATCATTTTTGGCAATGGTGCTATGCCATTGTTTAAAATCAGTTTGTGTGATCTTTTTGCATACCTGAACATGTGATCTACTCAGTAGTGGGTTTCAAAACCCGTTGCTACCGGCTCGCTCGCACGGTCGTACTCGTGCGCAACGCTTTTGCATGTCTGGGTGGGTTGGCGGAGCCTCCCACCGCCTCTACTGGTTCATCTGATCCAGGGTGAACCAGTAGCAACCTACCACTGGAGCTACAGTTTCTTCTATCTCTTTGTGCAGACCGAGTTTTGAATCATTCAATGATTTTTCAATTCTGGACTTGATTGCATTAATTCTACTATCTTGCTCTTGAGCAGACAAAATCAAGGCTTCAGTTTCTTATTTTTCTTTTTAGGTTTCAGTTGTAAGCCATTAACATATTTTATCTTGATCCACTTACAGAAATTGACCAGAAAATGTTCAGTTTTTAATCCCTTTCAGTCTATTTTTGACTATTTATGCTGTTACTACTGGTGGTTTAATTTATTTTTTAAAAATTCATCTTCAGTGCTTTTTCTTGGCAGCATTCTGTTCTTATTTTTATTACATTATTTCAACGTTCATGTTTTATTTCCTGAACACTCAGTAAGTTCCAATTTTTAACTTGTATCAGTGATTGTTCTTGGCTGTCTTTTATGTAATCAGGGTTTGTTTTTCTAGTTTGTCTGATTTGAAATGAATCAGAGGTGGTATTCAGCAGGTTCTGACCAGTTCTGGAGAAACGGTAGCGGAAATTTTGAGTAGTTCAGAGAACCGGTAAATACCACTTCTGGCTGGCTCCACCCCCATCTAGTCTCTGCTTCCCGAGTCCCAGCTGATTGGGAGGAAATGGGGATTTTGCAGTAACCTTCCCCTGGAGTGTGGAGGGAATGGAGATTTTACTGTATCCTTCCCCTGCCACACCCACCAAGCCACACCCACCAAGCCATGTCATGCCCACCAAGCCATACCCACAGAACCGGTAGTAAAATTTTTTGAATCCCACCACTGAAATGAACCTCTGCCTCCATTTCTGCAGGGCAGAAATAATTTATCAATTTCATTACAGGGATACAATG
The DNA here is from genome assembly GCF_028640845.1 of Ahaetulla prasina. Lineage (NCBI taxonomy): Eukaryota > Metazoa > Chordata > Lepidosauria > Squamata > Colubridae > Ahaetulla > Ahaetulla prasina. The sequence goes on along the minus strand of NC_080540.1, from coordinate 273,142,053 downwards.
CATAGTGAATTCTATGTAATAATGCATAGTGAATTCTATTCTATTCTATTCTATTCTATTCTATTCTATTCTATTCTATTCTATTCTATTCTATTCTAATAATAATAATAATAATAATAATAATAATAATAATAATAATAATAATAATAATAATAATAATAATAATAATAATAATAATAATTTAATTTTTATACCGCCCTTCTCCCGAAGGACTCAGGGCGGTGAACAGGAAGATAAAATAATACAATATGTTACAATAAAAACACTATTTAAAAAACTTATTCAATGTGGCCTAAATTTAAAATACAATACAAAATATAAAATAAACCCCAATAAAATCCATGTTTAAAAACTCTATTTAAGCCAGTCCTGCTCGGAAGAATAGATATGTCTTCAGCTCGCGGCGAAAGGTCCGGAGGTCAGGAAGTTGTCGAAGTCCTGGGGGAAGCTCATTCCAGAGGGTAGGTGCCCCCACCAAGAAGGGTCTCCCCCTGGGGGTCGCCAGCCTACACTGTTTGGCTGACGGCACCCTGAGAAGACCCTCTCTATGGGAGCGTACCGGCCAGTGGGAGGCATGTGGTAACAGAAGGCGGTCCTGAAGATATCCCGGTCCTATGCCATGGAGCGCTTTAAAGGTGGTAACCAGCACCTTGAAGTGCACTCGGAAAATCACAGGTAGCCAGTGCAGCCTGCGCAGGATCGGTGTTATATGGGAGCCACGAGCGGCTCCTCTATCTGGCTGCATTCTGAACCAACTGAAGTCTCCGGGTGCACCTCAAGGGGAGCCCCATGTAGAGAGCATTGCAGTAGTCCAGGCGAGAAGTGACGAGGGTGTGAGTGACCGTGCATAAGGCATCCCGGTTCTATTCTATTCTATTCTATTCTATTCTATTCTATTCTATTCTATTCTATTCTGTTCTGTTCTGTTCTGTTCTGTTCTGTTCTGTTCTGTTCTGTTCTATTCTATTCTATTCTGAATAGTCATTAGCTTTTTTTGTTTTTAGGTCCAAGCTGTGCAGCATCTTGTCTCCATTTAATAATTCCAGCAATGTATCGTTTCAGAGGTATGGCTCAGGTATTGAAGGCTTTGATGATGTTTCCTCAATTCAACTTTGTCTTTAACACTTTTCTCACTTTTTGGATGTATTCTTTATTAAAGATATTTTTAACTTGTCCATGCTTGTTGTTATCTAACTATAAAATAGCCAGATACTTATAGGCTTCATCCTGCTGGTTCCTGCTGGTTTGACCATTTGACATTTCTATTCCATCACTGTTCATGATTTTACTCTGATTTATTCATATTGTAGAACAAGTGCATCAAACTCACGGGCCGCAGGCCAGATGCGATACATGATGGCCCCCCTGCCCCGCCCCAGTTTAGCAAAGGGGAATAAAGTCCCGATACATCACGTGATGATGCTGTGACAACACGAGTTTGACACCCCTGCTGTAGAACATTTATCTAGGTGAAATTTCACTGCTATATCTGTATTAAAAACATCTTACAGTATTTGTCAATGACTGAATTTCAAATTCTGATTTTCCATAAAACTGAATATTTAATTTTTTGTAATGAACTTTCTTTGGCCTATTAATTCTTGTCCAGTGATATTTGAATATGTATGAATTAGTTTCCAACGTGCAAGCATTCACTTGTTTTATTAATAATTTGTTTTAAGTATTTTTATATTGATGATTGAGTAATCTACAGTTAAATCCATTGTCTAAGACTGATGGAACTTTCAAGTTATAACCAAGGACCTAAGAATAGAATAGAACAGAATAGAATAGAATAGAATTCTTTATTAGCCAAGTGTAATTGGACACACATGGAATTTGTCTTGGTGCATATGCTCTTGGAGTACATAAAAGAAAAGATACATTCATCAAGAATCATAAGGTACAACACTTAATGAAGTCATAGGGAAACAGTCAATATAAACCTTAAGGATACTGCACTAATCAAGAAGAGGGCCGTGAAAATACTTACAGATCCCTCACATCCAGGACATAAGCTGTTTCAACTCCTACCCTCAAAACGATGCTATAGAGCACTGCACACCAGAACAACTAGACACAAGAACATCTTTTCCCGAAGGCCATCACTCTGCTAAACAAATAATTCCCTCAACACTGTCAAACTATTTACTAAATCTGCACTACTATTAATCTTCTCATAGTTCCCATCACCAATCTCTTTCCACTTATGACTGTATGACTGTAACTTTGTTGCTGGCAATCCTTATGATTTATATTGATATATTGACCATCAATTGTGTTGTAAATGTTGTACCTCAATGAATGTATCTTTTCTTTTATGTACACTGAGAGCATATGCACCAAGACAAATTCCTTGTGTATCCAATCACACTTGGCCAATAAAAAATTCTATTCTATTCTATTCAACAAGGTTACAGTCATACAGTCATACGTGGGAAGAGATGGGTGATAGGAACGATGAGTAGATTAATAGTAATGCAGACTTAGTAACTAGTTTGACAGTGTTGAGAGAATTATTTGTTTAGCAGAGTGATGGCGTTCAGGAAAAAAACTGTTCTTGTGTCTAATTGTTCTGGACATAAGAAATATTAAGGTAGCATCTAGGCATCTAGGCAGTTCCAAGCAAGGCGGTTTATTATCCCAGATCATAGCAAAACATCCTCTCTTGAAACTGGGTAATTTTGGAAGATAAAGTTCTGACACTGAACTTGTTCTTGCCTTCTGTGCTTTTGAAAAATATCATTACAAGATGATTTTTCTCATTCCCTTCGCCCTCAAACAGGTGCTCAGTTTGTCTTTTGTGGCGGTGTGCTAATCACTGGAAACCTACCCTATAAAGCACAAGTTGTTCTTGCCAGAAAAATGTGAGCTGTTCCTTATCCTCCTGCTCAGTATATTTGGAGAGAAGCCAGAGGAGACGAGAATAAAAGACACACAAGCGTCTGTCAATCTGAAAAGCCATTTCTGCAGAGTTCTCTGGCATGGAGAATTAGGTCTCCTGAAAAGTACTTCCTAGGATAGGACAGGAGGTGGCAAGAGACCCAACTGCAGGTGATAAGCCCGCTGGTTATTCTCATGCTACTTGTGTGGTTTTATGTGCCGATGTGAAATGAATCTCAATGTCACTTAATAAGCCACAGTTTGGCTGCTTATCATCCCCTCCTCTAGATTGGCTTACCACAATAAAATAAAAAGAGGCAAGATAGCACTTTGGGAGATGAGCTTATCCTCACAGGTAGAAGTTTATAGTGATAAATGTGAGAGCGAGAGTAATAAAGAACAAAAATAATTGCTTCATTGATAGTATCTTCACAACTTGCCTCATAAATTATTCCACCAGCGTTATCAGTGGCTTCTGTTAATTGCCTCTCCTGCCTGCAGTGTGAAGGCTGTGCTTGCAGCAATACAAATTTTATTCTTTGCCATCCTTCCTTTTGACAAAAGATCTGAGTTACTCCCTAAACCTGTGGAAATATATAATTGCCTTAAACCTGCAGCAGGCAATTTTATTGAAGTCAGGATGGGGACATTAAAAAAAAAAAAAAAGACCTTGTATTTGTGAGGCAGTGATGTGGTAATGTCACTGGAGGGACATTAAGGCTGAGATTTTCATATTTATTTTGGTTTTCATATTGATCTTGATGGTAGAAGTGGACTAAAAAAAAAGAAAAAAAGTCCACAGAGACTTAATGCATCTGTTTTGTTTTCTATTTTGGAAAAAATACCAAAACAACCTACACAGCAAACACACACACACAAACACACACAGACACAGATACAGACACACACACACACACACACAAGCTGGGGTGACACGTCGCCTGCAAAATTCTTGCCTTAAATCAAAGGCTTGCCTTAAGTCTGGATGGGGAGAAACAGGCTCAACTCAACCCTTCCAAGACCGAGTGGCTGTGGATGCCAACATCCCGGTACAGCCAGCTGATTCCATCGCTGACTGTTGGGGGCGAATTGCTGGCCCCCACGGAAAGGGTTTGCAATCTAGGCGTTCTCCTGGATGCACGGCTGTCTTTAGAAGAACATATGACGGCCGTCGCCAGGGGAGCTTTTTATCAGGTTCGCCTGATACGTCAGTTGCGTCCCTTTCTAGACCAGGTTTCCCTCTGCACAGTCACTCATGCCCTCGTCACATCCCACCTGGACTACTGCAATGCTCTCTACATGGGGCTCCCCTTGAAGGGCACCCGGAAGTTCCAACTGGTCCAGAATGCGGCTGCGCGGGTGATAGAGGGAGCATCTCGTGGCGCCCATGTGACACCTCTCCTGCACGGGGTCTGCACTGGCTCCCGGTGGTCTTTCGGGTGCAATTCAAGGTGCTGGTTATCACCTTTAAAGCGCTCCATGGCATAGGACCGGATTATTTACGGGACCACCTACTGCCACCAGTAGCCTCGACCTGTGCCATCGACCTGTGCGCTCCCACAGGGAGGGTCTCCTCAGGATGCCGTCGGCCAAACAATGTTGGCTGGTGATCCCCAGGGGGAGGGCCTTCTCTGTGGGGGCTCCTGCCCTCTGGAATGAGCTGCCTCCGGGGCTTCGCCAACTCCCTGACCTCCGGACCCTTCGCCGTGAGCTGAAGACACTTTTGTTCCATCGCGCAAGGCTAGCTTGAACGCAGTTTTAAACGGGGTTTTTAAATTGGGTTTTTATTTTTATTCTAGTTTTTAGGCCATAAATTGAATTAGTTTTTTACACTGTTCTTAAACTTGTATTGTATGTATTTTTTACTGGCTGTGAACCACCCTGAGTCCTTCAGGAGAAGGGCGGTATACAAATCGAATAAACAAACAAACAAACAAACAAACAAACAAACAAATCCAAAAGTAGTCTTCACTTATTGGCTGATTTGTTTAGTGACCTGTTGATGTCACTAAATATCATGTGATGAAAAAGTAACTTTGTGACCAATCCTCGCGTTTATGACCTTTGCAGGTGTGGGAAGCCCCCCCTAGAAGAATGAAATATTTTGAGGAATATTAAAAATTATATGTCCCTGAAGAATAAATGGAGAAACATGTTTTTAGAAGCAGGAACCAGCCCCCAGTTCTTTTTAAATAGCCCACAGCAGATGCCAACACTTAAGAGATAAAGAGCTTATTGAATTAGAATAGATCTAGATAGATCTATTCATAAGCAAAGCAAATACTGCAAATGTTACAGGCAGAAATCCATTCAAGACAGGATATTTTGAAACTCCCTGCAGCAAAGTCTGAACAAAGGCAGAATGGTAGGATTGGAAGCAGCCCCTCACCCAAGAGCCAATACAGGATGAAAGCCATTAAGCCAGAATAGGAATTGCCCAACACCCTTTCAGAACACAAGCCCCTTCATTGCACCATCCCACAGCAGTTGAAACTTCATACCTGGGAGCTCAGATAAACAATAAGTCAGAAGTTGACAAAATTTGCTCAGACAAACGCTTAGGATTTGCATTTCCTCTTTTGCCTATACAGCAAACTATTACCCCTACATAACCCCTACATGACCCCAATAGGAATCTGGCAACAGCCAATAGAATACATGTTCTTGCACAGGAACAGGAAGCTCAAATACAAAGCCCCAAAAAAGTATAAAACCCCTCCACTCTCAACTCTATTTTATCAGCTGCACCAGAACCATAAACTCTGGTGTTTCTCTTCATCATTAAGTCATCTTTCCAATCAGCCTCCATGTTTCCAATATCTTTCTCCCAGCTTGGAACTGAACCACGTAGGTCTGTAAAGCAAAGGAAAGGTGAATTAACAGTCTTGGTTTCACTCAGCAACTGCTTCCCAGTTCCAATTGTGGCCACTAACGAAGCACTACTGTTATCGCCATGTCTAGTTCTTTCCTAAATTTGTCCCCATGCTGCTAAACATTTGTGAAATGTAATGGGAGATTCCTGACCTTGAACCAGTGGTGAAATCCAATTTTTTTTACTACCGCTTCTGTGGGTGTGGCTTGATGGGCGTGGTGTGGCTTGGTGGGTGTGGCAGGGGAAGGATACTGCAAAATCTCCATCCCCCCTCCACTCCAGGGGAAGGATACTGCAAAATCCCGATTCCCTCCCCACTCTTAGGGGAAGGATATTGCAAAATCTCCATTCCCACCCCACTCTGGGGTCAGCCAGAGGTGGTATTTGCCCGTTCTCTGAACTACTCAAAATTTCTGCTACCAATTCGTCAGAACCTGCTGGATTTCATCCCTGCCTTGAACACTATCATGAGTGATGGAACCTTCGTTCCATTGCTGAAGTATAAGAATTGCTCTATTTCAGATAACTGAAATGGAATCTGTGGATATATAAATGAATGGAAAGATGGATACAGAAAATCTGGATCCAGGCAATAAGCACAATAAATGTTTAAAATGCAGCTACCAATTTTATGTATTCATTTAATATGTCACTCATCTCACCTGCAAGGCAACTCTGTGAGGCTCACCATTACAATGATAAATATTTAACTACATTAAATACAGAAACAAGAAGCAAAAGGCAAGATCGGTACCATGATAGCATCTTTTCAGTTAACCCATCAGCCAGCTCTAGCACTGAGCACCCCCATCAGGACCCCCGGATAGCTGGCAGAATGAGATTCTATTGTTCTTCCAGAAGGCCAAAAGAATGGTCGCAGACATCACCTCAGGTGGGGAGATTGGGGACCGAAAAGCCAGAAAATTCTCTCCTATTAGACCCTGCTAGCTGAAACTTTTTGAATAATGGGGCCCATCGCATATCCCTTCTGCTGAATCAAGTGGTCTGGGTTGAAACCAGTTGGGTGAGATGGTGCCTCAAATAACCTGGCCTCATGCCATGAAGGGCTTTAAAGATGATGATTAGCACCTTGAATTGGACGTGGTAGCAAACTGGCAACCAATATAGTTCATGTAACAGCAGCGTTACATGCACCATCCTAAATAGCAACTAAGCTATAGTTTCCAGATACTCTTCAAGGAGTATGTAGAGCGCATTGTAGTAGAGCTTGTCTTTAATTTACAAGCACAATAGGGACCAGAATTTCTATTGCTAAGCAATGCAATTAAGTGAGTCACACCAGAGGTGGGTTTCAGCAGGTTCTGACCAGTTCTGGAGAACCGGTAGCAGAAATTTTGAGTACTTCGTAAAACCAGTAAATACCACTTCTGACTGGCCCCACCCCCATCTATTCTCTGCCTCCCGAGTCCCAGCTGATTGAGAGGAAATGGAGATTTTGCAGTAACTTTCTCTTGGAGTGGGGACCGAATGGAGATTTTACAGTGCCCTTCCTCTGGAAGGGGGTAGGAATGAAGATTTTACAGTATCCTTCCCCTGCCATACCCACCAAGCCATACCCACCAAGACATGCCACGCCCACCAAGCCACACCCACAGAACCAGTAGTAAAATTTTTTTGAAACCCACCACTGAGTCACACACATGATTTCACAATCTTTTTTGTCATAGCTGCCAATCACTGCAGTTGTTAAGTGGACCATACAGTTATGAATTTGGCTTCCCCCATTGATATTGCTTGCTGGAAGCCAGCTGGGAAATTCTCAAATGCTAACTACATGACCACAGGTTGCTGTAGCCATCATCGAAGCATCCAAATTTTAGCTACTTGATTGTGGAGATGCTGGGATGGTTGTAAGTGTGAAGACTTGTCATAAGTAACTTTTTTCAGTGCTTTTGTAACTACACTGGTTGCTAAATCAATGGTTGTAAGTCGTGGACTACCTGTTATCTAAAGGGGAGATGATCAGGGCATGAGTGACTGGATGCAGCACCTCACGATCCAGGGATTTTTATCAGTATATAAATAAACTTGTAAGCTATTAAAAACCATCACCACCATTTCCACCAGTATGGAATTCCAATTCAGTTAAATTGAGTAGGTTTTCCAAATGAATTTAATTGCTGCAGTGGCAGTGCCAGAAGTCCAATAGATGTCTTCAAAGCCTGTTATGGTACCCAAGACCCTTACTCTCTGGTGAAGGTTCCTTAATTGGATGTTGGATATGTATGTATTTAAAGAAGTGCTTTAAAGGAGACCTGGACGAAGCTCACTAGCCAAAGGGTTACAAGCAGATGGATTTAACATAACATAACATAACATAACATAACATAACATAACATAACATAACATAACATAACATAACATAACATAACATAACATAACATAACATAACATAACATAACATAACATAACATAACATAACATAACAACAGAGTTGGAAGGGACCTTGGAGGCCTTCTAGTCCAACCCCCTGCCCAGGCAGGAAACCCTACACCATCTCAGTCAGATGGTTATCCAACATTTTCTTAAAAATTTCCAGTGTTGGAGCATTCACAACTTCTGAAGACAAGTCGTTCCACTTATTAATTATTCTAACTGTCAGGAAATTTCTCCTTAGTTCTAAGTTGCTTCTTTCTTTGATCAGTTTCCACCCATTTCCTGCAATCATTTTTTTCTTCACAATTGAATCAGGATATTTTGATACTTTTGCATAAATTAACAGTCCTTGCAAAGCATTGATAAGGTAGGTGGTATTCTATCGTTATTAATATAAAGGGTTCTTTCCCCCTTTTCTCCATCGCTTCAAAGATTAAATCCACAAGATGGCGCTAGCTGAACACATTAGGGCACAGTTGGGCTAAATAACTTAAAAATAAAAGTGAAAAAAGCAGAAGGCCTCCAAAATGGAGGATGAGGGTTAATCTTACATATGTCTTCCAGCACGGATATCTTAGCTGGCAGACATTTGCAAAAGGACCTGGACGTGAGGAGTAAAATGCCAGCTGTTTCTGAAACAGCTCAGCATCACTATTCCACCAACATTATCTGTGGTTCTGATCAGGGGAACTGCATTCCTTTATCCAGCAACAAGAAAATGTGGCCAGAGACCATAGCAAGTGAAAGGAAAACAATATATTCTTCTTTGAGAAATACTATAAGTTAGCTTACTACAAGAAGGTAACTTTTAGGTTGTGAAGTCTGGCCTTAGAAATGAAAGCAAACATGGTAACAATAGTGATTCCTGAATATTCAAGCTGTTAATAAACCTATCTAGAATAGAATAGAATAGAATAGAATAAAATAGAATAGAATAGAATAGAATAGAATAGAATAGAATAGAATAGAATAGAATAGAATTCTTTATTGGCCAAATGTGACTGGACACACAAGGAATTTGTCTTTGGTGCATATGCTCTCTATGTACATAAAGAAAAATTAAAATACATTCATCAAGAATCATAAGATACAACACTTAGTGATAGTCATAGATTACTATAAGCAATTAACTCATACTAGGAAACAAATCAATATAAATTGCACACATACAAGCAACATGGTTGTAGTCATAAGTGGTAAGAGATAGGTAATAGGAAGGATGATAAGAATAATAGTAATACAGTCTTAGTAAATAATTTGACAATATTGTGGGAATTAGTTGTTTAGAAGAATGAAGGCATTCGGGAAAAAACTGTCCTTGTGTCTAGTTGTTCTAGTGTGCAGTGCCCTATAGCGTTGTTTTGAGGGTAGGAGTTGAAACAGTTTATGTCCAGGATGTGAATTTCCTCCTTTTCTTAAGGATTTGCAGCAGGGGTGGGTTCCAAATCTTGTCACTACCAGTTCGCTCATGCACGTGTGTGTGCTCGTGCACACCCGGGGCACTTCTGCACATACACAGAAACATTCGGGTGGGTGGGCAGAGCTTCTTGCTGCCACCACTACTGGTTTGCCTGATCCTGTGCGAACCGATAGCAACCCACCACTGATTTTCAGGGCAATTGTTTTATTCTCTCTAAAAGGTATTCTTCACATATTTAGGATTGCGATTCCCACTGTCCGGTGCCATTGCAACTGATGGGAACAGCACATCCAGAACATCTGTCTACAACTGCTCTCTGAGCTAAATTAGCATAATATATGGGACTTGACTTTAGGCAAGCAGAAATCTGAACTCAGGTGTCCCAAATCCAGGTTAACATTCTGTCGTTTCTGCTCTTTCATTTGCCATACGCGATGACACACATTAGAGATATCTTCTGGGTACAATAATATAAATAGTAATAAGACTGCATGGCTATCAGCTGCTAATGAGGCCTGGTGGACGAAAGTATGTTACCGTTACTGTTAAATTCTTTATGGAGTGATTTACAACAAGCCAGGTTTTCCTGTCTAAAACCACCTTCTGCCAGCTGTTAGTTTTGTGATTGGAATGCCAGAAATAAAAACCAAGAGAAGAGATCTGCAGTTGTTTATATTTTAAGGGGGAAGAGGAGAAATTTGAAAAGAATGTGGGACAACCTCTTCTAGTTCTCCCCTTGAGCTTTAAATGATCCCATTCGCATGATATGCTGTTCTCACATCTAGAATAGAATAGAATAACAGAATTGGAAGGGACCTTGGAGGTTTACAGATTAACAGTGTTGGAAGGGACCTTGTAGGTCATCTAGTCTTACCCCCACCCAAGCAGTTCCTACACCATTTCTAACAGATGGCAGTCCAGTCTCTTCTTGAAAGCTTCCAGTGATGAAGCTCACACATCCTCTGAAGGCAACTTCTGTTTCATTGGTTGATTGCTCTGTCAGAAAATTCCTCTTATTTCTAGGTTGATTCTCTCCTTGGTCAGTTTCCATCCCTTATTCCTTTTCTGGCCTTCAGGGGCTTTGGAGAATAGCTTGACCCCCTCCTCTCTGTGGCAGCCTCTCAAATATTGGAAGATACTATCCTGTCTTTCCTGGTCCTTCTCTTCACTAGACTAGCCAGGCCAAGTTTCAGGTCTTCTAGTCCAACCTCCTGTTTAGTCAGGAAACCCTGTACCATTTCAGACAATTGGTTATCCAATCTCTTCTTAAAAACTTCCAGTATTGGAGCATTTGCAACAGCATCTACATGAGAATGAATAATTTCCCCTATATCTTGCATCTTCCCAAATTCATGCTTTGCATCTTTCTCCCTGTTCAAAAGTGAGAACCTTTCTAACATAAGGTTAATCACCCTATTCATCAATTTAAGAATAGGCATTAGTAAGCTTCAACTTTCACACACACTATTTTGAAATATGCTGTCATCACCAATCTGGTTCCTTCCAAAAGTTTTGGAACTGCAGAGAAGTTGATAAGAGGTCTGGGGACTAAACTGTACATTGAATGGTTGTAGATATGTCTAGTCTAATGAAGAGAATAACTAAGGGTGACATAATAGCTGTCTTCCAGTACTTGATGGGCAGCCACAGAGATAAAGAGGTTGACTTATTCTCCAAAGCACCTGAGGACAGGAAAAGAAACAACAGGTGGAAGCTCATTAAAGACAGACCCTACCTGGAACTAAGGAGTAGTTTCTTGACAGTGAGAGCAATTAACCAATGAAACAGCTTGCCATTTTTGGGAGATTTTCAAGAAAAGATTGGACATTCATTTGTCCGGGATGATATACAGGCTCCTGCCTTGAGCAGCGGGTTGGATTAGAAGATCTTTAATCCCTTCAAATAATGTCATAAAACTTAATTACTTTTCATTGAACACTGATAAATATATCCAACATTAGTAGTTTCCCCCCCCCTTGCAAAACAGGTCTATAATATATAAGCTTCTATAACTCCATTAACAGTTAATAGGTAAGCCTAACAGCAAAATTTTAAAATGCTCTGAAAACAATATATTATTGTATTTAAGTCATAGAAAGTCTGCAGTGGCTCCAGTTTCAGCCTTATCCACTACAGTCATTGTCTCTGGTTCATCCAGGACCAAATATCCTTGGCTGATTTTTAATAATAAAACTTTTCCTAAAAATTGTAACTAACATCTTTCAATATAATTAAATTTCATTTCCAAAATTATGGATCTCTGTTGTAAATATCTCCACATTTCTTTTCTTTTCTTTTTAATTCAAAAAGTTTTACAGAAAATTTCCCCCCCTTTCCCCCCACCTCCCCTCCCCCTCCCTTCACAACCCCCCTCCCCCCCCGACTTCCCAGAACGAGCACAAGGTATAGTTAAAAATAAAACAAGCATATGCTAAAAAAATTTCGTCCCAACTTAATTATACCCCTACAATCATCAATTCCTAACTTCCCCCTTTCAATATAATTAAATTTCATTTCCAAAATTATGGATCTCTGTTATAAATATCTCCACATTTGTTTTCAAAAAGTCCATGAATTTTCTTAAAAAAGTCCAATTCATAATTGATCCATTCTGTCATCTCTAAATCTCTTGGATTCATAGCCCTTTCAGCCTTGTTCACCAAACCTGTAATTTTCCAAAAAAGTTCCTTCTTCTTCAATTCTGTCAGCAACAAATTAATTGCCAATCCATTGGATTGCAAATCTGATTCTGCTGTTGCCAGTATCTGAGTATCCTTTCTTCCTTTCATGCACTTTTAAAATAATCTTTCATTATGTCTGTTTTGGGGAGTTTGATTTTGTATTTTAACTTTTTTTTTTAGAATAGAATAGAATCTTTTATTGACCCAAGGAATTTGTCTTGGTGCATATGCTCTCAGTGTACACAAAAGAAAAGATACCTTCATCAAGAATCATAAGGTACAACACTTAATGATAGTCATAGGGTACAAATAAGCAATCAGGAAACAATCAATATCAATATAAATTGTAAGGATACAAGCAAGAAAGTAATAGTCATACAGTCATAAGTGGAAGGAGATAGGTGATGGGAAGATTAATAGTATGTTAATGTTCTGGTGGGCAGTGCTCTATAGTATCGTTTTGAGGATAGGAGTTGAAACAGTTTATGTCCAGGATGTGAGGGGTCTGTAAATATTTTCACAGCCCTCTTTTTGACTCGTCAGGTCCTTCCTCAATGGAAGGTAGGTTGGTAACAATTTCTGCAGTTCTAATTCTAAACAAGTCCTAACTTGTTGGGTTGCAGAAAATAAAAAATATTTTTTTATACCCACACACATACATAAACTTGATTTCCTTTTATTTGTTTTTTTTGGTCTTTGTCATAAGGTAATCCTTATGAATTATATTGCTATATTGACCATCATTTGTGTTGTAAATGTTGTACCTTGATGAAGATATCTTTTCTTTTATGTACACTGAGAGCATATGCACCAAGACAAATTCCTTGTGTGTCCAATCACACTTGGCCAATAAAAAATTCTATTCTATTCTATTCTATAAAATCCTTCAAAACTTTAACAGGTTCTTTCTGAAAATCCAATATAGAAAAGTTATCCGAAGCATTCTTTGTTATTTATATATGCTTTTTAATTATTAAAACATCAACCATTTGCATATCCAATGTAGTATTTTTTTAAATCATTCTTTCATTTTTAAATCAGTCTCAGTCTTGTCTGGTAAAATTGTTCCTCTTCCATAACATATTTTAAACACAGTCTTTTTAAAACGGCACTCTTTAGTTCCTTCTGGTTCCTTCTAGTGTCCAAAGGCCCATCCTATCATTTTTTAAAAAAAAATCAAAACAATACCATTTTCCCATGGGAAGGATTCTTATAATTAATTTCAAAATCTTATTTCAAAACCATCTGTATCCAAGGCCCGTTAGACTAAGTCTGTTAGAATCTCCAAAATCAAGCTCACAGCCTATATGGACACAAGGTTCATGCAGCCTAATTTCTTAATCACTTTTGGAATTACTTCTTAATTGCTTTTCAGCTACTTTATTAGGAATCTTTGGATTGACAAGTTTTATAGCATTTACTGATGAGTTTCCTTCAGTACTTAGTGAAAGAAGTTTTAAATATAAATTTAAATATTTTTTTAAAAAATCTATTTTTGGAATAAATAGCAAAAGGGCCACCCACCTGCAAAAATCAATAAAATGGTATTCTGCATGTTTTGATATAATATCTATGCTACTTTGCAACTAGGCAACATTACAACCTCTTTGGTTGTTGTTGTTTATTTTGCAGACCACCAGAAAAAACATGTAAAAAGTGTTAGGGGCACTAGCCATTTTACTTCATTTCTCTTTGTGTGGAATGGCAATGAAGACATAACATAACATAATAACAGAGTTGGAAGGGACCTTGGAGGTCTTCTAATCCAACCCCCTGCCGAAGCAGGAAACCCTACACCATTTCAGACAAATGGCTATCCAACATTTTCTTAAAAATTTCCAGTGTTGGAGCATTCACAACTTCTGCAGGCAAGTCGTTCCACTTATTGATTGTTCTAACTGTCAGGAAATTTCTCCTCAGTTCTAAGTTGCTTCTCTCCTTGATTAGTTTTCACCCATTGCTTCTTGTTCTACCCTCAGGTGCTTTGGAAAATAGTTTGACTCCCTCTTCTTTGTGGCAACCCCTGAGATATTGGAACACTGCTATCATGTCTCCTCTAATCCTTCTTTTCATTAAGCTAGACATACCCAGTTCCTACAACCGTGGAATTTGTAAAGAAAAGAATTGTCTGTGCAAGGGGTGCCTGCTCTGGGGGATAGGGTGGTAGTTCCAGAGAAGCTGAGAAAAAGTCCTGGAACTACTGCATGAGGGTCACCCAGGAATTGTAAGGATGAAGGGCTAGCCAGGAGCTATGTCTGGTGGCCCCTAATGGACAGGGAAATCAGTGACAGGGTTGGCCGATGCCAGGTATGTCAGGAATCCAGACCACTACCACCCACGGCCCCAGTGTTGGAGTGGAGAAACCCCAAGGCCCTTGGTCCCGCATACACATTGATTTTGCCGCCCTTCCACGGCCAAACATTTCTAATTGTGGTGGATGCATTCTCCAAATGGCTGGAGATCATCCTAATGAAATCCACAACCGCGGAGCTGTCATCTCAGCACTAAAACACCTTTTCGCCACGCACGGGCTACCGGACACCCTCGTGTCCGATAACGCCCACAGTTCACCGCAGCATTATTTGAAGGGTACCTGGCTGAAGAGGGCATCCGACATGCCTCTCAGCGCCGTTCCACCCTGCGTCGAACGGCCTTGCTGAACGCTTTTGTTCGGAGTGCGAAAGAAGCGCTATCACGGCGGCCCGGCGATTGGCAGGCACAAATCGACGATTCCTAACCGCCCAACACAGGACCCCTGTGTGGCCACCGCCGCAGCCCAGCCGAGCTATTAATGGGGCGGAAGCTAAGGTGCCCGCTAGACCGGCTACACCGAACTACGTGCAGGACGGGTTCAAAACAAAACCAGATAGAATCCGAGAATTAAACATAGGAGACTCAGTGTGGGCACATAATTACAGCGACGGCCCAAACTGGAAGAGGGGATAGTCATAGACAAACGGGCCCCAAATCTTATCTAGTGGAAATAGACGATGGCAGAGTTTGGAGGCGCCACATAGATCAATTAAGAAACAGATTGAGCGATAAGGCAGAATTAGGCGAGACGAGCCCTGACTATGATTTAATTAACCCCACAGCTGACTGGAGCCGAGAACAAACAGAAAGCATAGAACCAAACAGAGACTTATCTGAGTCAGGCGAGGTCCAGCGACACCCTCAGGCCCTCTAGAGGACAGCAGGTCCGAGCCGGCGAATAATCCAGGGCCGGATGGCCGGGAGGAGGAGCTCAGAGGAACGAAAAGTCCCTCCGCAAGCTCGACTCAACTCCAGTGAACTGCGAGGTCCGGGAGAGTCAGGAGACGCCCCACGTACCTGCAGGACTACGTAGAGAAGTAATATGCAAATATTGGCAAAGTGCCTTCTGGGAGGGAAGGAGTGTAATGTATTACTGTAAGTTTTGGCGGGAGTTTTAGGCGGGAAATATCTCGTTCCTGATTGGTTGCAGCCTCAGGCTGAAGTGTATATAAGGAGAGGTTTTTCTCCAGAGTTTTGCTGGGTCACACTATATTAAAGAGCTGTTGTCACTAACCTGGTCTCCTGCCTCGTCAATACCCAAACATAACAAGATGGATTCGTAACTGGCTGACCAACCGCACTCAACGTGTAGTCCTCAACGGAACTACATCCACATGGAGGGAAGTATGCAGTGGAGTACCCCAAGGCTCTGTTTTAGGCCCAGTACTCTTCAACATCTTCATCAATGACTTGGATGAGGGGATAGATGGGGAACTCATCAAATTTGCAGATGACACCAAGCTGGCAGGAATAGCCAACACTCCAGAAGATAGGCTCAAGTTACAGAAAGATCTTGACAGACTTGAACATTGGGTGCTATCTAACAAAATGAAATTCAACAGTGAAAAAAGTAAGGTTCTACATTTAGGCCAAAAAAACAAAATGCACCAGTACCGTATATGTGGTACCTTGCTCAATAGTAGTACCTGTGAGAGGGATCTTGGAGTCCTAGTGGATAACCATTTAGATATGAGCCAGCAGTGTGCAGCAGCTGTTAAAAAAGCCAACACAGTTCTGGGCTGCATAAACAGAGGGATAGAATCAAGATCACGTGAAGTGTTAGTACCACTTTATAATGCCTTGGTAAGGCCACACTTGGAATATTGCATCCAGTTTTGGTCGCCACGATGTAAAAAAGATGTTGAGACTCTAGAAAGAGTGCAGAGAAGAGCAACAAAGATGATTAGGGGACTGGAGGATAAAACATATGAAGAACGATTGCAGGAACTGGGTATGTCTAGTTTAACAAAAAAAAGGACTAGGGGAGACATGATAGCTGTGTTCCAATATCTCAGGGCTGCCACAAAGAAGAGGGAGTCGGGCTGTTCTCCAAAGCACCTGAGGGTAGAACAAGAAGCAATGGGTGGAAACTGATCAAAGAAAGAAGCAACTTAGAACTAAGGAGAAATTTTCTGACAGTTAGAACAATTAATAAGTGGAACGACTTGCCTTCAGAAGTTGTGAATGCTCCAACACTGGAAATTTTTAAGAAAATGTTGGATAACCATCTGACTGAGATGGTGTAGGGTTTCCTGCCTGGGCAGGGGGTTGGACTAGAAGGCCTCCAAGGTCCCTTCCAACTCTGATGTTATGTTATGTTAACCTCTTCTAGTTCCCCCCTTGAGCTTTAAATGATCCCATTCGCATGATATGCTGTTCTCACATCTAGAATAGAATAGAATGACAGAATTGGAAAGGACCTTGGAGGTTTACAGATTAACAGTGTTGGAAGGGACCTCGTAGGTCATATAGTCTAACCCCCACCCAAGCAGTTCCTACACCATTTCTAACAGATGGCAGTCCAGTCTCTTCTTGAAAGCTTCCAGTGATGAAGCTCACACATCCTCTGAAGGCAACTTCTGTTTCATTGGTTGATTGCTCTGTCAAAAAATTCCTCCTTATTTCTAGGTTGATTCTCTCCTTGGTCAGTTTCCATCCCTTATTCCTTTTCTGGCCTTCAGGGGCTTTGGAGAATAGCTTGACCCCCTCCTCTCTGTGGCAGCCTCTCAAATATTGGAAGATACTATCCTGTCTCCCCTGGTCCTTCTCTTCACTAGACTAGCCAGGCCAAGTTTCAGGTCTTCTAGTCCAACCTCCTGTTTAGTCAGGAAACCCTGTACCATTTCAGACAATTGGTTATCCAATCTCTTCTTAAAAACTTCCAGTATTGGAGCATTTGCAACAGTATCTACATGAGAATGAATAATTTCCCCTATCTCTTGCCTCTTCCCAAATTCATGCTTTGCACTTTTCTCCCTGTTCAAAAGTGAGAACCTTTCTAACATAAGGTTAATCACCCTATTCATCAATTTAAGAATAGGCATTAGTAAGCTTCAACTTTCACACACTATTTTGAAATACGCTGTCATCACCAATCTGGTTCCTTCCAAAAGTTTTGGAACTGCAGAGAAGTTGATAAGAGGTCTGGGGACTAAACTGTACATTGAATGGTTGTAGATATGTCTAGTCTAATGAAGAGAATAACTAAGGGTGACATAATAGCTGTCTTCCAGTACTTGATGGGCAGCCACAGAGATAAGAGGTTGACTTATTCTCCAAAGCACCTGAGGACAGGAAAAGAAACAACAGGTGGAAGCTCATCACATAAAAGAAAAGATACCTTGATGAACGTATCTTTTCTTTTATGTACACTGAGAGCATATGCACCAAGACAAATTCCTTGTGTGTCCAATCACACTTGGCCAATAAAATTCTATTCTATTCTATTAAAGACAGACCCTACCTGGAACTAAGGAGTAGTTTCTTGACAGTGAGAGCAATTAACCAATGAAACAGCTTGCCATTTTTGGGAGATTTTCAAGAAAAGTTTTAACATTCATTTGTCCGGGATGATATACAGGCTCCTGCCTTGAGCAGCGGGTTGGATTAGAAGATCTTTAATCCCTTCAAATAATGTCATAAAACTTAATTACTTTTCAGTGAACACTGATAAATATATCCAACATTAGTAGTTTCCCCCCCTTGTAAAACAGGTCTATAATATATAAGCTTCTATAACTCCATTAACAGTTAATAGGTAAGCCTAACAGCAAAATTTTAAAATGCTCTGAAAACAATATATTATTGTATTTAAGTCATTTAAGTCTGCAGTGGCTCCAGTTTCAGCCTTATCCACTACAGTCATTGTCTCTGGTTCATCCAGGACCAAATATCCTTGGCTGATTTTTAATAATAAAACTTTTCCTAAAAATTGTAACTAACATCTTTCAATATAATTAAATTTCATTTCCAAAATTATGGATCTCTGTTGTAAATATCTCCACATTTCTTTTCTTTTTTTTTTAATTCAAAAAGTTTTACAGAAATTTTTTCCTCCCTTTCCCCCCACCTCCCCTCCCCCTCCCTTCACAACCCCCCTCCCCCCCCCGACTTCCCAGAACGAGCACAAGGTATAGTTAAAAATAAAACAAACATATGCTAAAAAAATTTAGTCCCAACTTAATTATACCCCTACAATCATCAATTCCTAACTTCCCCCTTTCAATATAATTAAATTTCATTTCCAAAATTATGGATCTCTGTTATAAATATCTCCACATTTGTTTTCAATAAGTCCATGCATTTTCTTTAAAAAGTCCAATTCATAACCAATCCATTCTATCGTCTTAAAATCCCTTGAGTTCATAGCCGTTTCAACTCCAGCAATCCTGTAATTTTCCAACAAAGTTCCTTCTTCAACTCTGTCAGGAACAAATTAATTTCCAATCCATTTGATTCAAAATCTGATTCTGCTGTTGCCTGTATCCGAGTATCCTTTCTTCCTTTCATGCACTTTTTAAATAATCTTTCATTATGTCTGTTTTGGGGAGTTTGATTTTGTATTTTAACTTTTTTTTTTAGAATAGAATAGAATTTTTTATTGACCCAAGGAATTTGTCTTGGTGCATATGCTCTCAGTGTACACAAAAGAAAAGATACCTTCATCAAGAATCATAAGGTACAACACTTAATGATAGTCATAGGGTACAAATAAGCAATCAGGAAACAATCAAGATCAATATAAATTGTAAGGATACAAGCAAGAAAGTAATAGTCATACAGTCATAAGTGGAAGGAGATAGGTGATGGGAAGATTAATAGTATGTTAATGTTCTGGTGGGCAGTGCTCTATAGTATCGTTTTGAGGATAGGAGTTGAAACAGTTTATGTCCAGGATGTGAGGGGTCTGTAAATATTTTCACAGCCCTCTTTTTGACTCGTCCTTCCTCAATGGAAGGTAGGTTGGTAACAATTTCTGCAGTTCTAATTCTAAACAAGTCCTAACTTGTTGGGTTGCAGAAAATAAAAAATAATTTTTTATACACACACACATACATAAACTTGATTTCCTTTTATTTGTTTTTTTGGTCTTTGTCATAAGGTAATCCTTATGATTTATATTGCTATATTGACCATCATTTGTGTTGTAAATGTTGTACCTTGATGAAGATATCTTTTCTTTTATGTACACTGAGAGCATATGCACCAAGACAAATTCCTTGTGTGTCCAATCACACTTGGCCAATAAAAAATTCTATTCTATTCTATTCTATAAAATCCTTCAAAACTTTAACAGGTTCTTTCTGAAAATCCAATATAGAAAAGTTATCCGAAGCATTCTTTGTTATTTATATATGCTTTTTAATTATTAAAACATCAACCATTTGCATATCCAATGTAGTATTTTTTTAAATCATTCTTTCATTTTTAAATCAGTCTCAGTCTTGTCTGATAAAATTGTTCCTCTTCCATAACATATTTTAAACACAGTCTTTCTAAAACGGCACTCTTTAGTTCCTTCTGGTTCCTTCTAGTGTCCAAAGGCCCATCCTATCATTTTTTTAAAAAAAATCAAAACAATACCATTTTCCCACGGGAAGGATTCTTATAATTAATTTCAAAATCTTATTTCAAAACCATCTGTATCCAAGGCCCGTTAGACTAAGTCTGTTAGAATCTCCAAAATCAAGCTCACAGCCTATATGGACACAAGGTTCATGCAGCCTAATTTCTTAATCACTTTTGGAATTACTTCTTAATTGCTTTTCATCTACTTTATTAGGAATCTTTGGATTGACAAGTTTTATAGCATTTACTGATGAGTTTCCTTCAGTACTTAGTGAAAGAAGTTTTAAATATAAATTTAAATATTTTTTAAAAAAATCTATTTTTGGAATAAATAGCAAAAGGGTCACCCACCTGCAAAAATCAATAAAATGGTATTCTGCATGTTTTGATATAATATCTATGCTACTTTGCAACTAGGCAACATTACAACCTCTTTGGTTGTTGTTGTTTATTTTGCAGACCACCAGAAAAAACATGTAAAAAGTGTTAGGGGCACTAGCCATTTTACTTCATTTCTCTTTGTGTGGAATGGCAATGAAGACATAACATAACATAATAACAGAGTTGGAAGGGACCTTGGAGGTCTTCTAATCCAACCCCCTGCCGAAGCAGGAAACCCTACACCATTTCAGACAAATGGCTATCCAACATTTTCTTAAAAATTTCCAGTGTTGGAGCATTCACAACTTCTGCAGGCAAGTCGTTCCACTTATTGATTGTTCTAACTGTCAGGAAATTTCTCCTTAATTCTAAGTTGCTTCTCTCCTTGATAAGTTTCCACCCATTGCTTCTTGTTCTACCCTCAGGTGCTTTGGAAAATAGTTTGACTCCCTCTTCTTTGTGGCAACCCCTGAGATATTGGAACACTGCTATCATGTCTCCCCTAGTCCTTCTTTTCATTAAACTAGACATACCCAGTTCCTGCAACCGTTCTTCATGTTTTAGCCTCCAGTCCCATAATCATCTTTGTTGCTCTTCTCTGCACTCTTTCTAGAGTCTCAACATCTTTTTTACGTCATGGCGACCAAAACTGAATGCAATATTCCAAGTGTGGCCTTACCAAGGCATTATAAAGTGGTATTAACACTTCACGTGATCTTGATTCTATCCCTCTGTTTATGCAGCCCATAAAGACAATCTGTTGCTTTTCTTGGAGCAATTCATCTTGGAGCTGAATTGACCACATCACAATTTTGCATGCTTCTATAGCTCAGTTGGACAAAGGGCTGTCACCATCTTATTGTGTCCTCAATGTTCCAGGATCATTATGAATAAAGGTGATTAGCAGGTCCACTTTTAACAGCTTTGAAAGGGTGGTATCTTAGCATCAAAATTTTGTGAAAGTGCCCTAAGATGAAAATAGAGAGACTTCTTAATATATTTGCTTCCTAGGCTTCTTTTTCTCCTGCAACTAACCTGTGAAGTGTGGAGGGGAAATAGCAGGATGATTTGTATTTATTAGTTTGTCAAACATGTACAAGATAGCAGGTATAAATATAAAAATGGATACGAAAGAAATGAATACAAATAAATGGGGACAGTAGGACAGGGATGGTAGGCACGCTGGTGCGCTTATGCACGCCCCCTTTATGGACCTCTTAGGGACGGGGTCCATGGTAGACAGTTTAGGTTGAAGCTGTGAGGGTTTGATGATGTAACAACAGAGTCAGGTAGAGCATTCCAGGCACTGACCACTCTGTTGCCGAAATATTTTCTGCAATTGAGTTTGGAGCAGTTTACCTTGAGTTTGTACCGATTGTTTGCCCATGTATTATTGAGGTTGAGCTGAAGAAGTTGTTGACAGGTAAGACATTGTAGCAGATAATTTTGTGTACTGTACCACAGGCGGCAGGTGGCACAGTTCCAGATTGTCCAAGCCCAAAATTTCAAGTCTGGTGGCATAAGGGATTCTGTTGTGAGTAGAGGAGTGGAGTACTCTTCTTGTGAAGTACTTCTGGACCTGCTCAATCATATTAATGTCCGATATGTGGATTCCAGGCAGATGAGCTGTATTCGAGAATTGGTCTGGCAAAGATTTTGTATGCCCTAGTTAGCAATACAATGTTACTAGAGAAGAAGTTTTGCAAAATTAGGTTAACAACTCTTGATGCCTTTTTGACAATACTGTTACTGTGGGATCTGGGGCTTGGATGGTGACCACTCTCTCAGCTTCTAGTTAGCCTTCTCTTTTTCTCCTAGCCTGGTCTTTTGCTACCTGTCTTTGGTACCTTGGTTTCATCTGCAAACAAAGAGAAGTAAAAGCTGCTCACTTGTTTCAAAAGACAAGTAGAGTATTGATAAAAACACAATTTGTGTGTGAAGACCTGCCATCTTATCTGTCCATCCTTGTAGTTATATGAAAATTCTTTAAACCCCAATCAATTTATTCATATAAATTGAATAATTTATGAATATACTTTGGGGGTGTTTTAGTGGTGTACATCTGACATTTTTATTCTGAATTTTATTCTGTGTTTTCCAGTCAGGCAAACAATAAAGCAGGGTCAGATTTCATTCTATTGGTAGAATGAACACCAGAAAATTCTCCAAGATACCTAGAAACTGGATTGATCTTGAAAATGCAGGACCTGAAGTCTCTGAAAATAATAGAGAAGGGCTAAGGGCCACTGAGGCCCAGACAACTAATTTAAGTGTGCACAACGGGCATGTTTTTCTTTCTTTCTTGGAAAATATTACAGCATCTAATCATTTCCTCTAAAGAAGCTTATGAAATGACCCTTTTTAATGTCATGCATTTCAGAACCAATGAGGCTGAGAAAGATTTGAAAGTATTTCTTCTAAACAAGATGATCCAGGGTCAGCCTCTCACAATTACTACTATTAAGCCAGGTTTCACAATCTGTACCTGTAGATTTGACTTTTCTTGCCTAAACCTAGAACCTCACTTTTCTCACCACTGAATTTCATTTTGTTAGATAGGGCCCAGTGTTCAAGTCTGTCAAGATCCATCTGGATCTTGAGCTTGTCTTCTGGGGTGTTGGCTGTTTCTGCCAGTTTAGTGTCATCTGCAAATCTGATGAGTTTCCCTTCTATTCCTTTCTCTAAATCAGGGGTCTCCAACCTTGGCAACTTTAAGCCTGGAGGACTTCAACTCCCAGAATCTGGGGAATTCTGGGAGTTGAAGTCCTCCAGGCTTAAAGTTGCCAAGGTTGGAGACCCCTGATCTAAATTGTTTATGATGATATTGATGAGTCCAAGGCCTACAATGGAACTATATGGGACCTCATTCAGAGGTAGTATTCAGCCAGTTCACACCAGTTCAGGTGAACCGGTAGCAGCAATCGCGGGTGGGGGCGGGCCTGCGCCTGCCCACCTGCCCCGGCTCCAAGTCGTGCTATTTAGGCATGTTTACATGGCTGGGCACATGTGCAGAAGGTGCGTGAGTGGGCAAAGCGCATGCGCAGAAGGCTGGGCATATGCGCGGACAGTGTGCGTGCGCGTAAATCGGTTGTAAAGGTAAGTGAAACCCACCCCTGACCTCATTGCTTACTTACTTCCATATAGATGTAGTTCTATTACTTATTGAGTGAGGTTTGTCAGACAGTTATAAATCCATTTGGTGGTGATATGAAATTAGAGTAGACATATACGTTGAGTAGACATTAGAGTAGACATATACGCCTATACGTTTTTGGGAAATTCTGGGAGCTGAAGTCCACATCTTTAAAGTTATTTAGTTTGAAAATGACTGATGGAACTAATTTTTATGCATTCACTCGAAATAGAATTTATAGTAAAGGCATGGATTTTTGTTATTGGGCATTCTACATGTTTTCTTATGGCAGTTTCATAAGACAGCCAGATGTCCCAGATGTATATAGTCTTTAGCTGCTGATTTTAATTCTTGCTTTCTTTGTCTGCATTGACATATTTAGGCCAGAAATGGATATTTTTTATCTGGTTGAGCCTGCAATAAGTTGAGTCAATAACGGAATGGTATCTGCAGAACTGAGCCAGGGTTGAGGAGTTGAGTTTTCTAAATGACCAATCCTAAGTAAGCATACCAATTTTATTTTCTTTTTATTCCCAAGTAAACAGTATATTGCACTACTGTTGCTTGGCAGTTTGCCACCAGATGTCAAGGACACATAATCTAGGTAGCATTGGGAATTGCAAGAACAGAAATGCAGAATACTGAAGGGGTTGCATGGCCTGTGAGTTTAGGGTTGCTCACCTCATTTACCCATGGGCATGGTTGGCTTGTGTGCTGGTGAAATTGTGTAGCTTTGGTGTCAGCACTGAGGAAATGAATCCTACGTACCTAAACACCCAACTTCTCAGCATGTACAATGATAGTTATGGCCCCGTCTATGCAACAGTGGTGGAATTCAAATTTTTTTACGGTTCTGTGGATGTGGCTTCGTGGACGTGGTGTGGCTTGGTGGGCATGGCTTGGTGGGCATGGCAGGGGAAGGATACTGCAAAATTTCCATTCCCTACCCACTTCTGGGGGAAGGATATTGCAAAATCTCCATTCCCACCCCACTGTGGGGTCAGCAAGAAGTGGTATTTGCTGGTTTTCTGAATTACTCAAAATTTCCATTACCGGTTCTCCAGAAGCTGTCAAAACCTGTTGAATAGCACCCCTGCTATGCAACCACTTGTACATTTTTTGTTTGTTTTTCTTACCCCTGTTCAACCTGAAAGTTTGGCTTCTTCTCTCCCTTCTACAGGGCTTGTGAGGGCATAGTTGGCGGATGCAGAAGAATCTGTATCCTCCCCACCCAGAGAGTGAGAAAAAGTGCTGTCTGGCAATGCTATTCAGTTTTGATTCTTAAGATAAATTCTAAGTGCATGTTTATATCTATTTGGCTCCAGATCATGGATCTCAAAATTCTACTGAAATCCCCAATAGATCCTGCCAGCCTGAGATCTAGGTAGAAGTAAATCCCACCAAATCCAATGGAATTTATCTCTAAGCATATTACGGATCTAAGTACGCATCTCTTTGCCAAATAGCCTGGCTGAGAAGATGATGGTGTGTGGTTTTCAGCTGTTTTCAAGCTACTTTTAAACATGGGCTCAGTTCTTCTCCAAAACAGTGTTATATAGCACTATTTCAGAAAAGTGCTAAACCCTTGTCCAAAAATTCAGCTGGTATCTACTAAGAGTTGGGCTATTTGGGGCTGTCTTTGAATATTTATATAGAAGCACAGCAAGTTTTGACAAATTGCTAACCTCCAAGTCTAGGTATCTGTCAGAACTTGTCTCTTCCCTAGTCTAATTAAGGATAGTGGCTGGTGGATTGTTTTCCCATAAGCTGTTGGTATTTGACGGGAGGGGAAATGAAGCTGGGGAATCTACCAGTCATTTTTCTTAACTTGTACTGCATGAATAATGTCAAAAGAAGAGCATCATTTGCCAGATGCTTTATTGAAGCAGATTAGCAGTTGGCTTCTGGGCAATGCAGTTTGAGGTGAATCAAGGGCTAAAGAAATGCACATTAATATAGCCATGAGGAGCAGAGGCTACAGTGGTGGGTTGCTCCTGGTTCTCTCCGGTTCTTGCGAACTGGTAATAAAATCTGGTAATAAAACTGGTAATATAATCTGCACATGCACAGAAGTTTGCAAGCGCGCACACACTCTTCCATTGCGAACTGGTAGCAAAGGTAAATAGAACTCACCCCTGAGAGGCTAATCTTTCTTCTGGTATGGACTGGCTACATTGAGTTTATCTGAGCCAAGACAAGAAGAAATTAACCGTGTAGAGTATTGCAATAGTGCCAGATTGCAGCAGCATCACATTTGCTGCAGATTTCTTCATGTATGAAGCTGATACTGCTAAAGGACAAAATAAAGATCCCAAATTATAAATTCTCAAATGTAAAATACATGGAGGCCATCATTTGTCTTTATAATTGCTTGATATATTCATTCATTTATGCACGCAGGCATGCATATCACATCAAATAATGAGCATTTAAGACAAGTCCCCTTGCCTGTTTGCTGCAACGTGAGTGCAACACATTTACTGTTATCTTCCATAGGTTTTTGCTCTGGTCTGAATACTTCTCAAGCAGGCTTTGCTAATCCTATTTCAGAACAGAATTTTGCATTATCTGTGCAATTTTAGGTGGTTGTGTTCATTTGTGTGGAACTTCCATATTTTAAGAGGAATAGAGAGAGCATTTAGGTTTGCTAAAAGAATATTGCCATATTATTAACGATTTTCTTACTAAATTTATTATCAACCTTTCCTCAAAGAGGTCAAGGCACTACACATTTATCTTTATTTTTTTTAGAACTTCTCAGAGAGCTAAATTGGGGAGGTTGAAATAACCTAGTGAACTCTGTGGTTTGTAAGGTCTTCAAAGTGATCTTCCCAATGTCAGCTATTTCACCTCTGAACCACACAACCACATATAGTATTTGGAAATTTGCTTAGTTTGTCTTGATTTTACTTTCATTCATAAACTGACTTAACTAACTGTGTCATATTCAGAGAGGAATTCTGATAGTGGTAACTGATAGCAATCCTTTTCTTCTTTGTTCCATTTCTAGGAATTTTTTTCTCCCATAAACAGCAATGTAAAGTCACTTGTCTTTTGACATTTTTAGTCCATCCTTTTTGGCCTAGGTTATCATATTGCAGAAGAAAATGCTGTGCTTGCTTTATTTAATGGCTTTATAATAACCTGGTGTATCCAGCTGTTTTAAAAGCAGAGAAAGTAGTGCCCCCCTAATTTGTTATCAGCTAATGCTGGTGTTAAGAGAAAATGAGAATGAATCTAGTGCTTCTTGAGAGCATTATTATCAGTGATTTCAAACATTTTTCATTATTATATGGCATGGTCTTTTGCTGCTACACCACTATTATAATTAATATGGTATGCTATTATAGTATATTGTCTCAGTGCTCAGCATGGGTGCATCTCCTGTGATTCTATTGGAGTTTTTATTTCTGGCCATCCAAAGGATGGTGAATTTAGAATTTCCAGTGCTGTAAATTAAAATATTATTTTCTATGTCTATGAAACCTTAAATACTTGAATCAAGGAAACCACGAAATCAGAACAGAGAAAAATCAAGCATGTCTTTACAATAAGGCAGATATAGGTTTAATAGTATTCTAGAAACATAGCATCAATCAAAGTCAGTTTTGTTTAGTGGTTAAGGCACCAGGCCAGAAACTGGGAGTCTGTGAGTTCTAGTGCCGCCTTGGCTTGAAAGCCAGCTAGTTGACTTTGGGCTAGTCGTTCTCTCTCAGCTCACTTCACCTCACAAGGTTGCTGTAGAGAAAATAGGAGGAGGAAGGAATATTAACTATGTTCTCCACCTTGGATTATTTATAAAAATAATAAAGGGAGGATATAAATAAATAACATATAATGTAATATAACATTGAATCAATACTAGCTATGGATTTCTCTCATTAACTCCACCAAGGATTCATGAAGGTTATAGTTCTTATTCTCCAGGTGAGCTGAAAATCAAATTATAATGTTATAAGGGCAGGATTTGAAATTGCTGATCAAGTTCTTAGCTGCTGGAAGGGACTACAGTTTGAGAGAAACTTAGATCCACACCCATTCCCTGTCTTTTATTCCCTTTTTGGAAGCCTCTGATTTCTCCATGTTACTGATATTTACTAGTTCTTTACCCCACCCTACCACCCAAAGATAATGAAAAATTGACTTGATAAACACAGCCCTAAAGAGATGGCTAAGAACAATGACATCAATTTGGTTTTGATAAATGGTTGCTTGTATATGACCCTGCCTTTTATATAAATGCCCACAAGAGGCTTACAATATTCCAAGTCTGCTCACCACCTAAAAAGATTGACCCAGAAGGTTTCTATTGAACACTTTTGTCAGAGTATGAATATTCATAAACTGGAATAGATCAGCCAATGAATAGGCATAGCAACTAAGTCAGCCAGTGAAGGCCAATTGGGAGCTGAGATAGACTGGAGCCAGGGCATGTCTTAGTCTTCAGCTTCTGAGTCTGTGCAGAGAATTGAAATTGAAAATAAGCAGTCTGTGCTTGCTAGTCTGCTCTGCTGAAATGAAACTAACTGTTCTTTCCTGCCTTGTGTTTTGTCTGTAACTTTTATCATGTTGAAAGAACTCTGCTATTGGTATTATAAAATGTACTTCATCTATTATTATGTATATAAGAAGTTAATGAATCTTGCTGAATCAGTTTATTTGTGTGTGCTTCTGGATCTGATTTTTGCAAGAAACTCTGATGACTTTATAGAAATATTTTTTCTTCTATATTTATGACAGCAGAGTGTGGGGACTTGGTAAAATGAAGGGTTTTCCTGACACAAATTAAGGAAAGGCAAAAGGTATGCAGGTGGTCTGATTTTTCTCCCCTAAAATCTGATCTCACTGTCTTGAATTTTGTGTAGAAATTCATTACATTTATGCTTCTGGATAATAGAATAGAATAGAATAGAATTTTTTATTGGCCAAGTGTGATTGGATACACAAGGAATTTACCTTGGTGCATATGCTCTCAGTGTACATAAAAGAAAAGATGCGTTCATCAAGGTACAACATTTACAACACAATTGATGATCAATATATCAATAATAATAATGAGTCGTTCTTTATTGATCTCCAACATCCCTGAGTGCTAAACTGGGGGATTTTCATCCAATGTTACTTATAACCTTCAATAAGGGGAAACAGCGTTATAGACCATGGGGCGGAGGCGGCTGCCGCTGTTGCGGCCCTGGAGTTGGGTCAGGCTGAACCCAGAGTTCTGAGATCCAAAACTAGGAAGTGATAAAGATATTTGGTATTGTGTTGGTTTCCTTATTCTCTTTTGTACGATATTCTGTTTATTCTTGACCCTTCTTTATTGCGTATGTAAGATTTGTAAATTTAGCTACTTCGTGTCACCTGCTTGCCATATGGCTGTTGTAAGTGTTAAAAAATTTGAGTAAAATTCTTATCTTGTATAAGAAAAATGAAAATTTACCATACCTGATATGTATTTGTATAAACCTTTTTTGACCAATAAAAACTTTTTGAACAAAAAAATAAGGGGAAACAGCATTAGAGAATTGTTTGCATATGCAATTATCTCCTAGGTGTCCCCTCAGGTACAAAAATAAATACTTTTTTTTTTTGCACTCAAGACAAAAATTAGCAGAGATGCTGGAGAATGAGTGGCTGTTTCATTACACTTTAATGCTTGTGGGAATCAACCTGGCAAAAAATATTATTGTGCTACCTGTTTTGTAAAAAGACAATCTTACATATGCCACCACAGTATCAAAGTCCTTGACTTTTAATATGCTTTGTGAATAGCACCCTTCTGTATACTGAAAGGGGAAAAAAGGATCTATGGAAATAAAATTAAGCTTTCCTTTTGCAAAGGTTAATTCATTCCTGGATAATTGCCTTTTTTTTTTAAAGAATTGGGTTCAAGTTGCACTTGGGATTGACAACTTTTAACATTTTTTTTCCTCAAGTGAAATGATTGCTTTGAATCAGGGCTAGAAAAGAAAGTTTTATCAGCAGTGCCCTTTCTGAATTTTAGCTTCTGCTTACCTGTTCCAAGGATTCCCTTTGGTGGAATGAAAAGGCTATTAAACTAAATACCCAAGAGATTTAATTCAGATGCCAGGTCAACCATGCAGTGCTTATTTTATTTTTCAATGCAGCTTTTCTTTCCCTTCTTTGTTCCTATTGTTCAGGGAGTAAGAACATTTTGGAACACAATAAAGGTAAAACTGGAAAGACATGAGTTTTTGTTATCCTTATTTTATGCTTGTTTTTCCAATCAAAATCTGATTTGTCTCACCTGGATCTGAATTTTGGTTCTGAATTTTGGTCAATGGGCTGCATTGGATGGAAACTAATCCATTTAACAATGGATGGATACTAATCAAGGAGAGAAGCAATCTGGAATTAAGGAGAAACTTCCTAACAGTGAGTACAATTAACCAGTGGAACAGCTTGCCATCAGAAGTTATGGGTGCTTCATCACTGGAGGTTTTTAATAAGAGACTGGGCAGTCACTTGTCTGAAATGGTTTAGGGTCTCCGGCTTGAGCAGGGGGCTGGACTAGAAGACCTCCAAGGTCCCTTCCAGTTCTATTATGATTGATAGCTGCCTGTTAAGGATGCTGTTGCAATGGTTCTGCTACAAATAGTGGGCTTGACCCACAAGGTCACTTCCAACTTTATGGTTCCATAAGAAGTTGCTAAAGAGGTACCCCTAACCTGCCTTTTGGACAAGTGAGTGTTGGATTTTGAGCAGGTATTATGGATTGATTTAAATCAGGGGTCCCCAACCTTAGCAACCTTAAGACTTGTGGACTTCAACTCCCAGCTTTGCTGGCTGAGGAATTCTGGGAGTTGAAGTCCACAAGTCTTAAAGTTGCCAAGGTTGGAGACCCCTGAGGTTGGAGACCCCTTGAGGAAACACAATTTTAGACGTCTAGCCAGCCCTATCTTGAAAACTGAAGGTGAATAACATACATTTGTAAATGGAACCTTAAATTTAGATACTGTAAGGACAAAAAATAGTGGTGTTGAAGAAAAATGGGAAACGATGAAAAGTATACAGCAGTGATAGATCTTACTTTGGGTGCCTCTCCTCTCATTTTATTGGAACCATACAGGAAACCATTACATGTTAGTTATCAATCAAATGTTGTCTGGATCACAATTTTTCCAGAACTGAAGAGATGGTAAATCTCATCCCTGAGACAATGAAAGAGGTGAAATTTAGCACTTGATTGTCAAAACTCACATCTGCATTCAGAATTAAGACTGTGTTTCCTAAACCCAAGGCCTATTGCATCTGCAGTTCATATTTCATTTGACCAGTGAAGGGTGCTGTATCAAATCAGCTATTGGGTTCCAGTGAAGGTCATGTTAGGCAGTAATAATTCCATCTGGAGACTAACTAGCAATGTGCTTTTATTTAATTGGTAAAATGAGCTTATCGGTCACCATGCCCCATAGTCAAAATATTGAATAACAGCCTCCAAGGAAAGGGTAGGGTTGAAAACTGAGAACAGTTAGCTGAAAGAATGTGGATTTGGAGGCTTTCGAACTCTTCCCCCCCCGCTCCTTCAATAATCCAGCAACTTGGCACGAAGCACAATGTTGGATTTGATGCGTAAAAAATGAATTAGTCCAACATTTCATAAAACTTGCTCTTTCTCTCCTAGTGTAGCTCCATTTAAAGTTTTGGGAGGTAGCAAAGAGATTTTGATATTAGGTATGGGGTGCCTAATATCCATTCACAGCCAGTTCATTTCTGAAGTTAAAATTAAAATCCTCTACTTTAATTTGACATGAACTGGTAGCAGAAATTTTGAGAAGTTCAGAGAACTGGTAGTAAAAATTTTTAACTGCCCCTGCCCCCATCTATTCTCAGCCTCCCAAGTGCCAGCTGATTGGGACGAAATGGGGATTTTGCAGTAACCTTCCCCTGGATTGGGGAGGGAATGGAGATTTTACAGTAGCCTTCCCCTGCCATGCCCACCAAGCCATGCCATGCCATGCCCACCAAACCACACCCACAGAACCGGTAGTAAAAAATTTTGAAATCCACCTCTGGTTTGTATATTTTATTTATATAAATGATTCTTATTATGCCTTGAAAGGTAAAAATTCAAAGGTGTCTTACAGCTAAAAACAAATCCAGCCAATATTACAACATGACAACATCAAAGCATAAGTAATAACAAGAGGAAACCTAAGCTTTTTTTCCAACGATTCTACCTTAATCTTGAGTTTCTTCAGATAAATATTCAGATTTTGGGGGGGTGATGTTTCACCCTTAATTTTGAGGTGGCTGAGGGACTTATAGGTATCAGTCTATATTTTACTGATCTTCAGCCTTTCCAGAGTACCATGTGTTCATTAATATCATGCTAATCTATTGAAAAAGCTCCTCCTATGCGATTTGCTTTGATCAGAAAGCTGGAGAGGCAGCAGACCAATGGAGTGATGTTCACAGAAGGAAAAACAGCCACACAAAATGTTCATGGCCACCTTCCAAAGGTCTCACCCCTGCTAAGAAAGTATATTTTACATTTGTTAAGATGTTACCTGCCCAGTAATTGTTTATTATCCTCTTTTGCTCTCTACGTAACAAAGATAAATTTATTCATTTCTGATTACATAACTACCTTTAAACATGCTCTTGATGATAAAAGCAACGTTTATTTTGCTTTGTTTTATGACAACAAACAACAATTTTAGTTGGCTTAGTGACTTATTGTATATAGCTGAGAGGGTGCCCAGGCCCTGCGGTTTGATTATGACATGTATATTTTATTTGTAGGGCTGTTTGTCTCATGTGTTTATTTTTCTTTTTGATACACTGACTGGTCATAGACTGGAATTAAACACTAAATACTTTCTATTCATGGACAGAAGCTTAAGAACTAAATTTAAATTGTGCCAACTATTCTTTAAATTTTTAAGAAAAAGTCTACCTAACGCCATTTCAGATATGAGAATGCTGTAATGTAGTTGCTACCTACTGTAGTGCTCATGCCTACCAAATTCATACCATAAGACTGAACATGCTCCAAGTCCAAAATTGGACTTTTTCCCAATTGTAGGCTGTCATATGTTGTAAATAGAAGCAGAAAAAACAAGCAATCATTGCTACTGCAAATAGTCTCCAAAGTTTCTATATCTCCC
Source organism: Ahaetulla prasina (assembly GCF_028640845.1). Classification (NCBI taxonomy): domain Eukaryota; kingdom Metazoa; phylum Chordata; class Lepidosauria; order Squamata; family Colubridae; genus Ahaetulla; species Ahaetulla prasina. The sequence goes on along the minus strand of NC_080540.1, from coordinate 273,109,274 downwards.
CCAGATACATAGAATTCATCAGCTATTTTCCCATGGAGCTGTGTACATCTTACTCCCAAAGATTATTTTCTGGCTACTAGGTGTTACTTTTTAACAAAAGGGAAGTGGATTAAAACTTTCATCTGAAGTCTGCCCCCCACCCCGTCCTCCCCCGGCTGTGATTAATCTTTTCCATGGGCAAAACATTCAAAGAATGGAGAATATAGGAGCTGAGTCTCTAATATGGGCCTGATATCTTTGTTTTAGCTTACTGTGCTCCTTGTCCCACTTAATTTGAGATATCCTTTTTATTTAAAAAGTAAAGGGTAGTTTGTCTCACTTATAAAATCTTTTTATAACTTTAAGGTTACATTTTCCACAATAGCTCTGGACCTCCAGGAATGTTCTTAAAAAATAAAATGTTGGGTAGCTGCAATCCATTGTTTAATTTTTCTTGTAGAAACTAATACTTGAAGATGGGGTGGGGGTTGGACTAGACCTCCAAGAACTTCCAACTCTATTGTTCTCTTATTTTTTTTTTAATTTGAATTTATATCCCGTCTTTCTCCGAAGACTCAGGGCGGCTTACAATGTGTTAAGCAATAGTCTTCATCCATTTGTATATTATATACAAAGTCAACTTAATTGCCCCCAACAATTTGGGTCCTCATTTTACCTACCTTATAAAGGATGGAAGGCTGAGTCAACCTTGGGCCTGGTGGGACTTGAACTTGCAGTAATTGCAAGCAGCTGTGTTAAGTTCGCTCTGGATTGGGCGAACCGGTAGCAGCAGCAGTGGGAGACTCTGCCCACCTGCCTGGATGCCTCTGAGCATGCGCAAGTGTGCAAGCACCCACAAGCGAACCCATAGAGGCGGGATTTGGAACCTACCTTTGGGTCATACCCATCAAAATTTTTGGTCATAGCACATTATTAATATTATATAAAATAGTCTGATACAACAGAATGACACATATGTTTGTAGCACATCTACACACATTCTACACAAATTCTTCAAAGAGATGTGTTGCGAGTAAAATTAAAAAGAAATAAAAAATGTACTACTTCATTGCCATGGTAGGATTATTTAAATATTTAATTATTTTGCTTTTCAATGGATTGTCTTTTTTAGAATCATTATTGGTAGCCTTTAAAGAAGATTGGGTGGACAAATTTAAATTAATTAGTTGATGTACTAAACAATCAATTGCAAATGTACTGGAATCTCTCCACCCTGCCTCCAATTTGTATTGATGCAAACCTAAAACATATATAATGGATTGATTTCTATATTTAAAAAGTGCAGTCTTAAAACTGACTACTGGGGTTTTTTTTTTAAAGAAAAGTTTTATAGTTGGAAATATTTTTAGTGTATTTGCTTGAGAAGTAAAACATTTATGCTAAATGTGCAAGCTTATAGGATTCCTAATGAGAAGTGAGATCTTGAAAACTCACAGATAACCAAGGAGGACAATAATAAACTTGGAGTTTAGATAATCTCCAAATATTTGATCTATAATGAATCCCTGAATTGTCTACTTTTTTAAAAAAGTGGTAGCAAGTACAACCTTTGCATAATCACATTAATTTACTTGGTTTTCCATTAAAAGTTGGTATTAGTAGACTATCCCCATGGCATCTAATTAGTAAGACTGTTCATTTAGTTTATATTATGTTTATATCCTGCATTTTCTCCAAGAGTTCAAACCAGCTTCCTTTCATTTGATCTTCAAATAGCAATCAGGTAAAATAGTAGGTGGGGCTGAAAGAGTAACTGACCAAAGTATGCCAGTCAACTTTCAGAGGTTAATTTATTATTTTTAAATATGGGTCTACCTGTTCCTAATCTAACAATTAAACACTCAATCACACTGGATTTTCCCATGACACACTCTCAGAATTCCCAAATTCCCAACTGAGAAATCTTGTCCTTCTCTGAAGAACACTAACGGTTGTGATTAAAGAGAGTTTAGAGCCGAGGGAGACCAATGTACCTCAGATATCCGGGTGTGAATCCCTCTTTGTGAGGTGGGGTCATAGATGTCAGATGGGCTTGCTGGTCGCGTACCTGGCTCCTTGCTGCGTGACAGCGGCCCTGCCCGAGCTCCTAGAGGTGCTTGCCGGGGTGGCGGTGGAGACCCCCAGACTTTTAGTCATGGGGGACTTTAACCTGCCATCTGCCGGCTCGTCATCGACGGTAGCTCGGGAGTTCTTGGCCTCCATGACGGCCTTGGACCTGACTCAAGTAGTGGATGGCCCCACTCACATCGGGGTGGCACACTGGACCTGATTTTTGTCTCTGGTCAGTGGTCGAGAGATCTGGACTTAAAGGAAATAGTCATTGAACCTTTGTCATGGTCAGATCACTCTCTCCTTCGCCTGGACTTTCTGACCGCTACCCAACACCGCAGGGAGACGGAACCATTACGTTGGTACCGTCCCAGGCGCCTGATGGACCCAGAGAGGTTCCGGACGGAGCTTGGGCCACTTCCTGAGGATCTGGCTCACGGCACGGCAGAGGAACTGGCTGCAGCCTGGGAACGGGCTGCGGCCGGGGCTTTAGGCCGTGTCGTGCCTTTGCGGCCTCTGACCCGGCGTAGATCCCAACCGGCTCCTTGGTTCTCCGAGGAGCTGAGGGGGATGAAACGCCGGAGAAGACGCCTAGAGAGTTCCTGGAGGTCCAGCCGTTCAGAGGCTGATCGGACACTAGTTAGATCCTATACTAGGACCTACCTAGTGGCACTGAGGGATGCGAGGCGTTGCTACGCCTCCTCCCTCATTGCGTCGGCAGATAACCGCCCAGCTGCCCTGTTCCGAGTGACCCGCTCCCTCCTTCACCAGGGGGAGCGGGATGACCCGTTACAGGGACGTGCTGAGGAGTTTAACGGTTATCTATACGATAAAATCGTTCAGCTGAAGGACGGTCTGGACCAAGATTGCAGCGATTCGGACGAGACGTCTGAGGGCGGTCTTGGTGATGTTGTATGGGATGAGTTTGACCCTGTGACTCCCGAGGACATGGACAGGTTGCTGGGTAGATTGAATGCCACCACATGTTTACTGGACCCGTGCCCCTCCTGGCTGGTGCTGGCCACTCAGGAGGTGACACGAGGCTGGCTCCAGGGGATTACGAGTGCTTCCTTGTTGGAGGAGTCTTTCCGGCCGCCTTGAAAGAGGCGGTGGTGAGGCCCTCCTCAAGAAGCCTCCCTGGACCCGGCTGTTTTAGGTAATTATCGTCCAGTCTCCAACCTTCGCTTCGCGGCGAAGGTTGTAGAGAGTATGGTGGCATATCAGTTCCCCCTTCACCTGGAGGAAACTGTCTATCTGGACCCGTTCCAGTCCGGCTTCCGGCCCGGTTACAGCACTGAGACGGCTTTGGTCGCGTTGGTGGATGATCTCTGGAGGGCCAGGGATAGGGGTTATTCCTCTGCCCTGGTCCTATTAGACCTCTCAGCGGCTTTTGATACCATCGACCATGGTATCCTGCTGCGCCGGTTGGGGGGATTGGGAGTGGGAGGCACCGTTTATCGGTGGTTCTCCTCCTATCTCTCCGACCGGTCGCAGACGGTGTTGACGGGGGGGCAGAGGTCGACCCCGTGGCGCCTCACTTGTGGGGTGCCGCAGGGGTCGATTCTCTCGCCTTCTGTTCAACATCTATATGAAGCCGCTGGGTGAGATCATCAGTGGCTTCGGTGTGAGGTCCCAGCTGTCCGCTGATGACACCCAGCTGTACTTTTCCACACCGGGCCACCCCAATGAAGCCGTCGAAGTGCTGTCCCGGTGTCTGGAGGCCGACGGGTCTGGATGGGGAGGAACAGGCTCAAGCTCAATCCTCCAAGACGGAGTGGCTGTGGATGCCGGCATCCCGGTACAGCCAGCTGAGTCCGCGGCTGACTGTCGGGAGCGAGTCATTGGCCCCGATGGAGAGGGTGCGCAATTTGGGCGTTCTCCTGGATGAACGGCTGTCTTTGAAGACCATTTGACGGCCGCCTCCAGGAGAGCTTTCCACCAGGTTCGCCTGGTGCGCCAATTGCGCCTTTCTAGACCGGGATGCCTTGTGCACAGTCACTCACGCCCTTGTGACGCCTCGCCTGGACTACTGCAATGCTCTCTACATGGGGCTCCCTTGAGGGGCATCCGGAGGCTACAGTTAGTCAGAATGCAGCGGCGCTGGTGATTGAGGAGCCCTCGTGCCTCCCGAGTGACACCTATCCTGCGCCGGCTGCACTGGCTACCTGTGGCCTTCCGGGTGCGCTTCAAGGTGTTGGTGAATGTCTTTAAAGCGCTCCATGGCATAGGGCCGGGATACTTACGGGACCGCCTGCTGCTACCGAATACCTCTCACCGACCCGTGCGCTCTCACAGAGAGGGGCTCCTCAGGGTGCCATCGGCGCGACAGTGTCGTCTGGCGACACCCAGGGGAAGGGCCTTCTCTGTGGGGCTCCCGCCTCTGGAACGAACTCCCCAGGACTTCGTCAACTTCCGGACCTCAACCTTTCGCCGCGAGCTTAAAACCTATTTATTCATCTGCGCTGGACTGGGTTAGTGTTTTAATGGGTTTTAATGGGTTTTTAGTTCCAAATTTTAATTCTGGCCAATTTTAATAAGTTTTTTTAATTGTATTTTTAATCTGTATTTATAGTATTGTATTTTTAATCTGTATTTATAGTATTGTATTTTATTTGGCTGTGAACCGCCCTGAGTCCTTCGGGAGAAGGGCGGTATACAAATGTAAATAATAAATAAATAAATAAAATAAATAAATAAACAGTAATTTTTGCCTAGTCTGAAAAGTGCTTTTATTTGTTTATATTTGGAATATTTGGAGAATCTTTTTTTCTTAGCTCCCATTCCCTTTTTCTGTGACTGTCTAGTCCAGGGTTGTGTAACTACGGGAACTTTATGATCTGTGGACTTCAACTTTCAGAATTCCTGAGGCAGGGAATTCTGTTTCTAATTTTGGAAGTTGAAGAGCACAGGTTGTAAAACTGACATAGTTGCCCACCCAGGCCAACACTGAACATGGCTTATGTTAAAGCATATTACTCATAACTATAGTCACATGAGGACATGGTGGCTCGGTGGCTAAGATGCTGAGCTTGTTGGTCAGAAGTTTGGCAGTTCAGCGGTTCGAATCCCTAGTGCCGCGTAACAGGATGAGCTCCTGTTACTTGTCCCAGCTTCTGCCAACCTAGCAGTTTGAAAACACATAAAAATGCAAGTAGAAAAATAGGGAACACCTTTGGTGGGAAGGTAACAGCGTTCCGTGCGCCTTTGGCGTTGAGTCATGCCAGCCACATGACTACGGAGACGTCTTCGGACAATGCTGGCTCTTTGGCTTTGATACGGAGATGAGCACCGCCCCCTAGAATTGGGAACGACTAGCACATATGCGCAAGGGGAACTTTTACCTTTACTTATAGTCACATGAATCACACATGAATGGGAGTTTACAGGAAAAATGAAGCTTATGTTACAGACTAAGGTGGCAGCAGAAATGGCCTGTATATCCTGGGCCCAATCTACAAGGTGTGAAACCTTTAGAGCATCTGTGGAAAAAAAGTGTTCATTAAAAGAAAAAAAAAGTCACAATATTTGAACATTGGAAAGATAAACTGAAGGGAAAAAAAACCCCCCACACACGGCAATACATGGCGAGGATCAGGAAAAGGCAACAGATGCTGTAAAATATCCTCTTTCATGGTTCTCCCTGTACCAGAATTGTGCAGACGTATGCTGGCACAGCCTCAGTCAGAGTGCAGAGCAAGGCTGTATCTTACACATCTGGAAGCTATTTGGCAGAGTGGAGAGTTCAAATGCTTTCAGCCTTAGCTGGTTTTAGACATATCTAGAGTCCAGTTCAGGACACTTCAGCGCACACAACTCATTAAGCAGGGATGGCAGAGAGCATTGCCAGAGTGGAGAAGGTCCCGGGGAGCTTTAGAGCCAAACATATCTGCACTATTAGACGCTTCCCTTCATCCTGCCCCTCTTTTGGCTGCCGCTAAGAAATGGGACAAATAATAGAGAGACACAATGGCCCGGGGTGGAGGGAGAGAATTGGGAAAAAAGAAGACCAAGGAAAAAAAACACACACACACACACCACGGCATCACAGCTGAATGAAGGCTGGCTCTCTATCAAAAGACAAAATGTACTTGGATAAAATCCAGTACATGAGTTAAGTTGAGTGCAAAGCAAGCCATTCAGAGCTTAGAAAGAAGAAAGAAAAAAAGCTTCTTGCTTCAGAGTTACACAAAGGGGTCAACCTTTTCTTTCCTCACTGAAACCAATCACAGTTTGCTATTTGTACTTAAAATGAGAGTGTTCTTATCATCTTGGGGATCCGGGGACTTGTCCCCCACCTTTTTGTTACATTCTACTTGTTAACTGTTTCTACCTAAGGACAAGTAAACTTTCTGGTAAACTTGCAAGGCTTTTTAGCCCTGGTCTGCAACAACTGTATGACAGCAAGTACCAATATGAAGCCATTGGCTTTTGGAATCCTGCTTGTCCCTTGCTTGATAAGAAGACCCAACGAAAGAGTGAGAGACAGATTATGGAGGAGAATTGCGCAAAAGCCTGCCTTGAGGCTGAAGAAACAAAGAGTTCAATGTGCTTTGTACTACTACGTGGTTAGGTCTCAATATGTGGGTTGGTAGCCTATGAACAACCACTGTCCACTTATAAAGTTTGTCTATTGCAGATGCTACAACTCAGTATCAAACGATGGACTTTGCATGCTCTCTTCAATCTTTGCCAGTTTATCCTTATTCCACGTCAAACTACTAGTTTCCTGGATTGTAATGTTGTATTTTGACAATGGCTCTCTAGGGATTTAGAGATTTAACCAAGCTAAAGTTCATGCTTGGTCTTTGTACAATACTTTGAAAGACGGGGACAATTAAAAAAAAATAGTAACGTCAGGACAAAACTGTGCATGAAGCAAGGGCAAAATCTACCTTTAATTTATTTAATGTTCATTTAAATGAAATATAGTTAATATGATTACTCCGAATAACTTTCTTCTTCTAAGACATAACTGTACAACAGGGTAGGGGAAATTCATGGCCTAATAGTTCATGATTTATAAACTTCTTTTTAGGTTGAGATCAGAGATGGGTTTGAGCAGGTTCTGACCAGTTCTGGAGAACTGGTAGCAGAAATTTTGAGTAATTCGGAAAACCGGTAGTAAAAATGCTGACTGGTCCCACCCCCATCTATTCTCTGCCTCCTGAGTCCCAGCTGATCGGGAGGAAACGGGGATTTTGCAGTAACCTTCCCCTGGATTGGAGGAAATGGAGATTTTACAGTATCCTTCCCATGCCACGCCCACCAAGCCACGCCCACCAAGCCATGCCACGCCCACCAAGCCACAGAACCGGTAGGTAAATGTTTTTGAAACCCACCATAGGTTGAGAGCCACATGTAGCTATTATAGAATATGTCAGTGGCCATACAGGAGAAGGAATCTAGTAGGTGTATGCTAAACTGATGCTAAGTATCAATATCAAGAATAGTGTACATGTACATGTACATGTGTATCTATCTCTATGTGTGCACATAATTTTTGAATATTTTTTATTGTTGAGATAATATATGGTACTGAAACCAGATTTAGGGTTTTTTTTTCTCCAAACTTTGTATATATTTTTTTAATGACATGCTCGTTTGTTTCAAAGTCTGGAAAAAAAGTAAAATCCTTGTTTTAAAGCTAACAAAAGCAATTGGTTCCAGTAAGTGAAATTTGTAAAATAAAAAAATAAATAAAATAAGGCTTACATAGACTGTATGTCTTAGAATAAGATCCTTAGATCTACCTTTATGTAGTAAAACATATTCTATTAAATTTAAGTGAAAAAATAAAATTCATATTTTTAACCATCTACATTCTATGGTTCTGTAATTTTTCTAGCAACAACTACCTATTTAGTTTTAAAATGTGTTTTTAAAGGCCAAAGAGAGCTGAATTCTTTGATGACACATTTGAAAGCATTATTCATAAAACTATCACAATAACATTAAGAACCTTTCGAAAACCAAAAAGATATGAAATGTAGAAAATCAATTTTATGAAGAAACTCTCGCGATTTGCATGCTACAGTTTTTTTTAAAAAAACCTCTAGCATGCATCCATCTTACTGTATTACTAGACCATTCTTAAACACCTCATTTCTCATATCTTGAACATGAAACTGCTAAGATCTAACAACTCAACCCTTTTTTCTACTTAAAGGAAATGCTTTAACCGATTCGTTTATCATTCTCATTGAATTATCATCTTACACTTGTCAAATATTTTCAGTTCTTCTCCCCAATAATCAATTGTGTAAATCATGTTCTGAAAAACAGTTTCCGGTAAACCAAAGCTGCATCATAGAAGAATCCAACCCCAAAGCCTTGAATCCAACCCCTGGCCTCCAAAAGTTGTTACCAGCTTGTTATTTTGTAAAATTGAGAAATGACCTCAAAATCAATATTTAATATGTCCTAGTATAAATGAAATGAAATCAAAATTTTGTTATGTTACATCTTATCCCTAATTTCTTGTAGAGCAGGGGTCTCCAACCTTGGTCCCTTTAAGACTTGTGGACTTCAACTCCCAGAGTCCCTCAGCCAGCAAAGCCAGCAAAGCAACTCCCAGAATTCTCCAGCCAGCATAGAGCTGAAGTCCACAAGTCTTAAAGCTGCCAAGTTTGAAGACCTCTGCTTTAGGGAATGGGAAGTGGCATGACAAGAAAAATGCTTAACAGTGATTTCTTAAATAAGAAATATGGGGTTTGGAACTACGATCCAATATAAACTTAAACTCATATAACTCCTTGGCAGACTTGCTAAAAGTTTCTGTCAAATTTCCTACCTGTCATATACAAGTAATGAATCTCTCTTTTTATTTCTCATGCAAGTCTACTTCGGCTGTGTCAAATATGGGGGAATAAATTAAAAGTTTTATCTGTCATTGTTTTGGTTGTTAACACACCTTTTGATGTATAATCTGGTTGCTCCCTGACACAAAACAGTAATCCTTCTGCTCTTTCTGATTGATGCCAAACATTGGCTCATGGTCTAAAATATATATCGATTCCAATTTTCCAGATCATTTTAAAAAAAGATCCTGCAGCTTGTTTCCTTTTAAGGCTTAGTTTCAGATCTCTCTCTTTCTCCATTATGTTTGACCTAGTTCTCAGGAGTGAGTCGTTTTTCACATTAAAATTATACTAAACATCACCACTGACGTGTCTTTACCTTACCCTTTATTTCTGTATTTCTAGACACTGATTATTAGATGTAATTTGCTTTAATCGTATGCTGGTGCTTCATTTAACGAGCAGAGAGGTAATACTGGAGTAGTTCTATCTATAATATTCAACCCATGGAGGCAATATTTAAAAAGATCTTTTCGGGGTTACCAAAAGTTGACCTTTGGGTAGCAGACTGGAGTCCATTTCAGACTGAAAGAAAGGATAGAACAAAAATGAACATGGAACATATTTAAAAATAAATTGACGGTCTATATTTTTAATTGTAATTCCCAAAGGTGTTGTTTTTTTTTAATGCAATTTTTGGAAGGGTTTTGTGGGTTGTACTCTTTAAACTGGCTGAGGAACTCTGGGAGTTGAAGTCCACAAGTCTTAAAAGAGCCAAGTTTGCAGACCCCTGTCCTAGAGTTTTGTTGTTTGTGGAGGTCACAGCACAAAGATCTAGTAGTGGGTCTTCTGGGGTTAGTGTCTCAAATGCTTAGTATTTCACAACAGAGTAGTTAAGTAACTTAATTTGTAACTATCATAAGTCACTTCTAAATTGCTTCCAGTGTTTGATCATTGTCTTAACATTTGGGAATCATTACTGTATATTGATGCAATATTGTATGTATACTTATATTTGTATGCATTTGTCTGTGAATCAATGGTGGGATTCAACTTTTTTTTACTACCGGTTCTGTGGGTGTGGCTTGGTGGGCATGGCATGGCATGGTGGGTGTGGCAGGGGAAGGATACTGTAAAATCTCCATTCCCACCCCACTCCAGGGGAAAGTTACTGCAAAATCTCCATTTCCTCTCAATCAGCTGGGACTCGGGAGGCAGAGAATAGATGGGGGGCGGGCCAGTCAGAGGTGGTATTTACCGGTTCTCCAAACTACTTAAAATTCTTGCTACCGGTTCTCCAGAACTGGTCAGAACCTGCTGAATACCACCTCAATTGTGAATATGTGTTGTGTGTGTGTTGCACACTCTCCTGAAGAAAGCAGGGCAAACATATTAATGCTATAAAACAAAGGATTCCCACAAATTCTCAAAACTCACATATGTTAATATTGTATGAAAAAAAGACCAACATCCTTCAGAAGGTAGCTGATAAAGTTCTTAGGATGATGATTAAAGATATGGACTAGTTTCTCCTTACTTTTTACCAACTCAGATGGTAAATGATGGTAGAAAAGAAGGAAATGCTCTGTTACCATGATTCCTAAGTAATAAGGGAACACCTAAACACAATACAAACCAAACCAAACAGCTTGGAAATGGCCTACTTTTTTTCTCCAGATAGTTCCACAGTTACACAACCAGCCAGCATTTCAAATTGACTAGGCTTGTTTTGTGGCATACTTTAAATATTAGATAATCCTGTTCTGGCTCTAACTCTCTCTTTTCAATTTCAGCATCCTTTAGCAGCTATGCTCTATCAACCTCTTCGATGTATAATCACAACTTAATATACCTTCAGGCCAGTTTGATATAGATCAATTAGTTTTGCTATCAAAACAAATAGGCGGTGGCACCATGGATCTCCTTGGTTACATGTGTTTTTGCCGCACTTGAATACAACATATAACAGGAAATGAATCACCATGTACAGGGAGCTCGGACAAGTTACATGCAAGGAACCTGCTAGGCAATACATGTACATGAGGGGCTGTCACTTAGTAGGAAAAAACACAGTTTGCTAGTTTCCATAATAAGTATCTTCAGACAGGAGTGGGAGAGAAATCTTAGCCTCTGCTAATCAGTTATGAGCTTCTGAAATGGTGCAAAGTCCTCATGTGGCTGTATCCTTAAAGAATATTAGAATAGAATAGAATAGAATAGAATAACAGAGATGGAAGGGACCTTGGAGGTCTTCTAGTCCAACCCCCTGCTTAGGCAGGAAACCCTACACCACTTCAGACAAATGGTTATCCAACATCTTCTTAAAAATTTCCAGTGTTGGAGCATTTACAACTTCTGGAGGCAAGTTGTTCCACTGATTAATTGTTCTAACTGTCAGGAAATTTCTCCTTAGTTCTAAGTTGCTTCTCTCCTTGGTTAGTTTCCACCCATTGCTTCTTGTCCTACCCTCAGGTGCTTTGGAGAATAGCTTGACTCCCTCTTCTTTGTGGCAGCCCCTGAGATATCGGAACACTGCTATCATGTCTTCCCTAGTCCTTCTTTTCATCAAAGTAGACATACTCAGTTCCTGCAACCTTTCTTCATATGTTTTAGCCCCCAGTCCCTTACTTGTCCCCCACCTTGATGTAAAACAATCCAAAGAGTGTGGGGATTTGAGTAGTGGGAAGTCCACCAGCTTGCAATGAACAAGGCATGAAGGTTGAGTGTAGTTTAATCTTTTTTTCTACTTCTATTCATTTATTTCCATTTTCTTTCACTGGCTCAAGTGGAAAAGAAAATTCTTAAGTTGGGCTGATATGAGAAAGAGGTTTGGTCCTGCAGTCAATGGAGACCTTAAGAGCTAGGCAGTGCAAGATGGTGTCTTCTCTTGGGTCACTCTTTTCTACAGTCATAGGCTTCCAGGTATTGAGGAGTATAGAGATGGCCATGAAGAAAAGATTTCACAGCCATTAAAATGGAACGATCTACCCCCCGGACTTCGTCAGCTTTCGGACCTTCGGACCTTCCGCCGCGGGCTTAAAACATACTTATTTAATTGTGCAGGACTGAGCTAGATTTTAAATTTTGGGTTTTAAATTGGGTTTTATTTCTATTTTTAATTGGACGGGCTTTGGAATAAGTTTTTTAAATGTTTTATATTGTATTTATATTCTATTTATCTGTTTTTTAGTGCCTGTAAACCGCCCTGAGTCCCTTGGGAGATAGGGCGGTATATAAATATGATTAAATAAATAAATAAATAAATAAATAAAAACTATCAGCTGGGCCAGGAAATACAGGAGAGGATGAGGAAGAAACTCAAGATTGAACTGCCTTGACTCTGGATGTATGAGACAGGGAAAGAGGAACTCTCAGGCTTTCAAGATTCTGTTATTATACCTCATGCCAATAAAGAAGACTGTTTCCTGACCTGGTCTATATCAAAGGGCTGACAACAGCCATTAATTTTTTTGTAGAGTTGGGGTAATGAGTTTTCTCCTACCGCTGCTTTCTGCCTCCCAAGGAAGAAGAGCTCCAGCCATCTAACTGCCCTCCACCCGTGCTCTGAGTATGTGGAAATTTAGGTTAAGCACTCAAGACATCTAGCACAGGAGTCTCCAACCTTGGTCCCTTTAAGACTTGTGGACTTCAACTCCCAGACTGCCTCAGCCAGCTTTGCTTTGCTGGTTGAGGGACTCTGGGAGTTGAAGTCCACAAGTCTTAAAGGGACCAAAGTTGGAGACCTCTGATCTAGCAGGCATGGGAAATAGAACAGAACTTTCCAACCTAGGAGTAATGAGTTGCTTCATTTTGGTTTTTGAAAGATACATTTAAAATATCTGTAGTCTAGGCAAAAAAAAACTACGCATACACGAGATCTATAAAAATCAGTGCAAGGTTGGCAGACCTGAAAGGAAACAGGAAAATGAACAGTCTCCAAAAATATTCAGCTCCGACCACAGCACTCAGTCCAAGGGTAAAAGGGATAGAGAGAACATTGCGTAAGAGGATAATGGATGTAGTTAAAGCACTATTTGGAGCATGGAAAGAATGCAAACTTAAAAGGAAACATCATTTTAAGAACTGAGAAAACCCTGATGTCCTGTTAACAAAAATAACCTTTTGAGCAATGGGCAGAGCTATGCAGAGGGATTACGCTTCAGTTAATATGTAGCCCATGGCCCAAGTGAAGGGCAGGATCCTGCAAAAGCTAACTGTAAAATGCTGATTCTATACGCCTTTCATTAGCATTAGTACCGAGCGAGCAATCAGGAAAGAGATCTTAGAGTTATGGTAGAAAATGATAGCTCAGTGAAAATGTCAACTCAAATGCCATGCCTGAAATTCAGCTTGTGTGAAACAGTTTGACTTTGCCTCAAGGCATTTTGTGCAATGGCCTTGACGTGATTCATCTCAGCCAGTTGCTTTGCCTTGCCTTGGAGCTACACCCAGCAGGGCCAGTAGCTTTCTGGAAGAAGGGCTGCAGCTGAAGCAAGGGTGGATGAAGGGATCGCCTCATGAAGCAGCTTCAAAGGGGTACTTTGCTCAAACCATTCTCCAAGCCAGATATGATTCCCCGGGGAATTCCTTGCTTGAATCATCAGGAAAGGCAATGCTGCTGTTATTTAAATCATTCAGAAGGACTGAAATAAAATGATCTATGAAATCAGGTTGCCATCTACGTTCATGGATGACTGTACTTGTATTGCTATCTACATTTTGATCCCCACATTTGGAGAATAAAAAGATATCATAGAGCTGGAAAAGGTATAGAAAGCCACGAATTATTATCTGGCTAAATAAGTTCTTATGCGTGTAAACACGATTGGTTTTGCTTTTCCATTTAGAATGAAGTCATGTAATATCTCATACCGTATTAGGACTTTGGAATCGTCTGCTGGAATTAAGGATGGTAGAAGAAAGTACATCCTTACACAATGCATATTTAATTATTTTCTTTTTGGGGGGGCAGCAGGCAGGATAGTTACCGATTTAGATGGTAAGGAGGATGGAGACATTCATAGTGCATGATAGGCCTATCTGTAGTTATTCACTTGATTGATAAAACACTCGCAAGACTGTAATATGTGTAATCTTTAAGAGAAAGCTGCAGTTCGGTGTCAACAATCTCTGTAAGGTAAAAGAAATAGGAGAAAATACTTCATTTTCAGTGTTTTGCATCATTTATAGCCAATTGTCAAAGGAAAGAGAGACTAGACAAACTGGTTAGACTAGAGGAGGCCATACCTACATTCGATAGGTAAGGATTCTGCTTTCCCCAGTACAGGTAGTGTTCAATATACGACCACAACTGAGCCCAAAATTTATGTTGTTAAGTGAGAAATTTGTTAAGTGAATTTTGCCCTGTTTTACGACTTTCCTTGCCACATTTGTTAAGTGAATCTCTGAAGTTATTAAATTAGCAACATGGTTGTTAAGTGAATCTGGCTTCCCCATTGACTTTGCTTGTCAGAAGGTTGCAAAAGGGGATCACATGATCCCGGGACACTGCAACAGTCATAAATAGGAACCAGTTGACAAGCATCCACATGTTGATCTCATGACCAAGAAATAAAGCGTGCCAGACTAAATGGGCTGCCATATAGTATCCATTTTAATTAGCAGTACCTGTGAGAGGGATCTTGGAATCCTAAGGGACAACAATTTAAATATGAGCCAGCAGTGTGCAGCAGCTGCCAAAAAAGCCAACACAGTCCTACGCTGCATAAACAGAGGGATAGAATCAAGATCACATGAAGCAGGGGCAGGTTCCAAATTCCGTCGCTACCAGTTCACTCGTGTGCGCATGCACAGAAGCATCCGGGCAGGTGGGCGGAGCCTCCCACCACTGCCACTACTAGTTCGCCCGATCCGGTGTGAACCAGTAGCAACCCACCACTGACATGAAGTGGTAATACCACTTTATAATGCCTTGGTAAGACCACATTTGGAATACTGCATTCAGTTTTGGTCTCCATGATGTAAAAAAGATGTGGAGATGCTAGAAAGAGTGCAGAGAACAGCAACAAAGATTATTAGGGGACTGGAGGCTAAAACATATGAAGAATTGTTGCAGGAACTGGATAGGTCTAGTTTATTGAAAAGAAGGACTAGGGGAAACATGTTCCAATATCTCAGGGGCTGCCACAAAGAAGAGGGAGTAAAACTATTCTCCAAGATACCGGAGGGTAGGACAAGAAGCAATGGGTGTAAACTAATCAAGGAGAGAAGCAACTTAGAACTAAGGAGAAATTTCCTGACAGTTAGAACAATTAATCAGTGGAACAACTTGCCTTCAGAAGTTCTGAATGCTCCAACACTGGAAGTTTTAAAGAAGATATTGGGTAACCATTTGTCTGAAGTGGTGTAGGGTTTCCTGCCTAAGCAGGGGTTTGGACTAGAAGACCTCCAAGGTCCCTTCCAGCTCTGTTGTTCTATTCTAATTACAGATGCCTTTATATGGCATCTGCATAAAGGCATCTGTAACTAATCTAAAATATAGATGTCACTAATTCTGCCACATCACCTAAATTCATTAATGAAAAAGAGAATCTGCTAAACTGAATAAACCCACTATTACCTTGCAAAAGGACAAAATCACTTTAGCCAGGAGAAGCCCTGTAAGATTCAGCTGTTTATTAGGCAAAGGAAAGGCACTGATTGGAACATTTAAAATGTTTTATATGGTCTTATATATATGGAGTTAAATCTGTTTTCAAAAACTACATCACAGTGAAATTGTGAGAAATAAGATTTAATGGCAACCTCTGTTATGTAATGTAATATGGAGAAGCCACCCTACAGAAAAATGGACTATTTGGATTGGACTGTGCAGACGATAAAGCCAGGGTATCAAAGAATTGTAACCACAAAAACAAAACAACCAAATGGCACTGACAAATAGGGCACAGTGACCCTGATGCTGTTCCAAAACTTGAAGGTTGCTGCCAAGGGTGAATGAGTCTAGCTGTGCAGGTTGTATACAGGCCAAAGGCACAAAGGCAGTGAATGTGCAGAAGAAAGAAAAAGAGACAGAGAAGTCATTAGAACTGTGTCAGTCTGCCCATGGAGAGTAACTTATTAAAACCAAACAGCAAACAGTGAGCTACTTTTTATGAATGGATAAGAAAAGGACTGAGGTTGGAATATATGCTTGGTGTCATGTCCCACTCCTCCGCTGACGGCCGGGTCAGGGAAATCCGAATCAGGCGTGCCTCTGCAGCTCTGCCAAAGTCCTAGCAAAGTTCTCAAGGCGGGCAGGAGACCAGAAAGTGACTTCAGCAAGATAAGGTAGACTTTGCCTGACTCAGAGAACGCCAGAAAGCAGATCCTTTATATAGGCCATGGGGTGTGGCTCCATGACTCAGCACTTATCCAGGCCTGCCCCTCCCTTCCTTCTGTTGCCGCCGCCTATCAGTTCTCCTGAAGCGAGGGTCACTCCAGTCTGCAGCTGTTGGTAATTGACCTTCCTCAGGCTCACATGCTGTGGGGGAGTGGGAGGGATCTAGTTGCTCCGTTTGCATGGGCATGGAGCCAGGGCTGGGGGCTGGGGGCGCTTCTTCTTCCTCGGCCTGTCTGGGCATGGAGCCAGGGCTGGGGCCGGGAGGCATGTTAGGACATTCCTCAGTGTTCGGAAGCAGATAAGACGGGCCCGGCTGCGGGGAAAGCGGACGAGGCACAACACTTGGAGTCTTCTCCTAGTAGGTTGTAATTAGCTAGGAGCTAGGGTTTGCTAATGCCAATAATTTAATTTTAAGTCAGTATCCTTTCTTTTATTATTATAAAGCCTGTTTTGTTCAATACCATTCAGGTCAGATTCATGCTCACAGAAATACACAAGTAGACACAGAAAACTTCAACTTCAAAAAGTACATATCTCCATTTTAAATTAGATTTTGAGATAGGTTGTGGACTAGGGACATTCTTTGCTGATAGATATTTACTTCTAATAATACAAAATCTCAATGAAAAGGATGCTTTTAAGGATTAGACATAACCTGCAAGGACAGGTCCCCTAGCAAGATTTATTCATTTCACTCTTGTTTCAGAAGGTAGCCTTAAATACGACTTGGTGAAAGCTCCTTTGGAGAAATTATGTTTTCTTTAGTTATGTCTTGGAATATTTTGTGTGTCTAGATTTAAAGGCCAAAAAGATTATCAGAGCGAATGTGTGGTATTTTGATATTTGAGTAATATTTTTGAATGCCTCTCCTTAAAGATGGCATGAGATTTATCACGGCTTAACGACAAACTTGTTTAATATAAGAAATGTGAAAAATAGTCATTATTTATACTGGCAAACATTTGAAAATTATGGCCATATTTGCCTTTGAGATATCAGAACGATAGAGGGAGGAGAATGCATGTTATTGGATTTTCTTCTTTCTACATTAGTAGATTTCAATATTTTTATGTTATTAAGAATAAATCAGGGAAGCTTTATATCTGCTAGTAGATAAATATACCCCCCCAAAATGTTCACATTTTTTACGACCATTATTTTTATTATACTATCAACATCTTTGTTGCAAATTATCTGATAAGCAAGACTAGTAATATGTTAACTAAGCAATGATAGGTCAGTTGGAGCCATATCCAAAAACTGAACCTTACATCTCTAGTTATCTAAATGACTCAAATGTATTCACTCTTGTGGCAATCAAATGACTGTAATAAAGAAATTATTACTATCATGGCTACTGACCAGCTTTGTAGATGTAACCTGATAGACCAGATTCCTTAATTTAGGAAATATATCAATCAGTTATCAATCAATCAATCGATCATCAATCAATCAATCAATCAATCAATCGTGATGCTTTTATTTTATTTTACCAATGTTCCAACAAACTGGACCATTTAAAAACCAATACAATAATTTGTATTTCAAACCAATATTGAGTATTTAACAAATAATCTGCAGAAGTAGCATTCACAAATCCTTGCTTCATGTGTTGCTTTTGAACAGTAAAGTTTAAGAAAGTCCTGTGTTTTTCAAGAAAAGGGGCATCTGATGAGGAGTCACTGTATATGAGTTGGGTGGTGTATAAATTTGTTAAACAAACAAACAATTTTTTATCAGCTTTCCTGCTTGCACATGACCTAAAATGAATTAAACATATTTATTTATTTGTTTGTTTGTTTGTCAAACATGTACAAGATAGCAGGTATAAATATGAACATGGATATGAACAAAGGAAATGAATACAGATAAATGGGGACAGTAGGACAGGGATGGTAGGCATGCTGGTGCACTTATGCACGCCCCTTTACGGACCACTTAGGGATGGAGTGAGGTAGACAGTTTAAAGTTGAAGCTGTGAGGGTTTGAGGATATAACAACGGAGTCAGGTAGAGCATTTCAGACATTGACCACTCTGTTGCTGAAGTCGTATTTTCTGCAATCAAGTTTGGAGTGGTTTACCTTGAGTTTGTATCAATTGTTTGCCTGTGTATTATTGTATTGAAGCTGAAGAAGTTGTTGACAGGTAAGACATTGTAGCAGGTAATTTTGTGTACTATGCTTAGATTAGACTGCAGGCGGTGCAGTTCCAGATTGTCCAAGCCCAAAATTTCAAGTCTGGTGGCATAAGGGATTCTATTGTGAGTAGAGGAATGGAGTACTCTTCTTGTGAAATATGACTGGATCTGCTCAATTGTATTAATGTCTGATATATAGTGTGGATTCCAGGCATATGAGCTGTATTCAAGAATTGGTCTGGCAAAGGTTTTGAATGCCCTAGTTAGCAGTACAATGTTACCGGAGAAGAAAATATCACCTTTTCCAATATGATCATCTCCTCTTATGTTGGATTGTGATGGATCTCCATCACAGTCATATTAATATATTTTGTGGGAGGGTGTTGGGTAAGATTTATAGTTTAAAATACTTTTAAGGTGCCCTCAGTGGCCAGCATTATACGAAATCCGCATTTTCTCTTCTATGCAGGAGGTTGTATCTCTTTCAGGAACGTGTAAATATTTTATATGGTCCACTCCTAAACAAACAAATGTGATTCATATTTTTTGATTAAAAATAAACTAGAATGCATTTATTCATTTTTTCCTACTTCTCTGAGGTTTGTGATAGTATTCACAGTATTAAAATGCATAGTGCATTAACATTCATGCAAAATGTATATTTTGGATTAAGATGTAGATAAAAGTAATGAATTTCTGCATTTTTAAAAATCCAAGTATGGATGAGAGTTAAAAGCTAGAGGTTTTAAATCTCTTTTTTTCCAAAGTCCATTAAGTCTACACATTCTGGCCCTGTCTTCTGCCAAGTGTGGCTTCTTGGTGTTTTGCCTTGCCATCAAAGTTATTGCTGCTACTAACCTCTTTTTTCACCTGACATCCTTCCACTAACACTGGTGTGTGACACAGATAGGGTTCCACCAACTTATACTGCTATTCTAGTGTATTAAATGGGAAAAAATGCAGATTGTCCCCAATTTACGATAGTTGTTTAATGACAGTTCAAAATTTCAATAGCCTTGAAAAAAAGTGACTTATGATATGCCCCAAAGTTATGACTGTTGTACCATCTCTGGAATAACATGGTTGTAATTCAGGTACTTTGCAACTGATTTGCATTTATGATGGTTGCAGCATCTTGCAGTAGTCATGTGATCATAATGTCAGGGTTCCAAGGAACACCCCCAACAAAATAAGGCTCTGAGGCTTGAGGTACCTCAAAGTTCCAATTTATTAGAGATGTCATGTTGGCACAGCTGGGAAAACCCAAAACTGAAAGCTTTCAGGTTTTCCAAACCCAGTTGACAGTTCACAGTCCTGCCCCACACCCACAAGTTCATCACATTGTCCAATCAACTCTTCACACTCAATTGGATACAATTTTCAGGCAGTCTCCGTCAGACGCAGGATGTCCTTGAATACGGAATGTTGTTATGACTAACTTTCTACTGCTCCAACAACAACCCCCTCCCAACTTCCCTAGCTAAAATATGTGGCAGTTAAGAAGCAAAAAGGAAATTTCCTTCCAAAACTGACACATAATTTGTAAGCTTTTTAATTGGTTTCTGGCAAGCAAAATCAATTGGAGAAACTGGATTCATTAACAATCAGTGATGGATTGCCCTCGGTTCGGACCGGTTCTTGCGAACAGGTAGTAAAACCAGAGGGATGCTCCGCCCACTGACCCCGACGTCATCAGGAAGCTTCTGCACATGCGCAGAAACAAGCACGCACGCGCGATCCCACTGCGAACTGGTAGTAAAGGTAAATAGAACCCACCCCTGTTAACAACCCATGAATCACTTAACAACCATGATAAAAATGCTTGTAAAAATCAGGTCTGATCATGTGATGACTCATTTAATTGCTTAGCGACCAAAATCCCAATCCCAATTGTGGGTATAAATTGAGGATTACCTGAAGTAACAATCTCCTTGCCCTGTAGCATGCAGGAGTATGTCTAAGAAGTGTTATGCCTTCCCTCTCACCTTTGGGAGATATGTCAATGTCACACAAAATAAACAAAATCAAACTTTATTTTTTAAAAAAGGAATCTAATCTATATGATCTAAAAAAACTCCCCTGATTTACAAAAATACATACAAGTTTCTCAGCAGAACACAAGATGGGGCTGGTCTGCTATAATTAATGAGCCAGGACAGATTTTCCTCTTCCAAACTAAATTTCAGCTTCTTAGAAGTTAATGAAAAGCAAAATAAATCTCCTTGGCCACAGCCAGGTATTACACACAATGCCTTATTTTTGCAAAGAAATAAGGATAAGAGTAAGATTTAACTAGCCCACAGAGATAAATGAAGATCAAAATCTCGATGCGCTATCCTGACTAAACTTGGTTATTTATTGCTTCTTAAATAGGATCCTCTGGAAGGAAAATCCTCTGATTATTTTACTTGGACTTTCCCTGACTTCTTGGGATAATTCTAGCCATTAATCAGAGGTGTTGGAGAAATAATACATTCCACTTGTTTTCCGAGCTCAAGTGCAGCAACTTCTAACTCTATTTCCCCAGAGAGTTCCAAGACCAACTTTTGAAATTAAGCCACTGAGGCAGTTATATAGCTTGAAACACAATTTGTTAGTAAGTTGCTAATACAATTAACTCTGGAATAATTTGGAAATCATAATGCAAACAACTATTAGATCATGTGATGGCAGGGTTTATATTGTCCCACTGTTAGAATTTCTGGTACAATCATCTATCCTTTTTAGAACAGTTAAAAGCATGGTGGAGGAAATTCTGAAAACTTTATTTCTGGAACAATTAAAAAAAAAGCAGTTTAGGGTAAGCTTGAATTAAAAACAAAAATCTTTAGAACAGAATCCTGAGCAGAACATCCCTCATACAGGATATTTTGAGTTCTAAATTCAGAAAAAAATTCCTGGTCTTCTCTTAACCTCATCCCAATTTTCTGGCATACCAACATTTTGAAAAAGTTTGAGAAACCATAGCAGAAAGAAGTATCCTGCCTTGGTTTCTGCATGTATCACTGTCTTTATAGTTCTATCTTAATAACTCATAAGGTGAATTCAGGAATCTGGTTTGAAAACCTCATTTAATTTGCATAAGATCAGGCTGGAAAATAAGCTGCCTGCTCAACCTGGGGTACAAGAAGGGTTCACCTTTCATAC
The DNA here is from genome assembly GCF_028640845.1 of Ahaetulla prasina. Taxonomy (NCBI): domain Eukaryota; kingdom Metazoa; phylum Chordata; class Lepidosauria; order Squamata; family Colubridae; genus Ahaetulla; species Ahaetulla prasina. Next base: position 273,087,801 of record NC_080540.1, on the reverse strand, counting down.
AAAAGTCTTATTTGCTTTAACCATGGTTCATTGACTAAACAGCAATAGCTGAGATCACACATTCCGTTAAGCATAAACCATAACATCCAAAGCATTGAAATTGGTTAACACAATACACAAAGTAATTGGACCAAACCAAGACAAACAAGTTAGAACAAAACACACACCCAGTCAGAAGGCTTTATTGTGTACACACACACACACACACACACACACACACACACAGACAGACAGACAGACAGACAGTATAAATAAATATATTTAGCTATTCCAAGGATTCCAGCAATACATCAGCCTGGACACCTGGTATACTGCCAAGGGGAGATTGGCCAATATAGACAACACCTACTTTTGTATTACCAGCCTTAGGGACACTATGATCTCCTCTGTCATGTAATTATGGAGTAAGTATTGGTTTCAAAAGACTTCAGCAAACCTAATTTGCATTCACATTTCTGTGCCTTGATATAAGACCTGCCATTCTAGACACATTTTTTTTTAAATGTCAGAGTTCATACATTGCCCTAAGCCGCAATCAGGCTTTATTTATTTATTTTTTGGCTTACCAAAAGGTATTGGATCAAGCCTCTGTCAGGATTCCTAAAGACATCTTTTGGTTTGGTGTTCGCCTCATTGCCACAGCTTGAGGTCCAGGCCAGGTTCATTTTTCATCTTCAGCATACTATTCTCCTTGTACTTTGTTTCATTTGTTACAATGATTTCAGTCTTTATATGGTACTTAGAAGTTTATGCAAGTGGGAGGCTATAAAAACTGAAATGACAAAGAAACAGGTAAATAAACACCTGGGAATTAATCAAAATACGAAGAATCTGATATTTTTGATTTTCAGCACCTCAGATCTTGTTATATTTTCTTGTGCATTATGGTACATAAATTCCAGTAACCTATAAAAGTTTCAATTTCTCAATAATGTTTATGCTCTGATTAATGCCACTATTTTATCTTGTCTTTTCTTTTTTTTATAGATTACCAAAGAAGCATGTTAGAGTTTGCTAAAGTCCACATGTTTCTTTCCCAAAACTATTGCAACAGATAAATGCGATAGGTATTATAGGCAATCTCTTTCCTTGGTTGTTAGAATTGAAATGTATTGTAAATTGATATAAATATTCCCTGTAGTTTGAAATCATGAACAACTAATCTATTTTGCAGCAGAGTTACCATTTGGATGATGAATGGACGTGCAGTTCTGGGACGGCTTGTATCTAAAGCCTAATTTTATTTCAAGTCATTTAATTTAACCGTAATGTGCAAAAAGCATTGAGTCTTTTAATAGCAGAATTCAGTTTGAAAGACCAGACTGTTTTCAGCCCTGTTAATCTAAGGGTCTGACCATATGTTGCACCGTCTATCAGATTGTCTGACAGATAATTCAGTTGTGGAAGAATTGTGGGTAGAAAACAAGAGATTCTCTGGGCATTTTCCCTCCCCTTTTAAAATGTCTATTGCCTTAATTATATGTCTGCTCTGTAACAGTCTACTGTTTACTATAAGATAATAGGGTAACTCTGCTTTTTGAAAGACAAGCATTGCAAAAACTTAGCTCATTTATTTTAATGGCAGCCATGAAACTCTTGGCAATTAACACTGTGGTTGGAATCTCGTAATCAAGTAGATTAGGTTGCCATCTGCAATCAAGGGCTTTTCTTCTTTTCTTAATAAACATTTCTATTAAAACAATGTCAGGGTTACTATTAAATGCTAAATATAATTCTTCTATTTTCAGTGCAAACATTCTGCGGTGCAAACAATTGCCTGAGTTCTCAGCATCCAGAAACATGCTACCAAGAATGTGTCAGCTTCTTGCACTATAACTCACTGATAATACTTGGAAAAGAGTCTAGGGATGTCCCTGGCATCTTTAGACAGGACTGCAGAAGACCTTTGATCCCTGAATGTGCTATTAATCAGTCTAGGCCAGGGGGTCTCCAACCTCGGCAACTTTAAAACTTGTGGACTTCAACTCCCAGAGTTCCTCAGCCAGTTGAAGTCCACAAGTCTTAAAGTTGCCAAGGTTGGAGACCCCTGGTCTAGGCAATAGTGGGCTAGAGATGGCATTATGTTTCAGAATATATTCCTGGCAGGGGTGAAATGTCCTGGTTGGACCAGATCGGTTGATCGGGTAGCAATGGTGGTAGATGATTTGAAGAACTGATAGCAAAAATGCCCCCCCCCCAAGCCCAGCTGAGCTGCGCGATCATCAGAGGTGGGTTTTTTTACTTTTTTTTTCCCTTTAAAAGCATTTTTTTAACAACCTCTTCAGCCGAAGAGGTTGTAAAAAAATGCTTTTAAAGGGTTTAAACAAGGCTCTGACGATACCAGCTGAGGTGCCTGATCATCAGAGGCTTTATTTTTATTTTTAAAAGCATTTTTATAAGGTAAAAAAGCTGAAGCCTGCTAGGCAAAAAATGGGCAGTGTAGGCAAAAAATGGGGGTGGGGGTTCGTGAGAGAGAGAGAGAGAGAGAGAAGGAAGGAAGGAAGGAAAGAAGGAAGGAAGGAGGGAGGGAGGGAGGGAGGGAAGGAGGAAAAAGGAGAGGAAGGAAGGACTACAAACCTGCACTAGACACAGCTTCAGAGGAGAATCCAGGCCTGGAAGGGACCTGGAGGTCATCTAGTCCAACCCTGCTCCAGCAGGACATTGTTAATGAGTCTTTTGATCCCCCAGTCACATGATTATATAGCCACACCCACCCAGCTACGTGATCCCCCACCAAGCCACGCCCACAGAACCAGTAGGAAAGAAACGTAGATTTCACCAATGATTCCTGGTACCACTTCAAGGTAGAAACAGCCTTTTCAAATTCTCCACCAAATTTGTGGCTGGGCAGATTTTCCAGGTGAAGAAGAAATTCACTTAAAATTTCTTTGGTGACCTTAACACTCCTAATTATAAGGATGGAGCAATCCAGTGTCTCATAGCTTGCTTTGACATTGAAAGGCAGGTGAGAAGCCAAGGGGTCTACAGACCACCGCTGACCTCATTCTATGGTGAAGGACAGGATAGTCACACAAACATACCTGTACTAAATTAAATTAAATCCATAGATGTATTTTCATTTTGATGTGAACATTTTTCTGAAGTTCTCTTCTTCTTTGAAAAAATAATCCTAAAGCAAAATCTTTCTTAGAACATACTGAGTGTTCTGGGAAAAAAATATGCAGGATAATTTCTTTGCACAGCATTCTTCCACATATTAAACTGACCTCCATAAAAAAGGTTGGGGGAGGGGGTAGTCTGTCAGAAAGGCTTGATTCAGTTTGTTGATCATTTTACTCAAGGATGTCTTCAAAGTGATGGCAGTTCACCAAACTCTCAGGAAGAAATCTTTATGATGTCTGACCTTGAATATTTTCTTTAGCTAAAGAGGACTGAAGCTGTTTTTCTACATGCACAGCATGAGATCTGATATAATGAGATTCTCTTTTCAATTCTGGTTCTCTCATAAAGTATATGTTCATTATAGGAGTTTCAATAAACACTAGGTTTATTGGTTTTTTATACCTAGCACTATATCGGATGAAAATAAAAGTTTATTATCTTGGCAACTCGGATCCTGGAAATTTATATTGAAGGCAATCTTCCCAACTTTGGATAAGCTGCTACAACCCTCCCCAAAGTTGCTTCCAAATTTTATTTATTATTATTTATCTAGTTTTAATCTTGCTCCGTCTCTTCTGACCAATCTGTTTTTGGGAGTATGCATTGGGCATGTCTTCCAAATCTTAAGTAGGGCCATTGGGACAATAGCAGTTGTATATTCTGGTGACACCAGATGTTGTGCATAAACTAAGAATTCTAAAATAAAAATTCTGAAGCCCTTGGAGTTCAATAAATTGAATAACTTGCTAATTGAGGACTACATTGTTTTTTTGATCATTGCTAATTCTTGCTGGAAATAGCTAAAACTTTTTTGATGTTAAAGTTGATTTGCATAAGGTAGTTTACTTCACAACAAATCAGAAGTAGTAGATGTGATTTCTTATTGCATGGCTATACGGATATTAAGATGCTGATGAATTACAAATCCTATCATTCCCATACAGCATCAGGTAGAGTACAGTAAAATACAGCTGAATTATATACTAACACTACTATATATGGATTCCTAAAAGTATATATTTCTATTTCCTGCCAGGCAGCCATCAATTTCTAATGGATTTCAAGTCATTATATCATGTTCTATTTTCAAATGCTATTTAAACAACAAATTATCATATAAATTTAATATACCGTACCCTGTCAGTGTGAAGCTTTTACTGTTTGCTGAGGCTTCTACGGTATTTCTTTGTTTTGTTGTTACTCCTTTCTCCTTCAGTCACAAATCATTTCAACAAGGTGAACAAAAGAGCAGCATATTTATTTCAGGAGACATGATTATCTGGATTCACCAGTGGACATGTTGAAGTATTAGCAGGTGCAAGATAAACACAGGAGATGGAAATAGTTGTTACACTGAACAACAAGCAAAATGGATGAGAAAGTGAATACAAAGGTAGACTTTCAGGCAACAGATGGCAGATATCTTGGTTTCTTGCTTCATGGAGCATGACTATTTTCTGTGCAAGAGAACAATGAATCATTTTGGTCATTTCTGAATGTGTGTACACTGATTTTAGCTATTTATGGGATTTATCTACAGCCTCAATACAAAGGCAGTCCAGACAAGGTAAGGTATCTATAATAAAAACAATATAATGATGAAGAAGAGATTGAAAATGATGGAAGGCAAGGAAGACTAGTGTCACCTGTTTGGAGGAGGCAGAGTCTTCCAACAGAGAATGTCAGTTCTCTGATAATCAAGATAATCAAGATAATTCTCAAAATAATCAAACAATGAATCAGTGAACACATAGAAGCAAACAAAGTAATAACCAAAAGCCAACATGGGTTTGTCAAAAACACATCATGCCAGACTAATCTTATTGTATTCTTTGCCAAACTGACAAAATTAGTGGATCAGAGGAATGCTGTTGATATAATTTACTTGGACTTCAGTAAGGCATTTGATAAAGTAGACCATAACCTACTACTTGATAAAATAGAAAAAATTGGGTTAGACAGCATCACCACCAAATGGATTCATAACTGGCTGACCAACCACACTCAGTCCACAATGGAACTGATCTACATGGAGGGAAGCATGCAGTGGGGTACCCCAAGGCTCTGTTTTAGGCCCAGTACTCTTCAACATCTTCATCAATGATTTGGATGAGGGGATAGATGGGGAACTCATCAAATTCGCAGGTAACACTAAGCTAGCAAAAAATAGCCAATACTCCAGAAGATAGGCTTAAGATACAGAAGGATCTTGATAGATTTGAACATGTTTGTTATTTAACAAAATGAAATTCAATGGTGAAAAAAGTAAGGTTCTATATTTAGGCAAGAAAAACAAAATGCACAGCTCCAGTATATGTGGTAATCCTAGTGGACAATCATTTAAATATGAGCCAGCAGTGTGCAGCAGTTGCCAAAAAAGCCAACATAGTTCTAGGCTGCATAAACAGAGGGATAGAATCAAGATCACATGAAATGTTAATGCCACTTTATAATGTCTTGGTAAGGCCACACTTGGAATACTGCATCCAGTTTTGGTCACCATGATGTAAAAAAGATGTTGAGACTCTAGAAAGAGTGCAGAGAAGAGTTACAAAAATGATTAGGGGATTGGAGGCTAAAACATATAAAGAACGGTTGCAGGAACTGGGTATGTCTAGTTTAATGAAAAGAAGGACTAGGGATGACATGATTGCAGTGTTCCAATATCTCAGGGGCTGCCACAAAGAATAGGGAGTCAGGCTAGTCTCCAAAGCACATGAAGGTAGGACAAGAAGCAATGAGTGGAAACTAATCAAAGAGAGAAGCAACTTAGAACTAAGGAGAAATTTCCTGACAGTTAGAACAAATAATCAGTGGAACAACTTGCCTCCGGTAGCTGTGAATGCTCCAACACTGGAAGATTTAAAGAAGATTTTGGATAACCGCTTGTCTGAAGTGGTGAAGGGTTTCCTGCCTAAGCAGAGGGTTGGCCTAGAAGACCTCCAAGGTCTCTTCCACCTCAGTTATTCTATTCTATTCTATTCTATTCTATTCTATTCTATTCTATTCTATTCTTTCAGTTGTGTCATGTAAGTAAGTTACTAAACCATAGAAGCAGATTACATGAGCCAGTTTGGTCAAGAACAGAAACCAGGAAAGTTTGAGTTCTAGTTCTGCCCTAGTCATAAAAGCCAGTCCAGTAACTTTGGGCCAGTCACTCTCAGCCAAACTCATCTTACAGGGTTGTTACGGGAAAAATAAAAAGAAGGATTATTAGATATGCTTAGTGCCTGGAGTTATATACAAAAACAATAAAGGTAGAATAAAAACAATCTAAAACCCGAAAATCTAAATCTACGTGGGCCTCCAAATGATTGGCTGTTTTATGTAATGTTGATTAATACTTAATAGTACTGAAAAGTACACAGCTTCTGTGAAAAATGGTGTACTTAAAGACAAAAAAATCTGGCATGTTTCTCAAAGTTCTTCTACTTGGAAAATGCAGGTTACAATCATCCAGGAACAATTCTTGTGGACATTTAATCACAATGGGCTACAGATCTAGGCACTCGAATAGAAAGATGTGCTGAAGAAAATGAGAATATGCTAACATTTTCTGCTAAAATCATTTATAAAGCATTGACCTCTGCCCAGGGGAGGCATTAGAACAGCACATTCTATTCCACTGTCAGTGTCCAAAGCTTCAATTTAATTCCTTGAAATGCTTACAGATAAATCAGTTGACAGGCCTGAAATCTGTTTAACCACAAAATGGATAACTGATTTTCATACACCAATACATATGGTGGCAGCTCTCAGTCTGAAATTTCAGGTAACATATTTCTTTGAAACTGTATTCAATACTTTCAATTTTCTTGAAATTCTTTCTTGGGATGAGACAGAATTTTGGCTAGGAAAAATAAAACAAAACTCCATAATATTTCTGCTTTGAATTCTGACCTGATTATATGGAAAAGATAGCACGAAAATTGCATAATCAGTATTTGTTACTGCAACAATGACCAATATTTACCATTGTAGTAAATTCACATTTATTATTACTTGCTACCATGAATGTATTGATATAATTTTAAAGGTGAATGTATGTTAAATATAGCAAATGATGTTAAGAACTGTCATCCTGGAGAAAAATTGTTACTCTACTGCAGTAGTTTAAGAATATTGAATCCAATAACTGTAGGCACCTAATGGAGTCCTCTTTTTATTCTAAGCCAGGAGTGTCAAATTCAATTTCATGGGCTCCCAAGCTCTGATTTTGGCTGTGACGGCCTCCTGCAACCCTCTGCCAACGAAAACGGAGCTCAGGAGGCCTGCAGGTGACCTTACTGGACTCTGTTTTCCCTGACATTGGATTGCAGGAGGCCGTTGCAGCCAAAAACGGAGCTCGGGAGCCCATTTTCACTGGCAGAGGCACTGCAGGCAGGTCTATTGCTGTTTCCAGGGCGGCCCTGTGGGCCAGATCTCAGCACCCAGTGGGCTGGATCTGGCCCTCAGTCCTTTAGTTTGACACCCCTGTTCTAATCAGTGCCTAAATGGAAGACAATTTTGAGCTATTTAAGAACTCCAAAATAAATAATAAATAATACAATAAAAAAGAGAGATACAAATATGCGAACCAAGGTCACTTGATGTCTTACAGTTGAATGTCTGAGTGATCCATACCTGAAGAGTGAATTTTATGTAAGGTCATATCAAATTGCTTATAGATTTATTCCCCTTGTGTTATATGCTATGGCATTTAAAAAATAATAATTTGCAATTTCTTCCTATATTGAGATACCTGGTCTGCATTAGCATTAAGCAACCCAGGGAGAATTATTTGTTTGCTGCTTGGTTCATAAAATTCTTAATATTGTACAATAGAAAGTGATGCTGTCATGGTTGCATCTCACCTATCCAAGCTTCATGAGCTGACAGCCTGACATTAGCATGGGGGTGGGGGAAGAGAAAGATTGGAAAGGAAGGAAAGAGAGGGGATGGAACCCCAGTTGAGCCGTGTGAAACATGCTAGCCAGCCAAGGTCAAGTAACGATATGCAGAGCTGGGAATTGATCACCTATTTCCTGAACAATATACAAGCACCTGATTGGACATTTGCAGATAACCGGAGGATGCTGGGGGTGGGGTGGGGGAGATGGAACTTTCATATGTGTTATTTGTATGGAAAAACCTGAGATTCAGTTTACGCTACTTCTGTAGTCATTTAAGCTTCAGTAAAGTATACTCTTGACAGAACAAATGGCCAGGAGTCTTTCTTTGCTAGGTGACTGAGTGGGACAGTTGACATGTTCTTGATTAAGCATATGTAGGCTAACCTCCTAGTGCAGAATCAGAGAAGGCTGTTTTAAAGAAAATAGGGCCTCACTTGATGTTGAAGGTGAACAAAAGTAAGAGATGCCTTTAAAAGCTGCAGCATACATTGAGTGAATGAATAAATAAATTTATTTATTTATTTATTTATTTATTTTGTCACAACATCATACAAAAAGATTATATAGTATATACACATATAAACATATATAGGAAGAAGAAAAGAAGAACAATAGGACAGGAACGGTAGGCACGTTTGTGCGCTTATGCACGCCCCTTATGGTCCTCTTAGGAATGGGGTGAGGTCAATAGTAGAAAGTTTTTGGTTAAAGCTATTAGGATTATGGGAAGAGACCACAGAGTCAGGTAAAGTATTCCAAGCACTGATGATTCTGTTGCAGAAGTCATATTTTCTGCAATCTAGATTAAAGCGGTTTACATTAAGTTTAAATCTATTGGTTGCCCTTGTATTATTGCAATTAAAGCTGAAGTAGTCTTTGACAGGAAGGACATTACAATAGATGATTCTGTGAGTTAAACTTAGGTCTTGTCGAAGGCGACGGAGTTCCAAGTTTTCTAAGCCTAGGATTTCAAGTCTGGTGGGATAAGGTATTTTGTTGTTTTCAGAGGAATGGAGAACTCTTCTTGTAAAATATTTCTGGACACGTTCAATTGTATTGATGTCAGAGATGTGGTGAGGGTTCCAAACAGGTGAGCTGTATTCTAGAATTGGTCTAGCAAATGTTTTATATGCTCTGGTTAGTAGTGTGGTGTTTTGGAAAAGAAGCTACGCAAAATTAGGTTTACAACTCTTAGAGCTTTTTTTGCTATGTAGTTGCAGTGGGCTTTGGCACTTAGATCATTTGACATGAAAACTCCAAGGTCTTTAACGGGATGGGGGTCGTCTGTAAGGTAATGTCCATCTAGTATGTACTTAGTTTTAGAGTTCTTTTTTCCTATATGTAAGACTGAGCATTTGCTGGTTGAAATTTGGAGCTGCCAATTTTTAGACCAAGCGGTTAGATGGTCAAGGTCGTTTTGAATGATAGAAGTGTTGTCTGTGGTGTTAAATAGTTTGACATCGTCAGCAAAGAGAACACAATTACTTGAGATATGGTCACAAAGATCATTAATGTATAGAATGAAGAGTGTTGGTCCAAGGACGCTGCCTTGAGGAACGCCACTCTTGACAGGAACAGGATTTGATAAAGCATTGCCAATTTTGACCACTTGTTGTCTGTTAGACAGAAAAGCAGATATCCATTTGTGGAGGGGTCCTGAGATGCCATAGGATGTTAGTTTAAGGAGAAGTTTATCGTGTACTACTGAGTCAAAAGCTTTGCAGAAGTCTATGTAGATTGCATCTATTGATTTGCCTTGATCTAGATTTGAAGTCCATATGTTTTTGCAGTGGAGAAGTTGTAAGTTACATGATAACTTTTTCCTGAAACCAAATTGTTTGTTGGAGAGTAGGTTGTTAGTTTCTAAGTGTGAGGTAATGGATTGATTGATGATAGATTCCATGACTTTGCAGGTGATGTATTATTCTAAATATGAATAAATGTATTTTCTCATAAATTTGAGTTTCTGACAGAGATGTCTAACAATTTGATTTTTGTGAACTATACTGTGTAGTGATTTTATAGACACTGCTAGTTTATACACAAACTTTGGATTTTTTAAAAACTTTTCCACATTTGGCAGTTTCATGGCTTAGAAAATGGTACCAGAGGTATTTAAAATACATATGTTAAGATAAATATTTACCTTAAGGGAAGCACTTCCCCCCCACTATACTCACTTGTAAAATGCCTGTTTTGTTTGCAATATATTCGTTTTTAAATGATGTTAATTTTAAAAAGAGCAGGTACATGCTAAAGCAGGATAGAATAGACTGATAAATGAATATGTGTAACATTAAGGTGACCAATTGTCCTCCTTTAGGGAGGAGAGTCCTTCTTTTGTAAGTTCTGTCCTCTCTCGAAAAGTGTTCTCCTACATGTCCTCCTTTTTGATATTTGAAGACTAATCTGTAAATCTCCGTATTCGATCAATGCCGATCCGATCTGTTGCGTGTGATGTGACGTATTTGTATTTGAAATGATGATTTGTCAAGGCTTGATGTGATTACAGTGCGGCGAGATGCGATTATGAGACGCATGCACTCCGCACAGGAGAATTGTTTTGAGAGAGTGCGCTGCACGCAAGTAGCTTTGTTTACTTCTTACTAACACATGACACGGCACACATGCACGCATTAGACTCACTTCTTTCTCAGTGAATATTCAATCATAATCCATAATTGAGATCCAAAACCCTTTTGAATCATTTAAGAAGTGTGCACATTTCTAATATATTCCGTGGGATTTTCTGAAGCCTGAGATCTGAAAGAAAGAACTGCTAGAGAGATGACTTCACTGTGAAAGGCAGGACCTTCAAATATACCTCTGGGCCACCTAGTAACTAAGTAAGTTGAAAATCATTATGTATCACCCATGAGATTTTGACTAACTGCCTCTTCTCCTTTGAAAGGGATTTTGAATGCAAATTCTCTTTCATCCAACTGACTGAGAACTGCTTAAAAATGCAGGGAAATTTTCTCTACAATATTAATTCTAAATGTTACTCATTAACTTGCTGATAATAGAACTGCGAGTTTTGTATAATCAATGAATGAAACTTGTCATCTCAGAATTTTTTACTTTACATAAAGCTTTTACATACTTGTTCAGCTACATTACTTTATTAGCATACAGTTTATGCAAATAAAGATTGATGTATGAGCCAGTTCAGTTTGATAATTCATTACTCTTGATAAGCCACAAAATAATGAGAGCAAATAATGAATGCTTCTGCTGGCACATAAATTTTCCATCTGCATGCTAATGCATGTTTTTATATGGAGGGCAGCCACTCCCAGCTTTTGGCTAAGTAGTTATTAATATGAAGAGACATGAGCCTAAGAGAATAGAACAGGCATTTTGATGTGAGTGAATGTTTTGTTTTTACTATGTGAAAGGAAGCCTTGAAGAAACTGTTATTCATAGAATAGAATAGAATAGAATAGAATAGAATAGAATAGAATAGAATAGAATAGAATAGAATAGAATAGACTTTTTATTGGCCAAGTGTGATTGGACACACAAGGAATTTGTCTTGGTGCATATGCTCTCAGTGTACATAAAAGAAAAGATACCTTCATCAAGAATCAAAAGCTACAACACTTAATGATAGTCATAGTGTACAAATAAGCAATCAGGAAATAATATCACTATAAATCATAAGGATACAAGCAACAGAGTTACAGTCCACATTAGGTAGACCATATTAAGGTATTTTAGATTCTAAGCAGGTCTAGAACTTTGCTTGGTGGGAAATAGGGAAGACTTAAAATGATCTATGCACTGTAAGAAATCATATAGTCACTGGGTGTTGTGCCTTGTGATTCTTGACGAGTGTATCTTCTCTTTTTATGTACACTGAGAGCATACGCACCAAAGACAAATTCCTTGTGTGTCCAATCACACTTGGCCAATAAAGAATTCTATTCTATTCTATTCTATTCTATTCTATTCTATTCTATTCTATTCTATTCTATTCTATTCTATTCTTAACTATAATGTTTGATATGAAAGCAGAAGACATGAAAATAACTGTAAATAAAAAATATAGGTAACTGTAGTGGGAAAGATGGTGTCTAGGTGGCCAATGTACCCAGTTCTGTGCCAAACTTTCTGTGCTGGTACAGTGCTTAGAATGCAGTTTTGCAGGCTAACTCTGCTCACAGCCAGGAGTTCGATTCTGACTGGCTCAAGGTTGACTCAGCCTTCCATCCTTCTGAGATCAGTAAAATGAGGACCAGATTGTTGGGAGCAATACACTGACTCTGTAAACCACCCAGAGAGTGCTGTAAAGCACTGTGGAGTGGTATATAAGTCTAATTGCAATTGCTATTGCTATTATATGATATTATTATATTAATTATGTTATATTTATTATATTATATTGTGCTATGCTATACTATACTGAACTATATTATATTATATTATATTATATTATATTATATTATATTATATTATATTCATTATGTTAATATTATTTAAAGATTTTAAGAGAAAAAATACAAATTTTGAAAGAAATAAGTAGAGTGTAAAGTAATAAGTAACTGAAAAAAGTATAAAGAAAGAAATAAAGAAAATAGAAAAGAAAAAATTATAACGAACCTCTGGTGGACATGTCCTAAGGCGAAAATATATTGGTCCAGAATTAGAAACTGGACAGAAGAGATAAGTGGACATAATGTGGACTTGAAACCAGAAACCTTTTTATTTGGGAAAACAGGACTTACAGTAAAGATATGCAGTATTTGAATATCAAGGATTGTTTACACACAGTTTTGGAAAAATGAAAAGGTACCAACACAGGAAGAAATAATCAAGAAAATTCTGGAGTGTGCAGAGATGGATAAATTAATGAAAGAAATAAAAGAAAAGGAAGAGACAGAATACTATCAAGTATGGACCAAATGGTACGATTGGTTAGGTAATAGGAAAACTAAATAGAAATAAATGATGGAGAAGAGAAGGTGACAAATGTGTAAAATATTGTAAATAAATAAAACTAGATATAAAGAGACGATAAAGCCAAAGAAGGGAAAAGGGGAATATATAAAGCAGAAAGTAGGTGGAATGAAACTGACATGTAAAAAGAAAACACATATTATGTGTTTATGTTATGTATGTTTGTGTTGTGTTGTGTTGTAATAAAATCAATAAAAACTTTTTTTTTAAAAAAGAAAAAACTATAAGGAAGCAGCTTCCAATTTTTTTAAAAGCAGTTACAAATACATTTACATTTTATTTTCTCTTTCTAAAAGTTTCCTTCTTTCCATTGTCTATCCTTTATAATCATCAAATCCATAAATCACAAATTTATGTTTTTCTTTTTTTCATAAAATATTCATAAGAGCTTTCCAATCACTGCTTTATGACCAACTTCAAATCCTCTGTTGCCTGTATGAAAGATTCTTACTCTTTAAATGGGATTTGGACTCTAATACTCTTTAAATTCAGGCCATATCCAAATATAAGACTTGTCTTCTAATAGCCAAAGACTACATTATGTAAAATTCAATAAATGTTCCCACTTCTCAAGCAACCCTTTTTCTCCAAGACTGTACGTGGCATTCCAGTGTGGCTAGACTCAGATTTCTTTGTTTCTCTAGAGAATTCAGCATCTCATAGTTTTTCCATTTGAGACTCTAGCGCATAGTTTGCACTAGAAGCTCCTGCCTCTATTATTTTAATAAGCCTCTTATTTCTGGTTATCGTGTTGGTTGCCATAACTGTAATCAAAACTGATCTGTAAGAACAAACATTTTCATTTTTCAGAGTGATCTGGCAGATGAGGGTCTTTGGGGAAAAATATGGTGGGTTCTATTACAAGATATCTATGCACATTTGAGTAGAAGACTTGTTTCTTGTGTTGCAAGACAGACATCTATGAAGGAACCAGGTCCCCACTAAAGGATGGAGCAACACTAACTGAGAACCCAAATTATATAAATATGAATTTTTAAAAATGAAATGTTTATCTGGAGTGAATGTCTTTTGAATAGTTTATTGTCTGTTGAAAGCATGACATAATATGATTAATTTAACATCTTCTTATGGATGTATTTGACAGGATAAATTTTCTTTCTTTCCTTCCTTCCTTCCTTCCTTCCTTCCTTCCTTCCTTCCTTCCTTCCTTCCTTCCTTCCTTCCTTCCTTCCTTTCTTTCTTTCTTTCTTTCTTTCTTTCTTTCTTTCTTTCTTTCTAGCATCTATATATTTATATCCATCTTATAGCAAACTCAAAGTGTATCTCCCAATCAGATTATAAAGATGATAAGGTCAGGTCCTGTTCTCAACATTGTAACATCAAATTCCTGTTGACTCAGTATGAATTCAATTTGTTTTTGGTTTCAGCAAAGTTTTGTCAAGTTAGCAATAAGAAAAGGTATCTTTAAAAATAGAAATTTCCATATTTTTATTATTTGATAATGCATTTTTTTCCACTACAAAACCAACTACACAAAATTAATGATAGCAAATCAGTTTTAGTTACTGGAACAAGTATTATTCTCATTACTGGGAGTAATTTTTCATGAATCAAGTCTGTTATGCACAATTGTCACATGTCAATAATATTAAAAACCCACCTTCCTCTTTGAATTTGAGATTTGGATTCCATCATTCTTTAGTTTTCAATGGCAAAATTCTAACTCTTTCGCTGTATGAGGATGGTGAGAGCATTATTCTTATACTTCATATAAAAGCTAGGGATTGTCCCAAATGCTTTTTATAGCACACCTATGCTTGCTAAGTTTTGGGCTACAGTTTGTTATTGTCATATGTTTATTAATTTTCAATGTTGAATGGAATCACTGGATGGGTCCAATCACTTTTAGTTCATTTTTAATTTTGAATCTTACAATTCATGCATGTTTGGTAGTGCTGTTCTTGTGATTGTAAATAAAATGAAGCAAACCTTATGCCTGCTCTGAATTACCATTCTTCCCAATATATTTTTATTATTATTATTAGAATTATGGTATAATTATAATAATTGTAATTCAAAAATTAGAATTATTGTACGGCTAGGAAAAATCCCACCACCTACACAAATCAAGAAACTGAGAGGAAAGCTGCTTTGTAATTAAGCTCACTCTTTCTGGTTTATATACTGTATGTGTCAATTTGTATTAAGCAAATTCTATTCACTAACTATTTTGTGCATGAAATGATGGCCTGAGACATTAAATCATTTTCTATTCATGTTTATTCCAAAGTAATCTTAAATATTTTCAGATTAGTAGAGATTAGTATCCTAATTCCAAGTGCTGGCTGTAAAGCTAAAAGAAAAACATCTCTTGATCTTTGAAAGAAGTATTGATTTCTGGGTTGAAATGCAACTTCATTTAAAAATATCAAGTATAAAATCCTTGCATGCAAACACTCACTTGATTCCTTCCAAGATTTTCTAGGACGTATTTTTACTTGTTTTATCAGACTTTTCAATTATAGGAAGTACCTTGGGATTAACTGGATTTAGTTTTGAGAAATTTAGCATACAATACACTGCAAAAGAAAAACAATGGAATAATGACGATCTCATATCCAGCACAAGGCACAAGAGCAGTTTTATTCAACATATAATCTGTAGAATAAATAAATAAAATATAGATAATCTGATTAACTTGCAATTGCGAAGTAAGAAGTATATAATTCTATCCTTTAGGTCATGAGCAGGTCAATTCTGGACTGTACAATTAGCGCATGATAGCTTTATGATAGAATATGTAAAACAAAATGAAAGCACATGGATTGGTTTGTCTATTTTTACACAGAAATTCATGCCTACTCATCAGTTACTTATTCTGGGAAAGTCTGGTAAAAAACAGCCATCTTGCCATCCATTATTCCCTAAACTGGGGCAGTTTATCCCAAACTGGGTTCCTCCACTGTGATATTGTTAGCAACAACAATTCTGGCTGGGGAATACTGGGAATTGAAGTCAACATATCTGAAAGGTACCCAAAGTGTTTCTCAGTCTCAGCAATTTTAAGTTGTATGAACTTCAGCTGGCTAGGTGTTGAGGTCTGCTGGCAGCCTGCAGAGCTGGCAGCACAGTCAGATAGTGAGGAGGCTGGGGAGGAACATGGGCCAGTCCTTGAATCTGGGGAAGGCTCAGACGAGACTCTGTGTCGGAGGCAGAGATAGGACCAGGCCATGTGCTCCGGAGTCTGAAGTCAGCATGCACAGAGCTGCCAGAAGACAAGAACAGTTAAGACAAAAGGGGTGATTTGGGAGTAAGGCTTGGAGATGATTGGCTCCTCCCATAAGATATAAAGGAGGAGCAAAGGCACGTGAGCCTTTTCAGGAAGCAACTTTGTTTGTGCTAGTCAGTTTAAATTCTGAAGCTCCATTTGGATTCTGTGCTCCATGTGGCCTTGCAAAGCTGATTGCCAATTAGGTCTTTGGCAGCGTGTCAAGGGAGATAAAGGTGGGTGCTTATCAGCCTTATCCTGAAGGACTGTGACAGACTTCTGTCGGACTCTTTACAAATTATTTGTGACTCATCACGGGCTTTGAATGAACAGAATTCACAGCCGTTGAAATAAAAAGAGGGTTTTTGGGGCTAACTATGTGCTTTTTACTGTTTCAGGAAGCCTAAGTCAGAACACTAGGAAATTCTGAGAATTGAAGTCCATACTGTTCAAAGTTGCTGAGATTGACAAACACTGCTCTTTATTTATATTTTTATTTCTCTCTTTGTTTATAACACTACCTATCCATCCTAGTGCTTGCCCAAATATTTTACTGCCTTAAGGCAAAGAGTAACTTTGCACTGTCTTCCAGATGCAAAAACTGAAGTTGAATTCAATACTGACAATGGATAGCATTGTTACAGCGATTGGATATTAGAACTGCCACTCATAGGCACATCCTTCAGGTTTATGTTCTGGAGGTAGGAGCAATGAGAGTTTTGGGATGTGTTGATGGGATAATTTAAGAGAAGCCTGGAATCCTAGCCCTAAGTAAACCTCCCTCAATCATAGCTAAAGATGTGCAAGTATGTCAGGTATGACAAGAATTGATAAATATATAGGTAGGTTATAAAATACTAAGCAAACTTGTTGACAAACCAATTTTAACAAAAGCTAAGACAGTTATTTGTATAAACATTAATAAAGTGAGAGATGTTTTACATTTCTCCCATGTTCCAAATATTCATTTCATTTATTATATATATTAATAAATAGAGAAGAAAAATAATCCAATTCAGGAAAGGATTTAGCAGTGGTAGTAAAATCATTAGATCCCAGGATTGATGGGATTACCATATTTTTCAGAGTATAAAATGCTCTGGATTATAAAATGCACCTACCCGTTTTTTGGGGAGGGAAACAGAAAAAAAATCTGCCTCTGCCTCCCAGCAATTTGCCTCCTTGCAGCAAACAGCACATTTCAATTTCAGCTTCAACACAGCCTGATTAGCACAAGCAGCTGATTGTCGGTTGGATTGGCCTCCCGAAGATCAGCTGTTTTAGGCTGCAGGGATTGCCATAGCCTATTGCCGCCTCTGCAGGCCCCATTTTCTGGGGGGGGGGAGCGGCGGTGGGTGGGCAGGGCTACATTCGATGTATAAGATGCACCCAAATTTTCATCCTCTTAACCCTCTAAGTGAGTCTTATACGCCGAAAAATACAGTACATTTTAGTTTTGAGAAAAACAGCAAAATAAAAAAGGACTTTCATAATAGAGAGGATACTGTACATGCTACTCTCTCACTACATCTTAAGAGCTATGGAATAAATATTGCATGATGCATATTTTTCTGTCATCCCTACATTTGGCTGTGATTCCTTTCAACAAGACTTTTCACTGTTTAATGTACAGCGGGTCAGTCTAAACACATACATACACATATACACAGACAGAGCCAAATTCTTTAAAAGGACATTTTTTTATTTTATGAACTTCTCATTTGCTTGTTCAAAAGGTAGCATTACCTTTCTAACTGACAGTGTGGCTTTATTCTGATTGAAATCTCCCTCTCTCTCTCCCTCTCCCCCCCCGTCTCTCTCATAGCTTATGTTGAAAAATCTTGATTTTCTGTGACATATTGTAAGTAAACAAATTAAGTCACACATCTGCAATTTGTGATGTTGGTAAGAAAAACAACAACAATAGGAATTATCCCAAAGGTTCTTTTTCTTTTTCTTTTTTTCCAAGAGGCAACTAAACTTCCTGGTTTTCCTTTGAAGACGTTTCACTTCTCATCCAAGAAGCTTCTTCAGCTCTGACTGGATGGTGGGGGTGCTGGATGCTGAGCTGAAGAAGCTTCTTGGATGAGAAGCAAAATGTCTTCAAAGGAAAACCAGGAAGTCCAGTTGCTTCTTGAAAAAAAAAAAAAGCACCTTTGGGACAACCATGACCTAGATCAGGGTCTCCAACCTTGGCAAGTTTAAGCCTGGCAGACTTCAACTCCCAGAATTCCCAGGCTTAAACTTGCCAAGGTTGGAGACCCCTGACCTAGATGACTGAGAATCTCCATAGACAATAGGAATATATTTTCTTCTATAATAAAAATGTGCCTCAGGAACAGTTTAAGCTCAGGAACACACATACTGTACAGCAAAGCTAGTGACAGGTGATGGGAAAGTCTGAGTTTCTTAAATCTATTTATAACCAAAATCTGTGTACTCTCTTATGGGAAGGGTGTCAACTGAACAGCAAAAGTGAAAGCCAGAAAAAAAAGGAAGGAAATGATGAAAGTTCTGAGAATAGCCACCTACACAATAGGAGTCATGCAAAGTTAAGAAAAGGCGATTAAAGTGCAAAGTCTCTCTGCTATCACCTTTGGCACAAGCAATCAGTGGGTTTATTAATGCAGAAAGTCGATACATGCAAAGTTGAATTCCAGCTTGATTTCTTGGGGCCACTCTTTTTGAACTTAATAGATTTATTTCACAGACACATTTACCGGATCAGACTGAATTTACAACTATTACATTTATTCAGTTATCAGCTCTTTAAAATAATAAAGAAAACTAAAAAACTGAGTACCTGTGACCTTTCTCTGTAGCAAAATGAAAGACCCTTTGAGCAAAAAATGCCTCTTGTAAGCAATGTTGAAAAAGATGCATCTCATTTATCTGAATAAGGTTTCTTCCTGAACCTGGAACTTAAAAGTCTCGAAGTTAAATGCAAGAGCTCTGGAAGACTTCTTCTTCAAATAAATGTGTTCTTTCATCCAGTTTAGTCTACATGATTTAGATCAAGCAGAGGAAGTAAGGAAAAATGGCATAGCTGCCCAAATCTCATTCTGTGCAGAATTTTGATGGCAGAGAAAATATGCACCGTAGACAGATACATTTGAAGGAAGAATGGTGGTAATATTTAAACAAGTATATTGGGATTTAAAATTAATGTTAACCGCTTCAATCTATTGCAGAAAATATGACTTCTGTAACAGAGTTATCAGGGCTTGGAACACATTACCTGACTCTGTGGTCTCTTCTCATAATCCCAAAAGCTTTGACCAAAAACTTTCTACTATTGACCTCACCCTATTCCTAAGAGGTCTATAAGGGGCGTGCATAAGAGCACAAACGTGCCAACCGTTCCCGTCCTATTGTTTTTTTTTTATTCTTATACATATATGTTTATACTTCCTCATATTTCCTCATATATATGTTTAGATACTATATAACCATTTTGTGTGATGCTTATGTATATTGTTGTGACGAAAGAAAGAAAGAAAGAAAGAAAGAAAGAAAGAAAGAAAGAAAGAAAGCAGAGCTAGTTGTTCTATTGCTAACATTTTTCATATAGCAGACAGAATCAGAGTATCATTGAATGGACACCACATCTGTCTTTCCACTGCTCTTTGTGAAGTTACTTGGACATAAACTATGGACAATGTCCATAGCCAAAAACCCTGAACTTTACAGAATGCTGAATCATATTAGTGAATATATATGTATATAATTGAATACTTGTAAGGTTGTATTTGAATCTTTGCCTAATTGTACGGAGGTCATTATGACTATGTCTGTTGTGACAGTTGAAAATTAAATGAGTGAATGATTTCTCCTCTGATTTGTCTTCACTTTTCCTGACCTATGCCAGATCAGAAACTTACATTTAAATTTTTGCAGCTAAGTGGATGAACTGCAAGAGAAGTCACACTCTTCTTTGGTTGTTGGCTATAAGTATTCTCTAGGATGGTCTACAGCTCTTTCTGAGTCATGGTACAAAATGTAGAGCTGTTTTACTGCATTCTTTATAAGGATGTGAAAGGTATTATTAAACTTGGCTCCTCTCCATCCCACCTTCTTGCCGAAATTGTGAAACCAGAGGTGTTTGCCTAGTAAGACAGCAATAGCCTGAGTTGATGTTTTCATGGACAGTAGAAAACATCTGGCTTGGGCAGACTGTTTGCATTCTGATCCAAGGCAATAAAGATTCACCTAAAAATAAATCCTGCATTAGGAAACATCATTTTGCATTTGAAAGAATTTTGAAAATATAAATCAAAAATAATTTGAAAATAAAGGATGCTATTTTGTACACTGACCCAATAGCCTGGATATATTAGACATATAGAAGCCTTAAAGAGATGACCCAAATATATCCAAGTAAGCACATGAACGGGTGCTTGGGAACAGGATCAAACCTGATTAGATAAAATTAAAATCTAGCATTGTCTTCTTAAGTTTATGAATCAGATGCCACAATCTTCTTCTTTGTTCTGAAGAGCCAGACTTGCATTCTTTCCATGCTTTCATTTATTGATTTATTTCTAAATTAGCATTTAATTAGTACTTAAATAAATGAGTGACTTGGTCTCAATGCTCCTCCAAAATTCACATTAAGAAAAACTCTAATCCCAAAAGTAGAGTTGCTTTTTGGAAGACCAAGGCAAATACAATGTTTTCATTTGTGACTTTAAATTTGTGTCTATACTATCACCATGATAAGAGAGTTTGGTAGTTTTTAGTCCTTGAGTTTAATAGGCAGCTTCAAGGACTCTGAGCTCTTACTGCAGAAAAAATAATTGCTACCAACCTGCCTTCCATTGAGGACCTGTATACTGTACAAGTCAAAAAGAGTGCTGTGAAAATATTTACAGACCCCTCGCATCCTGGACATAAACTGTTTCAACTCCTACCCTCAAAACGACGCTATAGAGCACTGCACACCAGAACAACTAGACACAAGAACAGTTTTTTCCCGAACGCCATCACTCTACTAAACAAATAATTCCCTCAACACTGTCAAACTAGTTATTAAGTCTGCACTACTATTAATCTTCTCGTTCTTATCACCCATCTCCTCCCATTTATGACTGTATAACTGTAACTTTGTTGCTGGTATCTTTAAGATTTATATTGACTATTTTCCTATGACTATCATTAAGTATTGTATCTTATGATTCTTGACAAATGTATCTTTTCTTTTATGTACACCGAGAGCGTATGTGTGTCCAATCACACTTGGCCAATAAAGAATTCTATTCTATTCTATTCTCTTACAATTAATTTTAATTTTTTTGGGCAGTTCTTTTAAACTTGTTTTGCATCTTGAACTATTGAATTGTCATCTGGTAGCTCTTTCAATACCTAACAATTATGTAAAATAGGACACACAGCCATCCTATGGAAATTTGAAAATGTTACCTTAAGGATAAATTATAATCTGTGGACAACTGAACAGTATCAATTGGCATTTATTTTCCTGTTCCTTAGTTTGTGAAATAGATTGTTGCTAGATACAATGCTACTGGGTATTCTGACGTGTGTGTGTGTGTGGGAGAGAGTGTGCGTGTGTAGCAGCACTTTCTCCAACATTTATCTATCAGAGTAGCATGTTTGAAATATAATTGTTCCATATTTTTTGATAGAAACTTTTGTATAAAAACATAGCACTGTAATGTATACAGTTGAGAAGCCATATGGAAATTCTTAATTTACTTTGAAAAATATTATATGAATATTACATGAATATTGGCTTGCTTGTATATTTTGAATTTATTTATTTATTTATTTATCGAGTATGTATTAGATAATATATATAAGTATAAGCATGAATTGAATACATAAAGTGAATACAATTAAAGGGAACATTAGGACAGGGACGGTAGGCACGCTGGTGCTCTTATACATGCCCCTTATAGACATCTTAGGAATGGAGTGAGGTCAACAGTGGACAGTCTAAGGTTAAAATTTGGGGGGGTTTGGGATGAAACCACAGAGTCAGGTAGTGCATTCCAGGCATTGACCATTCTGTTGCTACATATTTTCTGCAATCAAGTATGGTGCGGTTTACCTTAAATTTGTATCTATTGTGTGCTCATGTATTGTTGTGGTTGAAGCTGAAGTAGTCTTGACAAGTAGGACATTGTAGCAGATGATTTTATGAGCTATGCTTAGGTCATACCGAAGGCGACGTAGTTCTAAATTTTCTAAGCCCAAAATTTCAAGTCTGGTGGCATCATGGTGGGATTGCTACAACTGTGCTGATGGAAAACATAACAAGAGCCAAGGAATGGAATTATTGGAGTTCACTGTAGAGTACTTAAAGTATTTATTATTTTTCCATAAGGCAGACTTCCAATCGTTTTTAATGCTTTCCAAAAGCTTGAATACAATATGGTCTAAAATATATTTTAGTCTTTCATTTAAGCTTATCCCCACCTTATCATGACAACTTTCAGTGTTTCCTATATATGCGAAGATGGGCACTGTATTTGACAAGTGCCTTAATTATATTGTAAAATTAATAGGAATCAATTCTAATAATTCTATACATTTTTCATGAGGAAGAAACTGGGAGATCTCTGATTTAAAAGCTACAATTTAACATCAGTTCTTTGGTTTAATTTTAAAAATATAATGCAGAAGTGAAGGCAATGATTGTTGTCTGATTTAGCAGTTAAATTCCCTTTTTAAACTCTTTAATAAATACTATGAATAATTGACTTCAGGCTGATTATCATTTTTTAAAATGAATATTCTGCCAATAAATATTTTGCCAATCTTAACTGGAGAGTATATTACTTAGAGTTAATATGGAATAATATAAAGTCAGTTAGAAGTCAATAATTCCAGATACTCTATTGCTTTTAATTGTTCAGTAATTTAAATCAGTTCAATGACCATATGGGCTATTCACATCATCACAGGTCGTCTCTTCAATAATAAACTCACAAAGGCTACTTGTTGGCAGCAGCAATAATAAATCTTATGTTAGCTTTAAATAATTTTAAGACGAGGGAGCATTTTTTGTTATGGTGAATGTCCTGTACAACATCATCTCTCTGGAGATCAGATTTGACTGGCCTTTTGTAAGATCTTACGGATGTGACTGGGCACCAGGCTCAGAGATTAAGAGGTGCAGTGCAGCCTATATAGTAGGCAGTAGTATGCTGAGTCGGCAGCTCAGCGGTTCGAATCCCAAGTGCTGCCATGTAACGGGATGAGCTAGCAGTTTCGAAAGCACGTAAAAATGCAAGTAGAAAAAATAGGGACCACCTTTGGTGGGAAGGTAACAGCGTTCCGTGCACCTTTGGCATTGAGTCATGCCGGCCACATGACCACGGAGACGTCTTTGGACAGCGCTGGCTCTTTGGCTTTGAAACGGAGATGAGCACTGCCCCCTAGAGTTGGCAACAACTAGCACGTATGTGTGAGGGGAATCTTTACCTTTATGCTGAGTACCGAAATTTTTTTAGACCTTGTTGAGGATGCTGTTATTTTTT
This sequence comes from Ahaetulla prasina, assembly GCF_028640845.1. NCBI lineage: Eukaryota > Metazoa > Chordata > Lepidosauria > Squamata > Colubridae > Ahaetulla > Ahaetulla prasina. The sequence goes on along the minus strand of NC_080540.1, from coordinate 273,064,099 downwards.
ATATAGTTATATCTGTTCTTAGCAATAGCACTTAGACTTACTGTATATACCACTTCACAGTGCTTTACAGCCCTCTCTAAGTGGTTTACAGAATCAGCATATTGCCCCAACAATCTGGGTCGTCATTTTACCGACCTCAGAAGGAAGAAAGACTGACTCAACCTTGAGCCTGGTGAGATTCGACCTGCCAAACTGCTGGCAGCTGGCGATCAGTAGAAGTAACCTACAGTACTGCACTCTAACCACTGTGCCACTGCGGCTCATTTTTATATGTTTTATGATTATAAATAAATAAACAATAATATATAAGTAGTACATTATATTATCAAGTACAGTAGTATTTATATGGCATTGACTAGAAATAAATACCAATGTTTAGACAGCTTAAGCCTTTAAGGAAAAAAGAAGAAGCTTATATCAATATTAACCATAATTTCTCACACGTCAGGTAAGGTTGTTTAAAATTTATGTAAAAAGCAAAATGTGGAATTAATAAACAACAGCAAATTGCATAAAAATACTATCAAGAAATTTGTTTCTTAAGCTGAATACAGGACTTACTGTAATACTAAGATCTGCACTATATTGGTACTTATTACTGTTTGTGCATATTAAAGAAAAAGTACACAAAACAAAATAAATAACAAAAAAAGTAAGACAAACAAATCAATAGCAATTTAGTTTCTAATTTCTTGCTTTTTGCACCTCTATCAATTTGTTTATGAGCATTTAGCTTCCTTGGAAGGCATGCTGTAAGTGTTTATATTTGCCATGCAGCATAATACCTGCTCATATATTCTTCCTTGAATTTGGTTAAACTTCTGTTCTGAATATATGCTGTTAATTTTTGCCATTGCTGCATATTTTCCAAGTTTAAGTTCCCAATCAGATATTGCCAGAATTGTACCTTTCTTCCAACGTTATGCAAAATTTATTCTTTTTGCTATGCATGTGTATCTCAGTAAGCTATAATAAATCTTGTTGGTATATTATGGGATAATAGTTATTTTTAATTTTGTTTTGAATTTAATTTCCATTTTTTTCTTCTTTATTGTGCTATGTATATCTAGGACATTCCAGTACTTTAGAGTTCTTTCTGATCTTGTTGAGATACCAACTCCTAGCAACTTCTCAGCCAAAATGCTAAGCAATACAGGGAGGACCACAATTTTTCCTTGCCTGGTATAAGTTAAATGAAAATAGTTAAATTGTCAAGTAGTGTTATATTCCCAACCCAACTATCTATGATGAGGCTGACCAAGCTGCACTCATTTGGGAACATTTCCTTTACCATTGTATGGTTATAGATTTTTTATTTTAGAGCTATTCATACAGTACTGAAGAGCTTCTAAGGATCATTAGCCAAACTGATCTCAAAGAAATTCTTCCTGCTTCTAAATATAAGCAGATGATTGCATTGGTCAATGGGATTATCAGTCCTGGAAGCCAACTTTTACTTTAGATCTTCAGGGCTGCCACATTTAGTACTGTGGGAAATTGGGAGGGGGGATTATATGGAGTTGGGAAGATATCTAGCTAGAATAACATTATTTTCTCTGAGAGTCAAGGACATTCCGCCCTGCCCCTGGAGTGGTGTGACTGAGAGGCATCTCCATTTGGGACGATGCTTTGATTGGACAATGTGATAAACATGTGGGTGTTGGGCAGGGACTTGGACTTTCTTTTGGGTGGGGAAAACTTGGAAGCTTATTATCAGACTGAAGTCAATGTAGGGTTACAGGGTTGTTTTCAAAATTAGGCAACAGCTGGTTCTAACAAAAACTCATCATGTTAATCCTTTAAAATGAGAACTATCAAAGAAATTGATGAAGGACTGATTCCTCTTTAAAACTGTTGTGCTGAATCTTATGTTTCCTCTTTTAATGTTGCTGATATGATACATCTTTAGATATATATATTTTAAAAAACTTAGTGGTTTAGAGCAGGGGTCGGCAACCTTAAACACTCAAAGAGCCACAAAAGTCCTAACTGGAAGCCTCCGTTCAATTCTGGAGCCAAACGAAAATTCGGTTCCCCTATCATTGTTTTCTCCTAATGTGGCATCCTTTTTCCTCTGCTGTCCGGAAGTCTGGTTCCCCCACCATAGAGTCTCCTCCTAGTGCAGCATCCTTTTTTCCTCTAACTGTCCTAACTGAAAGCCCTATCAATTGTGGAGCTGACCAGCAATAGGGAGCTGCAGCAGAGGGATGAAAGAGCCACATGCGGCTCCAGAGCCTCAGGTTGCTGACCCCTGGTTTAGAGGCATCAAGTGCAGTCCTTTTGGTTGACATCGTGGCACTATCGGACGTGAAAAGCAGGGCTCCATGAACTTCTGCCAAATCCTTTTATTGGAGGGCCCCATAAGGGACTAAAGTCACCCTGTAGGGGTGACAAAGAGTGGAGGGGCGCTCTGCAGGTTGCGGAGAGCAGTGGCTAATTCCCTCTCAGCTGACAATGAAGAGGAATGGCAGCCATTGTGGCTTCCGTGAAGCTGGGGCAGCTGAAGAAACAAAGACTGTGCTGGAGCAGTGTGTGAACAGTGAGTAGAACTGGATGAGGTGACATTTTTTCTATTTAAAACCTACCCCGAAGAAAATTAACTCTGGAAAAGGGACTCTTTGAAGAGTTTGTTTAAGTAGCAAACAATTACAGAGAGAAAAATCATAGACCTGAAAGAAAAGAAATGGATATTAAGAAGAAAGCGTAAAACCTTTAAAAACACAGAAAGATTGGATCTCTAATTCTTATTGGCAATAAGGCATTTTAAAGTGCTGGAATTACTTGTCAGAATTTAGATTATTTGTTTGAATAAATACAAACAGAACTTGTTAGAACCTATGCAATGTTGAAGTTAAACTGAAGGTGCCATCTTCTGGTGAATGGAATACATTGCATCCTTACAGTATCAGAAAAATACTGATAAAACAGAGGAGAAAGTGGAAATAACACCTGGAGGACTGCTGTGCTATCTATTGCTTTATACCTATCTATTCCATGACTACCGGAGTTGTAATGTTGAAAATACGGAAGACATCTAAGTAAAGTAACTTTTAAATATCAGGAGTTATGATTGAACTTATAGTGGGGATTTAAGGAGATATTTGGAAAATTTCCTGAATTACCTAAAAAGAACTAAATTGACTAACTGTGGGACATAAAGAACCATATTACTGTATTTCTGGAGAAGCAACATCAGGACTGAGTAAATAGTTTCAAGATTGACTTTCTGAGGGCAAAAATACTGTATTTTTCAGACTATAAGACACACCAGAGTATAAGACGCATGGGTGGTTTGGGGAGGCCTGTGAAAATGGACCCGGATTTTTTTTGCAAAACTGAGGCCTGCAGAGAATTTAGGAGGTCTGCAGAGTACTCCTAGGAGCTGGGGAAGACAAAAATGCCCCCATTTTTCAAATGAATGATACCCAGATGCCCCACTGTTCATGTATTGATAATGATGTATATTTTTTAAAAAAATGAAAAAATAGCACTATCTTGGCACTAGTTATGATCAATGGAGTTCAAGAGGGATTGGACTTAATCCCTTTGTGGCTATGTAGAGATTCTTTTGACTCCACCCTCAATTTCTGCCTACAACACCTGATAGTTCAGGGCATAATATCACCAACATGCTGACAATACCCAATTGTACCTTGTTACACCAGACTAGGGTGGATGTAGTTAACATTATTTCCTGTGCCTGGAAGCTGTAGAGGTTTGAATCCAAAAATCAGGCTGAATCTGAATGTGAGACTGAGTTACTGTTTGTACATTGGAGTTCTCTGTTACCACCAATGTTGTTTCTTAATCCATGAAGGAATAGATTAGCAATTTGGGTGTCCTTTTGGATTCATGGTTCCTGCTTAAGTCCATGCCCAAACTTAGCTGGTGCACTAATTGCAGCCTTATTGAGAGTAGTGCAACCTGACTCATTGGTTGCCGGTGGTCTTCCGGGTACGCTTCAAGGTGTTGGTTATCACCTTTAAAGCGCTCCATGGCATCGGACCGGGATATTTACGGGACCGCCTGCTGCCGCCAGTTACCTCCCATTGTCCGGTGCGTCCAGTGCGCTCTCACAGGGAGGGCCTCCTTAGGGTGCCATAGGCCAACCAATGTAGGCTGGCGACCCCCAGGAGAAGAGCGTTCTCTGTGGGGGCCCCGGCTCTGTGGAATGAGCTGCCGGTGGGACTCCATCTTCTCCCTGATCTTCGGACCTTTAAACGCGAGCTCAAGACTTTCTTTTTTCACCAAGTGGGGCTGGCCTGATTGATTTATTTTAATATTTGGGGGTTTTAGCGGGCTTCTTAACAGGGGTTTTTATCTTTTGTAATTTTTATCTAATATTTTTAAGTATACAGCAGTTTAATTAGATTTTTAATTTTGTTATGGTATTTTAAATTGTTTTTGGATTATTGTCATTTTACTTGCTGTACACTGCCCTGAGTCTTCGGAGAAGGGCGGTATAAAAATTTGAATAAATAAATAAACAAATAAATAAACAAACAACAACAACAAAGGATCACTTTGATCTCTCATTGCTGGAAGCATTTTCAAGCAATACAGAAAACAGAGAGAGTTACTGAGATCAGCCTAATCAGGACAAAGTGGCAAGCTTGAAGTCCACTGTAAACTAAAGTTGAAGCAATTGAACTCTGGAGGCTTGGCAGTGAAAGATAGTAGAAATGGAAGAAATATCTAAGCTAACTCGGAAAGAGGTAAACAGAGATGAAGACCCAAGGGAGGAATTTGAAAGGCAAGTCAAAAAATGAATAAGAATTGAAATATTGAAATATTAAAAAAAATGTGCAAGAGATGATGGATAGAGGAAATGTTTTGTAATACAAGATTGGCTTTACTAGGCACTAATATAGAGGCAAAGGCAGAAGAAATAGGGGGAATTTTAATATAATATATTAAAAGTAATAGCTAGACACAAAGATTAGAGGTTGAAAGATGTGATATTATCTATGTTGTAATGACACTATTATTGTTATTAGAATGGGGGATTAAAATGTTGAACAATTAAATAATGAAGGCTTATATTTTAATACAAATAAGAATATTGTTACAATTACATAAATATGATTTAAATAACAAATAATATTAATACTATCATTACTACCTGTATTCAAATGAATGATACTCAGATGCACCGTTGTTCATGTATATTATTGATATTGATGTATATTATATCAAATTAATATATCATTATATTCAAATTATAATATATCATTATATTCAAATTCATTATATCAAATTAATATAGTTGATGCATATTTTTTACACACACACACACACACACACACACACACACACATATATATTCTTCAAGATATGTTGTTTTATTCATGACAATGTTTGTATATACTGTTGTGACAAAAAGTAATAAAAAAAATATTCAAAAAAAATAATTAAAAAAGAAAGTGCAGTCCTGAACTTCTGCTTACCTGGTTTATATACAGTTTCATGCCCAAATCCATCCCCAAAGCCAATAGGCATAAATACATAACACAATTTGGAATAATGTTTACCCATAACATCAATTATGCAAACCATGTTTTCTTAAAAAGTAATCAGCAGAAATTAAATTCTTTATTAGTTGCTTAGGGGACCAGTCTTTTCTTCTTCATTGGATAAAACATGAATGAAAGAAGAAATAAAATCTGCCCATTGTTAATATCCCATAGTGTTTTCCATCCCTTGCACATTCAGTCAATCCTGTTGCCTGAGAATGTAGTTTTACTGTAGTAGGCTTAGTTTTACTTGAAAACAATCCACCATCCAACGGTTAAGAAATTCACCTGGAGAGTTGATTTGATTAACGGCTTTGCCAGATAAATGCAGAATGCTTGAACACCAGAAGTTTGTATATTAATGCAAGATGCTTTCCTGGCCACAGAAATAGCACATGCTTTAACTATAACCCAGATATTATAGCCCAAAATAGCACAGAATAGTGGAAATTGAATGAATGTAAAACACTGATGGCAGTAGCAGATAGACAGAAGCATCAAGAAGTGTGTGGGTGTGCAGTACACATGCTAATAACCTTGTTCCTAGGTTTTAAAAAAAATGTATTGATATTTCATCAACTTCTTCAAGATTCAGACAAGAACAGCAGTATGGCCCTGGAGCTTCTATAACCATGATGGCGAACCTATGGTACATGTGCAATAGGTGGCACTCAGAGCCATATTGGTGGGCACGTGAGTGTTGCCCTAGCTCAGTTCCGGCATGCATGTGTGCACCATCCAGCTGATTTTCAGGCCTTCTGGGCACTGTTTTAGGCCCATTACTCTTCAACATCTTCATCAATGACTTGGACAAGGGGATAGATGCAGAACTCATCAAATTTTCAGATGATACCAAGCTGGCATGAATAGCCAACACTCCAGAAGATAGGCTCAAGTTACAGAAAGATCTTGACAGACTAGAACATTGGGTGCTATCTAACAAAATAAAATTCAACAGTGAAAAAAGTAAGGTTCTACATTTAGGCAAAAAAAAAATGCACAGGTACCCTATATGTGGTACCTTGCTCAATAGTAGTAACTGTGAGAGGGATCTTGGAGTCCTAGTGGACAACCATTTAGATATGAGCCAGCAGTGCAGCAGCTGCCAAAAAAGCCAACACAGTTCTGGGCTGCATAAACAGAGGGATAGAATCAAGATCTCGTGAAGTGTTAGTGCCACTTTATAATGCCTTGGTAAGGCCACACTTGGAATACTGCATTCAGTTTTGGTCGCCGTGATGTAAAAAAGATGCTGAGACTCTAGAAAGAGTGCAGAGAAGAGCAACAAAGATGATTAGGGGACTGGAGGCTAAAACATATAAAGAACGGTTGCAGGAACTGGGTATGTCTAGTTTAATATGTACGCTGACGATACTCAGCTGTACATTTCCACCCCAAACTACCCCAACGAAGCTGTCGATGTGATGACTTGGTGTCTTGAGGCCGTTCGGGTCTGGATGGGGATGAACAGGCTCCGACTCAACCCATCCAAGACGGAGTGGCTGTGGATGTCGGCGTCCTGGCACAGTCAGTTTACCCCATTGAATCGTTGGCCCCCAGGAAATCGGTGCGCAATTTAGGCATTCTCCTGGACGCATGGCTGTCTTTAGAAGACCATTTGATGGCCGTCGCCAGGGGAGCTTTTTAGCAGGTCCGCCTGATTCGCCAATTGCACCTTTTCCTGGACCGGGACCTGTTATGCACAGTCACTCATGCCCTCGTCACTTCCCGCCTGGATTACTGCAATGCTCTTTACATGGGGCTCCCCTTGAAGAGCACCTGGAGGCTCCAACTGGTACAGAATGCGGCCACGCGGGGGATTGAGGGAGCTCCTCGTAGCTCCCATGTAACACCTCTCCTGCGCAGGCTGCATTGGTTGCCGGTGGTCTTCCGGGTGCGCTTCAAGGTGTTGGTTATCACCTTTAAAGCGCTCCATGGCATGGGACCGGGATATTTACGGGACCGCCTGCTGCCGCCAGTTACCTCCCATCGTCTGGTGCGTCCAGTGCGCTCTCACAGGGAGGGCCTCCTTAGGGTGCCGTCGGCCAACCAATGTCGGCTGGTGACCCCCAGGGGAAGAGCGTTCTCTGTGGGGGCCGCGGCTCTGTGGAATGAGCTGCCGGTGGGACTCCATCTTCTCCCTGATCTTCGGACCTTTAAATGCGAGCTCAAGACTTTCTTTTTTCATCAAGTGGGGCTGGCCTGATTGATTGATTTTAATATTTGGAGGTTTTAGCGGGCTTCTTAACAGGGGTTTTTATCTTTTGTAATTTTTAATCTAATATTTTTAAGTATACAGTGGTTAAATTAGATTTTTAATCTTATTACGGTATTTTAAATTGTTTTTGGATTATTGTCATTTTATTTGCTGTACACCGCCCTGAGTCTTCGGAGAAGGGCGATATAAAAATGTGAATAAATAAATAAATAATAAAAAGAAGGACTAGGGGAGACATGATAGCAGTGTTCCAATATCTCAGGGGTTGCCACAAAGAAGAGGGAGTCAAACTATTCTCCAAAGCACCTGAGGGTAGAACAAGAAGCAATGGGTGGAAACTAATCAAGGAGGGAAGCAACTTAGAACTAAGGAGAAATTTCCTGACAGTTAGAACAATTAATAAGTGGAATGACTTGCCTGCAGAAGTTGTGAATGCCCCAACACTGGAAATTTTAAAGAAAATGTTGGATAACCATCTGTCTGAGATGGTGTAGGGTTTCTGCCTGGGCAGGGGGTTGGACTAGAAGGCCTCCAAGGTCCCTTCCAACTCTGTTGTTATTATTATTATTACATTGGAAATTGGGAAATGGCCTGTTTCTGGCCTCCAGGAGGTGGGGTGGGAAGGCTGATTTTTCAGTCTCACCAGGTTCCAGAGGCTTTCTAGGAGCCTGGGGACGGCAAAAACGGCTTTCCCCACTCCCTCGGAGGCCCTCCGGAGGCCAGAAATGGCCTTTTTGCTGACTTCTGCTAGGACTGGAAGGCCTGTTTTTCCATCTTGACTGGAAGTCGGCAAATGGACCATTTCCAGCCTTCGGAGGGCCTCCGGGGGGGGCGTTTTTGCCCTTCACAGGCTCCTAGAAAGGCTTGGGAGCCTGGGGAGGGTGAAAAATGGGCCTACCGGGGCCACAGTGCCATCACGTGCCAAAAGTGGGGGAAGCGCGGAGGGGGGGGTCATGCTTGCATGTGGGGGGGTGGGGTGGGGTGCATTGAATTATGGGTGTGCAACCCCCCGCATGACTCCCGCTTTTGGCACATGACGACAAAAAGGTTAGCCATCACTGTTCTATAACTTCAAGTTCTGTTCTTGAAATCATAGTCCTGCACATGTATATCAAGAGAACTCTACCAGTATAGTACCTTCCTGATATATTGGATTTTTGCTCCTACAATCGTTTAGCAATGTTGGCTGGAGTTTATGAGACTGAAGTTTAAGAAATGTGAAGACACTAGTTTGAGAAAGACAGTCTAATATGAGTTTTGAACAGTGCATTGATGTTGGAAATGTATATAATTTTGAGTCTTCAGACTGAAACATGAACCAAAATATATCTGAAATATACAGTTCTATGATGTAAACCTGTCAATAATGGGTAGAAATATCTTATACGAGGAGAAGTCTATACAAATGTCTATGTAAGTCTATACAAAATTGTATTTATAAAAATGTGCCAGTGCATTACAGTTGGAAAAGCTGTTTGCTAAGGTAAAATTGCAAACAAATATTCATATTTGGGGAAGCATATACTACATGCAAATTTTATTCCATTTTTTAAAATTGATTTACATACATAAATGAGAAATTGAGAAGAGTTAAACATACAAATTTGCCCATCCCTACTAAAAATTGTTTGGCTGTGCAGTTGTCATTGATAGCGTTCTAAGATATCAAGGCAAGTTGTTTTACTTCCAGGTTGCTGGTTCAAACCCACCAGAAATGGTTTATTATTGTTTCCTTCATGTACCTACTTAGTTTCCTCTAGCCAGCTGAGGGCTTTCTCTTCTTTCTTTCTTTCTTCCTTCCTTCCTTCCTTCCTTCCTTTCTTTCTTTCTTTCTTTCTTTCTTTCTTTCTTTCTTTCTTTCTTTCTTTCTTTCTTTCTCTTTCTTTCTTTCTTTCTTTTCTTTCTTTCTTTCTTTCTTTTTCTCCCCTTCCTTCCTTCCTTCCTTCCTTCCTTCCTTCCTAAATGCAGAGGTCCAACATTTCATAATTTCTTCACTTACACAGATTAAAAATTTACCTTTTTGTTGTAAGCTGCCTAGAGTTACCATGTATGAGTTGGAGGAATCATATAAATTGTGAAATAAATAAATAAAAAACTTAAATTAACTGAAATTTCTGCTCAGTTTTGAGTCAGCAAGTTCTTAAACATCTTAAACAAAATCTCCCTTCCCACCCCACTCTGGGGCCAGCCAAAGGTGGTATTTGTCAGTTCTCTGAACTACTCAAAATTTCTGCTACTGATTCTCCAGAACCTGTCAGAACCTGCTGAATAGGACCCCTGTATAACCAGCAAAGTCACTGGGAGAAATCATATTCCCTTAACAAATGAATCCCATCTGCATTGATTCATTTAACAATTGTGGCAAAAAATGTTGTAAAATTGGGCACGATTCCTTTAACCACAGCCTTACTTAGCAATGGAAATTCTGGTCTCCATTGTGTTTGTAAATTAAAAGCTGCCTCTATTGCCCCAGATGTGAGGGCATTCAAGACAAGATCATTTCAGGAGACTAAAAGGAAAAGATTACTTTCAAAGCACAGCAGTGCACCTGGAGATGCAATTTGTGAAAGGAAAAAGTGAATAAAGACCAACATTCTTTGTTTCTACCCTCAAAAAATAGTTGTTGCCTTGTCTGGTGACAAGGCAACTAGGCCATGGGGACAAGGAAGCCTTTTTAGGGAGTCACTGGTCTCTTCCTGAATTCATTTAGCCTTTTCATTTTTCCGAGAATTTCAAAATATTTTATACTGTTCCTGAAACCTCAGAACATTTTCATGTCAAGCTCTAGACAAACTCTCTAATATATTCAGTGGATATCTGACTTTTGCCAATTGGCGTAAATGCGTGGAATATTGTAGATGTGGAATTCTGAGCAATAATGAGTGAATCCAGATTCTTCTCTTTGAGAAAAAAATATGAATGACATCTAATAATACAGGGGCACACTATCTAATTCTGGCCAAAGTGTAAGTACACTTGATTTATATCACTTAAAAATGGAGTTGATTATAGCAAGGGATCTGACAACTGATTCCAAGGAATCTGGTTTTGCATTCCTGCTTAAGAATTTTGGAAAGCTTTGCTCTCAAATCTTTATCTGCTTTTAAGTAGAAGACATAACATTTTCATTTCATGCATTTAGATGCCAGTGCTAGGACTGACAGATCATAAATAATTGGGAAAGGCAATGTATAAAGTTGGGGCAATTGTTTATCACGAGACAATTTGTTTTTGCTGGATACTGTTCATCTATATTTCTGTAAAGGAGGTATGAAGCTGAGGCATCCTTTTCGAGTATGAATGTCTTCCAGGATGATTGCACTTCAATTTCCATAATTCCCAAAGACAAACAACTTTCTGGGATAGGGTAGGCCTCAATGAAGATGGCTCATGGCTTATCAAAACCTAAATCCAAGCTGCCTACTGATAGAACAGAACAGAACAGATTAGAACAGAACAGATTAGAACAGACTAGAACAGAATAGAACAGTAGAGTAGAGTAGAGTAGAGTATATAGAGTAGAGTAGAATACTTTATTAGGCACACAAGAAATTTAACTCTGGTGCAGAAGCTCTCGGTGTAAATGCAAAACAATAGAGTAATAATAATAATAATAATGATGATGATGATGACGATAATGATGATACCTTGCGGTTCTCTGACATGGTGTATCTCTGCCGCTTCTGACGTTGTTCTGCTTCCAGTAGTTTTACAGGCCCATGCCCTGGTTGCTCAGCTATGGGACCCATGGCCCGTAGCCCACTTGTCGACGGATGCCCAAGTTCCCCAACATCCGCTGTGGTCCTTGTTAACCCGGGCGACGACCGAGCCGGTATAGGCTTCGTTCAATGGTGTTTCACCATGAATCATTGCATGGGTTGTTGGGTGCACTCAGTTCTGCTCCTCGGCCTAGACCTCGCTGGCATGGTTGGACCTGCTGGTAGTTTACACTACCGCCAGCACAGCTCTCAGCTTGGCACACTGGGAGCTGTGCCTAAAGACCTAGGCAAGCACTTAAAAGCAATTGGCGCTGACAAGATCACCATTGGTCAGCTGCAGAAGGCCACCTTACTGGGATCTGCTCGCATAATTCGCCGATACATCACGCAGTCCTAAACACTTGGGAAGTGTTCGACTAGTGATCTGTGATACGAAATCCAGCATAGTTATCTCGTTTGCTGTGTATACTGTCATAATGATACCAATAAGAAATGGTAGTAGAAAAGATGAGAAGGATAATAGTAATACAGCCTATATAAGTACTGTAGGAATTAGATGTTCAGCATGAGGGAAAAACTGTCTTTGTGTCTAGTTGTTTTGGCATGCAACGCCCTGTAGCAGTGTCCCAAGGGGAGGAGTTGAAACAGTTTAATAAATTATTTCAACCTTTTGTATGAGCAAGCGAAATGTTAAGGTAAGAATAAATTTTTCTGAGATGTTTGAATGATAAGATTCATATACATTAATTTATGCTGAAGGCCAATATTTTCTTTAATTATTCTTTCCACATAGCTCTGCAGATAAAATTCTTAGGAGAACATTAGAAAGAGAGTTCCCTGTCAGAACTTGGTAATTGAATCTCATACTTTTAGTGGAACTCAGTAAAGATAGGATGGTTTATTAGATAATGCTGAACAATCAAGGTCTTAATAGAAGTCAAGCATAATAAGTTCTTTAATGATAAAACTACTTTGAGGACCTCCTGAAAGGGTATTACTTTGGGTCTTTAGAGAACAATTCATGAATCATACAGAGCAGAAATACTACCTGTAGGATTGGATCCAGACTAATGTTAGTCATTAATCACAAAGCATGACTAAATTAGTCTGGGTACAACCCTACTGACTACTACTACCAGTTTGCAAATTGTGCTCTGAATGATGTTTTCTCAGCCCATCCCTGAAACACAGATAGCTGGAAGTCATTCCTTTTTTATTCTCTTTACAGGTAGCTCTTGTCTTAACAACAATTCAAAGGTTATAAGAGCACTAAAAAAAGTGACTTATGACTATTTTTCACAGTTATGATCTTTGCAGCATGCCCATGATCATGTGATCAAAATTCAGATGCTTGGCAACAGGTTCATATTTATGACTGTTGCCAAGTCCCAAGGCCATGTGATCACCTTTTGTGACCTTCTGACAAGCAAAGTCAATGTGGAAGCCAGATAACTTATCAGCTGCAGTGATTCACTTAACAACTGTGACAAGAAAGGTTGTAAAGTGGGACAAAACTCACTTAACAAATATCTCACTTAACAACAGAAATATTGAGTTCAATTTTGGTGATAACTTGAGGATTCACTGTACTTATTTACTTTTTTCCCAACCTTTCCTTCTCTTCAATTCTTTCGATATTGAAAGAGGGCTCTAACTGGTACAGAATGCGGCCGCGCGGGGGATTGAGGGAGCTCCTCGTAGCTCCCATGTAACACATCTCCTACATGGGCTGCATTGGTTGCCGGTGGTCTTCTGGGTGCGCTTCAAGGTGTTGGTTATCACCTTTAAAGCTGTTCTGTTTCCCTCCCCCAATACTCCCAACAAAGAGTCAGTCAAAGGCCTCCTCTTCTACTTTATTTACATAGATAAATGTCCTAGCCACGGCTACCCACGGGCCTGCCAAGTTTCTGGAGATAACGAGGAAATTATAGATAAGGCCAGAATTACTCACGAATATATTCTTCCCTCCATTGATACAGTTTGCCCACGCAAATTCATTGCTTTGTCCAAGACAAAAAACCAGGAAGTCCCTCCTCCTATTTATAGTCTCTGCAGATGTCACTGCATGACCATCATTCCTTGGCTTTATCCCAACGCTGCTTCTGCTGTGCGCGCCGGTCACGTCTGCGCAGTCTTGCATCACTCCAAAACTGTTCTTGGGGCATTGCCAAATCAGAAGAAGGCTCGAGAGAATCAGGCCTTGCCGGCCCCTCCTCCTCCCTTTGAGTGGGTGCCAGGGAGGGAGAGGGCCCAAGAGAAGCAGGGCTTGCCAGGTCTTCTCCCTCACTTTCTGAATCAACCGAGTCCAGGAGTCCGGGTCCAGGAACCTGGGTCACAACAAAAGCGCTCCATGGCATTGGACCAGGATATTTACGGGACTGCCTGCTGCCGCCAGTTACCTCCCATTGTCTGGTGCGTCCAGTGCGCTCTCACAGGAGGGCCTCCTTGGGGTGCTATCAGCCAACCAATGTCGGCTGGCGACCCCCAGGGGAAGAGCATTCTCTGTGGGGGGCCCGGTTCTGTGGAACGAGCTGCCAGTGGGACTTCATCTTCTCCCTGATCTTAGGACCTTTAAACGCGAGCTCAAGACTTTCTTTTTTCACCAAGCGGGGCTGGCCTGATTGATTGATTTTAATATTTGGGGTTTTTAGCGGGTTTCTTAACAGGGGCTTTTATCTTTTGTATTTTTACCTAATAGTTTTAAGCATACAGCAGTCTAATTAGATTTTTAACTTTGTTATATATTTTAAATGGTTTTGGATTATTGTCGTTTTACTTGCTGTAGAAGGGCGGTATAAAAATGTGAATAAATAAATAAATAAATAAATAAATAAATATATGCAGTTCAATTCTAGCACATGTGGTGTGTGTGTTTTATTAAGATGACCAATCGTCCTCCTTTAGGTAGGACAGTTTTTTGTAAGTTCTGTCGTCTCTTGAAAAGTGTCCTCCTACATGTCTTCTTTTTTGATATTTGAAGACTAATCTGTAAATCTCTGTATTTGATTGATGCTGATCTGATCCGATCCGTTGCGTGTGATGTGACATATTTGTATTTGACATGACGATTCATCAAGGCTTGGTACAGTGCGATGAGACACGATTATGAGATGCATGCGCTCTGCATAGGAGAATTGTTTTGAGAGCATGTGCCGTGTGCAAGAGTGCGCCGCATGCAAGTGGCTTTGTTTCTTACCAATACACAACACAGCACACATTCATGCATTAGACTCACTTCTTTCTCAGTGAATATTCAATCATACACAGGTGAGCACAATAATTCACATTTTATTAATTCATTATCTATTTAATAATTTCCAAATATGTATAATTTTATTTACAAGTTTATTTATTCAATGGAAAAGTACTCGTTTAAATAATAATTAATAGATATGTAAGCATAATTGCAATATAAAATGTTATTGTTACAAATGTTTTTTATTATGCATTTTTAATATTATAGTGTATTCTGTATTATTGTTGCAATGAATAAAATGTTTCTTTTATTTACGATATTTTTTTCTTCAATTTATTTGTGTCCTCCTCTTCATTGTAAAAATGTTGGTCACCTTATATATATATATACACACACATATATACATATACATATACATACATACATACATACATACATACATACATACATACTGTCGTGTCCCACTCCTCCGCTGACGGCCGGGTCAGGGAAATCCGAATCAGGCTTGCCCCTGCAGCTCTGCCCAAAGTCCTAGCAAAGTCCTCAGAGCAGGCAGGAGACCAGAAAGTGACTTCAGCAAGATAAGTTCAACTTTGCCTGACTCAGAGACTGCCAGAAAGCAGATCCTTTATATAGGCCATGGGGTGTGGCTCCATGACTCAGCACTCATTAAGGCCTGCCCCTCCCTTCCTTCTGTTGCCTCTGCCTATCCAGTCTTCTGATGCGAGGGTTACTCCAATCAGCAGCTGTTGGAAATAAACTTTCCTCAGGCTCACATGCTGTGGAGGAGGGGGAGGGGTCTAGCTGCTCCGTTTGCCTGGGCATGGAGCCAGGGCTGGGGCCGGGAGATGCCCCCTCCTCAGCCTGTCTGGGCATGGAGCCAGGGCTGGGGCCAGGAGGGCGTTCGGAAGCAGATAAGCAGACCCCGGCTGCGGTGAGAGCGGGCAAGACAAACACATACATACATATATACATACATACATACATACATACATGTTTTCATAGGTTTTCACGGGTATAGGTATGTAGGTCTTGGCATATTTGGGTCTTTTCCTGTGTAAGGTTGAGAGTATCTTGGTGACATTTCGACGAGGTCTCATTCATCATCTTCAGGCTGGTGCTTTCGGCTTTGTGCTTCTGTGAGCAAAGCGTGGTCAGAGCTGCCCTCTCTCTATAAATACTGGTGGGGAGGTGGGGAGTGTTGCTGTGAACGGGTTGGTAGGCTGTGTGGTTGTATCTTGATTGGTAGATGGAGTGGGTGTTTGCAGATTGGTTGAGGTGGGGAGTGTTGCTGTGAGTGGATTGGTTGGTTGTGTGGCTGCATCTTGATTGGTAGATGGAGTGGGTGTTTGTAGATTGCTCGGCTGTTTCGTAGCCTTAGTCAACAAACAAGTCCCAGCCACGAAAATTGACACTGGACCCAGGATAACACACAACGCCACCACCAATCATCCTCACCAGATTAAAACCCAAACCCATCCCACAGATGAAACACAACCACCATCCAGAAGCCAGACCATGTTGGCACCACTGGCTGCTGCGCCCCCCCTCCGATCCCCACACAAAGCAAGCTGACACACGCCAGGAACACATGACAAGACTTCAGACTCAGGGCCAAACCAAAACCTGGGATGCTGCATCACAGCCATCTGCTCAAGACATCACATCACAGAATTCCAGAGGCCAGGGTTTTCTCCTGCGTAAAATTGGAAGTGTCTTGGCGACGTTTCGACGAAGTCTCATTCGTCATCTTCAGGCTTCAGCTTCGTGCTTCTGGGAGCAATGTGTGATTGCAGCTGTTTCTTCCTTTTTAACTGCTAGTGGGGGTTTGAACTGATTGGGTGGGAGCTTGGCTGTGCTCTGATTGGATGGGGGTTTTTTTGTGCTCTGATTGGCTGGGGGTGTGTCCTGTGTTGGTGGGGGCTTGGTTGTGCTCAGATTAGTCTGAGTTGCAGGGGGATTTGAGCTGGTGAGCTGCACTGCTGCTGTTTGGCTTCGTGTTCGTGGTCGTGCTACATCTTCGTAGTGGGTGTCAGTCTGCTGCATGTATGGATTGGAGGGGTTTGAAATGGCTAATGTTGCAGCTGCGGTCTGGCTTCTGGTCCTTGGTCGTGCTTCCTGATCAGTGTGGGTTTGGGTCTGCTTTCTGGGTGGATGTGTGGTGGTGACATCCTGTGTGGACCTCGTGAGTGTGGGTCTGGTGTCATTCCTCGTGTTAGGGACTCGTTTGTCAATAAGGGCGGGTTTCCAAATGGCTGGTAGGCGGGAGGTATCATCTCGTTTGTTCATGCTATGTGGGCGTTTTTCTATCTCGATGGCTTCTCTGATTATTCTGTTGTTAAAGTATAACAGTAAGCAGACCCAAACCCACACTGATCAGGAAGCACGACCAAGGACCAGAAGCCAGACCGCAGCTGCAACATCAGCCATTTCAAACCCCTCCAATCCATACATGCAGCAGACTGACACCCACTATGAAGATGTAGCACGACCACGAACACGAAGCCAAACAGCAGCAGTGCAGCTCACCAGCTCAAATCCCCCTGCAACTCAGACTAATCTGAGCACAGCCAAGCTCCCACCCAATCAGTTCAAACCCCCACTAGCAGTTAAAAAGGAAGAAACAGCTGCAATCACACATTGCTCCCAGAAGCATGAAGCTGAAGCCTGAAGATGACGAATGAGACTTCGTCGAAACATCGACAAGACACTTCCAATTTTACGCGGGAGAAAACCCGAATAACCAAAGATCTATACATTTGATCTTACCAAAAAGGCAAAGAAAAAATATAATATTTAAAAAAACATTTTTTTAAATTTTACACATACATAATTTGTTAAAATTTAGATGAATTTTTCTATATTTTAAAAACTTTTTGGGGTTGTCAAGGTTATATTAGTTTCTGCCTAATATATTTTGGTTTTCCATAAGAGGTCCCTCTTATTTTAAATTTGCATTTTGATACAAAATTCACACACTTAGCTCTTAGGCTGCTACAACCACTTGTATCATATGCCCTGTCTGATCTGAATCTTCCAAACTTCTATTTTGAGCTTTATCTAAAAAGCTCTCCACAGTATTTGTTTACAGTAAAAGATGGGAGACAGTTTCCGGATTTTTAAACCTGTTGGCTTCCATCCACAATTTAAAATGTTCCAACACTATATAACAGCTTAACATTGTCGTTTTCACAGTCTGGAGTTCTTTTTCAAAAATAATTGCAATGAAGTTGGCTTCATAAGAGATGTATTTTAGTCACGCAGCACAGTGTAACCTTTCCACCACAAATTTTCTTTTTAACTGGCACTCTATTTATAGTTTGTATTACGAGCACTTATCCTTCAGGCGCAATCTAACAAGGGCTCTCTTTTTTTTGGCCCCTTCTTGTGGGAATGGAACATCATGATAAAATTCCAGAATATTAGCACAACTCTCTAAAACATGTATTATTTATTATACACTTTGAGCAAAATATAGCTTTTAAATTTTCTTTTCCATCCCACTTCTTCATAAATAAAGGAAAGCAGCTTTCCTAAAACATTTCCTATATGTAAGTGTTCTCATTATGTCTGTAAATTGTGTTTATCTACTAAGGGAAGTTATTTGGGATCACAAGGAGGGCTTTGATGGGAATTCACTACTGGTTTCTGGTTGGAAAATCTAGCCTAGTAGGGGAGCATATCTTCTGACCTTTTGTATCCCCAAGCGTGCCACATTTGACATGGTTTATTTTAAAGGGTGGGAAAGGATTATTTCCCCTGGCCTAGGCTTCTTGAATGGCAGAAAAACAAACATATAAGAATAACACACTGACAGGGAATTATTTATCCTTACTACCTCATCTGTATAGTGACTCTAAAAAGCACATCAAGTATGACAGGAAAGGAAGAAACAAAATAATTATGGTGTAATTGTATTTACAAAAATGGGCAACCAAAACAGCTGCGATGAGGAAGTTACCAGTAACAGTATAACAGAGTTGGAAGGGAGGGCCTAGCCACCCTCTGCTCAGGGAAGACACTCCATACCATTCCAGACAAATGGCT
Organism: Ahaetulla prasina; assembly: GCF_028640845.1. NCBI lineage: Eukaryota > Metazoa > Chordata > Lepidosauria > Squamata > Colubridae > Ahaetulla > Ahaetulla prasina. Next base: position 273,045,406 of record NC_080540.1, on the reverse strand, counting down.
GTCCAATCACTCCTTAAAAAATTCCAGCGATGGAGTTTACAGCTAGTTTGGGAGATTTTTAAATTAGAGACAGAATTATAATATCATACAGTATTGTCCAGGGGTGAAATCCAGCAGGTTCTGACAGGTTCTGGAGAACTGGCAGTGAAAATTTTGAGCAGTTCGACGAACCAGTAGCGGAAATTTTGAGTTGTTTGGAGAACTGGCAAATACCATTTCTGGGTGGCCCCAGAGTGGGGAGAGAATTGGGATTTTGCAATATCCTTCCCACAGGAGTAGGGTGGAAATGGAAATTTTGCAATATCCTTCCCCTGCCACGGCCACAGAACTGATAGCAAAAAAAATTAGATTTCACCACTGGTCTTGTCTCTCACACTATTACCAGTCGAATGCAAGCTTAGCATTCAATGAAGCTGAATTGTAGGAGATTTAAAGGATTGTATTTCTTCACATTTCATATGCCTGCCGTCTGCTGACCAGAAATTACAGCACAACTGTGTAATGAAGCCTTGGAAAAGCAGCTCGGCAAATGCAACCATGCATATGTCAATCACCTCAAGCATATAATAATAAGGTAGTTAGGGAAAAAGAAATAAAATAATTTTATAATTAACAGCAATTCATTGGAAGTTAGGGAAAATAGGAGAACGAGATAATTTCTTTTCATGTTGGGGAGTAACAAAAACTCTCTGCTAATAAAGTTCTCCCCTTATGTAATTATCATCTTCCTTTTTTCCAATATCAAACCTGGTGGCCCAGTGCCTATCTGATTAATAGGGAAACAGTGCCACCCAATGACAAGCTTGTGATCTAAATGCTGAGGGTATGCAAGAATATGTTATCATCTGTACACATATTGGCTAATGTTACAAACGTGCTATTAAATACATTAGCTTCCGTTTAAAGACTTAGCAGACTAGCAAGCAGTGATAATAGGGTGTCCGAGTGTCACGAAATGTTAAACAGAATAAAAGGAAAATGGGTAATGATTGGCTTGAATCCCTTTTCCTGCTCAGGGTCCTTCCAGTTTTATTGGATTACAAATTGTATCAATTCTCAAAGTATCTGTTTGGACCAGGTATTTTATTCTAGAGGCAGGGAAAAGTAGATTGTCAGAAACTTTATTGACCAATAAAAGTACATTCAATAAAATGAATAACATGAAACTATCCTCTGTCAACAAGAATTATTAGCAGTCATTTGTGGGTGAAGCTCACATATAATAATGTAGCAAATTTTTTGCTACTTTTAGAGAAATAAATTGATCTTGATTGTTTAACAGATAGTGCAAATGAAAGTCATCAGAGTGCCCTGGAAATTTAAGTAATTAAATCGTGAATGACCCTGTAGAATTCACAAGTATTGAAATGATGTACACTGTGAATGAAAAATCTTCGCTTCACACAAAGTAGTTTCTTCCCGTGTTTCCGAAACACATCTCTTGTTTTTATTTTATTTATTTATTAAATTTATATGCTGCCCATCTTGCCTAGAGGCGACTCCAGGTGGCTTTCAACAATAAAAAACAGTATAAAACAGTAATATAGTGAGATAATGAATATTAACATTACAATTAACAAAGATGTTTAAAGGAACAAGGTACAAAAGAGGGAGAGGAAGAATGTTTTCCCAGTCTATTCACCAGTCTATTAACCCCTGAAAACATTTCGCTTCTCATCCAAGAAGAAGCTGAAGCTGAACTGTATGAGGGCACCAGGCCAATTGGCAGAGCCAGGTTTTTAGCCCCTATGGAAGGCCAAGTGGATGGGTATGGATCTCACCTCAAGGGGAACAATGTTCCAGAGGGCAGAAGCCATGGCAGAAAATGCTCTTTTCCTGGACCCCACCAGTCAGAATGCCAGAATCAATGGTGTTTGCATCATGCCCCTTCTACTTGTGCAAGTGGGGCGGACCAGTTCCATTTGGGGTGAGATGATTCCTCAGGTAACCTGGACCCATGTTGTGTCCCGCCAGTGGCCAGCAGAGCTGGCAGTAGATTCAGACAGTGAAGAGGTTGGGGAGAAATGTGGGCCAGTCCTGGAGTCTGGGTAAGGCTCGGACAATGAATCTGAGTTGGAGGAAGAGAGGGGGCCAAGGCCATCTGGTAGTTCTTTGCTGCCTCTGGGATCTCTGGAGTCTGACATCAGCGAGGCAGAAGGAAAGTGTGAGCCTGTTCCCAGTGTGCACATGCACAGAGCTGTCAGGAAACAGGAACAATTAAAGAAACAGAGTTGACTTGGCCCCTCCCATAAGACATAAAAGAGAAGCGAACAGGACATGAGCTTTTGCAAGAAGCAATTAGTCCATCTGGCCGATTTAAGATTTGAAAATTCTGTTTGTGACTCTGTGCCAAGTTTGGCCTTGCCCTGCATCTGGAAATTAGCTCTCTGGCAGCATTCCATGTGAGATAAGTGGGTGTTGATAACCTTCCTCTGAAAGACTGTTTATCAAGCCTTGCAGACTGTAAATGAAAGTAATTTACAGCCATTTGAATTAAAGAGATTTGTGCTGTTTAATTTCTAAGGAAGCCTAGGTCAGAACACCATGCCATAATGGCTTTTAATGGTAATAATCAACACCTTGAATTGGACCTGGAAACAAATTGGCAACCAGTGCAGGTCACACAACAGGGGTGTGGAACACCCTAGGGACCTCAAGAACTGTCCAGATGGCTATATTCTGTAACAGCTATTGCTTACAAATACTCTTCAAGTGTAGTGTTCTGTCCCCACCCTCTCACCTAAGAAAATGTTGAAGGACGTCTGCCAGCAATTTATTTACAAGTTGGCCTGGTTTCCTTTGACAGAGGAAAGTTCTGGCAGCTACTCTCCAAGTGCCAGCCAAGATTTTTATCAAGAGTCAGCGTGTGTACAGTCCATTGCTGGAGCAACCAGGAATCTAAAGAATGGTCAAGAGTTATTCACGAAAATCTAAACCTTAAATCCAAAAACTATCTGAAGCTCACATGATGCAGTTCACCCTTAGTAGCTTTTGTCCATCACAAGGGCCAGATGGCAACCCCACCTGGATTTATACCCTGTGGGATGTGGCTCAGTGATTCAGCAGTCTCTGGGCCTGCCACACCTCTTCCTCTGCATGCCTCTCTTGCCGATGCTGGCTAGGGTCAATCCAGGATCGATCCTCCTCATCCTCTACTGTGGGGGCTCTGACACGCCTTCTTCCTGGCCGTCCGCCGGCACTTGAGGCGTTGCCAGGAAGGAGGGACCTGGAGAGGGAGGCCTTGTCGGCTCCTCTCCCTCACTCCCTGAGTCATCCTCCTCCATGAGGACAGGCTCGGGGACCGGAGTCACAACATGTAGCCTCATGTAAGGTACATTGCAATAGTCCAGTTTTTACAGTTACATAGCATGCAGCTAACTACAAAGCCCAGTCTCATTGATGTTGCATGATGGGAGAGACGAGAAAGCGCGAAAGAGATTGTAGAATATTGTAGAATGGAATGTCCTTTCTTACTTCCTCCTTTTCCTTTGGCTTCTTGTCACCTTGCAAGCCTCTACTATACTATGAATTTATGTTGACTGACTTGCATCACTTTGTTATTTTGAATTTTCTCATCTGCAACATTTTGTAGGTAGATTTATTAATGGGGTATCCTAAATGTGCTTTTCAAAAAGCAACGGGACTTTCTTGGGGTTTTTTTCTTGAAAAGTTTCACTTCTCATCCAAGAAGCTTCTTCAATTCAGCTTCAGCTTCTTCTTGGATGAGACGCTAAATGTTTTTAAAAAAATTAATTTACTTGTCAAAAATGTATTAAGTAATATATACATATATATATATAAGTATAAGCATGAATTGAATACATAAAATAGATACAAATAGAGGAAACATTAGGACAGGGATGGTAGGCATGCTGGTGCTCTTATGCACACCCCTTACAGACTTCTTAGGAATGGGGTGAGGTCAACAGTAGATAGTCTAAGGTTAAAATTTTGGGGGTTTTGGGATGAAACCACAGAGTCAGGTAGTGCATTCCAGGCATTGACCACTCTGTTGCTGCAGTCATATTTTTTGCAATTGAGTTTGGAGCGGTTCACTTTCAGTGTGTATCTATTGTGTGCTCATGTATTGTTGCAATTGAAACTGAAATAGTCATAGACAGGTACAATATTGTAGCAGATAATTTTATGAGCTACGCTTAGGTCATACCGAAGGCGGCGTAGTTCTAAGTTTTCTAAGCCCAGAGTTTCAAGTCTTATGGTATAAGGTATTTGGTTGCGAGCAGAAGAGTGGAGGACTCTTCTTGTGAAATATTTCTGGATATGTTCAATTGTATTAATGCCCAATATGCGGATTCCAGACAGATGAGATGTATTCGAGAATTGGTCTAGCAAGTGTTTTGTATTCTCTGGTTAGTAGTGTGATATTACCGGAGAAGAAGCTATGCAAGATTAAGTTTACAACTCTTAATGCCTTTTTGGCGATGCTGTTACAGTGGGTTTTGGTACTTAGATCATTTGATATGAGTATTCTAAGGTGACAGAGTTTTCAAGGAAAAAAAAACACTAAGAAAATCCAGTTGCTTTTGAAAAGCACCTTTGGCACAACTATGATCTGGATCAATGGTGAACTGTAAATTTTTTTACTACCAGTTCTGTGGGCGTGGTGGTGTAATTTGACTGGGTGGGTGTGGCCAACTTTTTTTTTACTTTTAAAAGCATTTTTTCTACAACCTCTTTGCCAAAGAGGTTGTAAAAATGCTTTTAAAAGGCTCTGATGATCAGGCAACTCAGATGGGATCATCAGCCTTTTAAAAGCATTTTTTCTACCGAGGCTCTGACGTTCAGGCAACTCAGCTGGGATTGTCATAGCTTTTAAAAGCAGTTTTTAAACAATCTCATCAGCTGAATAAGATTGTAGAAAAAATGCTTTTAAAAGGCTCTGACAATCCCAGTTGAGCCGTGTGATCATCAGAGGCTTTTTTTTATACTTTTAAAAGCATTTTTTCAGCCGAAGAAAAAATTCTTTTAAAAGTAAAAACAAAAAAAACCTCTGATGATTGCTTGGCTCAGCTGGGCATGGTGGGGGGAAGGGATTTTTGCTACTGGTTCTCCAAATCACCCACCGCCATCGCTACCAGATCGGGTGATCCGGTCCGAGCTGGGAGCATTTCACCCCTGATCTGGATGATTGTGAATCTCCATAGATATCAATTGGGGCCTACTAGTTTTTCCACCACTGAGTGTGGTGGATCCATTTGTGGGTAACTTCTGTGGGCAAATAAAGAAGCATGGAAGCATATTTACAGTAGTAACAGAAAAGCAAATATAGTCTCAGGATGACCTTTCTTATTTTAAAAGCTGCAGCTCACTTTAGTTTGCTTATTTTCTATTCAAAAGAGGCTACAGACAAGTTCAAGTCATCTCCCTTCTGTTTGTACTTTCTAAATACTAATTCATTTTATTGTTTTTACATATCTGAAAAGTGGCTAAAGAATAATTTTAAAATGCATTTTAGAAATAAAATAAAGTTCGCTGTATCAGTTCCTTTTTTTCCCTAATAAAGGAAAAATGGAGTCCTGGATAAACTATGGACTTATACAATTAGGTCATAGAATAGATACTGATTGAAAGCTAGATATGATTAGCCATCTCAATATCTCAGCATTATAGATCTTTAGATTATTTAATTAGCCCTTTTGGCTGCAATTTTACATTTCATATTTTATGTAGTGGAGTGTTCTTATTTATTTGTTCGCTATACTTGTCACCATTTACTTTTGTTATACGTTGCTCAGAGTTAAATTTCGTGACCTTATAACTGCCTGATTGTTTGCACAGAACTTATACTACTAGCATCACGAGCAACCTGAAAGATACCACAGGTAGAACCAGGAAATAAAAAACAACAACTGGTCCTCCTTTTTGAGTAAAGCTGATTTGAGTAAACAAGGAGCAAGCAAAATTGTATCAGAGACAATTGGAACCTTAGTAGAATTCAGCCACGTGTACATTTCCTATTTGCTGGGATCTAAGTTGTAATATAGAGAGCCAGTTTGGTACAGTGGTTAACAAGAAACAAGGAGACTATGACTTCTACTTCTGCTTTAGGGACAAGGTCAGCTGGTGACCATGGGCCAGTTCCTCTCTCTCAGCCCTAGGAAGAAGACAATGGCAAAGCACCACTGAAATATTGCCAAGTACACAGCAGAGACTTGTCAACACTGACTTGAACACACACACACACACACACACACACACACACACACACACAGAGTCACAATATATTGGCTTGCCACATACTCTCTAGAATGAGAGATACTGGCTTGCATTGAGTGTACTTAGGGTAAATCTGGATATTTGTTGTGCTTGAAACATATTTGATAAATATGCCAAAACTAACACTGTCCTAACTATTAACAAGGAATGTTGCAAGTGACAAAGGTAAGACTGGGGTTGGTAATCAAATTTACTCTTTCCTTAGTTTACTAAAGAAGTTTCAAAATGACATTCAGTTTAAAAAACAAACAAACTAGAGATGGAGACTTCTAATTTACATTGAAAATAACAAATCTGATGTTCTTTGACTTTATATTTCCCCCATTCAAGCTAGAACATTTTGCTCTGTATGACTCTGAAAAAGAACTTATTTAGCTCTTTAGGTCGTGACACGGTTGGATTGTGTTGGTAAGGAGATTGTTAAGGATAAGCTGTAAGAAGTAGCCATGACAGTGTAGGGTACATGTCTGGATTTTCAAAAAGAAGGATTAGCACGTCTAATTAAGAAACATTACCTGTTATTTAAGCTTTATCTGCATCTGTGCTTTGATTTCCAATATGAAGCCTTTTTCAATATTTTTCATCTAGTCCGTGATTCAAAAACACTCATAAGTAATTGCTATTGATCCTCTGGGATTCCAGGAGCAGATGGATTTCAGGACTAAAGTGAAGTGATTTGGGATTTTTTTTTTTTTTAGTACCAACTTAGACTCACAAGCTTCTCTGCAGAAGGTTGTAGACTGTTCTATTTAAGGTCAAGCTGGCTTTACTTTACTTTTATTTTTAAAGGCCATCCTATTGCAAAAGGTTTATTTAGTTTTTGCTAATGCAGTCTTAACTGGTATGAGATGGTTGGGAACATGGTGATTCTTCTGTTTATTTCATTTGACATATAATTTTGAATATCACCATTTATATTAAGTTTGTGTCTTATTTATTTATTTATTTATTTATTTATTTTTCAAATTTTTATACCGCCCTTCTCCAAAGACTCAGGGCGGTGTACAGCAAATAAAACACCAATAATCCAAAAAAATTTAAAATACGATGTCCAGTTTAAAAATCTAATTTGATCGCTGTATGTTAAAAATATTAAGTAAGAAAATTACAAAACAGAATAAAATCCCTGTTAAAAGCCCACTAAAAACCCACAGTATTAAAATCAATCAGGCCAACCCCGCTTGGTGAAAAAAGAAGGTCTTGAGCCTGCGCTTAAAGGTCCGAAGATCAGGGACAAGACGGAGTCCCACCGGCAGATCGTTCCACAAGGCCGGAGCCCCCACAGAGAATGCTCTTCCCCTGGGGGTCGCCAGCCGACATTGGTTGGCTAACGGCACCCTAAGGAGGCCCTCCCTGTGAGAGCGGACTGGACACACCGGACGATGGGAGGTAACTGGCGGCAGCAGGCAGTCCCGTAAGTTACCCGGTCCTATGCCATGACGCGCTTTAAAGGTGATAACCAGCATCTTGAAGCGCACCCGGAAGACCACCGGCAACCAGTGCAGCCTGCGCAGGAGAGGTGTTACATGGGACTCCCGCAATCCCTTGCGCGGCCACATTCTGTACCAGTTGGAGCCTCCGGGTGCTCTTCAAGGGGAGCCCCATGTAGAGAGCATTGCAGTAATCCAGGCGGGAAGTAACGAGGGCGTGAGTGACTGTGCATAATGAGTCCCGATCCAGGAAAGGGCGCAATTGGCGAATCAGGCGAACCTGATGAAAAGCGACGGCCATATGGTGGATCATGCAGAATATTTTGAAAAAGAAGATTAAGTTTACTCCGCAGTTCTTTCTACTAGGAATAATTATGGATTGTACAGCTATAGAGACTAAATTGATTTTGAACTTAATAACAGCCGCAAGACTTTTGATTGCTCAATATTGGAAGAAAGAAGAATTACCTACAATTGAAGAATGGACACTTAAAGTATCAAATCTGGCAGAAATGGCAAAAATCTCTGCTTATTTGAAAGACTATACACAAGAAAAATATATTTTAGAATGGAAAATGTGGATTGATTATATTCAAAATAAGTATCAGATAAAAAAATATCAAATAGCATATGAGTAAATTTAGGAAATATTTTGTATTAGATATATTTCTGAAGGAGAGGGGAATTGAGAGTGTGATTAAGTGTGGAGTGACTAGAGATTATAATTTAGGAATTATTTTGGATTATGATTGTTAGTTTTGATACCCTGCATTTTGTTCTGGGAAGTCGGGGTGGGGGTGGGGGTAAGGGGAGGGAATTGGGGGTTGAGGCTAGAGATGGAGTGATGGTTAATGTACAGGGATTATTGAAGATGTATAAATATAATTAATGTAGGGTCGGGTCTGCCCAGTTACCATTTTAGAACGGTGGGGAGGGAGAAAAGAGAGAGTAGGAGGTAGGAAAGAGGAGAAGAGGAAGGAAGAGGGGTAGAAGAGGGAGAAGGAGTGTAGGGTGAAGGGAGGAGAGGATGTAGATAAGAGAAGGAGAGGAAGGTTTGGAAAGTAAAAGAAGGTAGAAGAGGGAAGAAGGTTAAAAAGGGGGGTGGCGACTGGGCAAGCCCGACTAATTGTATATAACTGTACATTGGATGAATTATTTGATATGATTGTAAAAATAAAACTTTTTTATAAAAAAAAAAAGAAAAAAAAAGAAAAGCTACGGCCGTCAGATGGTCTTCTAAAGACAGCCGTGCGTCTTTGCTGCTATAAAGACACAACATTTAAAGTGTTGGATCATTGCTGCCTTTTTCCAACAGAGCTGAATTTCAGTCAACTTGAAATAATGGGCAACCAAACTTGCTTTTAAAAAAATCAATAATAGTGCACCTCAGCCAGTTAAATTGTTGTTCATATCTGGATATAATTGAAGTATGTAGCTCAGTGTGTAATTTTGACTGGATTACGCCCTTTTGTTTTAAATACATTTAGGGCTAAATGAAAATTATTGTGGTTCATTTTGTAGCCCGTATCCACAAGAGCCCTAGCTTGCAATTTTAAGCAAGCACAATTTTTAATCTAGTCTTATTTACAGTAATATATATATCCACATTATTTTATTTTACCAAGTTCCATTTTTTAAAAATTCACTCATAGACCATAATAAGATAAGAAAAATAGTCAGGATTATAGTCAGGATTATAGTCACTCCAACAATAACAACCAGATATATGAAATATAAAATAAGAAAAATAAAATAAAAATAAAAATAAAAATAAATATAAAATAAATATAAATATAAAATAAGAAAAATACCTAAAAACTAACATTTCTACTGCAATGGTATAACATTACATCCTTAAGGAAATTTGTTTTATATTAATACTAAAACTGTAAACAATTATTAAGCATACCACTTAGTATTTAAAATAACAAAAACAATATAAACAATAATATGAATACGTAAGAATATGGGAATGGTCCTTATATGATTTTCTGATTCTCGATAGAATCAAATCCTGACAAATTCTATCTGCTATTTTCACAAAACAGCAATTTATGCAGAGAGTAATGAATGGTCATAGAGTTGACCTTTCTGAGTTAGCAATGTTTAGAGTACTGGAAAAATAAGAATATTTAAAATGCCTTTATAAAAAATTAATAAATTAATTTATAAGAAATTAAAGAAAAAGAAGAGGCAGATTATTACATAATTTGGAACAAATGGTATGAATGGCTTGAGTCTAGAAATAAAGAACAATATATACAGGGGAGAATCTAAAAATGTAAAATATGTATATAACAAGTATATAGAAATGTATAAAAGTAAGGTTATTAGTGTTAGAAAATACAATGTAACCAAAGAAAAAGAGACAATGAAGAAAATAAAACAGTAAGAGAGAGATGGGGGAAAGGTAGAAAACGGAAAGAAGACCACTAAGAAACATTGGTTTAAAAGAGGATATATTTATATGTTGTATGTTATGTGTTTGTCATATTGTGTCATAATAAAAAAATAAAAAAGAAAAAGAAAAATAAAATGAATAAAATGCCTTTATAAAATTCTAAAGTAGAGCATGATTGGCATTTCAACATGCCCAGATTCACAAGACCATTAATGTTCCAAAAAGATGCAGGAACTGCCGTTTTGAATCAGCCAACTAAAAAATACAACAAAATATACAACTTTAAGTCTGTGTTTCAAACTTTCAGTTGTGTAAAATATGCGTCAGGTGATATTACATGCCTACCATTGTCAACAAAAGAAAGATTTGGCCCAAGATAAATTAGTCACTTTATGGCCAACATTTGCTGCTTCTGAATAGAAGTAGCCTAACACTATATCTAAGTCAACGAGAGAGAGAAAGATGTATAGATATTAAACCGACCATCAGTGATGGCTTCCATACACACTGGAATCCATCCTCTCAAGTTAAAAAAAAGTAGACTTGAAGGAAAAAGCTCAGCCATTGACTGAACATACAGTACATACTGATAACCTAGTTGCAGTTTTATTACATCCACCTGAAAATGCAAGCAAGCAATTATGACATACTTAGACTGAATATAACGCAATATGACAGTCAAGAAAAAATGTTAAGCTGAGTTTTCTGCCTTTTCAAGTTATCTGAAATCAACCTGGCATTGCCTCAGTTTAGCCAATAGTTGGATTTCAGTGCAGACTACGTTAAGTAGTGATAGATGCATATATGTGTAAACTTGGGAAGCACAAAAAATTTTCTATGTGTTACCACAGGGTACCTGATTGCACATTATGTTGCTATTATGGCTGCAATTGCATTAATTGGGAAAAAAGAGATAATTTCTCTGTTCTTTTGAAATGGCAAGGATCTACTGTTTATGGTTGCGCATGTGCACTTTAGTTATATGCACTATACTTATATAGGGAGTTTCCTTTTAATAATTTGGCTGTTCTGATTGATCCACGAATTTCACCTTGCCTGCCTTTTATGTTTCTTAGTTTTAACTTAATTTTTAATTGGGTTTAAATAGTTAAAAGGTTTAAACTATTAGATAACTAATTAAAATAGTTATTAGGTGTATATTTATTATTGTATTTTGTTTACCGGCTGCATTGTTTGGTTCAGAGGGGGGTTTCAGCAGGTTCTTACCAGTTCTGGAGAATTGGTAGCGGAAATTTTGAGTAGTTTGGAGAACCGGTAGTAAAAATTCGGACTGGCCCCACTCCCATCTATTTTCTGCCTCCCAAGTACCAGCTGTTCGGGAGGAAATGGGGATTTTGCAGTAATCTTCCCCCGGGGTGGGGTGCGAATGGAGATTTTACAGTATCCTTCCCCACCAAACCATACCCACCAAGCCATGCCATGCCCACCAAGCCACACCCACAGAACCGGTAGTAAAAAATTTTGAAACCCACCACTGGTTTGGTTCTTTAATTATGTGTATGCTATTGAAAAAATAAATAATAAACTCATATATTGCCTGACTCTCAATGGCTTTGGGCAGCATCCAAGAATCAAAGAAACTGAAGTTGAAGTACTATGCTTAAGCACTGCTAGCTATCTAAGATAAGCTGCAGGGCGATGTCAGATTGATTGATAAAGAGAGTTTCAGAGTTTTCCTTAAATCAATTTGATCCTTTGTGCTGTAGCAGTCAGGTTCTACTATCCTCAATAAGGCTGAGGTTAATACAACAGCTAAGACTGGGCATGGGTTTAAGCAGGAACCAGGAATCCAGAAGGGTACCCAGATTGCAGACCTGCTTCTTCATGAGTAGTGCCTGCCAATTATGAAATCATGTTGGTGGCAATGGAGAATGCTAATGTATGAACAGAAACTCTGACTCAGGTTCAGATTCATCCTAGTCTGGGAGGTAGGCTATTCCACAGACCAAGTTACCCCTGGACCAAGTGTAGCTTCTGAGTGATCCTGAAGGCTAATGCCATGTGGAATACATTGCAATAGTCTAAATGGGAGATGACTAAGACTTGGGAGACAGTGAATAGGGTCTCCTGATTCAGCAATGGGAACAACTGATATACACAAATGGATTTGTACAAATACCTCTAGGGCATAAATGGCATCTACTCCTTGACCAGGAGCTGAGAGTTCAGGAAGACTCCTACATTGTACACCAGTTCTGTTGGGATGAGTGCTACCATTAAAAACTAATTATGAAAATTCCCTGGATGGCCCTCAAATATATAGCCGCTATGGTTGAATCTAAGCCTTTCTCATCCATCCATAAGGAGATTGATAAGCTTATTGATGGAAAAAGATAGAGGAAAACAGAGGAGGCATTGACATCTGTCATGTGTGAAAGATCAGGACCATACATGAAGTTCCAATTGAACTGATTTATTACTAATCACAGGAATATACTCAATTAATAGTTAGCACTATCTTAGCATTAGTTAAGGTCAATGGAGTTCAAGAGGGATTGGACTTAATCCATTTGTGGCTATGTAGAGACTCTTTTGACTCCACCCTCAATTTCTACTTTTCCTTCTTCTACAACATCTGACAGTTCAATGTATAATATGACCAACATGCTGACAATACCCAATTGTACCTTGCTACCGCAGACAAGGGTGGCTCAGTGGCTAAGATGGTGAGCGTGTCAATCAGAAGTCGGTAATTCAGCAGTTTGAATACCTAGCATCGCATAATGGGATGAGCGCCCGTTACTTGTCCCAGCTTCTGCCAACCTAGCAGTTTGAAAGCATGTGAGAAAATGCAAGTAGAAAAACAGGGACCACTTTGGTGGGAAGGTAACAGCGCTCTGTATGCCTTCGGTGTTGAGTCATGCTGGCCACATGACCATGGAGACATCTTTGGACAGTGGTGGCTCTTCAGTTTAGAAACATAGATGAGCACCACCTCTAGAGCCGGAAACAACTACCACGCATGTGCTAACCTTTACCTTTATCTTACCTCAGACTAGGGTGGATATAGTTAATATTATTTCCTGTGCCTGAACCTGAATGTGATATTAAGTTTCTGTTTGTACTTTGGAGTTCTCAGTTACCACCAATGTTGTTTCTAAACCATGAAGGAGTAGGTCAGCAATTTGCGTGTCCTTCTGGATTCATGGTTCCTGCTTAAGTCCATGCCCAGACTTAACTGGGCACTAATTGCAGCCTTATTGAGAGTAGTGCAACCTGACCACAAAAACAAAAACAAACAAAAAAACACCGAAAGGATCACTTTGACCTCTCATTGCTGGAAGCATTTTCAAGCAACAGAGAAAACAGAGAGTTACTGAGATCAGCTTAAACAGGACGAAGTGGCATGCTTGAAGTCCACTGTAAACTAAAGTTGGAAAATTGCCTAAGATAAAAACCACCACTATGTGTACATTCAACAGACTTCCCCAAATACCATTCCACAATTTTCAGGTCACAAAGTCGTACTTAAATTTCTTTTTTTTATTTATTTATTTTTCAAATTTATATACCGCCCTATCTCCCTAAGGACTCAGTTTATAAATATTCCACAGTCCTTAATTTATTATCAAAATTCATGAATGCTAAGGTTATAAATCAGAGGATACAGTTGGAAAAATAAATATTATACTGTTTGGATTAGAAGGTATTATAGAGGATAAATATTGTCACAAATGAAGGCAAATATATGTGACCTAGGATCATGTTGCAGGATACAGTGTGCATTGGGCTATTCTCTGTGTAGTATTTATGTGGTGCCTGGTTGTGTGTGGCTATTTAGTTGTTGATTGGGGTGTTGATGGCTGGCTATTAAGTAATTGGCTGTTGTTTCCTTGTCCTGCCAAGCCCTCAGCTCCTAAGTACTTGATAAGCTGGTGATAAATCAGCACTCTTCTTGACTGACAAGGAGCCTGTTTTCCCAGACTTCAATCATAACAGGACCCCTAAATAGCCCAAAGCACACATTCTGCTAGAGAGAATCTCCCTGAGGATGGGCTCCATCACAAGACCAAAAACTTGGAAGACTAAACTTCTTGTCCCGGTGACTGACCCAGACTGGATTCTTCATAAATATTGTTTATTGCTAAAAGGAATAAAATGTATGATTCTTCTGATAGACTGTGAAACTTTTTTTATTACTGTACTACAGAATTACTTGATAAACTATAAATTGGTGCATTTTCCTTAAGGATGCAATCCTATGGTTCCTGGGATAGCATATTTATGCCTGTGGAACTGTTAAATTTGAATTTCGTGAGAGAACTCTGATTTTAGATGGAAAGGGTTGCCATTGGATTTTAGATTCTTTGCAGCTTTCATTGTTCAAGCTTTAAAAGTATAGAAATTAAAGGCCCTATGAAGTTCAAAAACGTCATCCTGAAGACTTGATAGGGGAGCAAACATAGCTTGAGGGTTATAGATCTTTTGCCCTACCCACAACAGATAGGGAAGTTTTGAACAGCATTTAGACCAGAGGTCTTCAAACTTGGCAGCTTTAAGATTTGTGGACTTCAACTCCCAGAATTCTCCAGGCAGCTATGCTTAAAGCTGAGTCTGCCAAGCTTTAAGACCTCTTACTTAGACGGTATGATTTATCTTATTGTTTGCATGGGAAATTCCATATTAGAAGAAAGTTTGGCAGCCCAAGGTAATAATTAAAACAATGCATGTCCCTGACTGCCTATTTTATTTCTTCATTACAATTATCTGTATCTGATCAGAATAACTGCCCTCCCAGATTACTTACCTGCAATTGTCATGGAAGAATAAAAAATAATATTTAAAAATAAAGAAATGAGTACAATCTTTCCACAGTGCAACTCAAGTGTTGGATGTTTTCTCCTTCCTCTCCCTTCTCAAATGTTTCTTGAAGAGCATTGGACCATATTAGGATAAGAAGCAAAGAATTCAGCTGAGCAGGCTTCTGTAGTTATCTTTCTTCCAAAGTAAGTTAATTGAAAACCAAATAGTGCTTTTTTTTTTTTGCTATCAATTTAAATCTAGCCATGTAGAAGATATCTAAGTAAGAATATAATAGATGATTTGGAGAAATAAAAATATTTATTTTGAGCCTGATTTTCAATGTTAAAAAGACAAACAAAAACTTAGTTTGCAACTTTGCAGTTGTAGAAAGCCACCCCCTCCTAGAAGAATGAAACAGTTTAGGAAATATCAAAAAGGCAGAATATTACAATGCCCTAAAGGAGAAATAGAGAAACATGCTCTTGGAGACAGAAAGCAGTCCCCAAGTCTTTCTTAATAGTCCCCAGGAGATATTTTGTGCCCATTGAGAAAGATTGGGCTAGCCTATCTACAAAACAGAAGACCTCCAGCTCCTGGATGATGGGATTAATCCCTCAGGACATAATAGGTTTTACCCTCTACCATCTAATAGCAGAGCTCACTACGTTGCGCAATCTCCTGGGGACATTGCATCACCCTCCAGGTTTCAACCAAACTTAGCTCAGACACCCTACAGAGCCAGCTATGACCCTACAACAGCCAATAGAATACATGTTCTTGCACAGGAACAGGAAGCTGAAGTTCAAAGCCCAAGAGAAGGTATAAAAACCCCTCACTCTCAACTCCCTGTAGTCAGCTGCTCAGAACCAACAAGGTTCTACTTCATCAATAAATCATATTTCCAATCAGCTTCCACGTTTCCAGTGTGTTTTCCCCAGATTGGAACTGAAGCAGATGGATATTTCTTCCAACACAGTGTTTGCATTCTGCTTTTCTAAAGAAAACTCATTTTTCCAAGATTCATTGTCATTCCTTCCAGCTATTTTTTCAGACAACTGATTTATTTTACTATTTTACATTTATTATTCTCATGTAAATTCTATATGACTGTTACTTTAAACCAATCTTCTTCAACCAAGTTAACCTTATCAGTGGAATTTCCAAGAGCTGATAGAACAATATACAGTAACTGGAGGGAAATTAGTTGGAAAAGATTACTTTAAATTTTAGCATTCACTCATTGACCTCACTTTTTCAGATATTTATGGGACTACCCTCCTACAAAGGTTTAGACTGAACTGCCAATCTAGAATGTTAGGTCAGTTATTTCTCACTAATCTCCTTACCTTTAAACCCCAAATAACAATCCCTTCTTAAGTTCCTGGTACAGACAAAAGTGCAGTGTTCCTTATCACTATATATGCCCAAAGAACTTCATGCATGCTAAAAGTTAGGAAAATGGGAAAGATTAAGTGAACAAATAAGAAAAAAGTCATGTTTAAACATTATTCATTGATACTGAACAATTGGGGGAGAATTATTTCTTAGGAAAATCAAACGACTTCACTATAAAAATGTTCTGAAAACTGTAAGTGCTTTTAACCCTTAAAAATGGTGCTTGATTTTGTAGATGTATATGTACTGCTGCTGTAATACTGTGCATGTCCAAAAGTTCAATACTGCTGGATTTTTGACAGAGTTGCAGTCAGAGATGACCCAAGAGATGAACCAGGCTGAATCAAAGCCAAGGAATAATAAGAGCATATCACTCATTGATCCGGAAGAATGTTGCCTGTTCTTGGGGAGAAGACAGTCTTTGTTGATCAAGATGTTCCAAGTGCAGTGCTTATAAAACATTACAGATGGGAAAGAATGCCTGAACACAGAACCAAATGCTTTTATCCTGGTAGATCAACCTTAACAACCAAAGATAGGTAGACTTCAGCTCTTAGACTTCCCCAGCATACGCCAGATATTACAACTTCCAGCCAGCTATATATATCCTTCATATAAAAGCGAAAACCACTCACGCATTAATTACGAAATCTCCAGAACTGTAAAGCTTACAAACTTGAAATTTGCCAAGTATCTCTTGGCTTCTAGGTGCTCACTAAGAAAGGATTTTTCAAAATGACCATCAGAGCATTAGTATTTCCTATATTATTATTAACACACTGATGCTAAGGAATTCTACTCCCCCTCCCCACCTGAAAAGAAATCTGTTCCAAATGCAAAACACAAGCAGAGGAGTTTCAGTTTCTGTTTTTTTTTCATAGCAGCAAGCAGCTTTACTACAGAACATTTAAGCTAATTTATGCCCAGCCTCCTTCCTGTCTCCTTCTTGCTCACACAGCACTGTTTCACTTTCCAAACAGCCCTCTAATGCTAAGGAGTTCTACTCCCACTCCCCACCTGAAAAGAAATCTGTTCCAAATGCAAAACACAAGCAGAGGAGAGGACTTTCAGTTTCAGTTTCAGTTTTACTTTCATAGCAGCAAGCAGCTTTACTACAGAACAGTTGAACTAAGCCATGCCCAGCCTCCTTCCCGTCTCCTTCTTGCTCACACAGCAAATACTGTTTGAGTTTCCAAACACTCCTCAACTCTTTCACATACTGAGAGGATGCTAGCCAGATGAGTACCGATGGATGCTGGTAGGCAGAGGCAGATTTCCCTCCCCCCCCCTTATTTTCCTCCTCAGTTCAGATGAATCCGTTCCTTCTACTGTAACACCAGTTAAAGGGAAAAGAGGCAAAAAACACAGAAAAAGATTTACAGATGCGATTAGGAAAATACAAGTAAGGGAAGCTGTACACAAGTATAATCAAACTCAGCCTCAAGTCAATAGACAGTCTGTAAAAAAGTATACATCTAATAATCCCTACATTAATTAGTCACAAATGAGATCAATGCCTTGGATTAATAAGTATCTATCTGGTTTTAAATATGAACCTCAGATTGATTACTCCAGGGATAAGGATGTTGATCTTGGACCCTGGTTACCCTGTGCCTGGTGTCATGCTTTAAAGTGGCAGGATTAGAGTCCCAGGATGTGCTGCAGTGGCGGTAAAGCCCATCTCCCTCCCCTTCAGTCCTCCCCTGAACCCTTACACAGCCTACTCACCTACCAGCATCCAATGGCAAAGCACTATTTCTGCTGTCCGGAAGTACAATGGATGCTTCCAAATGACATCTTTTGGAGCCAGAGAGGTGAAGGAGGGAAATTTTATGCCAACATTCAAAAGTGGAGGGGCAGGTCTACCACAGGATAGGGAATATCATGGCAGGGCCTCAGAAGCAGCCTTCATTTCTCCAGATATACTTTGTTGGTGATGATGACAATGAGAGGGACATCCGTTGTGAAATCTACCCAGGCGTTAATTCACAACTAGTCCACTGAGCATATGAAGTATGAATCTGTGGACTCAGTAATGGAGATCGGGGATGCTATACATTACCCTGTGGAGTTCTTGCACACTCTCAGCCCACCAGGATTACCACCCTCTATCTCAGGGTTGGCACTCATGCTGTTATGCAACCTGACCCCTCCAAAACTGTGCAATGGCACCAGGCTTCAGATGAAGACTCTGTACAAACACCTAATTGAAGCCACGATTTTCACAGGCGTCAATCAGGGAGAAACCATTTTCATACCCCAAATTCCTCTGATCCCATCAGACTACCACTTTGAGTTCAAATGACTACAATTTCCCATTAAGGTTTGCTATGCCATCGCCATCAATAAGGCACAGGGACAGACTTTGAAAGTGGGTGGTGTGCATCTGACAAGTGACTGTTTCTTCCATGGCCAGTTCTATATGGCATGCTCCAGAGTTAGTTCACCTGACAGCCTGGTCATCCTCCAGCCAGACAGAAAAACCAGAAATGTTGTTTACAGGGAGAGCCTGAGCAATTCATCTGAGGGACAAATTGAAAGTCTATGCTATGCAACTTATTAGCCTGGCTACGTAGACAAAATAGCCACGGTTGCATTTACAATAATGTCTTCATCTGTAATAGAAACTCTAACAAAGTAATAGTCACTTTTTTAACTACTCATTAATTTTCAATCTTTAAGTGTCAATTTATTAAGCCCCATCACATAGTTTCTTAGTGAAGCATGGGTATCCAGCTAGTGTATTATGTATGTATGTATGTATGTATGTATGTATGTATGTATGTATGTATGTACACAGACACACAGACACACACACATATAATTTGGATATGCTGAAAGTAGTAACTGGGTCCCTATGCAGACAAAATATGAGAAATATCTCTTCCTTTAAATATCTCTTCCTTTAAATGCAGGAAATTATCAACTGAGCTCAAAAATGGGGTCTCCAAATATTTGATGGTGAAGGCAGCCATGTTTCTGAATCTTCCTAGCCACTCCATGTAGTTAGAACATATGGATCCTACTCTGAGGTCAAGGTCACCGCTGCAATTTCTGTTACTTATCCAAGATGAAGTCAACTTGTTTATTAATCAAATTTATAGAGCCACACATCTCATGAGAAGTGATTTTGGGCGGTTAGAGATTTTTGTTCTGTGTTGGTTGTGATACGATGCAGTTGCTCCTGCTAAATTTCCTGCTATATCCATCTGTGCTTTCACTACTTAATATGCCAATAAGGGTAGAAGAATAAATTTATGGGACATCTGTCGTATGGCATGCATATGTGCTGCATATGTGCTGCAGCATTTACTTTTTATTTACTTTGCCAAACAATAACTCTAAAATCTTGTTCCCACGTTACCTCCTCTCTGAATAGAAATTCATTTTCCATCATTTTTCAAATCATGTATTATTTTACTGGAAGAAAACTGTAATCTAAACAATGCAAGGATATTTATAAAACAAACAAAAACATCTAGTTTGTAGAAGTATAATCTGTATTTTCAACTTTTGTTTACCATGTGCCAAAAATAATATTGTGCTCTTACATTTTTATTAATCAATTCTACTTTTTGTTTTTAATTATGGAGCATATGTTTCTCTGTTTATCCTGTAGCTTTTTAAAATATACAGTTGATACTTTATTCGTACATTGATGTACCAACCTTCATTTTTGGAAAGAGACATGTCCAAGATGATTAGGACCCTTTATATACAATGAAAATCACAGAATCCAAAGAGAAAAGCTGTGTGTTAAAATCTGAACTTCAGCACCACCACTAAGAACAGAAGGAGGAGGAGAAAACTAGAAAATAATGTGAAAAATATTATTTCAACAGCTAAATAAATAAATGCTACATTATTTTTTTTTTTTTTTTTTTTTTTTATTCAAAAAGTTTTTATTAGTCAAAAAAGGTTTATACAAATACATATCAGGTATGGTAAATTTTCATTTTTCTTATCTAAAATAAGAATTTTACTCAAATTTTTAACACATACAACAGCCATAAGGCAAGCAGGTGACACGAAGTAGCTAAGTTTGCAAATTTTAAATACGTAATAAAGAAGAGTCAAGAATAAACAGAATATCGTACAAAAGAGAATAAGGAAAACCAACACAATCCCAAATATCTTTATCACTTCCTAGTTTTGGATCTCAGAACTCTGGGTTCAGCCTGACCCAACTCCAGGGCCGCAACAGCGGCAGCCGCTTCAGCCCCATGATCTATAACCTCCCCTTCTTCAATTCCTGGGTCATCTGATTCCAGGAAGGCTTTGTGTTCCTCCACATAGGCCGTAGCCTCCGCAATTGTACTGATTTTTTCGTAATGCCCTCCCGGAAAATCATCAATCCTCTGGCATCAGCCATCTGAAGCCCACTCCTTCTGGTACAATTTGCTTGACAAAAATAATATTTCTTTCTTTTTCACGTACCTGTCTGGGAATCTGCCTCAGAATGGCTATCTCCTGCCCCTGTAAATCAGTGCCCCACTCCTATGTTTTCTAAGAATTTCATCTCTCGTCTCTCTTCTCACAAATTTGACATGAACCTCTCTGGGAACTGCATGCGTGCGTGCATATTGCGAATTAACTCTATAAACTCGATCCACATCCCAATTCATGAAATCAACACCTCTCCCAAGAAATTCTCCCAACAATTTAGTCACAACATCTCTCAAGTCTTCTTGGTCCACTTCTTCCAAATTTTGAAACCTAAGGAAATAAGACATTTTATCCATCTGTAGTCCAAGCACAGCATTGCCTGTCGTCTCCTCTCTTTTCTGCACTGCCGCATCTCACCCTCAAACCTTCCACTTTCTGCTTGTTTTCTGCTGAAACTTGTTGAGTATCCTTTAAATCCTTTTGGATAGTCACAATTTCTGCTCTTATTTCATCAATTTCTTGTCCATATTAGATAACTTTTCCAAAATTCTCTCCATCTCTCCAGCAGTTGGTCTCTGACCTTTGCCATTAAGGAAAAAAAATACAAAATCCTCAGGCAGGCACAGTATCCTTGTAATTTCCTCCGGATCCACCAGGGGCACTCACAGGAGCAACGAGTCCAGAGTACAGTTAGTCAACCAGGAAGCCGAAGGAAGTGATGTCATCAAAATTCTCATAGTGAAGGCGGAAGCTGGGCGCCACCACTGTTCCCCAGAAGGAGGGGGGGCCTCAAACCTTCCCTCCTAAATTTCTCCATCACCTCTTCTCTCCAGAGCTCCACAAAACCGGTAATCTTCTTATTTTAAGTTCTCCTCTCTCCAGAATAACTCGTGCTCCTTCCAACCGCAGGGGAGAAAAAACCCCCCCGCACTCCGGAGCAGTCCACTCACGTTTACCGATATTCCCTTCCCTTCTCCTCCTCAATTCTTCTCCGTGCCCTGTTCACCACCAGGCTGCTGCAGTTATAAATCCAATGCCCCGGTGTCACCGGGCACAGCGGCCCAGGCGACGACCAAAATAATGGCCGCGGCCTGTGGCCTCCGAACCCCGCCGAGCCTAGGACGCGCCAGCATCGGTCCCCACAGTCCTGTATGTCGGCTGGGAGACCCCTGGCGAGCCGTCCGTGCGCAGGTGTCCTTTTCGGAACACCTGGCCCCTGAGGGCCTCGGCGGCGGCCGGATTCGGGCGCTGGAGGCAGGAGAAGCCTTCCAGACGTCCGTTGCCGCTGGATACCGGAAGTCGTCCGCTACATTATTACTTTTAATAGATTCCCACTTTGCATCTTGCCTACCAGTCAGACCTAGAAAGAGCCGTGGTGACACAGTGGTTAGAATGCAGTATTGCAGGCTAACTCTGCCGACTGCCAGCAGTTTGATTCTCGCTCAAGGTTGATTTCCATCCTTCTGAGGTCAATAAAATGAGGATCCAAATTGTTGGAGGCAAGATACCGACTCTATAAACCATTTAGAGAATGCTGTAAAACACTATATACAGTAAGTCTAAGTGCTATTGCTATTGCTATTGCTATGAAAGTCAAGACCAATCTCTTTTACACTTATACACTTCTGGGCCACCATCTAGCCAAAGTAAGTCCAAGTCCTATCTATGAGAATATTTCTTCATATTATATGTATTACACATTAAGCTTTAAAATAATGCTTTAGTTTGAAGAAGACATGATCAAATTAGAACTTCAAACAGAAACTTTGAATACAATCACTGAATTGATACAACGCAACAAATCAAACAAGGTACTTAAGCTGGCTTTGGGAAGGTTCAAAATTGATGTGCAGATCCTCTGGATTTTCTAGTACGTTTGGCTTTGGGTCATCCCAAATATCGTAACATCGCTAAACCCCTTTAGCAATTTTGTAATATTTGGGACAACACAAAGCCATAACGTGGATAGGCTGCCTGGTATTGTTACATGTAAACAACCAATGAGTTTTATCAACCTTGCAAACCCTGCTTACGAAACTCTTTGTGAAGTGCTTCACTGCCCTTTGTGTCTCAATCTTCTGTTAAAATCTTTAGTAGCAGTAAGGGAGAGATTTGATTTATTCTGCTGCTCTTTTTAAATCTGGTTTATGCTATGATCCTCTCAAAATCTCTATCATTTTTATCTTTACCCTTATCCTTCTCTAACTCTCTATTTATCTGCCTGATCTGTAGCATGAACTTGGTCAGTCTCCATGTCCAATCTATTAATAGTTCTTCAGCTCTTTTACTGCCCCTTTCAATTCCCATACATGCTTGCTACATTTTCCTTTAAATAACCATTATTAGTTTTTATTGTCTGTCTGATTCTTTGTTCACCCACTTCCACCAGTGAATAAGACATAGTAATGCCCTATTATGCTTCCTGATAAACAATTGCCATATGATTTAATGTCCTTATATCATACCATATACATAATAGTGATGACATACATGCCTCTCAGACCTTTTAAGAAATGTTGCATAAGCATAATTTCTAAAACAGGCTAATATTATATGGTCCAATTTAGGGTATTAGGGTCTTCTAAAATTAATTACAGTTTGATCTTAAAATAAATTTTGAAGGTTGTTTTTAAACTAGAGTGTCCCAGTTTCTGTGCAACTTTGTTAGATAATTTGGAAGCTTTAAAAGCTTTAAAAGAGGAGCATGAGGTCATTTAAATTTAAATTTAAAGTGGATCTTGGTTTGTTTACACTCCTCTGTATTCTGGATTGAAAATGTTCAGTTAGGATAAATTCATATTGAAACTTAATTTAAAAGAGTTTCTCTTCTAACTATAATGTGCAGTTGTTATGAAGAATGTAATGTGATTAATTAATTGTTATGAAGTCAGGAATGTAATTAATGTGATGCCTTTCCTTCCAATGGCACTCACAGATTCACTCTACTACTAATTTACTGACCTTTTATAAAATAAAATAAGCTGGCATGCTGAAGATGTCTTCGTGGCAATGATTTCTAATTCTACTCTGAGCTTACTGGGATAGCAAACGTTATTCCAAAGTGCAAATGTACCTTCTAAAAATTGGATATTTTAAAAAGAGGCAGATGCTATGACTGTTATAAAACTGTTTTAATCACATGTTCCCCAACCCACAATGTTTGCCTAGTCCTCCTGGTTTCATTTATTCTGTAAAATGATCTTTCTCGGCATTTGCCACAGAGTCTTTCTAAAGATGCCATAAGGTAATGGTAAAGGTTCTCCTCGCACATATGTGCTAGTTGTTCCTGACTCAAGGGGGCAGTGCTCATCTCCGTTTTATTTATTTATTTATTTATTCGATTTTTATACCGCCCTTCTCCCGAAGGACTCAGGGTGTGTACAGCCAAAAATAAAACAAACAATACAATATACAATTTAAAATACAAATTAAAATAATGCTTTAGTTTGAAGAAGACATGATCAAATTAGAACTTCAAACAGAAACTTTGAATACAATCACTGAATTGATACAACGCAACAAATCAAACAAGGTACTTAAGCTGGCTTTGGGAAGGTTCAAAATTGATGTGCAGATCCTCTGGATTTTCTAGTACGTTTGGCTTTGGGTCATCCCAAATATCGTAACATCGCTAAACCCCTTTAGCAATTTTGTAATATTTGGGACAACACAAAGCCATAACGTGGATAGGCTGCCTGGTATTGTTACATGTAAACAACCAATGAGTTTTATCAACCTTGCAAACCCTGCTTACGAAACTCTTTGTGAAGTGCTTCACTGCCCTTTGTGTCTCAATCTTCTGTTAAAATCTTTAGTAGCAGTAAGGGAGAGATTTGATTTATTCTGCTGCTCTTTTTAAATCTGGTTTATGCTATGATCCTCTCAAAATCTCTATCATTTTTATCTTTACCCTTATCCTTCTCTAACTCTCTATTTATCTGCCTGATAAATAGAGAAGCATGAACTTGGTCAGTCTCCATGTCCAATCTATTAATAGTTCTTCAGCTCTTTTACTGCCCCTTTCAATTCCCATACATGCTTGCTACATTTTCCTTTAAATAACCATTATTAGTTTTGATTGTCTGTCTGATTCTTTGTTCACCCACTTCCACCAGTGAATAAGACATAGTAATGCCTTATTATGCTTCCTGATAAACAATTGCCATATGATTTAATGTCCTTATATCATACCATAGACATAATAGTGATGACATACATGCCTCTCAGACCTTTTAAGAAATGTTGCATAAGCATAATTTCTAAAACAGGCTAATATTATATGGTCCAATTTAGGGTATTAGGGTCTTCAAAAATTAATTACAGTTTGATCTTAAAATAAATTTTGAAGGTTGTTTTTAAACTAGAGTGTCCCAGTTTCTGTGCAACTTTGTTAGATAATTTGGAAGCTTTAAAAGCTTTAAAAGAGGAGCATGAGGTCATTTAAATTTAAATTTAAAGTGGATCTTGGTTTGTTTACACTCCTCTGTATTCTGGATTGAAAATGTTCAGTTAGGATAAATTCATATTGAAACTTAATTTAAAAGAGTTTCTCTTCTAACTATAATGTGCAGTTGTTATGAAGAATGTAATGTGATTAATTAATTGTTATGAAGTCAGGAATGTAATTAATGTGATGCCTTTCCTTCCAATGGCACTCACAGATTCACTCTACTACTAATTTACTGACCTTTTATAAAATAAAATAAGCTGGCATGCTGAAGATGTCTTCGTGGCAATGATTTCTAATTCTACTCTGAGCTTACTGGGATAGCAAACGTTATTCCAAAGTGCAAATGTACCTTCTAAAAATTGGATATTTTAAAAAGAGGCAGATGCTATGACTGTTATAAAACTGTTTTAATCACATGTTCCCCAACCCACAATGTTTGCCTAGTCCTCCTGGTTTCATTTATTCTGTAAAATGATCTTTCTCGGCATTTGCCACAGAGTCTTTCTAATGATGCCATAAGGTAATGGTAAAGGTTCTCCTCGCACATATGTGCTAGTTGTTCCTGACTCAAGGGGGCAGTGCTCATCTCCGTTTTATTTATTTATTTATTTATTCGATTTTTATACCGCCCTTCTCCCGAAGGACTCAGGGCGGTGTACAGCCAAAAATAAAAACAAACAATACAATATACAATTTAAAATACAAATTAAAAAACTTATTTTATAATTGGCCTAAAAAACTTTCAAAGCCAAAGAGCCAGCACTGTCAGAAGATGTCTCCGTGGTCATGTGTTGGCCATGACTAAACGCCAAAGGCGCACGGAATGCTGTTACCTTCCCATCAAAGATGGTCCCTATTTTTCTACTTGCATTTTTTATGTGCTTTTGAACTGCTAGGTTGGCAGAAGTAATGGGAACTCACCCCGTTATGCAGCACTAGGGATTCAAACCGCTGAACTGCCAACCTTTTGAGTGTTAAACTTGTCCCCAAATAAAGCAAATTGACTCTGACCTGACTGTTATAGCCACAAAATTCATAAACAGAAATTTAGATAGAGATGTGTCTCTACCAGGTCCTTTTGTGACATGTTAAATTCAGGCAAATATTGCAGAAAGCATATTGATAATTTCAACTATTCACTATAGCTCCATTAGCAAATTTATGACAACTGTCCAACATAATGGCAATTTGAGTTCTTTAAAACATTCAAGTGTAATTTAAACTTCCATGCCATCTATATAGGTCAAAGGAAGAAAGGTAATTTTTCATGCTTTTGCTTAGATAAAATTGCCTCTTCTAACTCTTAATTAACAGCCCGTTTGACATGGTTGTAAAGTATGTTCATTCTAGGCCATAACACGCTGCCAAACTTCATATTTCAATCTTATCTACCTTGCTATTTTAGACAAGTTAAAATATATTTTACTAATAAAACATGAACATATTTTACTGACAAAACAAGCATTTATAGTTCAGTCAGCAATAAGGCTGGCAATACTTAATCGTCTTTCGAGACAAGGGGAAATGCTTATATTAATTTTTTTAAATATAGGGTTGGAGATTTGCCACTTTGTAAGATCAGATTGAGTAAATTCATTTGGATTTAAGTAGATAAACATTTCTGGGCTCATTTGCTTGTTTTGAGTAAGCAAGTTGTATTATTGTTTGTATTTTAGACTGTTAGTTGATGTCAGTAAACCACCCACGAATCTTTCAGGATGTTTACAAGGATATCAGAAAATACGATCAAAATCACTGTTTGCTTTCAAGACACCCAGCACACATGCACACAAACACACACGTACACACTACTTTATTAAAATCAAGATGTTGAATATAGAATACTAGGTTGGAGAATATATTACATTGGGAAATTGTACTGGTCAAAGTAGCTTGAAGGTGATCAGTAGTTAAACTGTTTAATTGTTTTACTTTAGCTATAGCTACAATTATAGACATAAAATACAGGGACAGATTTAGCTATACATTAGCTGTGATATACTATAGATAAATATAAAGAAGGTTCATATACTTTCTCTATTCCACAAATTAAAAACAGTGTTACATATACTTGTTTTTATAATGCGAGATTGGGTTAATTAACAAGAGTGGCATGGTGGCCTAGCGCTGAAGACTTTCACCTCCTACTCTAGGGGTCTCCAACCTTTGCAGCTTTAAGACTTGTGGACTTCAACTCCCAGAGTTCTTCAGCCAGCTCCACAAGTCTTAAAGTTGCAAAGGTTGGAGACCCCTATCCTACTCGGAAGGCTGAGGATTCAATCCTAGGTAGCGGCAGATGTTTCTCTCCTAGGGTGGAAAGAAAAAAAATCTGCTGTGAACTCCGTGTAAGCATCAGGAAGGGCATCTAGCCAGTAAATGCTCAGCTTCATCCAGTTGCCCCACTCTCTGCTGATTTAAGAGATTACAGGATCATAAAAGGGAATTTATTTTGTTAATTAACAAACTATAGATTGTGATAGAAATGCAGAACCTATGGTTATGAATAACTTATTTTATCTCTGAAGCTTTTTGGATGTGGCCACGGGTTGATTAAATAGCTCCCCTGCTGCTATCCACACCCACCACCTCCTCCTGTACATTGTTTCCTTCTAACAATAATGTCCTCAATATTGTGGTAATACCATGCTACAACAGCCTCAAATGATGAGGTCCTTTTGATGATCATCTCAAAGCAGTGTCTATAGAGCAACCAGCAAAAAGTCACCTTACAATAGGCGCCATATAAATACCACACACAGAACAACTCAAAGCACACAGAGAAATTCCCTAAGGAGGGGCTCCAGCACGAGTCTGAAAGCTCGGGTGATTGTCCCAGATTGGATCCTGCAACATTATCCTGGGACACGTATATTCACCTTCATTTGCAGAAGGGTGTATGTATAACTGAAAGCTAGGAAGGTTTGAAGTTATTCAGAGGGGAGGAGTGGAAAGTTAATTCAGGATGGTTCTTCAGATTAACTAGAAAATCAATTCTATCTGCAGCATCTCTTCTCCCTATCTCAAGGTCATTCCCAAATACCATTACATCCTGTACTGCAAACTGTATGCCTTAGCAAGAGAGAATACTGATGTGACAGGCACTGACAGGACTAATAAACAGATTTTCTAGTCACATATATATAGCTGGGTGATGCATATGTACTAGGAAGAATTATAAATGAATTAATAAATGTATAGTACTATAGGAATGCTATGGATAGGGACTTAAATGTGCATTTCTGAGCAACCCCCCTGAACATATTTTTATTGGGATCTGAGGTGCCTCTATAACAAAGAGTTTTTGGAAATTATGCTTGACAATGGTCTCATAAATATAGAGATAGAATGGAAGTCTTCTGGATCCAAGAAATTAGTTCCATCATTTAAAGTACAGGAAGTTCTAATTAAATATAGCAGATATTCACGGTGTATATTGGTTTCCAACATTTGGTTATTAGACAAATCTCAAATGTAGTGTCTACTTGCACTTTGAAAGAGTGCATTTTCAATATTTTACAAAGTAAAATACTTGGTACCAGAAGAAAATTATAAGCAGAACTGAAAAATTTCGACCCAAGTGTTAAGCTATCTGGAAATAAATATCTGATCAAAACCATTTTTATGCAAAGTAGCTCATTTCTAAACTGTGAATCACTGCAGTTGTTAAGTTGGTTTTTAAGTGAATCTGGCGTCCCCATTGATTTTGCTTGTCAGACAATCACAAAAGATGATCACATGACCCCAGAGACAGCAAAAGTCATAAATATGAGTCAGTTGCCCAGCTTCTGAATTTTTTATCACATGACCATGGGGATGCTACAATGGTTGTAAGTGTGTAAAACTGTCATAAGTCACTTTTTTCAGTGCCATTGTAACTTTGAATGGTCACTAAATGAATTTTGTAAATCAAGGACTATCTGTAATTAAAAGCAAGCATCTATATTGTAAATTAAATATTGGACAATGGCTTCAATATCATATATTAGTAAGATTGGCAGCATAGAAATTAAATAAATAAATTTTGAATGACTCTATACCACGGGTGTCAAACTCACTGCATCACATTGCCGTCACATGATGTATTGCAATGTTTTTTCTCTTTACAGAGCTGGGGTGGGCGTGGCCTGCACAGGATGCATCCGGCCTGTGGGCCACCAGTTTGACACACTGACACACTGCCCTACACTGAAAACTCAGCCATGCCAAACCAAGAAGTGACCTTTATGTTTATAGCAGGGGTGAGATGCTCCCAGTTCAGACCGGATCTGGTAGAGATGGTGGCAGGTGGTTCGGAGAACTGGTTCTTCGGCTGAAAAAATGCTTTTAAAAGTAAAAAAAAAAAAAAGCCTCTGAGGATTGCGTGGCTCAGCTGGGTGCTAGCCAAAAAACGGTGTGTGTGTGTGTGTCATCTAGTCCAACCCTGCTCCAGCAGGACACTGTTAGTGTGTTTCTGTCTTTTGATCCCCCAGTCACATGGTTCCATAGCCACACCCACCCAGTCACATGACCCCCCCCCCACCAAGCCACCCCACAGAACTGGGAGCAAAAACATTTAGATTTCACCCCTGGTTTATAGTCTTTCTTGTGTGAAATGACAAAATGGAATGCCACAAAAAACCAAACAAATACCAAAGCTACAAGCAAAGAGAAACAAATAAAATAATATCCAGTTGAAATAATTGGGAAGTACACTATACCACAGATATCAAGAAAAGACATAATGGATGTAGATTTTCTCTGACTTATCAACATCAGTGCAACTAGATCAATACTCTTGGAGAAATATGTCTTTCTTTGTTTTTGCAAATTATTTTCTCTCTTTCTATGTATTTAATAAATTATTTCTCCCCAATTCAATTATCTTTACCTGACTTCTGGATAATGTCCATTTCAGACTAGTATCAATAAACTACAAATTAAAATTTCTCTTTCTTTTTCCCAAAATTGCAAAGTACAACAAATAATTCATTCCCTATAAACCTCCATTCTTGGGAAAGGGAATGGTTGGTGGAAGCAAAATCAAGAATTGATTTTGATACATTGTGCAAGACATTAAATAACTGGCAATTAACATGTACAACTGATATTGACAAATTGAAAAACTAGTTTTTCTTCTTCCAGCATCAACCGGAGTCATTATGTTTAAAAATCCTTTACATTCTTTGCCTCAATTTGCAATTAGAATAATTTAAAGTAATTGCAGAACAGAAACATTGTAACTAGTCTTAAAAAAGATTTATGTAGTCAATCTGATCAATTTCAATCTAATTTAAGTTAGGAAGGAACAGCTTTTCTGCATTTCATCATAATTTCATCATAATTATTGCATTGGACAAAGGTTATTTAATGTGAAGTAGGAAATAAGACTACATCCTGCAATATTTCATATAACTATGAGGGGAGACTTAACTCATTTGAATTTTATTTTTATAAGGGATGTATTTCTGGTTCCTTCTATTCTTACCAGTAATGGATGACAAATGCACCAGAGGTGAAATTAAAAATTTTTCCCTACCGGTTTTGTGGGCGTGGTTTGTTTGGGGAGGTCATGTGACTGGGTGGGCATGGCCAACTTGACATCACTCACATCGAGGGGGCTCCTCACCGGCCCCTCCATTCCCAGCCACTCCTTGTTGTGAATGGCAGGAAAATGGGGAGAGGAATATTCCTGCCTACCATCCTTCCCTCAGTTTATGCTGAGATTGAGGAATGGATGACAGGCAGGAAAATCCCCTTCCTGATTTTCATGCCTTTCACAAAAACAGCTCCATTCCAGCTGCTCCCCCCTGTCCCCCTCCTTCCTGGGGACTACCTTAAAGAGACAGGCTGCAACAGCTCCGTTGTGAATGGAGGGAGAAAAGTTAGCATTCTCTCTGCTGCATTTAACTTTGAATTCTGTGGCAGAGAGAATGTTAACTTTTCTTCCTCCATTCACAACACAGCTGCTGCTCCCTTTATGGTTCCCTCCTGGCTCCCTCCCTCCTGGGGACTACCTTAAAAGGAACAAGCTACAGCAGCTCTGTTGTGAATGGAGGGAGAAAAGTTAGTATTCTCTCTGCTGCATTTAACTTTGAATTCTGTAGAATAGTGAGCCAGCTGGAAGACGTGAGCAGTGACTGGCCAGGTGGGGCCAAGGAGGGGTAATTACTACAAGTTCAGCAAACTGATGCCCATAATCCCTAGTGGTTCGCCCGAACCGGTCCGAACCAGTAGGATTTTACCCCTGCCATGCACCCATACAATTCACTGTTTGGTAGTAGGAGTGGAGACTTCATCTTCCTGATAGGGAAATATCTTGAATAAAGAAGCTTTACTACTATGAGATAGCTATATTAATCTTTTATCATTTTTTTTATCATTCCCCTTTTTGCTTTTTTCTTAAATGTGATGATGATGATTTATATTCTGATTTTAATATATGGTTAGCTACTTTTTGGTTGAGGGCAAAAGAAGAATGGGATGACAGAGAATTAGGTGGCTGGATGGAGTCAATGAAGCAGTCGGCGTGAGCTTAAATGGACTCCAGAGGATGGTAGAAGACAGGAAGGCCTGGAGGAACGTTGTCCATGGGGTTGCGATGGGTCGGACATGACTTTGCAACTAACAACAACAACTTTTTGGTAGGATAGAAATCTACCTTAAAAGTAAAATAAATGTATATGACTTACTTCCACCGATCACAATTCTTAAACTAAACAATTAAACAGTTTAATTTCAGATAAGACAACATAAAACTATACCTAGATCACTGAAGCAATCAGAGCACATTTTTGTTTACAGAAATTACAACCAATTTTAGCTCCTTTCAAAGAATTTAGATTATGCTGGCCTGATAAAACTGTACCGAAAATAAACAAGAATTTATGTATTTATCCTGCCAGATAAGGAGTAACAAAGGAGCTTGTATAACCTTATGAAAGATGTGGTTTAGCAGGACATTATCTAGAGATTTACTTGGTCCTTCTCCACAAGGACACAATCTTAGCTTCTAGGAGTTTTTAAATTATTTGTCTCAAGAACAGCTCAGGGCAACAACATTGAGACATGCTAAGGTTAGTTCTTTGTGGAGTTTAGGGACAATTACCTTGCTTAAAAATAGATAACCAGTCAAGCATATGTTTTTGGATAAATCAGGTTGATTCCATCTCTCTAACAATAAATATACTAATCCATGCTGCTGTCCATATTAAATTAGAAACATGTTTAAAAATAAAAGCTGTAGAACGAGCCACTCAATCAACAAATGGAAATGTAAAAGCAGGGAACAATCTTTGGCCAAACATTATTTTAAATATGTATTACAGAACACAAAAATACAAAGGTTTAATAATTAAGGACCTAGGCTAGAAACCAGGAGACCAAGTTCTAGACTCACTTTAGAATTGAAAGCTGGCTGGGTGACTTTGGGCCAGTAACTGTCTCTCAGCTCATATTAGGCTCAGTCAACAAACTGGTCAGGCAATTCCTGTCATAACCAATGTTGATACCTAGTTGATCTGAAAAAAAAACCAGACCATATACTTGTGATAAGACACTACTAGAAAGGGGAAAAAAGTATTAGATTAGATTAGATTAGATTAGATTAGAATAGAATAGAATAGAATAGAATAGAATAGAATAGAATAGAATAGTTTATTGGCCAAATGTGATTGGACACACAAGGAATTTGTCTTGGTGCATATGCTCTCAGTGTACATAAAAGATACATTCGTCAAAAATCATAGGTACAACACTTCAAATTTCTAGGTTCTACCATATCACAAGATCTAAAATGGACAGCTAACACCAAAAACGTCATTAAAAAAACTGAACAAAGAATTTTCTTTCTGCACCAACTCAGAAAGCTCAAACTGCCCAAGAAGCTGCTGATACAGCTCTACAGAGGAATTATTGAGTCTGTCATCTGCACCTCTATAACTGTCTGGTTTGGTTCTGCAGCCCAACAAGACAGATACAGACTTCAGTGGATAATCAGAAGTGCAGAAAAAATAATTGCTACTAACCTGCCTTCCATTGAGGACCTGTATACTGCATGAGTCAAAAAGAGGGCTGTGAAAATATTTACAGATCCCTCACATCCTGGACATAACTGTTTCAATGCCTACCCTCAAAATGACACTATAAAGCACTGCACACCAGAACAACTAGATACAAGGTCAATTTTTTCCCCAAAAGCCATCACTCTGCTAAACAACTAATTTCCTCAACACTGTCAAACTATTTACTAAATCTGCACTACTATTAATCTTCTCATTGTTCCTATTACCCATCTTCTCCACTTATGACTCTATGACTGTAACTTTATTGATGTATCCTTAAGATTTATATTGCTATTATTTCCTGATTGCTTATTTGTACCTTATGTTGTATCTTATGATTCTTGGTGAATGTATCTTTTCTTTTATGTATACTGAGAGCATATGCACCAAGGCAAATTCATAAGTATACAAGCCAAAAGGTTACAATCATACAGTCGTAAGTGGGAGGAGATGGGTGATGAGAACGATGAGAAGATTAATAGTAGTGCAGACTTAGTAAATAGTTTGACAGTGTTGAGGGAATTATTTGTTTAGCAGAGTGATGGCGTTCAGGAAAAAAACTGTTCTTGTGCCTGGTTGTAAGTATTATACTTACAGTGTGGATTTGAATTAAGCTGCTTTTATACAAATCACCCTCATTAATTGAATCATGTTTTACTCAACTGGCCTATAAACCTAGTGAGCACAGACTGAGCCTGCACAATATATTAACCATAAATTATTGGTTAATTTGTAGCCTAGGTAAAATATGAAACAAAATGCAGGATAAAGAAATATTTCATCTCACCCCCAATTGATTCCACTACTGGAGATCCAGCCATTGCTCATGTTGACCGAACATTCTAAAAGCTATAGACTAGCCATCTGGGAGGCCATCATAAGTGGAAGGCAAACCTGGAGTCTGCTTGGTCACTATAATTAATCAGGCATCCGTGTATTTGTCTTCTAATAGAAATCTATTCACTTCCAGGTATCCACAGATTCATCTATTCATCTGTTCTGTATCTTCTCCAAAGATCTCTTTGGAGCTTTCCATTGTTTAATGCAGAGGAGCAAAATAGGACTCTTCAATTAAAGCATCAGAAACATCATTAAAGTGCTTTCTTATCAAAGAGACAGAGGAGAGATAGAGGTTCATGGGGTTTACTTGACCTGGCAGGCTCTGATCACTACAATAAAAACATTAAGAGCTTCTGCCATTATAATTATTATTTTAGCAGATTAAATTCCTTTACTGCTGTAGCCAGCTTCGGCTGCTCGCAGTGACTAATTCCAAGCATTTCATCTAAGTGGACCACAAGGATGCTGTGTCCTATTTCATTTCTTATCATGATAAAGGGGCCGGATAGCTCAGGCTGGTAAAGCCTGTTATTAAGAACACAAAGCCTGCAATTACTGCAGGTTCAAGCCCGGCCCAAGGTTGACTCAGCCTTCCATCCTTTATAAGGTAGGTAAAATGAGGACCCAGATTGTTGGGGGGGCAATAAGTTGACTTTGTAAAAATATACAAATAGAATGAGACTATTGCCTTATACACTGTAAGCCGCCCTGAGTCTTCAGAGAAGGGCGGGATATAAATGTAAACAAAAAAAAAAAAAAAGAGAAAGGTGAAAGTTTGTCTCAGAAGACACATCAGGTACTATTAATGCTTATCCACAAAACAGAAACATTCTTTAATTTTTGCTACATCTTTAAAATGTGTTGAAAGTTTTTGCTTTCTTTATGGGAACTACCCTAAAGAAGGTTGTGAATAACATTGACTCATGTAACATTTTAAGGAAATTCAGGGCCCATTTTAGTTTACTGGGGTGTAAAAAATACATTAAAAAAACCCACCATAGTACTATTTAGTAAATCAGAATGGAAGCAATGGAAAGAGCAAGAACAGTTTTCCATGACTAATTCAGGGAAACAAAAATAAAAGTATTGCCTCTTTATTGCTTTTCCAACAATAAATTTGCTCCAAAAATAGCTGACTAATCACAGGTTAGATACATTGACCAAATGGCAATTCAGGAAACTGGCTACATGTTGACTTTATTTGATTTAATGAAACTGTGTAATGTACCCCACATATTCTCTTTTTAACTGCCCTAATGTACAGTATATTTGGTTTTAGATACCTGGATAACTGTTCAAAGCATATGCTAGCCTTTCCCCACTACAGCACTGTCTCTGTAAATTGGACTACAACGTCCATCATGCTCAGCAAGTCATTAGTAATAGAGACTCGGGATGAACAGCAATGTAGTATAATCTGTTCAGTCTGACCTGTTCTTTCAGGGTTGTCTACAACAGGGGTCTCCAACCTTGGCAACTTTAAGACTTGTGGACTTCAACTCCCAGAATTCCTCAGCCAGCTTTGCTGGCTGAGGGATTCTGGGAGTTGAAGTCCACAAGCCTTAAAATTGCCAACGTTGGAGACCCCTGGTCTACAGTGTATAGTTTAAAAAAAATGTCAGGATGCAGCTGTGATTGTGCAATCCACCAATTTTTAATGCACATTGTGTTTATGAAAAACAAGCATCCATGTATTTTGTCATAATTTACAGGAGTGTTGTGAAGATAAAATGATGAGGGAAGAACCACGGATACAGCTTTGGCTTCCTGGAAGAGAAAAAAACCCCCAATAATTTTAAATATTTTAAATTTTAAAATACTTCATTATTGATGGAATTCAATAATAGAAATTACATTGAGCAAATACAAGAAAAGCAGATAACCAAACAATGTCTGAAATGGAGTGGCATATAAACAAAAGTAAGTAACTTTATATAGGTATGTAAAGGGAGGTTAACATAGTAAATAAATATTTCTAATCTTGAACACAATCCTACAAAGCAGACCAATTGTTGTTTCTTACCATGAAAGCTGGAAGTGATAGTGCTACAATGACATCAGTACTCTTAGTGCCAAATTGGGACTGAACTAAAAATCTTCCACTTCATACTTTGAGCTCCTTCAACTGTTTCATTATCCTACAGTGATGAAGAGGTAAAACTCCCAAACAAAAATCATTTCAAACCTAAGCATTTCAATTAAAAATTTAAAGGCTTCCTTTTCACCTTTTCCAGACATGCACAAATCAGCATGTATCATCTCTAGTATCTTTATCTCAAATTTGATTCGCTCCCATTTCTTTATTAATCTGAATAAAAATGCATGAAAGTATGTTTCTTTCTGCACATTTTTCAAAAATGCATTTTAAATTAATGGTAACATGTTATGGCCTTTTTGCTGTTCATTGCATCAGAAATGTCAGAATTAATTATTGTTACTAGATAGTTAATTCTCAAGCACCTTGCAATTGGGAAGATTAAATTCCTCTAACTTCCCTAAAGACAATCTCCTCGGTCTTTAGTCATTTTCTTTGAATTATTGAAAATAAATTTAAATTAAAGTACAGTATGTCACACTTCAAGATGCCCAAAAGATAACCCAAAATATGCTTTAAAAAGAAATCTGAAACTGAAGTGGGTAGACTATTAAAATACATCTCTACTTACAGACAGCATTGTTTGCCAGTTATTGAACTATAATTCCCTTTGCCATTGGTCACAATGGCAAATGATGATGGGATTGGGCACGCCTGACATGGAGTTTACTTCTGTCCTTTTTCCACAGTAGAACATGGTGACAGCTGCATCACAAAGACGTTTTTCCAACCCTAAAAAAAATGCTTAGCACTGACGTTTATCAAAAGATCTACATTTATAACACTCAATGGGTATTTATTGCCTGTAGTTTTATTTCTCTCCTCACTGATAGCCTATGAAGAGAGTCATGTCACACACCCCTGGCAAAAAGGAAGATCTTTTGGGGTATGAGTTCCTTCCCATATGTGCAAATTATGTGTTCCATTCAGGTTATAATTGGGGCTTTGGCTTCATTTTTGGAACACTCTGTGCTCAGCAAATTTGTTTTCAAGTTTCATTTTTTCCATTTACTAATGATCATAACTTTGTTTTAGGCTTTGTTCATATCCCAAGGAAAATAGGTTTTGTATGAAAAATTTCAGGTTTTGATGGCTTAATTATTTAACCAAAACATTGCAACCTTTAGGGTGAAACAAAGAAAAATAAATATTGGAGAGGGGCAAATGTGTGGGGTCTGAAAAATGGTTGACCAAGGAGAGCATGAAATAAAATGAGCAGAAGCTCGTCACAGATTTCTATGGTAAATTATTCAAAGAATTTTACTTGATCTGATTTGCTACAGAACAAGGCATAAAATGCAAAGTACAGTTTTAATCTGGAAAGATTTACTTACAAATTATACCCAGACAATTTTCTAAAATTAGATTTTCTTCACATTCAGATTTCTCATCAGAGCTATTCCTACTTTGTTCATGCTGTCCAAAATGCTTGTGATGCCCATTGTTCATTTCTTGTATGTCTTTTTAAAAAGTCAGGAGTTCAGCCATAAAATACAGCGAAAGCAAACAACTAAGGCAATAGAAAGCTAAATCATATACAGCAAACAGTAAATTCAACATGTCTTAGAGTTCCAATTGTTAGGTGGATAATTTGTGATCCATGAGCTATATTCATCTGCCAGCACCTCTGGCAGATTCCAAGGAAGACTTGGAATACTGGTAAGACTTGGAATACTGCATCCAGTTTTGGTCATCACGGTTCAAAACAGATGTTGATACTCTGAAAAGAGTGAAGAGTAAGCAACAAAGACAATTAGGGAGCTAGAGGTTAAAACATGATGAAATTGGGTATGTCTAGTCTAACAAAGAGAAGAATTAGGGGTGACATGTTAGCTGTCTTCCAGTACTTGAGGGACTGACATGGAGAAAAAAGGGGGTGGGGAGTTCAACTTATTCTCCAAAGCACATGAGGGTAGAACAAGAAGTAACAGTGGAAGATCATCAAAGAGAAATTCAACATAGAACTAAGGATAAATTTCCTAACAGAACAATCCATCAATGGAATGGTTTACTTCCAGAAGTTGTGTATGCTCCATCACTGGAGGTATAGGGTCTTCTGACTGAGCAGGGGTTTGAATTAGAAGACCACCAAGGTCCTTCCAACTCTGTTATTCTGTTATCTTTTGACATGGTATATGGTTAAGGTCAGTGGTGGTTTCAAATTTTTTTTACTACCGGTTCTGTGGGTGTGGCTTGGTGGGCATGGCAGGGAAAGGATACTGTAAACTCTCCATTCCCATCCCACTCCAGGGGAAGGATACTGCAAAAATCCCCATTTCCTCCCAATCAACTGGGACTTGGGAGGCAGAGAATAGATGGGGCAGGACAGGGGTGGGTTCTACTTTACTACCGGTTCGCATCGTGGCCGCATGCGCAGATTGCTTTTGATGAGGTTTGGGTCAGTGGGCAGAGCCTCCCACCGGTTTTACTACCAGTTCTATAGAACCAGTGCGAACTGGGGGCAATGCACCACTGGGTCGGGGCCAGTCAGAATTTTTGCTACCAGTTCTCCGAACTACTCAAAATTTCTGCTACTGGTTCTCCAAAACTGGTCAGAACCTGCTGAAACCCACCTCTGGTTAAGATGCTAGGGCAGGGATGGGAAGGCATAGATTCAAGTACTCCCACCACCACCACCCATGAAAGTCACTGGGTATCTTTGTCCAACTTTCTTAGTCCAGTCTAACTCATAAGATGTTTACTGAAGGAAAAAAATATAAGAAAGGAGAACTACGGATTTTGGATTTTGGGCCTGGACAAAATCTGGATTATAAAATTAACAAATAAAATCCAACCTACCAACCTACCAACCTGAGGGAGTTTTAAGTGAATCTGCTTCCTTTATGATCTTGTAAAAGAAGATTAGAGAGAACTGTAAGATTTTTATAAAATACCACGAGAGGTAGATCTACATTTTAATCAAAACAGTCATCTTTCTGGCGTAACAGCACAGTTGAAAGAAACAATTCCAGTACATAGACAGAAGGGAACAAAATAGTCTGCAGGCTATGTTACAAATTTCAAAAACCGCTACAGAAACATATGCAACCAAATAAAAACTGAATGCACAAATTACCACACCAAGCAAGAAGAGAACCTTCTATGCACAAATTCCAATCGTGCCTTTTATAATTTTGTCAACAATAAACTTAAAGACTCAAGATCCATCCCACCACTAAAAGATTCTAACAACAAAGAATGCAATGACGAAACAGTCAAAGCAAACCTCTTCAACATTTTCTTTGGCTCAGTTTTTATTAACTCCGATAACACAT
The DNA here is from genome assembly GCF_028640845.1 of Ahaetulla prasina. Taxonomy (NCBI): domain Eukaryota; kingdom Metazoa; phylum Chordata; class Lepidosauria; order Squamata; family Colubridae; genus Ahaetulla; species Ahaetulla prasina. The sequence continues at coordinate 273,006,094 of NC_080540.1, read as the reverse complement.
ATCCGACATTCCACAAACGAACCAGCAATGACTATGATGATTTAACTCATATAGATTTCACAGAAGACAACGTTGGAAAAGCTCTTCACAACTTAAAACCATCGCTTTCTATTGGACCCGATGGACTATGTGCATATTTCTTAAAAAAACTTTCCATTAATATAGCAGAACCCCTAAGTATTATCTTTGATAAAGCTTTCACTACCAGTTCTCTTCCCAAACTTTGGTCACTAGCCACAGTCATCCCTATCTTCAAAAAAGGAGACTCCAGCTTAGTCGAAAACTACAGACCAATCTCCCTTTGCTGCGTCACCTGCAAAGTCATGGAATCTATCATCAACCAATCAATTACCTCACACTTAGAAACTAACAACCTACTCTCCAACAAACAATTTGGTTTCAGGAAAAAATTATCATGTAACTTATAACTTCTCCACTGCAAAAACATATGGACTTCAAATCTCGATCAAGGTAAATCAATAGATGCAATCTACATAGATTTCTGCAAAGCTTTTGACTCAGTAGTACACGATAAACTTCTCCTAAAACTAACATCCTATGGCATCTCAGGACCCCTCCACAAATGGATATCTGCTTTTCTGTCTAACAGACAACAAGTGGTTAAAATTGGCAATGCTTTATCAAATCCTGTTCCTGTCAAGAGTGGCATTCCTCAAGGCAGCGTCCTTGGACCAACACTCTTTATACTATACATTAATGATCTTTGTGACCACATCTCAAGTAATTGTGTTCTCTTTGCTGATGATGTCAAACTATTTAACACCACAGACAATACTTCTATCATTCAAAACAACCTTGATCATCTATCCGCTTGGTCTAAAAATTGGCAGCTCCAAATTTCAACCAGCAAATGCTCAGTCTTACATATAGGAAAAAAGAATCCAAAAACTAAGTACATACTAGATGGACATTACCTTACAGACGACCCCTATCCCGTTAAAGACCTTGGAGTTTTCATGTCAAATGATCTAAGTACCAAAGCCCACTGCAACTACATAGCAAAAAAAGCTCTAAGAGTTGTAAACCTAATTTTGTGTAGCTTCTTTTCCAAAAACACCACACTACTAACCAGAGCATATAAAACATTTGCTAGACCAATTCTAGAATACAGCTCGCCTGTTTGGAACCCTCACCACATCTCTGACATCAATACAATTGAACGTGTCCAGAAATATTTTACAAGAAGAGTTCTCCATTCCTCTGAAAACAACAAAATACCTTATCCCACCAGACTTGAAATCCTAGGCTTAGAAAACTTGGAACTCCGTTGCCTTCGACAAGACCTAAGTTTAACTCACAGAATCATCTATTGTAATGTCCTTCCTGTCAAAGACTACTTCAGCTTTAATTGCAATAATACAAGGGCAACCAATAGATTTAAACTTAATGTTAACCGCTTTAATCTAGATTGCAGAAAATATGACTTCTGTAACAGAATCATCAGTGCTTGGAATACTTTACCTGACTCTGTGGTCTCTTCCCATAATCCTAAAAGCTTTAACCAAAAACTTTCTACTATTGACCTCACCCCATTCCTAAGAGGACCATAAGGGGCGTGCATAAGCGCACAAACGTGCCTACCGTTCCTGTCCTATTGTTTTTCTTTTCTTCTTCCTATATATATATATGCTTATACCTCCTAACATTTACTCATATATATGTTTATATACTATATAATCTTTTTGTATGATGTTGTGACAAAATAAATAAATAAATAAAATAATAAATAAATGTGTAATGAATGCTTGGAAAATAATCATGTTTTAATATTCTTAAGTAATTCCCAGAGCTACAAAATGCTTCCCAACCTTTAGATGTTACTTCATGAAGAGGAGCTCCGGGACATTTATTGAGGTTGTTTTTGTCCATCATTAGAGTGGAGGAGCTGTGTCTTTATGTGCTTGCATGCAACAGAATGTTGTCATAAGGAAATTAGTAATCTGAATAATTTTCCTGTGATTCCTACCCCAGAACAAACCCTATAAGTTTTATTACAGTTGGAGCTGAGAACCATAAAAACCTTATCACAGATTATCTTCAGTGACTAATATTTAGCTCTCTATCTAGTTCACTCTGAAGCTCTGTGGAATGTTATGAGCATCATTTTTACGAAGGCCTAGAACTTCTCTTTCATGAAAGTCTGGCTGTTGGTTAACTGGTCATCTTTAATCTTTAAAAGAACAGTTGTATTATGACTAATCATTATAAATGCGAACTTGAAATTGTAATTTAGAATTCCCTGAACAACTTTCTGAAAATTCATGGTGTATAATGGAAATGAGAAAAATGAACCACATATGTATTTTTCACTTTCCTTTTTCATTAAGCTTGGAGTAAGAAAAAAAGAAGAAGAAAAGAAATAATTCCATAGAAGTTGAATTTCCTTCCTCAACATACAAACACATTTCAGGGCAGAAATGGATCAGACTTATGCCCAACTCTGAAATGTAATTGCAAGATATATTTCTTGCAACTTAGCAGCTGAAAAGCAATACTATATTCAGGATTTAATATCCCCATTTCCATTAAATAATTTATCTGCTCAATATAAACTTGTATTTTAAACCTTCATAGGATGAATAGATAGATTTCCAATTTAATAGAAGTGCCTTGAGTTGAAACCTGAGAAATCTCCTGGAGTGATTGAAGAATAAAGCATATTAAAGCATTTTAAATCCAGGAAATGTTCTAAATACCAATGGTATAAAGAGTTCACTATTCCTAGAGTTAAGTAAAATTTTCTTTTAGTTTGTTTTTTGATAAGAACTTCACCAAATTTGCCAAGTTTTTCATAAATTGGAGGAATACTTTAAGAAACTCAAAGAGAATATAAAACAGAGATTCTTCTATTCAAGGAATTGCTTTATAAGCCTGGTTTTTTAAAGCTGGTTTTAGAATTCTCTACTTTTAGAAACTACATCCTGTTTTTCCATTACAAGTACATCATCTTCTTTTATTTATTTATTTTTTATTACACTTTTTCTCTTTACATATCTCTGTTACATATTTAACAGATCTGCAACATTATTTATACAACTAGAATCAATATTCAATACATTGTATACATTCTATTTCTAAACATTCTATTCCTTTATATACATTTCCATTCCTTATTGCTATTATAGAATTTTATTTATTTATTTATTTATTTTTATTGGCAAGTGTGATTGGACACACAAGGAATATGTCTTGGTGCATATGCTCTCAGTGTACATAAAAGAAAAGATACCTTCATCAAAGTACAACACTTATAACACTTAATGATATTTATAGGGTACAAATTTAACACTTAATGATACAACACTTAATGATAGTCATAGGGTACTATCCATTCATACAATTTCTCCCATACCACATAATATTCTAAGTCATCCTTTCTCTTTAACTCTAATATGATTTTATCCATTTCCGCGCAATCAAATATTTTTTGAATTACTAATCCCTCTGGTGGTCTACTATCTTTCTTCCAAGACTGTACAAAAGCAATCCTTGCTGCCGTTAATATATGTAACATCAAATATTTTATCTTTCTAGTGTATTTTGCCCTAAATATCCCCAGGAGAAACAATTCTGGTTTAAGTTCTATTTGATACTTAGTTAAATCCTGCTGCCATTCCTGTATCTTCAATATCTTTTCGCTTCGGGGCATGACCACCATGAGTGAAAGAAGGTACCTTGTCCCTGTTTGCATTTCCAACATTTTGGATTTAAATTTGAATACATCTTGGCCAACCTCGCTGGTGCTAAATGGCAATGATAAAACATCTTATACTAGTTTTCTTTATAGGCCATGGATTTATTGTATAATTTTTATTCCAGATTTTTCCCCAGTCTTCTACTTCTATGTTGTGTCCTACATTTTTGGCCCAGGCAATCAAGAGTTCTTTCACCACTTCCTCCGCCCTATCAAATTTTAATAAATAATTATATATTTTGGTTATTAATTTTCCCTTTGGACCTACCAACAGTTTATCTAGTTGTTTTGGTTCAATATCGAATCCGTATTCTTCTGCGTCCTTTTTATATCTAGATTGTAATTATAGGTATGGCCACCAATCCATAAATATTCCCTGTTCCTTTAACTCCTGATTGTTTTTGAGTTTCCTTTGATTATCTAAAATTTCGTTATATCTGAGCATTTTGCCTACATCTAGTGGGGTACATCATCTTTATCAGCTTTGTAGCAAGTACATCTATTGAATTTGGGAAGTCCAGATTGATAGTTCCTTCCTTCCTTCCTTCCTTCCTTCCTTCCTTCCTTCCTTCCTTCCTTCCCTCCCTCCCTCCCTCCCTCCCTCCAGTTTAATTATACATTGGACAAGAACTTGGAATTACTATTTCTAACTGAATGTAGAAAAAAAAATAACATTGACAAAATAATTCATGCAAAATAATTTTTCAATTGTCTTTGCAAAATCTTTGCCTATTGGTTGCAAAACATCCAGAGATCTACTGGGAGTTCTAAATCCACCTAGTGAATCTGCTAAGCACCCATTTACAATAATAAGGATTGTAATAATAAGTTACTGATGCAAAGGTAACACCTTGTTCCATCTTTGTCAAAGAACTGAAAGACACTGTAGAACCTGTGATTAGTTTCTGCAAGTTTACATAGAAGTAATGAGAAGGGAAAATCCATTCAATTGCTCACAAAGATGGTTTTACATCGATGAGGGATGATTTATGAACCACAGATGGGAGGTGCCTCAGAACCACAAACTGTTCCTTCTAACTTAATGGGAATTGGTTGAGATGGCTTTGAAATTTAAACAGAAATGTGGTTTGCAAGTCATGGTGTGGTCCTTCAAAAGCCAAGTTAAAAACAAAACATGTATTTTCCTGATTAAGAATTAGAATAGTGAAAAGAAGAGAAGAGGGGTTATCAGAAGTTTCACACTTTCCCTTCTATTGCTTATATAGCATTGATAGCAACTGCATAATTTACCATTTGAAAGAATGTAAGGGAGATTGGCTCAGAGTAGAATGCATGATTAACTTGAAAAGGGCTCAGGTGGAAGAGCTGGGAAAATTAATGACCAATATAAATAAAATTGGACAAGATGAGCTTATGGCTTGTTTAATGTACAGTTATACAATTCTCTGCTCGTGTGTCTTGTCATTTTTGTTGTCATCCTCTTGTTACCTTGTATAAAAAAAAACCAATGTTCTTTTGGAAAAAGCAACTAAACCAAAAGCACTGGGAACAAGAACATTGCAGGAGTATATAGAGGTCAAAGCCTTTACCGAGTATTAATGTCCTTTGTGGATTAAATATTTTAAATTTTTTTTTTAAGTGAGCAAATTGAGTCAACTCCCCTAAATCTCCCAAAATTCTTTCCTGATTGCCCAATGATATAAATATTTATATTTTCATGGAGAATAACAACAGGGTTGGAAGGGACCTTGGAGGTCTTCTAGTCCAACCCCCCCTGCTTAGGCAGAAAACTACACCACTTCAGACAAATGGTTGTCCAACATCTTAAAAACTTCCAGTGTTAAGAGCATTAACAACTTCTGCAGGCAAAAGTTGTTTCACTGATTGAGTGTTCTAAATTTCTCTTCAGTTCTAGGTTGCTTCTCTCCTTGATTAGTTTCCACCCATTGCTTCTTGTCCTGCCTTCAGGTGCTTTAGAGCAGGGGGGGGAAAGCGGCAAACTGTTTTTTGGAATTTATCGCGCCTGAAGCCGTATTGGCTAGCGATCTGAACTGCTTCCGATTGCCTTGAAGACGGAGGCATTAAAGTGGAGACTCCTCCCCTATTAAGTTTATCGCGCCTGAAATTAGGCTAGCGATTGGGAGTGATTGCAGCTGGTTTGAGAAGGAGACATCAGAGCAAAGATTTCTCTCTTTTTTAATTCATCGCACCTGAAGCCGAATTCGGCTAGCGATTTGAAGAGCCTGCAGCTGGCTTGTGGAGTCAACCATTGGAGTGCAATTCTTCGACTCACAAGTATACTTCCCATATTTCCGATGGTCTTAGGCGACCCCTGGCAAATCATCATTCGACCCCCAACAGGGTCGCGACCCACAGGTTGAGAACCGCTGATCTACCTGATCCTGTTGTTAGTCTCTCTAAACCCCATACCTTTTACCGTAAACTGTATACCATGGACCTTTCATGTTTCTTAAGAGGTCCCTAAGGGGGCGTGCATAAGCGCACCAGTGTGCCCACCATCCCTGTCCTACTGTTCCCAATTATATGTAATCATTCTATGTGTTCATGGCTATGTTTTGCCAATTTATATTCTTTTTTTGGTGGCAAAATTTTTTCATGTGTCCATGTCTGTGTCTACTCTGTTACTTGTTTTCTTGTATTTGTTGACAAATAAAATAAATAAATGAATAGTTCATTTCAGCTTCCTTTTCACTTTCTATTCTATCCCAATGGTACTCCTAGGGGTTGAAAAGGGGCTAAAAGAGATGGGAATGGGTGAGCTTCCTAAAAGCCAACATGGGGAAGGGGATTATTTCTGCTGGAAGGCGGGCAAAGTCAGCTTCATAGCTTTTGTTGCAACCCAAAGGACATAAAACCATCTGCCGTATTCTTTGTGACTTTACTTAAAGACCACCATGCAGATGGAAATTATCTGCTGCAGAGAATGGCTAATTTAACAGTTATATAATCTGGACTGTTTGCTTTAAAGCTTTTATTTTACTCCTACGAGATTTATTTCTGTTTCAGTACTTGATATAGTTTGGGACTGTAGTTTAGCTCTAAGACTGACATTGGAACTGCTTTGTGTCCAAATGATTCATTTCTAGCATTCTTTCTGCCCTCTAATCGTGCCTAAACCATAATTTTTTTAAAGTTCAGAGTCTTGATTTTGAAATGTTGTTAATAAAATTTATAGCACACCAATGGAGACATTAAGCCTCACAATCTTTTTGTTTTTGCAAACTATGGTCTATAACAGGGGTCCCCAACCCTTTGGACCTCAGGGACCACAGACCACTAATATGATCTCCCTAATGACTGGCTAGGTGGGCGTGGCTAGGTGGTCATGTGACTGGGTGGTCATGGCCAATTTGATGGCCAATTCAATGTCATTCACATCGAGGGGTCCCTCGGCAGCCTCTACTCAATCCTCTCCTGTCAGTCACTCCTCTCCTGTCCTCCCGGGCTCCTTAGGGCCCCAACAGGAAGAAGTTGTTGGAGCTAAGCAGCCACCATGAGAAAGAGTTGGCAAAACAGGTGGCTCAGTTCAAATTGGATCTGACCGAGAAGGAGGCTCAGCAGAAGCACCTCATTCAGGACTAGGAGCATAGGTTTTCCAAGCAGAGGGAAAACCTGCAAGAGTACAAGGCTAGGTACCAGCGCCTGGAGGCTCAGCAGGCTGAAGTGGTCAGCCAGTTCCATGCTATGATGCAGTCCCACTGGAACAAGGTCCTCTGGCTCCTTGCCACCAGCGGCATTTCCCTCCAGGCTTCACCCAAAGCCCCACATCAGGAGGCTGAAGAAGACCCCAAGTCAGAATTTTTGACCCCCTCCAACCCAAAGACCAACAAAAAGACCCCAAAGGGGGAGACTCTCTGCAGCAATACAAATGTTCATTGCATGTATCCACCCAGGGGCCATAGTTTGAGGGCCCCTGATTTAGTGCAATATAAAAAAAATGGAAATAATTTTTCTGCGGACCACCAAAATTTTCTCACGGACCACCAGTGGTCCATGGACCACCAGTTGGTGACCGCTGGTCTATAACATCTCTTTTTGGGAGGGTGTTGTCTTTACAATTGTCCCTGCTCCAGTTTCTGTATGCATTGTAACAGACAACACTTGAACAGAATAATATTCCTACGCTCTCTGGATTGCTTAACATTTGTAGCCCAATAACAATTATTAAGTATATTACCATAACAATTATTAAGGATTAATAAAAACTTGAAATAGTTGGAAATGATAGTAAAAATTGTTTTTTTTACTATGAAAATCCAGTAGTTTTTAGTTACAACAGTCCAATTCTCACCTCTGTTCTTTCTCTTTTGCACTTAATTTATTATGATTATGTGCCCTCAAGTTGAGGTTGACTCCTTTATGATGATCTGGCCCTAACCAGGTCTTTCATCTCTTGCAATGGTATATTTATTGCAGGGGTAGTATTCACATACCTTTGCTACTGGTTCGCATATGTGAGCGTGTGCCTGCAGGACCTTCTGCACATGCAAAAACGTGATTATGTCCAGGCTGGTGGGTGGAGTCTCCTGCTGCTGCCACTTCAGGTTCGCCCGAACTGGATAGAACTGGGTGAATACCACCACTGATTCATTGTCACTGTATACTTTGTTGCTGATTATTCACTTTCCTTTCCTCTTTCTCAAAATTAAAGCTCTTTCCAGAGAGCTAGGCCTTTGCATAATGTAAAGTAGAATAACTTGAGCCTGATCATTTGTGCTTTGAGTGAGAACTCTGGATTGATTCCATTGGATGATCCATTTGTTTTATTGTATTATCAGGAGTTTTCTCCAACACTTCTGATGCGTCAATTCTCCTCCTCTCTTGCTTCTTCAAAGTCCAGTTTTGCTTCTATTGATTATCACAGGGAAAACACTTGCCTGCTTAATTTTGATTTTTCTATAGACACATTCTAACATCTGAATGTTTTTTCCAAGGCCTTCATGGCTGCTCTACCAAGTTTGTGTACTTCTACTAAGTTTCTTGCATTTACATGATGCCTTTGGACATTATCATCTTGCTGAGCCAAAGTCCAGACTTTTGAATGGACACAAGAATTTTTACATGAGCAATAAACATTGGGCTAAATTACAGATTATCCTTTTAAATTTATTTTATTAAAGTTATTTGCCATCCATCTGCAGGGCAACTCTTAATAGTCATTTTATGATTTCACAATCACACTGGTATGAAAGGCTCAAGGTTTCTCAAAAATGTCCAGTTCTGCAGAAAGGCTTTCTCTCTTTTTTATGGTGTCTTTTCCTTTCCTATCTGTTTTACATAAACTGATTAGAAAGCAATAATCTATCATTGGAATCTGATCATCAAGATAATTCAATTATTATTTCATTCACTATCTTGCTCTAGCATTGCTGTTGCCACAGGTGTTTTTCCGGGTGTTCCCAACAAGTTGGGATTAGAAGAGTTTCCAGCCCAATTTCTTGGGAAGATTCCTTTGGCAAGTTGTTAAGCAATTAATCATCAAGCTGAAACAGAGTAGCAAGCATCAAACCATTTCATAATCCAGCATTCACACACAAACTGTATAACTAATGGCTCTTGTTAATTATTCCAATACTTTTCTTACTTAGGTCTGACTGCAGTATTATTTTGTGGTTCAGTTTTGCAAAACTCACTTCTGCTTCCCCTAATCATCCCATATCAATCAGGAATGCTGTGGTAGCTATCTATGCAGGACTGCCGGAGTGACTCATATGCCTGTGGAAATTTACTTTCTAAAATCTATTAATTTATCTTGCTATAATTTAAAGCCACTTGTAATATGCACACCTCCAAAGTCAGAGACTGTATATCAAATGTCATTTGAAAGTTGCCACATGTGGATTGAAAAAAAATATATCTTCAGGAAAACCCTAAATTGGAATACATCCCTGCACTCACTATTCAGTTCTAATGTGGATATTTACCAGTGGTGGGATTCAATTTTTTTAACTACTGGTTCTGTGGGCGTGGCTTGGTGGGCATAGCAGGGGAAGGATACTGTAAAATCTCCATTCCCACCCCACTCCAAGGGAAGGTTACTGCAAAATCCCTATTACCTCCCGATCAGCTGGGACTCGGGAGGCAGAGAATAGATGGGATGGGACCAGTCAGAGGTGGTATTTACTGGTTTTCCGAACTACTCAAAATTTCCTCTACCCGTTCTCCAGAACTGGTCAGAACCTGCTGAAACCCACCTCTGATGATGAAAGGTCTTATAATAAACATATATTTCATCTGCAAATTTCTTCCTTAAACTAAAGCTACAAAGGTCATGGACTAATATTTTAGGTGAGCAGATAATTTTCTCTTATTCTTCCATACCCTTAAGAAAAGTAGTAAGAGATACAGATCAATTCTCTTAATAGTATGCTTTAAACTTTTTTTCAATTTACTTCCCTTCAATGGGAAATAGGGAATCTTAGTTATCTAATCAAGCCTTCTTCATGCGTAATGAAAGCCATGCAGAAATTTAATCACTTGTCAATTTAATAGCAACCTCATCTTATGCCATCAACTTGGCTACAATTGACAGAGTACTTCTTTTATGGATGAACTATTTTTGTCTTTATTCAGATCAGTGTAAGAAAATTGCTTCTATTATAATACAAGATATATTAAGTGTTCCAATATCTCAGAGGCTGCCACAAAGAAGTGGGAATTAAGTTATTCTCCAAAGCACCTGAGGGTAGGACAAGAAGCAAAGTGTGGAAACTAATCAAGGAGAGAAGCAACTTAGAACTAAGGAGAGTTTTTAAGAAGAAGTTGGATAACCATTTTTCTGAAGTGGTGTAGGGTTTCCTGCCTAAGCAGGGGGGTTGGACTAAAACACCTCCAAGGTCCCTTCCAACTCTGATATTCTATTCTCTTAATACCATTTCATATTTTGAAAAAAAACCCAAATCATAAAGATACACTCTTATTTTTGTCCAGCTAATACCTTAACACCATGGCTTGATCATAAGCCAGATTTTGATTAACAACAACAACAACAACAACAACAACAACAACAACAACAACAACAACAACAACAATAATAATAATAATAATAATAATAATAATAATAATAATAATAATAATAATGTTTTAATTTGTATACCGCCCTTCTCCCAAAGGACTCAGGGCGGTGAACAGGCAAGTAAAATACAAAACAGAAATATACACCATAATTAAAACAACCCTTAAAAAACTGATTCAAATATGTCAGAAATTTAAAATAACATTACACCCATACAAATTACAACAATTTAAAACCCACAATTAAAATTTAAAAATTTAAGAATCAGGCCAGTCCAGCCATATGAAATAAATAGGTTTTAAGTTCGCGGCGAAAGGTCCTAAGGTCAGGTAGTTGTCGAAGCCCGAGGGGAAGCTCGTTCCACAGGGTAGGAGCCCCCACAGAGAAGGCCCTCCCCCTGGGGGCCGCCAGTCGACATTGTTTGGCTGACGGCACCCTGAGGAGTCCCTCTCTGTGGGAACGCACCGGACGCTGGGAGATAGAGGCCGGCAGTAGGCGGTCCCGTAAGTAGCCCGGTCCTAAGCCATGGAGCGCTTTAAAGGTGGTAACCAATACCTTGAAGCGCACCCGGAAAACAACAGGTAGCCAGTGCAGTCTGCGCAGGATAGGTGTTATGTGGGAGCTCCGAACCGCTCCCTCAATAACCCGCGCAGCTGCGTTCTGGACTAGCTGAAGTCTCCGGGTGCTCTTCAAGGGGAGCCCCATGTAGAGAGCATTGCAGTAATCCAGATGAGAGGTAACGAGAGCATGAGTGACCGTGCATAGGGCATCCTGGTCCAGGAAGGGATGCAACTGGCGGATCAGGCGAACCTGATAAAAAGCTCTCCTGGAGACGGTCGCCAAATGATCTTCAAAGGACAACCGACCATCCAGGAGCACGCCCAAGTTGCATACCTTCTCCATCGGGGCCAACAACTCGCCCCCGATAGATAGCCGCATCTGCAGCTGGCTGTATCGAGGTGCCGGCATCCACAGCCACTCCGTCTTGGAGGGATTAAGTTTGAGCCTGTTCCTCCCCATCCAGACCCGTACGGCTTCCAAACACCGGGACAGCACTTCGACAGCTTTGCTGGGGTGGCCCGGGGTGGAAAAGTACAGCTGGGTATCATCAGCGTACAGTTGGTATCTCACCCCAAAGCCACTGATGATCTCACCCAGCGGCTTCATATAGATGTTGAACAGGAGGGGTGAGAGAATCGATCCCTGCGGCACCCCACACATGAGGCGCCTCGGAGTCGATCTTTTTCCCCCTGTCAACACCGTCTGCGTCCGATCAGAGAGGTAGGAGGAGAATCACCGATAAACGGTGCCTCCCACTCCCAACTCCTCCAACCGGCGCAGCAGGATACCATGGTCGATGGTATCAAAAGCCACTGAGAGGTCTAACAGGACCAGGGCAGAGGAATAACCCCTATCCCTGGCTCTCCAGAGATCATCCACCAGCGCGACCAAAGCTGTCTCCGTACTGTATCTGGGCCGAAAGCCGGACTGGAACGGGTCTAGATAGACAGCTTCATCCAGTACTGGGGTAGCTGACATGCCACCACACTCTCTACAACCTTCGCCGTAAAGCAAAGATTGGAGACTGGCCGGAAATTCCCTAAAACAGCTGGGTCCAGGGAAGGCTTCTTGAGGAGGGGTCTCACCACCGCCTCTTTCAAGGCAGCGGGAAAGACCCCCTCCCGCAAAGAAGCATTTGCAATCCCCCGGAGCCAGCCTCGTGTCACCTCCTGTGTAGCCAGTACTAACCAGGAGGGGCATGGATCCAGTAAACATGTGGTGGCATTCAGCCTACCCAGCAACCTGTCCATGTCCTCGGGAGTCACAGGGTCAAAATTATCCCAAACCACCTCAACAAGACGGGTCTCGGAACCCTTGTCTGGATCTACCCAATTTTGATCCAATCCGTCCCGAAGCTGAACAATTTTATCGTATAGATAACCGTTAAACTCCTCGGCACGCCCTTGTAGGGGGTCCTCCCACCCCTCCTGTTGAAGGAGAGAATGGGTCACCCGAAACAGGGCGGCTGGGCGGTTATCTGCCGACGCAATGAGGGAGGAAACGTAGGAACGTTTCACATCCCTCAGTGCCACTAGGTAGGTCCTGCTATAGGACCTAACTAGTGTCCGGTCAGCCTCAGAACGGCTGGATCTCCAGACACTCTCTAGGCGTCTTCTCCGGCGTTTCATCTCCCTCAGCTCCTCGGAGAACCAAGGAGCTGGTTGAGACCGATGCTGGGTCAGAGGCCGCAAAGGCACGACACGGTCCAAAGCTCTAGCCGCGGCCTGTTCCCAGGCCGCGACTAGCTCTTCAGTTGTGCCGTGGGCCAGATTCTCGGGAAGCAGCCCAAGCTCCGTCAGGAACCTCTCAGGGTCCATCAGGTGCCTGGGACGGAACCAACGCATTGGTTCCGTCTCCCTGCGGCGGTGGGTAACGGTCTGAAAGTCCAGACGAAGGAGAGAATGATCTGACCATGACAAAGGATCGATAACTAAATCTTTTAAAATCAGATCATTCAATCACTGGCCAGAGATAAAAACCAAGTCTAGGGTGCCTCCCCCAATGTGAGTAGGACCATCAATTAATTGAGTCAGGTCCATGGTTGTCATGGAAGCCATGAACTCCCAAGGTCGAGGATGCCGTGCCAGTTGATGGCAAGTTGAAATCCCCCATGACCAGCAGTCTAGGGGTTTCAACTGCCAACCCAGCTAGCAACTCCAACAGCTCGGGCAGGGCTGTTGTCACGCAGCAAGGAGCCAGGTACGTGATCAACAAGCCCACCTGAGTCCTACGACCCCACTTCACATAGAGGGTTTCACACCCAGCTATCTGAGGCACAGTGGTCTCCCTCAGTTCCAGACTCTCCCTAATAATAACCTCCACCCCGCCACCCCTACCTTGGGCCCTCGGCTGATGGAATGCTCGGAAACCTGGTGGGCACATCTCTACTAGGGGAACCCCCCCCCTTCAGTGCCCAACCAGGTTTCCGTAATGCCCATAATGTCCGTGGTCCCTTCCTGGATAAGATCTAAAATCAGGGGAGCTTTATTAACCACGGATCTTGCATTACATAACATCAGCCGAAGGCCCAAGTCCCGGGTATTCTGGCCACTCGGGGAACGAGAAAATTCTGGGGGGCCGGAGCACGCGTCGCTCTTAAATAGCGAGGGTGTGCCCCCAAAACCTGATATGCCCCCCCTTCCGCCATATCTGCCTCTCCCACATACCGTATTGATCGCAAAACCCTGGTGAGCTGGAACGAGACCCTCCCCTACCACCTTCGGACCTATTAAATTACCGCCGCGAACACTTGCTGGACTCGTCACCTCCCCCGATGGGTTTCCCGCCCTACCCACCCTCCCCCCCGACCCCCCCGACCCAAACCCGCCCATATCCACCCTCCCCTTAAAATTCCCATTAAAACTCCCCTTAAAAAAATGGTTAAAACAGTTAATTAAAAATCCCCTAAGTCTCCTATTTTTGGCATGCCACCTCTCAGGGTTCCAAAACCCGTCCTCAAGATGGGCCCTCGATAGTGTGGGGGGCCAAACCCACGAGAGAGGGGAATCTCGCAGGGCAAGAAGGTCAGCCACTGTGAATGTCCGCATAATAAGAGTCCGACAAGCAGGCCCATCCTGGACCAGTCAAGGTGGTAAATGACAACACCAGCAAATCCGGGTGAGCCACAGTGAGGAATAGTTCTTAGGCGGTAGATGAATAAAACCGCCATGATTCAGTCAGTTCACCAACCCCTCATATACAGTCCCGAGGGGTGGTTTAAGGAGGAAGGGGAGGCCATCACACCGCCAGGCCACGGGCACCCACTAGGTCAAGCCGCTCAACTGCCAAACCATCTGTCTCCCAAAGTCCGGGGGGGAAACAAAGGTCTTAAAAGGTCTTAAAAAGGTCCCCCCCACAGGTGGCCCACAGACGTCCTCTGGATGATAAAGATGATAAAGAGGGGGGCGTCCACTAGGCCCGTGGACAGCCTTCAGGATGACACGAAGAAGGCGTCCATCGGGCCTATTTGCGACCTCTAAGCCAGGCCGTCCAACCGGCCAAGGCCACTAGGCCGCTGGAATAGGCCGCTGGAATAGGCCACTCGCCTGCTGGGCCTGCTGGGCCATGCCACCGGCTCCGACCACCAAGCCAGTTCGCCGGGCCCAGCTGCCCACCGTCAGGCCAGGCCATCGCCAGACCAGTTAGGCCAGGCCGCCGCCGCCGCCGATGATACTGCCGCTGGGGGGAGAGAGCTCCAAGGCTCCTCCCGAAGCAATGCCGAGCAAGGCCGCCGCCACCACCGCCACTGAACGCCCGGCCGCTGACAGAAAAGGCCAGGCCAGGCCAGGCCGCCACTACCGCCGGTGATACTGTCGCTAAGGGGAGAGAGCTCCAGGGCTTCTCCCGAAGCTACGCGAAGCCCGGCTGCCGCCACCACTGCCGGAGAATCCGAAGAAGCCCGACCGCCGCCGCCGCCGCTGGAAAAGGCCGGGCCATCGCCGCCGGGGGGGAGAGCGCTCCGGGGCTCCTCCTGAAGCAACCCAGAGCCGCCCAGCCTCAATCCAGCCATCCTCCGACTGGCAACACTGCCCTCTACCCGGGCGGGGGGTCCAAGCTCTAAAAAAGACCCCCCCCAGTCCGGTCAGGTCCAAAAGAGGCCCGTCGCTGCATCTCTGTTCAGCGGCGCGGCGCCATCTTGGACATGCGCACTTCATAGTAGAAAATGCTATTTCTAAAAAACTCAGAATACATTATTTGAAAATAGGGAGACTGCTTTCATACCTTTTCTTCAAGAGGAGAAATATTCTCCTCACCCTATCAAGGAGAAAAGCATACCAAGTTAGAGGTATATGTAGTGTTATATGTACTCAGAAAAGATATTGAACTTGGATTAGAGACAGTCTGAGTGACTATGCAGTGGATACCATTTAATTAACAAATCCATTGACATTTTTTCTTTATCTTCTCTATTTTAGATATTGCTTTGTTTATTTTTATTGGTTGCTTTGTGTGTTTGCTCAGTTTGTCACTACTGTTCTGTCTAGAATCTAAAGGGAAGAAACTCCCAGTAATGCTAAGCCAGTGCTACTTTGCTTTTGCCCCCAAAGCAAAGCAACCCAGAAAGCAGAGCATTGCAACCCAGCTGACATACAGTTAATGTAGATCAGCTGTAGATCTTGGCAGCCCTACAAAGTAGCTCTCAAGAGTTCAATGTAAATGAATCTTGAGCACTTTGGGTTTGTACCCTGGGTTAATTTGACCTTGGCTGCAGATTGCCCTGGAAACGTATTGTTAGGTCGTGGAAGATACAGGTCATCATTTTTTCTGACTTTGCAAATGAATGTTTTGCAAGCAAAGTTTTGATAAAAGCTATATAATGCACAAGGCATGCCAGCGCATACTTTAGTGCTATTTTCTCTTTTGTCATTTATCTGCCTGAAGGAAGCTTATTTTAGGAGAAAGAAAAGAAGAGAATGTTTGTTGACAGAAAGAAAATTTACAGAAAGTAGGCCAATTCTATATTTCTTCCCATTGATCCTTCCAGTTCCTTAGTAGAATTTCACACAAGCAGGGCTGTAAAACCTGCCACTGGGCTTGTGTAAATAATCATCAGCGGAAAGTACCACCAGTCAGTCTGTACATATCGACATGCAGAATATTTCATATGGATGCCCTGTATTAAAAAGAAGGCCTATGAATTCAATCAAAAAAAAAAAAAAAAAGGAAGAGCTAAAGGGGAAGCCAGAAGTGAGAAATCTAGAGAACAGTTTGTATAGAGAGGAGTAGGTAACCTTAAATTGTATTGCCGAAGCAATACATACAAAAGAAGACAGGAGTTCAGTAAAGGATAATATTTGTATAAAGAAATTTAATCCCACTTTAAATTAATCAAGCAGAAAACAATGGAAAAGCCATTGAGAGTCACTGTCAGTCAGAATAATAGAATATTGAAGTCTGCCAGTCAGAATATTGTCAGACACTAGACAATATTAGATGGATAACTGATCAGAAAGCTATCCAGCAGGTTTCTGCCCAACTGCAACTGGAGAACTAAGAGCTACAACCAGGGTTTAGGTAGTAACATATACATTTCCAGAAAATGGGGTAATTTGTCACCAGAAAGAGATAATTGCAACACTGAAACTAGAGTAGACCCATATATAATGGAAAGCTACCTTGATTAGGAGGAAAGAGCAAGTTATTAGGTTTCCTCAGTTGACCTTATTAGTTTTGAAGAGAGGAACTTAAAAAAAAAACTCCTGGCAGAAGACCTGACATTTTACAACTAAACTATAATTATAGGTGTGTGTATATACACACACACACACACACACTTTCATGGAGAAAATCTATCTAGGTGGTTACTAAACGGCAACACCATCTTAATGGTACATAATCATCAATAAATTAATTCCCAAGGTGTTGCCAATTGTACAAGTTAAAATTAGGAAAATCAATGCATAAATTAAGGCTCTCAAATGAGATTTTCCTCTCTTTTTTGGGGGTGGGGGAGTAGGAGAGTAACTTGCATGAGGTGGAAGAAAGTGTTCTGCATTCAGTCAGTCAAATGTAGGGCAAATGAGCAGGCCCTGGGGCCTCTTTTTGATTGCCATTCATCTACATATCTGGCTAGCATATTATGCTTGATATTTTAGAAAGGATTCTTATACATTTTTTTCTCACGAAATCTGAGCCTTAATTGGAGTGTAGGGTTAGCCCAGGACATTTTGCATAGGTAATACTGTAAAAGATGGTGTACGTCTTTCCACTACGTATGTGGGGCATATCTGATTAATAGCTGTAACTTATTTTGACATTGGCAATGAAACAACATAGTTTGTTGATCCTCCAGGGAGGCCATCTGGAATACACACTTGTATACTTTGCCATTATCCCCATTCCCTTACACCTACCATCTGAGCCAGTTGCCTTGCTCTGCCTAATGGTAGAACTAGTCTACCAGCATGGACAGTATATTGTACATTGGAATGATCTAAAGTAGGAGTGTCCAACTATGGCAACTTTAAGAATTGTGGATGTCAACTCCCAGAATTCCCAAGCCAGCCATGCTAGTTGGGGAATTCTGGGAGTAGACATCCACAAGTCTTAAAGATGTCAAAGTTGTTGCCTACGAGCAATCCCTATTGTGCTTTTATTTTTCAGTGTGTGGAAAATTCCTGGGGTCATGAGTAGACCTAAGTGAGTTCAGTAAACATAATAATTGCAAACAATTCTCTGAGATCAGTCCAGTCTCACTGCATGCAAGGGAAGAGGTAATTAATGAAATTTTATACTATAGGTTTCTAAACTATACCTCTGCTACCTTTTATTTCTGATCTTCCTGGATTTTGTGGCTTGTGAACTGATATACTTTCCTAATTGGAGTATCATGAGGTTATTTTCAGAAGCTTTGCTGAACTCCCACATTTCTTTAAGGAAGTTATCTAATCAAAAATTGAGATTCCTCTGACAAAGCTTGTTCTTGGCAAAAGCATGCTGGTTTCTAAAATCATTTCATTATATTCAACTTTCTTATAGGTAATATAGAAATTTCTAAGACAATAAAGGCTGATAGTTCTGTAGTTATCCCGGTCCCTTTTTTTCTTTGTTTTTTTAAGATAGTACAAATTTGTCTGCCTCCAGTCTCCTCTCCTCTCCTCTCCTCTCTCATTCTCTCTTTTTGAATCAGTGTTGACTAGTCTCTGCAGCTTTCTCGGCAAGATTTTCGGGAAGTAGTTTGCCATTGCCCCCTTCTTAGGGCTGAGAGAGTGACAGGTTGAAGGACACCCAGCTGGCTTTGTGCTGAAGCTGGAATTAGAATTCAGAACCTCTTGGTTTCTAGCCTAATGCCTTAATCACTACACTAAACCATTTTTCTCTCTCTCTCTCTCTCCCTCCTCTCTCCCTTTCAACAGGACAGAATTTCTTATTTTGTGCTGGTATACTTTCCTTAGCATAAAAATGGGTTTCAACGTATTTATTTAATTTTAAAATATATTTACAAAATTTCAACAGCAAACATTAAAATGCAAACAAACATAAAAGGAAAAAAGGGAGGGGGGTAACAGGACAAATTAAAAAGTGTCAAGAAAATGATACATCAAACAAATGTATGACAAAGATGCCTCTGGCTTTTTCAAGTAAAGATAATAATAGAACAACTTCTTTGTAAGTTTAAAATGAATAACACCATACCAATATTTAAATTATCTTAAAATACTAATAAACACCACTCTCCCCCTCCGTCTCCTTTTCTCTCTCTCTCTCTCCCTTCAATCTTGGTGTGGTGGTTAGGGTCTGGTAAAAAAGAGAACAAATGAACAAATGAACAGACACAATGGCATACCCACAAAAATATGTTTATAATTCACCAGAGTTACTCAGTGGTAATGAACAAAGGTTCAGCCAGATCATTTAGCAAGTTCTTTCAGGATCTTAGATTGCAATCCATCTGGTCCTGAAGATTTAAACCCATTCAAGGTCAGTTCATATGTCCTCATTATGTTTCTAGCAAGCTCAAGCTGGATTCAACATTATCTGAGGAATCCATGCATAGCCTCTTGTCAGAGAAGCCTGAGATGAAATAGTTTTGCCTTTTGTTGCTGCTATCTCTTAATCTTTTGCCTTCTTTATTGAGCACATGATATACTGTTTGTTTTCTCTTTCGTATTTTGAATGTATCAAAAGAAACTGCCTTTCCTTTGTTCTTAGCACCCTTCATTAACTTTTACTCTTTCTGTGTTCCACATTTTTTATAGCAGTTTTACAGTTCTGGGTTATCCGATCTATCCTTTTTCCTGCTTAATAATTGCCTCTCTTTTCACCTCTGCTCTGTGTCCTTTTAGATTTTCAGATTTTTGTTAGATTTTCAATTTTGCCAGAAATGTGTAAGTTAAGGGCCTTTGCTGATGAGTTGGTTTTGATTTTTGGAACATCCTTTGAAGGGAATTGAAATATTAATAGGCAAATTAAAAGAATTTAATGCATTAGAAGTAATTTCAAGATTACTAAATGGTAGATTAAGTTGTTAACAAAAATATGAAAATAAAAGATTAAATAGAATTAATGAACAAAATGGGTTTTGGGAAGAAGGTAAAATATCTGGGCCTCATTATGACAAATATGACCTATATGTTATTTCAAAATAATTAAGGCATAGAATGAAGTTTTTTTTTTTAAAAAACCCAATGTTAAGATAGGAAAAATTACAATTGTCTTTGTAATTTCTGTGATAAAAATGAATGTTTTTCCTAAAATAGTATTTTGTTTCAGCAATACCTGTTTTGACAACTGATGCACTATTTATACAGTGGCAGAAGGATATATCTGAATTTGTGTGGCAGTAAAAATATACAAGAGTTAAATAAAAAGTGTTACAAGATGTGGGTGTGAGTTTATGTTTTGCAGATATTCTCTAAGTAAACTAGGAAACAAAAATATTGTTACTTCTAAAACAAGGGTCCCCCAATCCCCAGTCTGGGGCCCATTGGGAACTGGGCCATGCAAGAGTTGGGCAAGCATGAGAATGTGTGAATCTGCATGTGTGCAAGCAGCGTGCATAAAACCATCCCCTCTCCTCCAGTCCATAGAGCTGGAAATTGGGGACTACTGTGCTAAAGTATACTATATAGTATAACTTAGTGTTTTTCAAACTTGGCAACTTTAAGGTGTATGGACTTTAACGCCCAATACTGACTTAGGAATACTGGGAGTTAAGGTCCACACACCTTAAAGTTGCCAAGTTTGAAAAACACTGCAGTAACTAATATTAGTCAATATAAATATATATTGACTAATATATTGACTAATATATTGACTAATATAACTAATATAACTATGTAGAGGACATAGTGGACAGAAGCTAAATAAAACCTTTACCCTTAGTAGCTACAACTGGGACTGACGTAAAAGAGGGGGCTCATGACTTGATATTGAGGCTCCATAGAAATGTTTTAGTATTGTGGACTCATTGACACCATCATGATCCTTGGATAGTATCTCTATGTACTGGACTGAGACAATAGAAAGGGATATATTCAAGGGAGATGGAGATACAGTATGCTTTCATCTAAATTGTTCACTGTTCATAAACTCTGGCATTAATTCGTTAAGTACCGTATACTGCATATCTTCAATTCTCTCATTTTTTTGGAAATAAAGTCATTAGTTAGATTATTCAGACAAAACATTATAAAATTTAGCTGAACTTTCTTTCCATGTACCCTATTCACTTTTATGGCTATTTGTAGCCCCTTGTTATTAAACTGACCTGCAGAAAATAGTTTACCTGCAGGATTTAAATCCACACAGTATTTATTGGCAACTAAATTCATATTCTTTAATACTCATATTTAAGTTGTGATTATTATTATTTGTATGCCAGATTTTATCCAGAGGTGGGTAACAGTAAACAATAAAACAACACAGGAGATGATAAAAAAAATACTCTGTTTATTAGCCAATTTCAGGTTTCCAGATCTTCTCTGGAAGGATGCTTGCTCCTTTTCTAAAACCAGAAAGAATAGGGACTGGTTTCAATTTGCAAGGGAACGCACTCTACATATTGAGAGCAAAAGGCCCTTCCCCACATGCCTAACAGACATACTTCAGAAAGAAGTTGTACGTCCTCTGGTCCAGATACTTCATATGTGAAGTAGGAGGGTCCCTGAGATAGTTCCACCCCAAACATTAATAGCTTTAAAAGTCAGAACCACAAGTTCCTGTTGGTGGCCCATCCTACTTTTCCACCAAATGCTGCTTTTTGCATTTATTACCTTGGAATCCTTTTGCCAAAGTTGTTTTCAGCAAACATGACAGAGCACATAGGAGTATTTGATTCCAAAAGTCATTTAAGGCAACTGCTGAATGGCTGATAAACTTGCTTTGCTCCTTGTATATTTTGTTGGTTCTTGTCTTGATGCTATTCATGCATTTATTGGTTTAGCTAGGCAATTTTTTTGCATATGTTTATAGTAATCTGAATTGATATTTAAAGTCATCCCATGAACATCCCATATTTTTAACAAAATACCTAGCACATACATTTCTCATGTAAATGAGGAGGAAAATGAGACAGACTGTAAATTTTTCTATTGTTAAAATGTAGGTATAGCTGAAAACTTTTCTATTCTACAGAGCAGCATTTTCATGCATCTGTATCATGCACCAAGCTTTTGGTAATTTATCCTAGTGTTTCATAATGACTTTTCATTTACAGGAAGTTAAAACTTGGCTTGCTTCAAGCTTGAACTTGGCAGAGCAGATCTCAACTTGGAAGCAACTCACCATTTGCACAAAACTGCAAGGCAATCAGCTTGGCTAAGACGTAGAGATTACTTAAGAATATGTTCTGTTGCTGTGTGCCAATTAAAAGACAAATCTAAATGTACGCTTATATAAATCTTTCATTCCAAAGTCCTTTGTGTAAAATGGTGTTTAAAATGCTGCACAGTAGAACATTAATGGTCTGTTTTGCTGGGCATAGCAACTCTACAAAGAAGAGGAATATTTCAGTATGAAAAATTCTCTATGAATTTTTTATTGGATTTTTTTTGGGGGGGTCATTGACTATGTTATGCCATATGGAAGATTTTACAAAGAAGTAAAGCTGTGTATATGAACATACAAAGTAATCAGCTGCTTGACTATCGTTTACAGATCGAAGCTGTGCCATAGGCTGGTTTATATAGAGGCTTTGAACTAAATCTGGTCAGATAACTCAGCAAGCTCACCTTTTCTGATTAGCAGAAGCAGTGATTCTTTTGATGATTTAGGCAGTCTTTGATTCCAAGCCGCCTTCCCTATTTCTAAGTTATTTATCCAGGTAAATTATAAATAGCCATCTTTGAAAAGTGAGAGGTTAGACTGAGGCATTGTCAGTAATGATGCAACCATGAGCATGCCTGCTATCCATTGATCTGTACAAGAGTAAAGCTTCCTGAGTTTTCAGCTTGGCACCTGATGGTTTTCCAGAAATATATGTTTTCTTAGCAACACAGCATGTGATTGGCCACTGCCTTTTCTTGCAATATTTTTCTGATTGCTCAGCTTAGCCTATAGTCAGCCTAGTATCCCTTGGATGTCACCCACCCCACCAGGATGAATCCCTCCTAGCTTCTCTTAGTTTCCAGATTCTGCCATCTACAAATATCAGAAATGCTGCACAGTAGAACATTAATGGTCTGTTTTGCTGGGCATAGCAAAGTAGAAATTGGATTTCCAACTGGAAAGGGGATTTTTGCTTGGAGTAAAACAATCATACAACATTGTCAGCATTCAAAGTTCTCATGCTGACTTTTG
Source organism: Ahaetulla prasina (assembly GCF_028640845.1). Lineage (NCBI taxonomy): Eukaryota > Metazoa > Chordata > Lepidosauria > Squamata > Colubridae > Ahaetulla > Ahaetulla prasina. Next base: position 272,983,082 of record NC_080540.1, on the reverse strand, counting down.
AAAGTGCTTTAGTGAATGGACAAAATGTAGATAAAAGTTAGTAGAGGTGAAAAATTTCACTCCCCATTCATATTTTCCCCTAAGAAAAATATGGGACTCCTTTAAAGCATTCATATTGCTTCGAGGCCCACACCACACATGATATCTGAATATATCATATTTTTTAAATTTAAGAGAAGTCCTGCCTTATCACTTGGCCACCAGCAGCCTTGCTGCCCTTTTTGACATCCCCTTGTCTACTCCTCCTAATCCTTCCTGGTGGTCTCCCATCCTATCGCTGAGGATGCTTTGGTTATAAAGCTGGGTCTCCTCGCGTGGAGGGGGAGTGGACCTCCCTCTGAATCACACACTTTGCCCTCCCGCACATACTCTGAGCATCTGGCCAAGGTGAGTGAAAACAGCAGCAGCAGCTTCAGTGAGGAGGTAAGAGCATCTGTGCACTTGCCCTCTGCTGCCTAGGGCTCTGTGCAACCTGCACTGCCGTTCAGGAGTCCTCTGCGTGGCCTGAGAGGGACGGTGAGACTCCTCTGGAGGACAAGGGTCCTGGTGTTGGACCACTCTTCCTCGTGTTGCCTTCCTCACTGGAGACAATGGATCCCCCCCCAGCACTGCCCGAGCCACCAGGTGTTGCCCTGACATGAGTGATGTTGAGCTGGCCATACCCACCCCAGCCAGGCCCACCCTGGCCATGCCCACCCACCCTAGCCCCCCATGGTCAAACACAACCCTGATGTGGCCCTCAATGAAATCAAGTTTGACACCTTTGTTCTAAAGAGGGGGGCCACCACAAAGAAGGCCTGTTAGTCGATACCCCGAGAACCTTTCAGGAACCTCAAGAGGCTTTTACTAGATAAGTGGCCTGAACCAGCCAATGCAGTTCTGCAGTCCATTGCTTGAGACATATCTCTGTTGCACTTTATAAAGTTTTAAAGGTCATAACAATCACTTTGAATTAACTCCAGAAGCCTACTGGCAACCAACAAACTGATGTTAAAATTGATATTATTCTACACTGGTGGAATTGTCCTGCCAACAATCAGGCTAATGCAATTTTCTCCTGTGATTATACGTTCCATTACATTCCTTTACAACTCTTGTTTCTGTACCAATAATACTAATAAGCATAGAAGTGGCACCAATGGTGGGTTGCCCCTGGTGCAGACCAGTTTGCAAGAACTGGTTGTAAAACTGGCGGGAGGCTCCGCCCACTGACTCAGACATCATCAGGAAGCTTCTGCGCATGCGCACATGGCCCCATTGTGAACCAGTAGTAAAGGTAAGTAGAACCTACCCCTGAGTGGCATGCTAGGAAGGGGATGCAGAAAAGGAGCTGGATCGTAAGATGGGAGTCAGGTTCATTGATGAGCAGGGATTGAAAAGAGAATATGGCAAGGAATGAGTGGAGAGCTGAAAGAACAAGAGGTTGTATATATGCTAATCCTAAACTAAGGAGAGCAACCATTCACTGTAGTTAAGGCATCTTTTTATTCTCCTTTTCTAGCTGAAATTATTGGCAGTGAAGGAGGATATGAAAATTATGGTTTCATTGTCTTGGATGTGTTCAATAGTACAAAGGTAAATGTGATCCTCAGTATGGTGAAACACACACTCTCTCATATTTAAGGAATTTGTATAATTATTATACAAATTACATTTTTATACAAATGAAAAACTATACAAAAGAGATGGATTGCATCCATCAAAGAAAGGGACCGAGTTACTTAGCAATAAATTCATAGATTTTCTGGATAAACATTTAAACTGAACAGTTGGGACAGAGAATTAATTGATACAGAACATTTCTGTCCCTAGCAATCCAAAATTAATAGGGTTATCAGCAGTGATGGGATTCAGCCAGTTCGCACCACTTCAGGAGAACCGGTTGTTAACTTTCTGAGCAGTTTGGCAAACTGATTGTTTGAAGAAATCATTAGGGCAGAGAACCAGTTGCTAAATTACTTGAATCCCACCACTGGTTATCAGTGCATGTAACATAGATGTCTGTGTGGATAAGATTATCAGCCCTGCTATCAAGCAAAACCAAGCATTTAATAGTGAGTGCCATACCACGTGCACTAATCAAACAGGTGACAAGAAAGTAGGGGCAGTCATGCATAACACAGGTTATGTAGATAGTAAACACAAGGTCAATCAAAATGGACTCAAATGTCTATACACCAATGCACAGAGTATGAGGAATAAACAGGGTGAATTAGAAATTCAAGTAAATGAGGGCAGATATGATATTGTTCCCATTACGGAAACTTGGTGGGATGAAACTGACAAATGGAACATACAGCTAGAGGGTTATAAATTATTTAAAAGAAATAGACTAAATAAAAAAGGAGGTGGAGTTGCACTATATATAAGAAATAACTACATCTCTACAGAAATAGAGCACAACAATGACGAAAATTATCTTGAATGCATTTGGGTCAATATTAAAGGGAGGGAAAATGATATTGCCATAGGCATATACTATAGGCCACCCAACCAAACAGAGGAAGTAGATGAAGTTTTTGCTAGTCAGTTAACTAAGGTATGTAGGAAGCACATTACAGTAGCAATGGGGGATTTTAACTACCCTGACATCAACTGGGAGACAAACTCTGCACCAAGTGGAAAATCCAACAGGTTCCTAACAAACCTAGCAGACAACTTTATTTCCCAAAAAGCAGAGAAAGGAACAAGGGGATCAGCCATACTGGACTTAATTCTCACTAACAGAGATGAAATGATAGAAGGTGTTGAAGCTATAGGAATCTTGGGGGCAAGTGATCACGCAATATTAGAATTCAACATTATGCAAACACAAGTAGTAGAACAAAGTCAAACTAGAGTCTTGGACTTCAAGAGAGCTAATTTCAGTAAACTTAGGCAGAGCTTGAGAAGGATTCCATGGATGAGAATCCTCAAGGGAAAACAACTTAAGAAGCTTGGGAAATTTTGAAAAGTGAGATAATAAAAGCCCAGTCTAGTACAATACCAATGAAGAAGAAAAATAATAGATCTCAAAAGAAACCAGCATGGATGCATAAAGAACTATCTGACAAATTGAAAGACAAAAAGGACAAATATAAAAAGTGGAAAGAGGGGCAAATAACTAAGGCAGAATATCAGCAAATAGCCCGAGCCTGTAAAGATGAAGTGAGGAAAGCTAAGGCTCACAATGAACAAAGGCTAGCGACAAAAGTAAAAAATAACAAAAAAAGCTTCTTCCAACATGTTAAAAACAAGAAAAAAGTCAAGGAAACAATTGGCCCATTGCTGGGAGAAAGTGGCAAGAAGGTGACAAGCAACAGGGAGAAAGCAGATCTACTTAACTCATTTTTTGCATCTGTCTTTACACAAAAGGAAAAAACAATCCAACCTATCAAAAACAGCACCACAAAAAACAGATTAGGAACACAAGTTAAAATAGGGGAAAAAATGGTAAGTGAACATCTGTCTACCCTAGATGAGTTCAAATCACCAGGACCGGATGGATTACACCCCAGGGTTCTGAAGGAACTGGCAGACAAAATCTCAGAACCACTGAACTATATCTTTCAAAGATCCTGGAGCACAGGGGAGCTGCCAGAGGACTGGAAAAGAGCTGATGTAGTTCCCATCTTTAAAAAAGGGGGGGGGAAACAGATCCAGGAAACTACAGACCTATCAGCCTAACCTCAATACCAGGGAAGATTCTGGAAAAGATAATCAAGCAACGAATCACCGAACACCTAGAGGCAAACAAAATAATAACCAAAAGCCAACATGGGTTTGTCAAAAACAGATCATGCCAGACTAATCTTATTGCATTCTTTGACAAAGTGACAAAATTAGTGGACCAGAGGAATGCTGTCAATATAATTTACTTGGACTTCAGTAAAGCATTTGATAAAGTAGACCATAACCTACTACTAGATAAAGTAGAAAAATGTGGGTTAGACAGCACCACCACCAGATGCTGACCAACCGCACTCAACATGTAGTCCTCAATGGAACTACATCCACATGGAGGAAAGTATGCAGTGGAGTACCCCAAGTCTCTGTTTTAGGCCCAGTACTCTTCAACATCTTCATCAATAACTTGGACGAGGGGATAGATGGGGAACTCATCAAATTTGCAGATGACACCAAGCTGGCAGGAATAGCCAACACTCCAGAAGATAGGCTCAAGATACAGAAAAATCTTGACAGACTTGAACATTGGGCACTATCTAACAAAATGAAATTCAACAGTGAAAAAAGTAAGGTTCTACATTTAGGCCAAAAAAAACAAAATGCACAGGTACCGGATATGTGGTACTTTGCTCAATAGTAGTAACTGTGAGAGGGATCTTGGAGTCCTAGTGGACAACCATTTAGATACGAGCCAGCAGTGTGCAGCAGCTGCCAAAAAAGCCAACACAGTTCTGGGCTGCATAAACAGAGGGATAGAATCAAGATCACGTGAAGTGTTAATACCACTTTATAATGCCTTGGTAAGGCCACACTTGGAATATTGCATTCAGTTTTGGTTGCCAAGATGTAAAAAGGATGTTGAGACTCTAGAAAGAGTGTAGAGAAGAGCAACAAAGATGATTAGGGGACTGGAATATGAAACATATGAAGAACGGTTGCAGGAACTGGGTATGCCTAGTTTAATGAAAAGAAGGACTAGGGGAGACATGATAGCAGTGTTCCAATATCTCAGGGGTTACCACAAAGAAGAGGGAGTCAAACTATTCTCCAAAGCATCTGAGGGTAGAACAAGAAGCAATGGGTGGAAACTAATCAAGGAGAGAAGCAACCCAGAACTAAGGAGAAATTTCCTGACAGTTAGAACAATTAATTAGTGGAACAACTTGCCTGCAGAAGTTGGAAATGCTCCAGCACTGGAAATTTTTAAGAAAATGTTGGATAGCCATTTGTTTGAAATGGTGTAGAATTTCCTGCCTGAGCAGAGGGTTGGACTAGAAGACCTCCAAGGTCCCTACCAACTCTGATATTATTATTATTATTATTATTGTTATTGTTATTGTTATTGTTGTTATTGTTATTATTGTTATTATTGTTATTATTGTTATTATTGTTATTATTATTAAATAAATAAAGGGCAAGTAGTGTCAACTATATTTCCCATGAGTTTCTTGAACATACTTCCTCTGTAAATGGAAAAAAATAATTTCTTCTCTGCTTTTAGAAAAACTCTCTTACCCTCTTCTGTCTTTGTAGGCACTGATGAACTAAACTCTTTAAAGATTCTGAGGCAGGGTTGTCCAAACTTGGCAACTTTAAGACTTGCAGACTTCAACTCCCAGAATTCCTCCGCCAGCTTTGCTGGCGGATGAATTCTGAGAGTTGAAGTCCGCAAGTTTAAAGTTGCCAAGTTTGGACAACCCTGCTCTAAGGCTTGCTATTCTGTTGTGAAAATATTTCTTCATCAGTGGTGCCTTTCATTTCATTGGCCAGACACCTGCCATAAAATTTGATATAGACCAGGTTATGTGAGAGACAAGTCTGTTCCTTTTATTTGTGTAGCAAGAACACAGATGTATTACATCAAAGTCAGTTCCCTTATAAAAGTGCTCTCTAAAAATAGCTTGCATCCAAAGTTCTGTGTTGCTGCATTTATGCATGCATAATCTGGTTGTGTTTAACACTCTTCCTCTGAGAAATTCTAAAATACAGCTTATAGGAACTGGTTCTTTGATGCTAAGGACTACTAGACATAGACAGGGTGACCAGTGCTTAAGCTTCTCTGCATTGGAAGGAAAATATGGTTAGGAAGGACTTTATGGTACATGGCCAAAATGCTTTCTCTCATACTCTCTCAATGGATAGCTGACCCTTGAACTTGCTTATTTTTTTTGCCTCCATTTAAAAATCCATCCATCCATCTGTCTTTTGCATTGAAAATATTAAATTACATATGTCATTATCATAATATGTTAACCACCAAAATAGCAAGATGGTATATAAAGGTAGTAAATCCAAGCAGCATAACTATGAGTTGGAAGTGTGTAATCATGACTGACTATTTCAGTGGTAGAATCCATAAAAACCTGACTTTTCTCTCAGGTGTTAGGACTGGGTTCTTAGTGGAGGGCTTTATTTTAAGAGAATGATTTAAGTAATAAAATTATGATTAAAAAACAAGCCTCTTTCCCAGGAAACAACTTTTTTCTACCAATCCAGTTGTATATTTTATATTTTCCTTCCATGAAAAAATAGGATTCTGCTTCTCTAATGAATAAGTCATTGTATTACATTACAATCTTTCTGTATTCCCTCCAGTGGTGGCTTGCCCCCGGTTCACACCTGTTCTAAAGAACACCATCAAAAGTGATTGCGCATGCGCATGCACAATCCGAACCGGTAGTAAAGGTAAATAGAACCCACCCCTGATTCCCTCCCACAATTGTATCCTGCAATTAAAAACCCTGTCAGGTTAGTTGGCCTTGGCTGAAAGATAATGACACAATTTCTTTGACTTGCGGGGGGGGATGGTGGGTTATCCAGGGTCTCCCTGGCTGTAACCCAACATCCCAAGCACAATACCCTATATAGAAGAAGGCATGAGAAACTGTAACAGAATATGTTGTGTTTATGTTACACTAAGCATTTCTCATCCTAAGGAGAAATTTTGCCTATGCAATATGTAATTTCATATATTATGGGTTTACATTCCATTAAATTATCTTCAGAAGATAATCGATATCAACAAGCTCTATATTCCTGAACTTCAAGTGAAAAAACAAATTTATACCAGTGATGGAAAATTTGTCACTTTCTATAAAGGAGAAATTTTTCAACCACTTCCAGTATGACTGGATTCATAATTTATACTTCTCTATAACTAATGAGATGTTGGTTTACAGATACCCTAGAATTATAACCATACAGTTCAGTAGTCAGAAGAAGCTGGCATGCATTTTATTTTGGGAGCAAAAAAATCTCAAACGGGGAAAAAAATCCCCAACATGTCATTGCATGTCACATTTATTATGATATAGACTTCACTAAAGCATAATAAAGTACACTTCAAGACATGGGAGGTGCATTTGCTTGTAGATGAAAAAGAATATTTGATGGTGAGATGAAAATGAAATATAGTTTCATGGAAATTAGCTTACCTAAAGTATTTCTCAAAGTGTGGCCTGATGATCCCTGGGTTCCCCAAGACCTTTTCACAGGTCTGTGAAAGCAAAATTGTTTGCCAACTTACTGTAACACTTGATGCATTGAAGGATTTTTTTTAACAATGGACCCAGAAATTAATCTTAAGAGTGTCTATCTCGATAGATAGATGTGTTGAAAAGATGTTACAGAAGAGGAATAGGTTTTACTGGACAAGATTGAAAGTGATCTGACAGTGAATTTAAAAATGACAGGCTACAAAAATGATGTGGAAAAAAAATCCTATAGTGGACATACAAACAAACAAACAAACCCCATCTGATGTTTTTATAATTAAAATAATGGACCAAGAGACTGACCTAGATAATTTTCTTACATGGTATTTGCAAAAGATTCTTGTTAAAGTTTAGAAAAAATTTGTGAGAGGAGATAAATGAAAGGAAAGTTCTGAGACATTGTTTGAAGGGACTAAAGATCAAGATTGTTAAAAAGCAAAGGAAGGAATATAAAGTTGATTTATTTGATCAAGGCTAAAATAGATACACTGTTGTCTCTGGTAATCCTTAAAGGACTTTTTCTGTTCAGGACTGGAATGAAGAAGTTTTAAGAGGTGGGATACAGGAAGAAGAGATTGTTTGCTGCATTTTAAGAGAAGGTGATAAGTTGTGAAAATTGTTTATGATGAAGGGGATAGTCATTTTTATATATTTTCTTTTTCCTTTACTATATTATTTTTTCTTTTTTTCTTTTTATTTTCTCTACCTTCAATTTTTTATTTTTACTTACATACACAGAGTTTGTATTAGTTTTGTATTATAGTAATTGTAATTTTTAGTAACATTTCTATCCAAAAAGGGACATCTAATCTAGATTTATAGCATGATTCCATATTCATATTCCATAATCCATATTCATGGCTTTCTAGTTTCTTTCAAGGAAAAAGTCATCATCCCTTCGAAGAGTAGGTATCAACAATAACAGGAATGTTTCTAAGTAAAATAGTATTTGTAGCAGGGAAAACCAATTACTAGACTGCAAATTGATCTATTTAAGCATTACAATTATTTTTCTTTATTTCTGATGTGACCTTGTTTTGACTTCCTATGACTATGTGTGGATATATGTATGTGTGCCCATGTAGTTCATCTAGGGAGATACAGCCACAGTAGATGAAGTAATGATAGAAAGTGCATTAACCTTCATCATACAAGTGTGTAAGGCTGTGATTTTCTGGGATTTTCAAAGGCTTTAAGGTGGGCTAGGAAATTGAACATGTTTGTACACATGCCAAGGAAGTTAATGGACTCATGTTAGCATGCCCATTATTTTTTGTTTCAAAATGGTGATAAACCTTATGATTTGTTTCAGTGAAAAAACATGTTCAAGGACAGCACAATGTGGTGTTTGTCCACCTTTGAGGATTATGCTTGTTATATCTGATGGACTGGACTTGAGATGTAAGAAGGGTAAGAAATACCATTTAGTTCAAGACGTGGGTTTTTCAAGAAGACCACTTCACAATGGCATGACAACCACTCTCTCCCAAGCCCTGTGAATAGTGCTTCCTCTCAAAGAGCCCCTGTTGGAAGCACTTTCTGTACCTTCACGTGATGGCTCAGCTTTGCCCAGTTTTTAATAAGAGGAGTGAAATGCCTGCAGGATTCCACCTATTAGTATTCCATTCTATTTTACTTTGAGGCAATCACCTTCTGAGTGTAAGGCCATGGGAATTATACACAGGCACATCTTCTGAGAGGATCAGGCACACACGAGATCCCTTGCATGCCAACTTCCCTCAGGCCCTTTCCATCTGCTCTCCAATGTTGCTGATGGGAACGCAGATTTGCATAACTGTTCTGGATGGGAACAGATGAATCTTGAAACAGCTCAGGAGATTTGCACTCCAAATGCTATAGGCTGGCACAAAATTGTTGCATGTTTCCAGTCCCTGGTGGATTTCATTTGTTGTTGTCAGTTCATCTAATTTCTAGCCCGTTCCTTTTAAAGTGTAACTTTATTTATATTCACTGCGGAGAGCAAAACAATTCAATCTCTTGGATCAAAGAACCAAATTGCTAATGCCCGGGGGGAAGGGAGGGATTGATATAATCCAGAGAGAGAGAGAGAGAGAGAAAGAAAGAAAGCACCAGTGTGGTATACCGCTTAGGGGGTTTGACTAGGAACAGAATGACCCAAATTCTAGTCCTTCCTTAGGCATGGAAGCCGGCTGGGTGATTTGAGGTCAGTCATTCTCTTCCAGCCCTAGGAGCTGAAAAACATCTGTCTACCAACCCTATTTGACTAGCATGGTAGATTATAATAACCTTCTGTGAAGAGGCCTTCATGGCTGCAGTGGGTTGATTTGGGCTGTTGCTGCTGCTGCTTTTATTAATTTTTACTGTGTTAAATCTTGTAACTTAGGAGTAGTTCTACAATAGAGGGTTATTACTGAAGAAAATTATGAGCTCTCCTTTACTGATTATGTGTAAAAATAAATAGAGCTGTTTTTCAATCTTGTTTTGAGCTGGATTCCTGCATGGACCAGGAGCTTGAATTCAGAACTTAGAATGGGCCCTTCCAGCTGTATGATTCTAAAATATCATATTTTTAATGCACACGCTGTATGGATTTTTAAAAAGGAAAATAATGAGGTGTATAGGGCAGTGTATAAGGAGTGTTTTTCAGCTCTTTCCTATCATCATGGTTGCAAATTTGTGCAAATATGTGCATGGTTGTTCACAGCCTTGCACAATCCGCTTGCAGTGGAAGAAATGAGCATGTAGTGGGGTAATTGTGAACTTTTCTTCAAAATCAATAGGTACGTGTACCCTTCTTTCTCTGGATTGAACTTGTTATAAACAGCTTTAAAATCCAGTCTAAAACATATCAGGGACTGGTCTACACTGGTTCATCAAGACTGCCATTTAAAAGAAGCCAACCTTTGAACTACTAATTTTGTAAACATTGTCACACCCACTGTGGCCCTCAGGCTGTGTATCCACAATTGTTTCTCAAAGATTTGGCGGAAGTATTGTTGCATCCATAATTGCCCACAAGTGTACACATTATTTTCTTATTTCACAATAGACTCCTTGTCAAAAAAAAGTAAAAGAAAGAAAGAAACCCAAACACAGCACGTCTGCTGTGCTTCAGGGTATAACCTGAATATGAATATTATGATGCTTCCTTTATACTGAGACAGACTTTTGACATTTTTCAACCAGTAATGTTAGAATTGTAACTGCCAGAATTCCAGAGTTTCAGAAAGAGGACTTATCCCGCTTTGCCCCCTTCAAATGTGATAATCCAATAAATCTGGAATGAAAATCAAATGTGGTACCAGCAAATGTAGCAAATGAAACTCAGTTTCTAGATACATGTTCAGCATTGCTGGAATGAAAATGTTGCTACCAATAGTTTGTCACAGCAAGCATCCTAATGAAACACACCAAACTGCATAAAAACCTCAAAATTAAAGCCAGGGCAGAAAATGAACCATATTGTTCTCATTTAGGCAGATATTTTTAATGGCAAGCAACTGAAGATGAACAGACCCAATTTCCCATTTATTTGTTCAAAGTGTATTTTGTAACCTCGGATGTTTTCCAGCCTAATAATGAGCCTATATACCAGTTGAATATATTTCAGCCATTTTAGCTTTCATCAGCAGGTTATATAGATAAGCAAAAAAATTCTATTTCAGGCACACTTGGGAACCTGCAGAATCTCATAGAACAATTGGGATGGTTTAAGGACCTGCGAAAAGCAACAAGGATTCAGGTGAAAAATCCTTGAACACAAATGGCTATACTTTCCATCAGAGGTTATAGGTAGTAATGTTTTAACTTTCTTTTCTATAAAAAAAATTACAAACTGGCCAGCCTTGGAATATTATGCATAATATTTAAAACAACGAGTAACAGTTACACAAGCCAGTGTCCCCTGGGCAAAGTTTTTTGGGATTGAGACAGAATATTCTATTCATTCCTTTCAGTAGAGTCATTGCTACCCTACAAATCAAGGACATTTGACAGGAAGGTGGAAGGAAATCCTTCATTACATGACCTGTTGTCAATGGCATGTAAAATACTTTGGATTTCCATAGTTGTATTCCAACTTTACCAGAGATGAAGTTCAGCCAGCGGACTTTGGTAAAAGAGTGTCAATTCCAGCTATATTTATGTAAAATTTCAGTGTTTTTATGTAAGATTCAAGCAGGAACCAAGAACTTTATTTACTGGTATCATTTAATTTGGTTCTTCTGCCATGCCCAGCTCCTTTGCACTGAAACCTTTCCTCCATTTAAAGTTACCTTGGTTTCTTAAAGAGATTTTTGACCAAATATTACATAAGTGAATTGATATAACTTGAGTCAATATTAGTTCTTGACAAGATTTCTGGTTGGAAAACTTGTCATTTAGGGCAAAGCGGCATATTGTATAATTTATACAATGGATGTCTATGCATATTTTCCTTTTTTTTAAAAAAAAAAGTTAATTAAAATGTATCCACCATCCTACCTTTCTATCTTGGAACAATTTCAAGGAGCCATTGAGACAAGCCTCCTGTTCAGTTTGGAGAGTCCTCCTAAAAGGAAAAAGAAAAGAAGGTACTTTCAGTATAACTATTTTGCCATGGTTCAGTCAAAACTGGCTGCTTCCCATTCATATGCCATTATTATACTGGATGGACGGCTGTCCTTTGATGAACATCTGGCGGCCGTCTCCAGGAGGGCCTTTTACCAAGTTCGCTTGGTCCGCCAGTTGCATCCCTTCCTTGACCGGGATGCCTTATGCACAGTCACTCACGCTCTGGTTACATCTAGGTTGGATTACTGCAATGCTCTCTACATGGGGCTGCCCTTGAGGTGCACCCGGAGGCTACAGTTAGTCCAGAATGCGGCTGCGCGATTGGTAACGGGAGCCGCTCGTGGCTCCCACGTAACACCACTACTCCGTAGCCTGCACTGGCTTCCTGTGGTTTTTCGGGTGCGCTTCAAGATTTTGGTTACCACCTTCAAAGCGCTCCATGGCTTAGGACCCGGGTACTTACGAGACCGCCTGCTGTTACCTTATGCCTCCCACCGACCCGTACGCTCTCACAGAGAGGGTCTCCTCAGGGTGCCGTCCGCCAAACAGTGTCGGCTGGCGGCCCCCAGGAGTAGGGCCTTCTCTGTGGGGGCATCGACGCTCTGGAACGAACTTCCCCCTGGCTTACGTCAAGTGCCTGATCTTCGGACCTTCCGTCGTGAGCTAAAAACACACCTATTTATTCAAGCAGGACTGGCATAATAGTGTTAAATTTTAATTCGGGGTTTTATTAATATTTTAAAATTTTAAAACTAATTTTTTAATTATCAGCCTTTTTGTAATTTGCTAGGTTTTAAATGTTTTAATTGTATATATTCCGTGTTTTATCTTTGGCTGTACACCGCCCTGAGTCCTTCGGGAGAAGGGCGGTATAAAAATTTAATAAAATAAATAAATAAATAAATAAATAAATATACTAGGACAGGGGTCAGCAACCTTAAACACTCAAAGAGTAACAAAAATCCTAACCGGAAGCCCCCTGTTCAATTCTGGAGCCGACCAGAAGTCCAGTTCTCCCACCATAGAGTCTCCTCCTAGCGGGGCATCCCTTTTCCTCTACCTGTCCTGACTGAAAGCCCTATCAATTGTGGCCCGGAAAACCCGCCCCTTGCCATAGAATCTCTTCCTGGTGTGCCATGCTTTCCCTCCCCATAATCGGAAGCACCTCTCAAAATTGTGGCTGTGACAGGGAGCCATAGCAGAGGGATGAAAGAGCCAAATGTGGCTCCAGAGCCGTGGGTTGCTGACTCCTGTACAAGGACAATTTCTTTGAAGAGCTATGGGCCTTTTTATTTTAAAAATTACTCTGATTTATAATTTATGAATTATATGAAATGCTTTACAGATGGCACATAACTCGTCAATAATTACCAAGATAGAAGGAATGTTTTGTCATATGCAATAACAATGTAAAATTTTTTTAAAGTCTTGAAAAGAAATGCATCAACACATTCAGATGCTAAAAATAAAGCTCGACTGAAACCACAAATACTTTTATTAGGTCTAATATGGTACTGAAAACATAAATAAAAATATTGCAATCTACTAAGATTTATGTTGAACAAATTAGGTACAATATTGGTTAAAAGGAACCTTGCCAATAATACAAAACTGGAGACCAAAATGGGAGAATCTGTAACAATGGCAAAATTGACATTACATATCCATAATAAAAGTTTCACCAAATTTAAGCAATATTTGTATTATATATACTACACATTACTCAGCAGTGCAAATTTAGACATGTAGAATATAGTTTTGAAGAAGAAATTTAAGGGATTAATTAAAAAAAATATAGGAAAGGTTTTAAATAGTTACAAGCAATAATCTTTTACGTTTATTGCAAAGTATAAATATGTAGACTGTGGGCAGAAGTGAGAAAAACAGAAGGGAAGAGGAAGTATTCATTACTAAATACTGGTCTTAGAGTGTTTTTATTCATGTTTAGAAGTTTTTGTTGTTATTCAACTGTTAGCATTCATTATAGATCTTTTTTCCTTTGTATATCTTTATGATAACAATACGAAATATATTTTAGAAGATTGGCTGTTGTATGAGGAGAAAAATAGAGATTATATTCATTTTAGTTTGATAGCCAATAAGTCACTTGCTAGTTTGTTATAACATCATTTGAGAATTCTAATTGGTATTCCTAATCTGGTTTCCCATGATTTTTTAAACTATGGTTTCTCAAATAATTGATTGATTGAATGATTATGTGACATCAAGTTGGTATTTATTTATTTTATTATTTTATTTATTTTATTATTTAAATTTATATACCGCCCTATCTCCCGAAGGACTCAGGGCGGTTCACAGGCATATAAAACATCAGTGTACAAAATTAAAATAATCTTTAAAAAACTTATTCCAGTGCCCTATAATTAAAAATATAAATATAAATATTAAAATCAATTTAAAACCCCTATAAAATTTAAAATCTAAGCCAGTCCTGCACAGATGAATAAATGTGTCTTGAGCTCGCGACGGAAGGTTCGAAGGTCCGGAAGTTGACGGAGTCCTGGGGAGCCTGCTCCAGAGGGCGGGAGCCCCACAGAGAAGGCCCTTCCTGGGCGCCGCCAGACGACACTGCCTAGCTGACGGCACCCTGAGGAGTCCCTCCTGTGAGAGCGCACGGTCGGTGAGAGGTATCTGGTCGCAGTAGGCGGTCCCAGATAACCCGCCCTATGCCATGGAGCGCTTTAAAGGTGGTCACCAAAACCTTGAAGCGCACCCGAAGGCCACAGGTAGCCAGTGCAGCCTGCGCAGGATGGGTGTTATGCGGGAGCCACGAGGGCTCCATCTATCACCCGCAGCCGCATTCTGACTAACTGTAGCCTCCGGATGCCCTTCAAGGGAGCCCCATGTAGAGAGCGTTGCAGTAATCCAGGCGAGACGTCACGAGGCGTGAGTGACCGTGCATAGGGCCTCCCGGTCCAGAAAGGGGCGAACTGGCGCACCAGGCGAACCTGGTAGAACGCCTCCTGGAGACGGCCGTCAAATGATCTTCTAGAGACAGCCGCTCATCCAGGAGGACGCTGTTGCACCCTTCCATCGGGGCCAGTGACTCGCCACCGATGGTCAGCCGCGGATTTAGCTGACTGTACCGGGATGCCGCATCCACAGCCACTCTGTCTTGGAGGGATTGAGCTTGAGCCTGTTTCTCCCCATCCAGACCAGACGGCCTCCAGACACCGGGACAGCACTTCGATAGCTTCGCTGGGGTGGTCCGTGTAGAAAAGTACAGCTGGGTGTCATCCGCATACAGCTGGTACTTCACACGAAACCACTGATGACCTCACCCAGCGGCTTCATGTAGATGTTGAACAGAAGGGGCGAGAGAATCGACCCCTGCGGCACCCCACAAGTGAGGCGCCTCGGGGCCGACCTCTGCCCCCCTGTCAACACCGACTGCGACCGGTCGGAGAGATAGGAGGAGAACCACCGATAAACGGTGCCTCCCACTCCCAAACCCCCCAACCGGCGCAGCAGGATACCATGGTCGATGGTATCGAAAGCCGCTGAGAGGTCTAATAGGAACAGGGCCGAGGAACAACCTCATCCCTGGCCCTCCAGAGATCATCCACCAACGCGACCAAAGCCGCCTCCGTGCTGTAACCGGGTCGGAAACCGGACTGAACGGGTCTAGATAGACAGTTTCATCCAGGTGCAAGGAAACTGATATGCCACCATATTTCTACAACCTTCGCCGGTTAAGGTTGGAGACCGGACGATAATTACCTAAAACAGCCGGGTCCAGGAAGGCTTCTTGAGGAGGGCCTCACCACCGCCTCTTTCAAGGCGGCCGGAAAGACACCTCCACCAAAGAAGCGCCAGAATCGCCTGAGCCAGCTCGTGTCACCTCCTGCGTGGCCAGCACCAACCAGGAGGGCACGGGTCCAGTAAACATGTGGTGGCATTCAGCCTCCCAACAACCTGTCCATGTCCTCGGAGCGACAGGGTCAAACTCATCCCATACAATGTCACCAAGACCACCCTCAGACGTCTCACCAGATCACCGCAATCTTGGTCCAAACCATCCCGGTTGAACGATTTTATCGTATAGATAACCGTTAAACTC
Organism: Ahaetulla prasina; assembly: GCF_028640845.1. NCBI lineage: Eukaryota > Metazoa > Chordata > Lepidosauria > Squamata > Colubridae > Ahaetulla > Ahaetulla prasina. The sequence continues at coordinate 272,967,308 of NC_080540.1, read as the reverse complement.
CTCAGCACGCCCCTGCACGGGTCATCCCGCTCCCCTGGTGTAGGAGGGAGCGGGTCACCCAAACAGGGCGGCTGGGCGGTTATCTGCCGATGCAATGAGGGAGGAGGCGAGGTACGCCGCTTCCTCATTGCCACTAGGTAAGCCCTAGTATAGGACTTCACTAGTGTCCGATCAGCTTCTGAACGGCTAGACCTCCAGGAACTCTCTAGGCGCCTTCTCCGCGCTTCATCCCTCTCAGCTCCTCGGAGAACCAAGGAGCTGGTTGGGACCCGCGCTGGGTCAGAGGCCGCAAAGGCACGACCGGTCTAAGGCCCCGCCGCCCGCTCCCAGGCCGCAACAAGTTCCTCAGCCGAGCCGTGTGCCAGACCCTCAGGAAATGGCCCAAGCTCCGTCCGAACCCTCCGGTCCATCAGGCGCCTGGGACGGAACCAACGTGTCGGCCCCGTCTCCCTGCGGTGGTGAATGGCGGTCAGAAAGTCCAGACGAAGAAGAGAGTGATCTGACCATGACAAAGGTTCAATGACTATTTCCTTTAAGTCCAGATCTCTCAACCACTGACCAGAGACAAAAATCAGGTCCAGAGTGCCACCCCAACGTGAGTAGGGCCATCAACTACTTGGGTCAGGTCCAAGGCCGTCATGGAAGCCATGAACTCCCGAGCTACCGTCGATGACGAGCCGGACGATGGCAGTTAAAGTCCCCACGACTAAAAGTCTGGGGGTCTCAACTGCCACCCCAGCAAGCACCTCCAGGAGCTCGGGCAGGGCAGCTGTCACGTAG